>NC_090924.1:845248647-845860898 GCF_040938575.1 Ambystoma mexicanum | reverse complement strand
CACGCGCGGGGGGGGGCGAGGAATGTGTGTGCCCCCCCCACACGCGCGGGGGGGGGCGAGGAATGTGTGTGCGCCCCCCACACGCGCGGGGGGGGGCGAGGAATGTGTGTGCGCCCCCCCACACGCGCGGGGGGGGCGAGGAATGTGTGTGCCCCCCACACGCGCGGGGGGGGCGAGGAATGTGTGTGCCCACACGCGCGGGGGGGGTGAGGAATGTGTGTGCCCCCGCGCGTGGGGGGGGGGGGGGCGAGGAATGTGTGTGCCCCCGCGCGCGGGGGGGGGGCGAGGAATGTGTGTGCCCCCGCGCGCGGGGGGGGGGCGAGGAATGTGTGTGCCCCCGCGCGCGGGGGGGGCGAGGAATGTGTGTGCCCCCACACAGACGGGGGGTGGGGCGGAATGTGTGTGCCCACGCGCGAGGGGGAGGAATGTGTGTGCCCACGCGCGCGGGGGAGGAATGTGTGTGCGCGCGCGGGGGGAGGAATGTGTGTGCCCCCCCCCACACACGCGCGGCGGGGGGAAGGAGGAATGTGTGTGCCCCCCCCCATACACACACGCGCGGCGGGGGGAGTAGGAATGGGTGTGCCCCACCCCCCCCCACACACACACGCGCGGCGGGGGGAGGAATGTGTGTGCCCCACCCACACGCGCGCGGCGGGGGGAGGAATGTGTGTGCCCCACCCACACGCGGGGGGGAGGAATGTGTGTGCCCCCCCCCCACACACACGCGCGGGGGGAGGAATGTGTGTGCCCCCCACACACACGCACGGGGGAGGAATGTGTGTGCCCCCCCCCACACGCGCGGGGGGGAGGAATGTGTCCCCCCCCCCCACACACACGCGGGGGGAGGAATGTGTGTGCCCCACACACACACACACACGCGGGGGGAGGAGGAATGTGTGTGCCCCACACACACACACGCGGGGGGAGGAGGAATGTGTGTGCCCACACACACGCGGGGGGAGGAGGAATGTGTGTGCCCCCCCCACACACACACACACACACACGCGGGGGGGGGGGGGAGGAATGTGTGTGCCCCCCCACACACGCGGGGGGAGGAGGAATGTGTGTGCCCCCTCCACACACGCGGGGGGGAGGAGGAATGTGTGTGCCCCCCCCCCCCACACACACACGCGGGGGGAGGAGGAATGTGTGTGCCCCCCCCACACACACACGCGGGGAGGAGGAATGTGTGCCCCCCCACACGCGCGGGGGGAAGGAGGAATGTGTGTGCCCCCCCCCCCCCACACACACACACACGCACACATGCGCGGGGGGGGAAGGAAGAATGTGTGTGCCCCCCCCCCCACAAACACACGCGCGGGGGGGAAGGAGGAATGTGTGTGCCCGCCCCCCCCACACACGCGCGGGGGAAGGAGGAATGTGTGTGCCCCACACACGTGCGGGGGGGGGGGGGAAAGGAGGAATGTGTGTGCCACACACACACACACACACACACACACACACACACACACACACACACACACACACACACACACGGCGGGGGGAGGAGGAATGTGTGTGCCCCCCCCCCACACACACACACACACACACACACGCGGGTGGAGGAGGAATGTGTGTGCCCCCCCACACACACGCGGGGGGGGGGGGGGTAGGGGGTGGAAGGAATGTGTGTGCCCCACCCACACGCGCGGGGGGGGGAAGGAATGTGTGTGCCCCCCCACACACACGCGGGGGGGAGGAATGTGTGTGCCCCCCCCACACACACACACACACACACGCGCGGGGGGGAAGGAGGAATGTGTGTGCCCCCCCCCCCCCCCCCCCACACACACACGGGGGAAGGAGGAATGTGTGCGCGGGGGGAAGGAGGAATGTGTGTGCCCCACACACACACGCGCGCGGTGGGGGGAGGAGGAATGTGTGTGCCCCCCCCCCACACACACGGGTGGAGGAGGAATGTGTGTGCCCCCCCCCACACACACGCGGGGGGTGGGGGGGTGGAAGGAATGTGTGTGCCCCACCCACACGCGCGGGGGGGGGGAAGGAATGTGTGTGCCCCCACACGCGCTCACGGGAGTAGGAGGAATGTGTGTGGCGCGGGGGGAGGAGGAATGTGTGTGGCGCGGGGGGAGGAGGAATGTGTGTGCCCCCCCCCCCACACACACACGCGGGGGGAGGAGGAATGTGTGTGCCCCCCCACACGCGGGGGGGGAGGAGGAATGTGTGTGCCCCCCCACACACACGTGCGGGGGGGAGGAAGAATGTGTGCCCCCCCCCCCACACGCGTGGGGGGGAGGAATGTGTGTGCCCCCCCCCCACACACACACGCGCGGGGGGAGGAGGAATGTGTGTTCCCCCCCCCACACACACGCGCGGAGGAGGAATGTGTGTGCCCCCCCCACACGCGCGCGGGGAGGAGGAATGTGTGCCCGCCCCCCCATGCGCGCGGGGAGGAGGAATGTGTGCCCGCCCCCCCCCCCCCCCCCCCACACGCGCGCGGGGAGGAGGAATGTGTGTGCCCCCCCCCCCCCCACACACACACACACACGCGCGGGGAGGCGGAATGTGTGTGCCCCCCCCACACACGCGCGCGGGGAGGCGGAATGTGTGTGCCCCCCCCCACACACGCGCGCGGGGAGGCGGAATGTGTGTGCCCCCCCCACACACACACACACGCGCGGGGAGGAGGAATGTGTGTGCCCCCCCCCACACACGCGCGCGGAGGAGGAATGTGTGTGCCCCCACACACACGCGCGCGGAGGAGGAATGTGTGTGCCCCCCACACACGCGCGCGGGGAGGAGGAATGTGTGTGCCCCCCCCCCCACACACACACGCGGAGGAGGAATGTGTGTGCCCCCCCACACACGTGCGCGCGGGGAGGAGGAATGTGTGTGCCCCCACCACACACACGCGGGGAGGAGGAATGTGTGCCCCCCCCACGCGGGGAGGAGGAATGTGTGTGCCCCCCCACACACGCGCGCGGGGAGGAGGAATGTGTGTGCCCCCCCCCACGCGCGCGGGGAGGAGGAATGTGTGTGCCCCCCCACACGCGCGCGGGGAGGAGGAATGTGTGTGCCCCCCCCCACAAACACACGCGCGGGGGGAAGGAGGAATGTGTGTGCCTGCCCACCCCCCCCCCCCCCCCACACACACACACACACACACGCGCGGGGGGAAGGAGGAATGTGTGTGCCACACACACACACACACACACACACACGGCGGGGGGAGGAGGAATGTGTGTGCCCCCCCCCACACACACACGCGGGTGGAGGAGGAATGTGTGTGCCCCCCCACACACACACGCGGGGGTGGGGGGCGCATAGGGGGTGGAAGGAATGTGTGTGCCCCACCCACACACGCGGGGGGGGGAAGGAATGTGTGTGCCCCCCCCCACACACACACGCGCGCGGGGGTAGGAGGAATGTGTGTGGCGCGGGGGGAGGAGGAATGTGTGTGGCGCGGGGGGAGGAGGAATGTGTGTGCCCCCCCACGCGCGCGCGTGGGGGGAGGAATGTGTGTGCCCCCCCACACGCGCGCGTGGGGGGAGGAATGTGTGTGCCCCCCCCACACGCGCGTGGGGGGAGGAATGTGTGTGCCCCCCCACACGCGCGCGCGCGTGGGGGGAGGAATGTGTGTGCCCCCCCCACACGCGCGCGCGCGTGGGGGGAGGAATGTGTGTGCCCCCCCCCACACGCGCGCGCGTGGGGGGAGGAATGTGTGTGCCCCCCCCCACACGCGCGCGCGTGGGGGGAGGAATGTGTGTGCCCCCCCCCACACGCGCGCGCGTGGGGGGAGGAATGTGTGTGCCCCCCCCCACACGCGCGCGCGTGGGGGGAGGAATGTGTGTGCCCCCCCCCACACGCGCGCGCGTGGGGGGAGGAATGTGTGTGCCCCCCCCCACACGCGCGCGCGTGGGGGGAGGAATGTGTGTGCCCCCCCCCACACGCGCGCGCGTGGGGGGAGGAATGTGTGTGCCCCCCCCCCCACACGCGCGCGCGTGGGGGGAGGAATGTGTGTGCCCCCCCACACGCGCGCGCGTGGGGGGAGGAATGTGTGTGCCCCCCCACACGCGCGCGCGTGGGGGGAGGAATGTGTGTGTGCCCCCCCACACGCGCGCGCGTGGGGGGAGGAATGTGTGTGCCCCCCCCACACGCGCGCGCGTGGGGGGAGGAATGTGTGTGCCCCCCCCACACGCGCGCGTGGGGGGAGGAATGTGTGTGCCCCCCCCCCACACGCGCGCGTGGGGGGAGGAATGTGTGTGCCCCCCCCCCCACACGCGCGCGTGGGGGGAGGAATGTGTGTGCCCCCCCCCCCACACGCGCGCGCGTGGGGGGAGGAATGTGTGTGCCCCCCCCCCCACACGCGCGTGGGGGGAGGAATGTGTGTGCCCCCCCCCACGCGCGCGCGTGGGGGGAGGAATGTGTGTGCCCCCCCCACGCGCGCGCGGGGGGAGGAATGTGTGTGCCCCCCCACACACGCGCGCGCGCGTGGGGGGGAGGAATGTGTGTGCCCCCCCCACACGCGCGCGCGTGTGGGGGGAGGAATGTGTGTGCCCCCCCACACGCGCGCGCGTGGGGGGAGGAATGTGTGTGCCCCCCCCCACACGCGCGCGCGTGGGGGGAGGAATGTGTGTGCCCCCCCACACGCGCGCGCGTGGGGGGAGGAATGTGTGTGCCCCCCCCACACGCGCGCGCGTGGGGGGAGGAATGTGTGTGCCCCCCCACACGCGCGCGCGTGGGGGGAGGAATGTGTGTGCCCCCCCCACACGCGCGCGCGCGTGGGGGGAGGAATGTGTGTGCCGCGCGCGCGCGCGGGGGGAGGAATGTGTGTGCCCCCCCCGCGCGCGCGGGGAGGAATGTGTGTGCCCCCCCCCCGCGCGCGCGCGGGGGGAGGAATGTGTGTGCCCCCCCCCCGCGCGCGCGGGGGGAGGAATGTGTGTGCCCCCGCGCGCGCGGGGGGAGGAATGTGTGTGCCCCCCCCGCGCGCGCGGGGAGGAATGTGTGTGCCCCCCCCCCGCGCGCGCGCGGGGGGAGGAATGTGTGTGCCCCCCCCCCGCGCGCGCGGGGGGAGGAATGTGTGTGCCCCCGCGCGCGTGGGGGGAGGAATGTGTGTGCCCACGCGCGCGGGAGGAATGTGTGTGTGCGCGCGGGGGGAGGAATGTGTGCCCCCCCCCCCCCCCCCCCACACACGCGCGGCGGGGGGAAGGAGGAATGTGTGTGCCCCCCCCCCACACACACACGCGGCGGGGGGAGTAGGAATGTGTGTGCCCCCCCATACACACACGCGCGGCGCGGGGAGGAATGTGTGTGCCCCACCCACACGCGGCGGGGGGAGTAGGAATGTGTGTGCCCCCCCCACACACACGCGCGGCGGGGGGAGGAATGTGTGTGCCCCCCACACACACACGCGCGGGGGGGAGGAATGTGTGTGCCCCCCCCCCACACACACACACACACACACACACACGCGCGGGGGGAGGAATGTGTGTGCCCCCCACACACACACACACACACGCGCGGGGGGAGGAATGTGTGTGCCCCCCCCACACACGGGGAGGAGGAATGTGTGTGCCCCCTCCCCACACACGCGGGGGAGGAGGAATGTGTGTGCCCCCCCCCCACACACACAGGGGGAGGAGGAATGTGTGTGCCCCACACACACACACACACGCGGGGGGAGGAGGAATGTGTGTGCCCACACACACGCGGGGGGAGGAGGAATGTGTGTGCCCCCCCCCCACACACACACACACACACACACACACGCGGGGGGGAGGAATGTGTGTGCCCCCCCACACACGCGGGGGGAGGAGGAATGTGTGTGCCCCCTCCACACACGCGGGGGGGAGGAGGAATGTGTGTGCCCCCCCCCCACACACACACGCGGGGGGAGGAGGAATGTGTGTGCCCCCCCCCACACACACACGCGGGGGGAGGAGGAATGTGTGTGCCCCCCCCCACGCGCGCGCGTGGGGAGGAGGAATGTGTGCGCCACCCCCCCACGCGCGCGCGTGGGGAGGAGGAATGTGTGCGCCCCCCCACGCGCGCGCGTGGGGAGGAGGAATGTGTGCGCCCCCCCCCCACACGCGCGTGTGGGGAGGAGGAATGTGTGCGCCCCCCCACGCGCGCGTGGGGGGGGAGGAGGAATGTGTGTGCCCCCCCCGCGCGTGGGGAGGAGGAATGTGTGTGCCCCCACGCGCGTGAGGGGAGGAGGAATGTGTGTGCCCCCCCCACGCGCGCGGGGGGGGAGGAGGAGGAGGAGGAGGAGGAATGTGTGTGCCCCCCCCACGCGCGCGCGGGGGGGGGAGGAGGAATGTGTGTGCCCCCCCCCCCACGCGCGGGGGGGGGAGGAGGAGGAATGTGTGTGCCCCCCCCCCCCACGCGCGTGGGGGGAGGAGGAATGTGTGTGCCCCCCCCACACGCGCGTGGGGGGGAGGAGGAATGTGTGTGCCCCCCCACACGCGCGTGGGGGGAGGAGGAATGTGTGTGCCCCCCCCCCCCCACACACACACGCGCGCCGGGGGGGGGGGAGGAGGAATGTGTGTGCCCCCCCCCCACCACACACATATGCGGGGGGGGAGGAGGAATGTGTGTGCCCCCCCCACACACACACGCGCCCCGGGGGGGGGGAGGAGGAATGTGTGTGCCCCCCCCACACGCGCGCGGGGAGGAGGAATGTGTGTGCCCCCCCCACACGCGCGCGGGGAGGAGGAATGTGTGTGCCCCCCCACACACACGTGCGCGCGGGGAGGAGGAATGTGTGTGCCCCCCACACGCGCAGGGAGGAGGAATGAGTGTGCCCCCCCCACACACACACGCGCGCAGGGAGGAGGAATGAGTGTGCCCCCCCCCACACACACGCGCGCGGGGGGAGGAGGAATGAGTGTGCCCCCCCCCCCCCCACACACGCGCGCGCGCGCGGGGGGAGGAGGAATGTGTGTGCCCCCCCCACACACGCGGGGGGAGGAGGAATGTGTGTGCCCCCCCCCACACACACGCGCGGGGAGGAGGAATGTGTGTGCCCCCACACACACGCGCGCGGAGGAGGAATGTGTGTGCCCCCCCCCACACACGCGGGGAGGAGGAATGTGTGTGCCCCCCCCAGACGCGCGCGCGGGGAGGAGGAATGTGTGTGCCCCCCCAGACGCGCGCGCGGGGAGGAGGAATGTGTGTGCCCCCCCCCAGACGCGCGCGCGGGGAGGAGGAATGTGTGTGCCCCCCACACACAAACGCGCGCGGGGAGGAGGAATGTGTGTGCCCCCCCACACACAAACGCGCGCGGGGAGGAGGAATGTGTGTGCCCCCCCCCCCACACACGCGCGCGGAGGAGGAATGTGTGTGCCCCCCCCACACGCGCGGGCGGAGAATGTGTGTGCCCCCCCACACACACGCGCGCAGGGAGGAGGAATGTGTGTGCCCCCCCCCACACACACACACACACGCGGGGAGGAGGAATGTGTGTGCCCCCCCCACACACGCGCGGGGAGGAGGAATGTGTGTGCCCCACACACGCGCGGGGGGAGGAGGAATGTGTGTGCCCCACACACGCGCGGGGGGAGGAGGAATGTGTGTGCCCCACACACACGGGGGGAGGAGGAATGTGTGTGCCCCACACACACGGGGGGAGGAGGAATGTGTGTGCCCCCACACACGCGCGGGGGGGAGAATGTGTGTGTGTGTGTGTGCGCGGGGGGGGAGAATGTGTGTGCGCGCGGGGGGGGAGAATGTGTGTGCGCGCGCGGGGGGAGGAATGTGCGCGCGCGCGCAGGGGGAGGAATGTGCGCGCGCAGAGGGAGGAATGTGCGTGCCCGCGCGCGGGGAGGAATGTGCGTGCCCGCGCCCCACGGGAGTGGAGAAATGTGCGTGCCCGCTCGCCACGGGAGTGGAGAAATGTGTGTGCCCGCTCGCCACGGGAGTGGAGGAATGTGTGTGCCCGCGCGCCGCAGGGGAATGTGTGTGCCCGCGCGCCACGGGAGTGGAGGAATGTGTGCCCGTGCGCCGCGGGGGGAGGAATGTGTGCCCGTGCGCCGCGGGGGGAGGAATGTGTGTGCCCGCACGCCGCGGGGGGGAGGAATGCGTGTGTGCCCGCGCGCCACGGGAGTGTGTGTGCCCGCGCGGGGGGAGGAGAGGAATGCGTGTGTGCCCGCGCGGGGGGAGGAGAGGAATGCGTGTGTGCCCGCGCGCGGGGGGGGGGAGGAGAGAGAGGAATGTGTACCACCCTCAGGTGGATTATTGTACTGTGGACGCACTGCCCAGGCCCCATGAGAATGGTCTCCCCCCAGGGGAGAAGGGATGACATCCTCAGATTCGTCACAGAGGGGAGTCAGGCTTCCATACAGTCTCTACGCCCTCCCTCAAAAACTTGAATTGAATCTGAGAGATCTCCAAATGGCTCCTAATGAGTTCTTCAGAGGAAGTCCCTTATTTGGAGGGATTCAAATGGTTTTTCTCCTGATTGTATGTGGTTATGAGGTGAGTTTTTGAGCTGTTTGAGGACTGTCTTGGATCTCTCTCTGAATTCAACACATTTCTTCCGAAAGAGTGTTTCAAGATGGACACCCTGGTGTAGATCCTATTGATGCTTCATGAGGGAGAACAAATGTGTGCTCTGGTTCTTCAAGATACACGCGTGCACATTCCAAACTGGCCCTCTCATTGCAGATTGCTCAGATTCTCTGCCTTTCATCAATTGTTCCAATTCTGTGTTCTCCCCCTTGGCCTCAGTTCAGAACCTCTTGGATTGATCAAAGTCATGCCCGAAGTCCCTACAGGTGCTCTTACCTGGACGTTTAGCTGATTGAGGCTCCTTCTCAGGAAATATCATACACTCCTGCCAATTGTCAGTGGCTTAGTTTTTACACACGGCATATCTGTACATTTCGAGAAATCCCACATGACTCTGACTGAGAAGTTTCTCTCCAGGGGTTTCATTTGGGACATCAAATAGGAATGGTATTCTCTTCCCTGGATTGTATACTGGATATATTGAGGGTCTGCTTCCAGATTTTATCATCGGCTGACCTAATGGAGTTCAGGATCTTCTATTCAGGTGGCCAGGGAAGGGCCATCGCTTTTGGATCCCGACCCTGGATGTGGCCAAGTGAGAGATATCAACTGAGTGGAGGGTCACAGGGAATTAGGAGGAGAATGCCTGAGGGCAAGACATGCTATTTTCCCAATCCTAAAAACACCCTACCCTCAGCCTTTGGGTGGGTTTTTACACTCACACCTCATTTCCCTCTCTCCATTTTCAGAAATACTGAGATGAGAAGGAGGCCACTAGGGTTGATGAGGATTACCCAAAGGAATAGCATGGGGAAAGTAAGGCCAACTGACTTTAGAGACACTAATAGGCAGAGTCAGGCATAGGTAGATAACCATTCACACCTGACTCTAATTGACTGTGTTCAGCTGTAAAAGCTGTGATCAGTCAGAGATTTGAGTGAGCTGGGGCTGCAGTATGGTCCAGGGACGCCCAAAAGCGGAGAGAAGCAGGAGCTGCAGGCAGGAGGACGATGTGGCGCGGAGACGCTGATCCAGTGTGTGTGGGCTGTAGCGTGGCGAGGGAGCCGTGCCTCCAGGGAGCCGGAGAAGCGCTGTCGTTCCCTTCAGTGGACTTAAATTCATCTTTAAAAAGAGAGATATGAGGCAATGTTCGCCACAAATTAACAGAGTAGAATATCTTTGTTTGCCTAAGGCTAGAACCGGCTGACAGATATGAAGCTAGATGGATTTTAACCTCAACTCTAAACAGTTATAAAATCTGATCTTTACCATAGCGCTTCTCTTATTCAAAACACACATTGCAAAAAACACCCAAATGGTATGATTTCCACTTGTGCTCCTCTACAAGGTAAAGCTCTTCATACCCTCACCGAATGTCTAAACGGCCATCAATCAGCTGGATGGTGGCAACACCCTACGCACTGCAGCCCCAGATGCCATTTTAGCCCCTCTGAAAGCTATTCAGCATCCTGTAGCTCGTCAAAGGATTGTGAAATTATGACCACATCACTTGCATCATCCAGGGGCTGCACTGGCTCCCCCTTAAATACTCAAAGCAGTAGCAATCAAAACAACACTTCACCTGACCGACAAACTCCATCTCCTGAGGATAATGCACCACTAGAAACCATGACACTGCCAGACTGGAAACAAAGATGCAAGAAGAGAAACAACTTGGAAGTAGGCCTGTTCCTCGTACACAACCGGTCTCAAACAAGTTACTAGTATAGAACAGACTGGCCCCTCCATCCTACACTTCAGAAAATACCTGAAGTCCCTGCTCTTGAAGTAACATCTTGCTGATCACTCCTATTAACCCACTTCTCCCCCTCTGGAGTTCCTCCCTGGCCTGCTATCACTACCCATCCGTGCTACCTCTGGTACCCCCTGCATTCTACCTAAAACCCTGGGTATGTACAGTGCTCCTTTACCTGACATCTGGGTTACCAAATAATGGTAGAAAAGACATTGGTAAATTCTCAATTAGATCAAGCCAATCCATGTTAAGATACGTTGTACAAGTATCATATTCTAAGACTTCAAAAGAAGCATATTGGTTCGGGTTCACTCATATTCAGACTAAATAAAGACATCCAGTAATGGGCCTGCACTCACTACTGGTATTCCCAGACTTGCAATTCAGGTTATCTGTTTAGTGCTCAAATGCATCAAATCCGCTACTCCAAATGACCTCTAGTATGTAAATCACTGATAGTACCTGACCAGACTACTAACCTTGTGAGACAACCAATTAGTAGTGACCAGCAAAAGATGAAAACAAAGAGTGGAGTCCATACATGCTCAAGAAATGGTTCCAAGACAATGCCACAGTC
This sequence comes from Ambystoma mexicanum, assembly GCF_040938575.1. Taxonomy (NCBI): domain Eukaryota; kingdom Metazoa; phylum Chordata; class Amphibia; order Caudata; family Ambystomatidae; genus Ambystoma; species Ambystoma mexicanum. The sequence continues at coordinate 845,850,096 of NC_090924.1, read as the reverse complement.
TTCACTGAAGATACAAACCACAGCTGATCTGCAGTTCAGAAGGAAGCTGAAAGCATCCCATTTATCTACCTTGTAAACCCGTTCCAAAGAGTACGGGGTTCTGTCCCCCTTATGATAACCATATGTTGATCGCCTTGTAACTCAGGATGAATTATTACGAAAAGTGACCATGAATTCTTTCTGATCAAGCTTCTCGTTTTGGGCAGGTCTCTATTCAAATAAACATAAGCTGATCCAGAGTTTTGTTTTTCTACTATGAGCAGGCATGTTCTGTGGTAATGTCTTTGAATTCCACGATTTTAGTGACACAATAAATCTGCCACTGCGTCCATTATGGGCTGGCGCTCTATTGGTCATGAAAGCATCCATGAATTTGTAAACGTCTTCCTGATCAGCTCCAAGTAGCAGAGGAAGTGTATGCTATCTGTAACAACTGCTACTAACATTTTAAAATGACTATCGTTTAAATAACAAAGAAAGTGTAAAATACATATTCATACATACAATAATGCTTCCGAAAATCACACATCAATTAATTGATTACATTTTCACATGCAAGAAATTCAAGCTTAATGATTTCCTACTCCAATTGATTGATTGCATGTAAAAATGGTGTACACTTGATTCAGTATTTGTCCACTTGTATACATTCTAAAACCGTATTAAGATATAAATCAAAATAATTGAGCTGTACACACTTCACATCATTTAAACTCGAGACTAACAATTGCTTATTGTTTCAAAACCGTCCTAGGGTGAGTTTTGCAGCCCCTTGATTTAGCCTGACATGTTTCTATGTTTCTTCCATAAACAGTGGAAATGAACATTCTTCTTGAGGCCCTTTGGCAATACAAAGAAGTACAGAAGGCATGCTTTCAAATGAGATATTCTGTGAGACAAAAACATCTACAATTAATAATCTATTGATGTCAAACATTTTACACAGATCACATACTAGTTAATAACTAGACAGCTGAATTACATTTTAATTCATTTGTTCCACAGATTGACTAATGTATTACACTCCTTTTGGACAGTTTGTTAGCACCACGTGTATCGAGTCTTTATAACACTCTATTTTGGCGTCTGCATTCCTATACGTTACCATTACATTGTTCAACAGTGTACCCTTTGGTAAGCTTATTTCTGATGCTTGTGATTCTTTTTAGAATCACATGCTGTGCATATAGTCCAACATCTAGTGGTAATCGCAGAGTATTGCATCTTTTTTTCGAAGATGTAACACTATCCTTTACGTCACGGATGTGTAGTGTACCTACAATCCTTCATGCGTCAAGAGGTCCCCTAGATTGTTTTTTTCTGCCTTTCTTGACGGTCGCTTAATACAGAGCTTGTCTGTTGAGTTTATATTGCTAGTTGTTCATTTGGCGATCCATCGCACGATCTTCTCCGGCTGGTCGACTATCGACAAGCTTCTCGACGGCTGATCCTGTTTTGCAGATTCTACACCTATGGCGACTCAATGGCTGTTTCTTCTCGGACTTGGCCCTCGGGCCCGGCCTTACGTTTCTGCTGACTATTCTCTTGAGAATGCCTTGCCCTTCCCGCTCTTCTTTCTTTCGTCTGGCTGCTTTTTCCCCTCCACTATGGAGTGAACGCCTTTTAAATTTTACCTGTCGTGTAACAGCAAATTCCCTTGGAAGGATGCTCATTGAGTGTGCAATCAGTGCCTCCCTTGTGACCACGATGAAGGGCATTGCAAGTACTGTAAGCTCTTTCGGGCGAAGAACCTTAAGGACAGGCGCTCCAAACAGTGGGCAGCCTACGCCATGCAGGACGAGAGTCATTCTCTCGCTGGCGCCGTTGCCTCGGACAAGGAGTCTGTAAGCAGCTCCAGATCGAAGCCCATAGACATAACCGTTGAGTCTACCGACTCTTGCATGTCTGTCCCCAGCCCTGATAAGAATGCTGTCGCAGTGCGAACAGGTGTTTACACGTGGTGAGACACACCATTTCTGTAAAACCAAATGCACAACCCCTCGGCCTCGTTCGAACGGATTTGTCGAAGAAGCCTTTGACGCCCGTAGGCATGTCAACGTTGTGGTTCAGGGCCCGCTGCACGCCCGTCTTTGGACGGCGCAAGGCCCTAAGGCTTTGGCCTTACTAAGCGCCTCCCATAAAACTTTGGTAACAATGCGGTAGCGTCGAAAGATACGCCGAAACTTGCACCTCTCGAAAAAACACTTCCAAGGCTTTGGTAGAGTCTTTCTAAGGACCCCGGCCTTAAGAAGGCCTCTCCCTTACCTGAGGGCTATTCTCAAGCCTCTCCACTTTTATCTCAGGCCCTACAGCAGGATCCTACTCCATCTGCACCATCTTTCCCTCCCATTGATGAATCTTCCTCCTCATTCTGGACCAGGGAGAAATGTGAGCCCTGCATGGACAAAATGTCTGAATTCATAGACTTTTCAGCTAAATTTGATGACATTTTGGAAAGACATCGGCCTACGGATGTTTGCCCCAAGCCTTTCAAGTCACCAAGACGCTGATGCTCAATTTTCATCTCCACCTTGAGAGTGTCTCCCTGAAACTCCTTTGAATATCTTCCAGGACCCTTATGATGACCAGGATGGTGACAGCTATTATGTCACAGATCTGTATCAGACCTCTCAAGATCCAATCTCTCAGGATCAAGACACCTGGACCCCCGATGACGACCAGGGTACTTGGCCCAATACAATAAAAAGAAGATCCAATAGTAGAATCCTGCCGTCCCCTGCACACTCTCTTAAACTGTATGAACAGCCAATGTTATACACCATTTCTAAGCAATCGGTACATAGTTTAAAGAAAGAAGAGAGTAAGTATATAGTTTTTAAACAAGAAAAATAGATTTAAAAACATCAAATTTTCTGCAGCAGGTACAAAGTCCGTAAATAGCTGACGCGTTTCAAGGTCAGAACCCATTCTTCAAGAGCAAAAATGGACTGGAAAGGAAAAATGACACAAAATATCAAATCAATCTTGTATACTCTCTCAAGTCAGTCAAAATTCCATATTATGCACGAGTCAATTTCTATTAAGAATAGTCAATCATATTGAAACAATATTGGGGTGAGAACCTCCATAACCGATAGCCTAATGAATGTGACCCTACATCAAAATCAGTCCAAAATGCTAATTAATATCTCATTTGTAATGGTGCGTTATGTTCACATGCAAACAATGCTTATAGGTACAGTAACGGCCCATGGAACAGAGGTGGCTTAACTGGACTCCGTGCATGAGGCACAACAGTTAAAGAAATGGAAAGTGTACTAAGGAACCGAATACTACAAATAAAGGGAAAATGGAGGACCAGCATAAATAAATAGACTGATCAATGAACACATTCAAATGCAAAAGATCAACATAGCTTGATAGAACCAACCTGAGGTGGGTGCCACGACTCCACTCCATAACTCAGCAGTGTCTAAAGTTCAAATGGGCAGATATGCAGAACAATATACTCCCGGGCCTCAAGGGGTTCACTGTAACAAAGAGAACGCCAAATGAGAAGAGCGGCATCACTATCCATATTCTCATTAATGGTGGTCAGTGATAATGTCGAATGCAATAATGTCGACAGTCAAAATGTCGAAAAGCAATAATGTCAAATTTTTTTCTAAATTTTTTCGAATTTTTAGAAAAAAATAACTAAATATTTATAATTAAAATGTGTTGAATATGAGGGGTGAGAGGGTGGCGGGGGGGGTGTTTGGTGAGGGGGGTTGGGGGGGAACCCCTCTAGTAAATGATATTTTCCTTGTTTATTTATTGAATAAATAAATATATAATTAAAATGTGTTGAGTATGAGGGGTGAGTGGGTGGTGGGGGGGTGGCAGGGGGGTGTTGGGTGAGGGGGGTTGTGGGGGACTCTTCTTGTTTATGTATTTATTGATAGTGCTAAATGACTTTTTTTAAAGACATTTGTTTTCCTAAAAATTGACTCTTTTCATTATATGTATAGGTTTTCGACATTATTGTTTTCGACATTTGTTTTCGACATTTTTGTAAGTCGACATTTTTTTTCTCGACATTATCACTATAAACCCTCAATATATAAAAAATACTTGAATGTGAGAAAAACTAACCGAAATCAGAATAAATGGTCTATGATAAATAACGTACCCCCTCCAACGTTCCCAAAACCTCTTCTACAAATAGGAACCTTCCACAGAGGACCATAAACCGCAATCTATTTCGACTCTCGTCGCTTACTCCGAGTTTCCTCAAAGGACTACACCATAGTCCTCAGATGGATCGTACTAAAGGAAACCCAAAATAATCATATCAACGGCTCACTTGTTTGATCTTTCAGAAAGCATTCTTCGCAGGGCCGCCCAGACAACACCAGAAGGGCAAAGGGGGCAGAACCTACCACAGCAAACCTGAGTTTACTGGTGTAAGCATGCCCAGATGTCCTCGGCTCCAACTTACTATTTGTGAAGATAGGTATTAGAAGGTCACCAATGATTTAGCATCAGTCTCCTCTTTCAGGTATGTTCTCTGAAATCCTGGTGCGACTTGAACTTTCTGTGCATGCTACTGTGGAGCGTTGTCGCTCCTGCCTCTCGGCGGTCCATTCTTGGAATAGTAAAAACTGGCTCTACCTAAATGGAGAAAAAACTGAGGTGCTTATTGTCGGTTCGATGCCCTAGTCCTCGGGGTGATCTTCAGCTTTCTGGCCCTCTGAACTTGGCCCTCTTCCCCTGCCTTCTCTTGTTGTCTAAAACCTAGGCGTGAAGTTCTCGGCCTCACTATCTATGCATTCGCAGATTAGTGCTGTTTGTCAATCTGTTCACTTTAAATTAAAGACTCTTCGCAAGGTCTTTCCCTATCTCCCTTCTTCTCTTCGTCCTGTGGTAGTTTTCTCTCACTTCGGGTTCACTCGATTACTGTAATGCTTTGTTTCTGGCACAGCTGCCTTATCTTCTCCCAACGGTTGCAAGTGCTCCAGAACACGGCCGTCAGATTGGCCGTTGGTGCTGCCCGCCGGTCCTCAGCCTCTGGGATCCTTAACTCTTTGCACTGGCTTCCGGTGGCTAAACTAGTTAAGTTCAATGCTTTGTGCATGGTCCACCAAGCCTTTTATGGGACAGACCCTGAATATCTGCAGGCCAAATTCAGACATTATGTTCCGCCTCGTCTTCTATGTTCATCCACCTCCCTGCAGATTGTGGTGCCTCGGTTCAAATATTCCCGAGTGGGTGGTCATTCGTTCTCCCTGGCAGCAGCCATGCGTTGGAATTCTATCCCACTGTTTTTTCGTGAGACTACTGATCATCTCTCCTTCAGGCAGGAAGGCTCTGAACACTTTTCTGTTCTCTGCCTGAGCTCGCTTCTGCTGCTTGGTGCTGCCACGTGTTTAGTCTTCAGCCTTCACGCCATGATGCCCCTGTTGGTGAAGATGTGCTATATAAATCTCGATAACATAACAAATCCACAACACCACAAGGTCACTGCACATTTCTGATTCACTGTGTTAGTCCGCAGAATTCAAGATGTAAGTTCAAGCGCAGCACACAAGAGTGTTAGCAAGGTGTCCATCTAGGTTGGTAGTCGGGCACCAAATACTCCTCGTCATGTCTACTGGATCAGTACATCTTTTTGAGGTGTTTGTTCACACCCTTTTCTGTTGCGATACAATGGCTTATCTGACTTGTTTCCAAGTTCATTTAATTGTTTGAGGCTTATTGCAACCAATGCAGCATTTTACATTTTATTTACGCTTTCGGTTTGCATGGATGTTCATCGAAGAAAAGAACAAGATGCAAAAACCGTAAGAATACCTGCCCACGAAAGTGGTTTAAGGCAGCAAACGTACTAAAATAAAAAAGCAACACATTGCACCATTTTAGTGTTCTACGGCCTGATGCTGAGTATGCATGTTTCCATTTCAGTGCCCCCCCCCCCACTCCTCGTCCCCACTCTGGTGGGATTGTGATCGTTTACTTAGTGGTATAATGTGGTCAAAGATCTCATGTTGCCTCCTATCACTGTGTGCTCTGCTGTATGCACTTGCCTTTTTTATTTTGCAACCTGCTTCTCTTTTCCATTATTTTCTGTTATGCCAGATAGTGTTGTCATTATGGAGTTAATTTCATATTTAAATGTAGCATAAAATAATGACGTTTGAGAAGGCATGTATCACTTACAATGGTGGCATTATATCCAGGAGTTAGCGTTACAGGCAATAACAGGTTTGCCCCAAAACTGTAATATAACTCCAACTTGGAACGTGTTTAAACATCTGTCGACTTGCCCTAGCATCAGTGATTCAAATATTTTGAAAAGTGTAGAACATTTTGATACGGCCTGGATTATTTATACTGTTTCGGTTTAGCTTGATTGTGGTAGTTTCTCAAATAAATTACCTTATCTTTCCCCCTCCTGCATCACATCACTTTACTTATATACTATAATGAATTCAGTGCTAACTTTACATTTTTCCCTAATTTTAATTTAGTTATATTTTTATAGAAACCCTATTTATCCAGTGTTTCATGTTCTCAATTTTGTAAATAACCTGTTCCTATCTAAACTCTAAGATACATTAACCCACCAAGAGATCTGAATATATAGAAAGAAAGAGCTAGTTTGTTGGTGTAAACGCCCTTATGGTAGAATTCATCATTGCACAATTAGCAAATGAAGGCACAGTTGATGAGTAAGGTAAAACATGGTCAGTTTCAGACCACTTCTTTATAAAGCTTTCTATTTATACTTCTAGTTCAAGAAGATGATTGTGATTCTGATGCAGAAAATGAACAAAACCAGGATCCAAATGTTGAAGAATTCCTTCAACAAGGAGACACAGCGATCATTTATCCAGAAGCACCTGAAGACGACCTTAGACCCGATACACCAGAGGTCAATTGCCATGATGAAAACGGTAAATGTTCATTGGCACATTTAGCACTTTACACAAGAAAACTATATACAGATGAACAGCATATTGTACTATGTAAAATCAGGTCTTGAAAATATAAATGTTCATTATTTATTTTAAACTTTTGTTCCGATATCCTTTACTTTTGAATAGTGCATTACTGCTTTTTCTTTGCGAAAAGCACTAAAAGAGTAAACAAATTGAATCAACCATATGCACATTGACCCAGCCATTTTGTCATTTATATTTATTTTTAAAAAATGTCATCCACTCTAACCTCTTATTACTTCAGTCGCACTATGGGAAGGGAGCCATTTTCCTACTACTTGCCCGAGTTAACGGGTTGGCTTTGTAGAGATGGCATGGTATCATAAGTATGATACTGACACAATAGGCACAATTTGTAAAACCTTTATTGAAGTTGTTGGGGCTGGAAAAAATCCTACTGCCCTATAACTAAGATGTGAGTAGTCTTGACCATCAAACGATAAAACAGTCCTAGTAGAGTTTGTCAAATCAAAATGGCCTATGATATGATATGATATATGGCATTCGTAACGCACCTATAAACGGTGTCCGGACATTTCGTCGAAAGACATTTGGTCGACGTAATTTCCTCGAAAACCAAATGGTCGAATTTTTTCATTATATATATATTTTTTAGGTTGTAGTTTAGGGAAAAAAGGGTTTTTTAGAAAAAAAGGGGGGTCGGGGGAACCCCCCCCCAAAAAAAATAGTGAAAATGAAATAAAAAAGAAATCGACCATTTGGTTTTCGACCAAATGGTTTCGACCAAATGTCCTGTCGACCAATTTTTTTCGACGAAATGTCTGGCAACCCCTATAAACAAGTGTTTCAAGCCTATGCTAACAAAACCTAATGCCCTAGCTCTTGTACAAAATGTGTATAAAGGAGAAATGTATGCAAAGGAAAAATCAGTGTTCAAAAGAATAAATGCAGTTGAACCACGGAGTAAGGCTGTCCCTGTAGGCAGGATGACACGCTCTGGCTCGGCTTTCAACACAATAAACAGTTCCAAAATGTAGGTTGAGGACCTTTTGGCCTCCCATGTTAAAAGTCTTGTTTCCTGACTTCCAATTAATGTTTCAACAAAAAGATCACTTAGGTCCCCCTCCGTCGGGCTCAGACCTCTCACAACAAAGTTCAACAAAACTTGCAAGGGAGCTCCCTTCCGCAAGCTTTTTACACTTCAGGTCTCCCTCTGTATGGCTCAGACCACTTTCGGATGTCGAAGAATGTCGAATGTGTTTGGCTTTCTTTACAGACCGCCGCAGGACCACTTCAACTCAGGGTTCACCGTTTATCTTTCACTCTCCCCTTATCTAGGAGTTCATTTTGCTTAGTTTACTTTGCCTTTCATTCGTTTTTTCGCTTCAAAAAATGTACCTTTTACAGAGACTTTCATGTGGGCTACTTCCTTTCACCAGACCACTCGGTTACTTAGTATTGCTGATTTCACAGCTGTCCTTACTTCAAAGTTAATTCAGAGGTCTGCCTTTCTTCGCGTCTCATCAACACGCGGGCAACCTTCACTTGCAATATAATGTTGCTACTTCAAGCTTTACCACACACCGGTCTCTCAGGTTGCATGCCACTTCACAGGCTGTCTGCATTTCTTTCTTGGTTTTAAGAGTCAGGGTTATTACCACAGGCTTGACCTCGCCTCCCCAACTCTGCCGTTCACCTGGGAGGTTTGCTGGCCTCCTTGAAACACAGTGCAGCCTTCTGATGTGGGATCTGACCTTCTTCACTTGTCTTTCACGGCTTGTCTGAGGCAACGACCTCCAGTAGGGAACAGTTGGGGTTTTTGACCTGCTGCTCTCATCCCTTGGTCCGTCGCTCTGCTCCAGTAGGTTGCCTTTGCCCCGGAAGTTCTGCTCGTACTTGTGTTCCGCCCTCTCCGAGTGTGTCTCTAGGTTCCGCGATCTAATTGGTATCTGGTGTATGCACTTAGAGTCAAGTGCCTGACTTTGCCTGACCCGATTAGCGGGACATGTCCCTTACTATGTGTGAAAATTAGTGTTATTACTCTCCGTCTGCATTCCTCTGTCCGCCAGGAGCTATTTACATTATTGATTCCACTTCTAGATGGTGGGTCCCACTCCTGTGAAGGATGATTGCTTTTGTTTTGGGTCATCAGGGTTGTCGTTGGCTCAGGGTTCAAGTTCCAGGATTTCAGGATCCTTCATTTTTTCCTCTTAAAAGAGCCCCTTACTTACTGGGTTGTTCCGGAAAAGTGTTTTCAAAAACCAACGGTGTAAGTGTCGTAACATCTGGGGCCTGAGAAGGCAAGTTATTCAAGATACCGTCACGGGTCCCTGTGGTCCTTGGGTATTTCAGGTTTCCCTACTGGTTAACATTAGGGGCTGAATCCGGCTCTGCTTCTGTCTTCTGGGGTGGTTGGGTCTAGAACCTTCCACTGTATCTCTTCTGGGTCTCCACTGTTGTCCCTTTGGGTGGACTGTTTCCCCCCACCCCCAAGTACCTGTGGGAAGGAATTTAGACTTAATTGGCTTCTCATCATAGCCACTGTTCAGCCTACAGACTTTGTCCTTTGGTTTCCTATGGGGCACTTTCTTCAACTTGGAATTACAGCAAGTAACACTGGACGGATATTTACCTGAACTGTGTAATTTTTCTAGGGTCCCTGGAGTTCTCCACCAAACCAGCGAATGTCCCTGATTTGCTAGGTATTTTCTAATCTGTGTATTACTTTGTGGTCCCAGAACATACAATGTTTCACTGTGGTCCTACTGTTGAGACTCTAACTAAAATATATCCTGGACTTTGTTAGCCCTCCTTTCTGGGTTGGTCATTGTGTGCATATGTATTATGTATCCTACTTTACTTTTATTTAATGAGGAGTGGGAAACCACTTCTAAGTTCTGACCGGCTTGGATCCTGACCTGTAATTGTTACTGTGTTAAATATTGTCTATGGGTCTTTTCTTAATTTATCTCTGTAATGCCTGTATGTACAGTGTTTGCCACCAAGCACGGGGGAGTTTATAGGGTAAAGAGCAAGTCGGGCCTTAATTTGCCATTTACTATATTTTATTTAAACAATGCTCTGATATGTGTTGTGTGACCAGAGTACTTATTTTTTGTATCGTAAATATTTTATTTGTGTCCTTATAAATGTTTTTTTTCAGTATACCAGTGTGGTGTATTCTTTTGTGGTGTCTATTGGGATTAATTGTACCTCCCTACTAGCCTTCTGAGTCCTCAATATATGCTGGACTGCTCAGTTACAGCTACTCATGACAAGGTTGTGGCAGCTGCTTCATGAAGTGGTGCACACTGAACATTGCTGTTATTGGTTGTGGATACAGTTTAATTAAAAAGTGATTGCATTGTTATGGTAACATGTTATGAACAAGGGCTTCATGAAAATGTTCTAAAACACTCTTGTATACTGCTGGTTTCATAGCCTTACCTGGAGCAGTCTCTGGCCTAGTGGGGCTCCCTGGACTTGGCACTAGGTGAATAGACTGTTGTCTAGGGGAGTCTTCAAACTAGATGTTGTCTATAGACCTGCAGATCTTAGTATGGGTGGCTCACAGGCCCAGAGCCTGGTCCAAGCCGTATGTCTGTTGGCATGCAGACTCAATCCTGGGCCTCTGGGTCCTGAGCCAGGTCCATGTCCTTTTGGGCCTTGCAGGACGCAAGCTGTGTCTGTGTATGCCCGTGCAACTGGGTTTGGGCCTGTGGTGCTTGAGCTGGCACTGCGTGTATGTGTGGACCCAACTCTGGGCCTGCCGGCCCTAAGCTAGTTCTGGGTTGGTTCTGTGCAGACTTGACTTTGGGGCTCTGGGTAAAGGTCATGCTCCATGTGCAGTGGCCACTGGGCATGTCCAAACACCATGCTCACTGGCCACATTTTAACTCTTGGAGGAGCCTGGAGCATAGTCCAAAGCCGAGCCCCCGGAAGTGGATGCATGCCAGAGGTCATTCCCAATGTCTACATGTGAAGGGCCTGGGTAAATATAATGTTCCAGGCACATTGTGACAACACTGACGCGAAGAACAGTAATCGTGTAAACCACTAAATAATTTTCAAAGTGACTTATGAAGTTTTGCTCCAGTGTCACTTAAAGCTTTTAAAGACAGTGGCATTTCCAACGCTTCTAAACGTTATACTCCTATGTCCCGTCCCCTTTACTCCATCCTTTTGTGACATTCTGTCTTGTGGGACGGGACCAGAGCACTTTTTGTAAAAAAAAGAATCAAATTGAAAAAATGTGTCCCCTTTTTACGGGGGGGTACCCCACATGGCCGTAACCCCACCCTCCTTAGCTCCGCCCTGCGCATCGCCCTTCAGTCCTTTTCTCTGCACGGTCGGGGCTGGACGCACTTGCATCACTGGGAAGACCTTTTTCTTTTCCCTTTGTCCTTATCTCCTGCTCCGGTTCTGCGGTCGCGTAGTCCTCTGTCTATGCCGGATCGTTTGGGATTTGTCGCTTGTTCCTCTTGCGAATGTTGCTTCGCTAGGGCGGATCCCTATTCTCTCTGTTTGGAGTGTCTGGGACTGGATCACCGTTGGGACTCGTGTTTCTACTGCAACTCCCTTTCGGTTCGGGCACTTCAGTGTCGTGTTCGTCGGTCGGAGGAGATCTTCCAGAGAGTTCCTCCATCACATTTTCAACTCTTCATCGACGGCAAGAAAAGACACCCAGTAAGATCCTTACTTTTCAGGGCAACCTGGCCGGCGACTCCTTTCCGGGGGCCTCCAGGTCCGGGAGGGGCTTTAAAAGCTCTGCTACCAGGGTTTCTCCTGAGGTGCCTCACAGGCCTGATATGCGTACCAGGGTTTTCTCTGAGGGTTCCCGCGAGGGGCCTGCCCATACCGGATCATAATCTGCGGTTCACTATTCGGGTGCTAATAGCCAGCATAGTCGTGCTGAGGTGTTGGGTACCAGAGTTCGCTCTGAGTTCTCCGTGTTTGGAGCTTCTCACACAGACACCGGGGTGCACCCTGAGGCCTCCGTTGATGCTTTCTGTACCGAGCCACGGTTCGAGGCCACTCTCGGGGGAGCTATAAAGACCGGACTCTGTTCCGAGGTTCCTTTTATCGAGCCTAAGTTGTGTACCAACAGAACTGAGAGGCCTGTTAAGGTCTTGTCTGTGAGGTGGATTCCTCAACTTTCCAGCGCATGGGGTGTTTCCGGTTCTGTTGAGGGGGCACAGGGAGAGGTCGCTGACCGTAACTCCTCTGTTACCGGCTATGCCGAGGTTCCTCTTTTTGAGGCTAATTCAAGGGACAGGATGTCCAGTAAGCATCTAAGGCCCCATAGTACCGGCTCTTGCAAGGATCCTTGTGTCAAGGCTAAAGTTTCGATCAAGTCCCCTACCCGTCTGTGGAGTCACCTGCCTCATCTCCACATGTGGCACAGTTCTCCTCAGATGCTCACAAAATGGTGGGCCTTCCCGCGTTCTCTACGGCAACCATTTTGGATTCTTCCCTCACACCCACGCTATCGACGGCGGGTGCAGGGAATCTTCTTTTTGGTGGACAACCTTTTCCATGCAACAGTGTGAATCTGTTCTGCCCCTCTTATGACTGGCGTGCTCGGATGCCAGTACCACATTCGGGCTCGATTCCTCCTACATCTGCCCCATTGGTCTTTGTAGACCCGGTTGGTGACGGGCCCTCTTGGCAGCCCTCCTCACTACATTCATGGGGTTATGCCTCTACCCTCTCCACTGCCTAAGATCTCGGATGCCTTTTTTGGGAAATTTCAGTCTCATGAACTCTGATCCCATGAGGGAGTACTTTAAAGGACCCTTTAGGGAAATCTGCCCTCAGGCGCCGCATCCTTCTTCCGACAGTTCAGGTCACGGCAGCTGTCGCAGCGGCACCGCTTCTGCCTCCCGGCCCACCTCCAGCTCTTCTGCCTCCCTTGTCTCCGGTTGACAAGACTCCAGCAGAGCGAAACATCATTTTGACGCTGGTTGCATTGCAGCCGATGGATCTGGATGCACTGCATGACCCTCAGGCAGATCAGGATAGTGACGACCAGCGCTGCTCTATCCGAGCATTCCACGACCAGGTGCTGGACATGTCACTCCTTGACAAACCAGTACCTGAGGCACCTGCAGGAAGGGTTGCTTTTGGGGGCACTGACCTTGTCGCCACAAGAACGCACTATCCTGTTCCTTCAGAGGGACATCCTGGCCGAGGTCCGCAAGGTCTGGGATAAAACCCACACTGGGCTGCACATAAATAAAAGAATTGATGCCCGTTACAGGCTTCACTCCTCTGAGGAAGTAGCCTTGGCGTCATGCCTGCTCCCATCCTTGATGGTGGTAGCCGCTGCCACTGAACAATCCAAGCCGGCCTCTGCGACCTCCTTGGTAAAGATTATTGCCGACTCAGCGCTGCAATTGCATCAGGCTAACGCAGAGCTCATTTTGGCGGCGGCAAATATGAAACTGTGGAGGGATTTGGCTGACTTCATTCCTGTTGACAGGCTGGAAGACTTTAAAGGCAGTTTATTAAATGCCAGGGTGTTGGCGCAGGATATGCTGGAGGCTGCTGCGCACCATGTCGACACCTCAGCTTGAGGCCTCATGCTGGGGGTGGACACCTCTCGTCAAGCTTGGCTTCATGCAACAAAGTTTTCGAAGGAGGTCCAAGATAAAGTTGTGGACCTGCCTTTTGACAGCAAAGAGCTGTTTCATTCTTCAATGGATGACAAGCTTAAAAAGACTAAGGCGAGCATGCCAACTGCCAAGTCTCTGTCGGAACTAGTGAAGCCCCCAGTCAACGCTCAGATATCTGGATCCCAGTCTCGGTCCTCCTTAGGCTTCCAGGACCGCACGTCTCATAGGCCTGATCCGCCGAGAGGTAACTCCCGTCGGAGACAGCAACAAGGTCGGTTTTCCTCTCGGTCTTCAGCCTCCACTTCAGGGATAGTTAGTCTCTCCGCCGAAAAGTCTGCAAAATGATTTTTTATGGCGCTCGCACAAGACTCTGGTGGGAGGACGAATCTCGTCTCATCTGGAGGTGTGGCAAACCATCACCGAAGACTGGTGGGTTTTGTCCATCGGGCGGGCTTCCGCTTGCCCCTACCCCACCCTTCAATCCTCCCTTTCAGCAGTCGGGACGCCCTCCCTCAGAGCCGAGATCCAGAAGCTTCTAGATGTCAAGGTGGTGGAACCCATTCCCCTAGTGGAACAAGGGGAGTGCTCCTACTCTTGTCCGTTTGCGGTACCCAAACCCAACCAGGCTGGCCTGCGCACAATTCTAGACCTTTCCCAGTTCAACCTTTCTCTTTCCCAAGAAAAAATTCAAGATGATCATGCCCTGCCAAATAAGGTCCTCTCTTCAGAAGGGCGACTGGCTCAGCGTTGTGGACCTTCAGGACGCACATATGCATATCCTGATCTGGAGCCCGCATCGGAAATATCTGCGGTTCTCCCTGGGAGAGGAGCACTTCCAATTCCGAGTGCTCCCTTTTAGTCTCAGCTCAGCGTGTCTTCACAAAGATGTCAGTCATCGCGGCCTTTCTACAGCTACAGGGTTTTCATGTGTATATATTTGGACGACTGGCTTCTGTGCAATCCTTGTCCAGTGAAAGCCTCGAGCAATCTTCAGTCTCTCCTTCAGCTCTTGTTCAGTCTTGGGCTGTTGGTGAACTGGCAGAAATCCTCCATTACGATCTCTCCGGACCGGATATTCCTGGATTTCCGATGGAACACGATCGACTGCAGAGTGTACTTGACTGTGTACAGGATGGCGGATCTGTTAACCACGTGTCAAGTTTTCATTCAGTCAGACCATGTCGGCCTGGTGGTTCCAGAGGTTCTAGGCCTCATGGCCTCGTGTATGCTGGCTCTTCCCCTTGCTTGTCTCCAAATGCGTCTCTTCAGAGTTGCTGGCTTTAAGCAGTGGACCCGGACACCAAAATTATTCTGGTCCCACTTGCATGACGACAGATCTCCTATGGTGGTCATCTTCCAGCAATCTGTCAGTGGGTGCTCCTTTTCAGGAGCCCTCCCCTCAAGTGGCCATTACGATGGACTCCACCCTTATCGGGTGGGGAGCGACGATGGATCATCTTCAGGTTTTCGACCTATGGTTGCCACAGGACAGACAATTTTCATGTAAATTATCTGGAGCGTCTGGCGATTTTCCTGGCGCTTTTAAGCCAATGATTGTAAACAAATTGGTCCGCATCTGCACAGACAGTGCGGTATCCATGTTTTACATCATCAAGCAGGTGGGTACCAAGTCACCTCCCTTTGTAGTACTAGCCATTCAGATTTGGGAATGGGCCATTCAGCACAGTGTTTGGCTGCTAGCTGTGCACATTCCATGCCAGCTGAATGTAAAAGCAGACTCTCTCAGCTGGCGAGTGGTGGTCAGCTACGAGTGGGAGCGGAACACAGAGATCCTCTCTGAAATCTTTCACCATTGGCGCACTCCAGAAGTGGACCACCTTTGCGACGTCATCAAACAGGAAGCGTCCTCTTTATGCTTCCAGGAAGGGGCTTGGGTTTCTTCCCTGGTGGATGCTCTCGAGATTCTGTGGCACAACATGAGGGCCTTCGCCTTCCCGCCTATTCCTTTGATTCACCGGGTGCTATGCAAGCTCAGGAACACAACGAATTGCACTCTCCTGTTCGTAGCCCTGTGGTGACCAGCCAGATTCTGGTTTTCGGAGCTTCAGCATCTGTCAGTCTGCTCACCGATCAGGCTTCCGCTGATTACCGACCTGCTTCACCAGAGCGATCAGCAGATGTTGCACCTCTCCCCATAATCATTCAGCTTGGCGGCCTGGTGCCCGAGTTCAAATTTTAAGAAAGTTTCAACTTGTCCGCGGATAATATGCGTATTATCCAGGTGGCTAGAAAACCTTCAACGAGGTCTCAGTAGAGGAGCAAATGGCTCAGTTTCTATCACTGGTGTTTAGGAAAGCAGCTGGACCCCAGAGAAGCTACCATCGACACGATCTTGTTGGTCGTTTCTCATCTGGCAACTTCAGGCATACATGTCTTGTAGGACTGATTTGTCGGCTATCGCCACTTACCTGTCCAAGACTCTTGCTCTTTTTCATTGATAAACCCTGTCATTAAAAGACACTTTGCAGGTCTATTGCATCTTTATCCACCTGTGCGCAACCCGCATCCAAAGTGGGAACTGAATGTGGTCCTCAATGCCTTATGCCATAAACCTTTTGAGCCCATGGCTACGGTGGACTTTAAGTTCCTTTCGTGGAAAATAGCTTTTCTGATTGTGTTGACTTCGGCAAGGCGTGTACGCGAGCTTCAGGCCTTGTCTGTAGAACATCCATTCCTCACCTTTCACAAGGATAAGGTTGTCTTCCGGACCATTCCTTCTTTTCTTCCAAAGGTGGTATCCGATTTCCATCTGAACCAGTCTATTTACTTACCAGTGTTCTTTCCAGACCCGGCCTCAGATGCTGAGAGGGTATTGCATAATTTGGATGTCATACTAGCTCTAAAGTTTTATTTGGACAGAACATCTGAATTTGGCCGCTCTTCCCAGCTTTTTGTGACCTTCGGAGATCTGAAAGGAAAGCCGGCCTCGAAAGCAACTATCTCCTGATGGATTGCTTCCTGTATTTCGGAGGCGTATACCGTTTAGGGCCTTCAGCCTCCAAAGGGAATTCACGCCCATCTTGTGCGGGGCAAGGCAGCTGCCATTGCCTTCCAGAAATATGTTCCCTGGGAAACCATTGCCAGAGCAGCTACATGGGCTTCCTCATCAGCTTTTATTAAGCATTACTGCTTAGACCTGAGCTCCGAATCCCATGCCGAGTTCGGGAAAACGTTTCTTAAAAACCTCTTTCAGTAAAGGAGTTGAAAGGGGACGGGACTTAGGAGTATAACAAAGTTACTCACCATAGTGACTACCTTACTCTTAGTCCATAGTCACCTTTCCTCCATACGGCCGCCCGCAGTCCCCTCTAATATGTATCCTCTATTATTGCTTAAATGGTCTCAGACCTGGCGATAGAAAAGTATTGAAGGGCGATGCGCGGTACACAGAGCTAAGGAGGGCGGGGTTACGGTCGAGTGCAGTACCCTGCGTAAAAAGAGGACGATGACACATTTTTTCAATTAGATGCTTTTTTTTACAAAAAGTGCTGCAGTCCCGTCCCAAAGGACGGAATGTCCCAAAAGTATTTCGGAAAGGGGACTATGGACTAGGACTAAGGTAGTCACTACTACGGTGAGTAACTTTATTTTTGTAGGTGTCTCCTTAACTGCATTCAAAAAAGAAAACATTTATTCACCCTTTCTATCATTTACTTGTGTTTTGTTCGTATGTGTGCTAAAAGGAAAATTCAGTAATTACATAGCTTGTTTTGTACCTTGGCCTCTGGAAATAGGAAATTCCGTTTTTAATTTTTCAAAATGTATCTCATAATTGGCTGAATTGATTGTTTTTCATTTCATATTTTTGATTGCAATAGTTGCCCCTGGAATCTAGGTGCATTAGACGTCCTCAGAGATTGTAGTAGACCATTTAAAAATTTGTCCTGAAACGTTCCTCCTCTCGCCCTGTGTGTAAAATCCCATTCTATAAAAGGTGAAACATTGGTATTTTATTCTGCTTTTACACTTTTGAAAAGGTAATGCAGTTTTCCGAATTTGGCACGTACACACTATTGTGCCATAACTTAAGGTTGGCCTTATTTTCTGAAGTTCCATTTAGCTTTGATAATAGTATTGCTTCTTACAAATACTTTAATCCTTTCCAATGTGGGCATGTACTTGTAAACTTATAAATACATTACGATTAAGTTAATTCTTCAAATGGATTTCATTTCACAGTCCCCTATGTTTGGTTTATTTATGGCTCCCAAAATGAAAACATCATTCTATTATAGTTGTACAATATTGTTCAATTTTAACTACCCATTAGGACATTTTGCATTTTTTCTTCATTTTTTTGTAAGGCACTTTATAGAACAGAATTCTTTTTCAAAGCACCACAAGTCTAAATGGAAAGGGAACAGCAGAAATTATAACAATGACAGAAACCGTAATATACAGTCATGGTCCTACTTATCCTTGTGGCATTCGGCTGTGCAAATGCATTGAGGAAAGGTGCAGGAGATGGAAGGGGGAACAGAGGAGTGGACAAGTGCTGGAGGTGGGCCCAGTAGGGAAATGCTAAGGGGGGTCAAGGAGGACAACCTCAGGCTAAGTGCTGGTACAGGCCACTCTCAAGGTGGGATGTGGAGCCACCAAGCTCGCCCGCAGTGCAGTGGGGAGGGAGGGGTGCTGGTATTGACTGGGAGGAAGGCCCTGGGATCCTGTGAGATGAGTGAGGATCAAGCTGCCGTGTGCAGGGGCGTGATTAGCAGGGAAGGGAAAGAGGTAGAGAAGAGCAGAGTTTTGAGCAGTTTCTGAAACTTAAGGAGGTTCAGCTCAAGTCTGAGAGGGTCAGGGAAGCTGTTCCAAAAGGAAGCATCAGCCGAGCAGAGAGACCTGCCCCCCACTCTCTGCTTGAAGAATGGTTTGACAGTCAGAGATTTAGAACTAGGATCGTAACACTCTAGCAGGGGCAGTTTTTAGGGAGAGAAAGTTGGAGATAGCGTGATCCCAGGCCCTAGAAGGCCTTGTGGATGATGCAGAGGGTCTTGAAATTGACCCTTGCAGCCGCTGGGAGCCAGTGGAGAGATTTTAGGACTGGAGAGATACGGTGCCTGGGTTTGAAGCCAAGGATAAGTCTTGCAGCTCTGTTCTTGATTATTTGGTGGGGGCGAAGGGAGTAAAAAGGGAGACTGAGAAAGAGGCTGATGCAGTAGTCCAGTCTGGAGAAGACCAGAGCTCTGGAGGCCTAGAGATTCTGGTGCAAGGTGAGAAAAGGAACCATGCCTCTGAGGAGGTGGAGCTGAAAATGGGACTTCTTGGTAAGGCCCATGATGTGAGGGATGAAGGAGAGAGCAGAGTGGAAGATATGACCCCAAGGTTTTTGGCCTCACCAGATGGTGGGGATAGAGGGCCCAACGAGGGCGGCCAGAGGGTAGGAGGAAAAGAGGGCACAGGTGTCCTGATAAGTAGTATCTGAGGTCTGTTTTTCTTTCTTTCTTTTTTTTTTCGTTTTGCTTTGTGACTGGTCCGTTAGAGCTTTTCAAAATGTAAAATTCAAGTTATGGTGGAGGGAAAGGGTGAGAAATGGAAAATATTGGACAAAGTATACTTCTAATTCATACTTTTCTAAATTTTTCTTAAACGTACCTAAGGTTCTTTCTGTTTAGCTGCTGCATATTGATATATCCTTACTTTATAGTTGTCTAGGTCGGAATATGTTTCACTGCAGTGCCAGTCTCATTTAAGGCTCATCTCTTCCGCAGTGCAGCTTTACCTCATCTCACCACACCCAAAATTTTTCTCACTCTTTCTCCAGCATGGGGTCTTGCAGGCATTTACATGATCATGAATAGTCCCCGTCGTCAGGTTGGGAATCCTCGGTAAAAAGAAAGCAGTTTTGCTTTACACTGAAAACTGCGTCTCTTCTCTATAACAGATCAGTGTCCTTTGGGTCATACTGCCCCCAGCCAATGACACTCGTCCTCCTAAACTCTACCCCTGGTGGCCATTTTCAGATTTTACCACAGTTTTTTAGTTTTGGGAGTCTTCGTTTTCTGCTCCTCGAAATTTGTGGCTTTTGACTTCTTTTGAGGTTTTTTGTTTTCTTCATCAACCGTCGTGCAGTGACTACAAGCAGCGCGCACCTGTTGTCGGCAAAGATGCACTTTTTATCATTTGATCTTCTCTCCGTCACTCCAGAAGGCCCCAGCTTGGGCCTAAATCTTATGTTCATTTATTTCCAGTTTTAAAGCGCTCACACAGCCCGGGGGCATCGAGGTGCTGTTACAGGAATATGTCTTAGTTGCGTATTTATAACGCGCTTAATACCTAGAGGTTTCTAAGCGCAGACCCGGGGATCGAACCTGTGTTGCTTCATGTCTTGTTTCCAAGGTGAGCATGTTACCGCTGAGCTATCCTCCCTGGACAATCTCTCCTCGACCATGTCGATGTGGTAAAGAAGAGTCTCTTCAGGGACTGTGAGTCCTGTGGCCTGAAAAGTTTTGTCGATGTACGGCACCTTAAGTGACTTTATTTTATTTATTTATTGTGATAGTTGTAAATAAAAATTTTACACACATTTAATAACAATAAAACGTCATACAAAAGCATTTCCATAAAAGTACTCTGAAACATCCTCCACCCGATGAACAAATCTAATTTTGCAGTCTTATCCATTAAAGTTCCACCCTCAATACATACGTTTTTTAGGGTTTCTATTGCAGTGTTACAGTACCGATACAAATTTTCCTTGGCAATATGAGATCTCACTACGACCACCTCAATTGAAATCTTAAAACATTTCTAAAAACCCTTAAGGGATGCTTGGGTGCAATACTTTTTAATAGACCAGATAAGGTAAATGATCATTAAAACAAGAATACTTCATTAATATTTCTCTATTAGAAATCCAATCTGAGCTAATCAAGTTTTTACTTGGTTTTCCCAGGGGCCTTCCACAATTCTTCCGTAGTGGAGCCACTTTTTAGCAAAAGCAAGTCACATTTTTCTTTCGAACATTGTAAGCCTTTGAACAAAACATTTAATAGCTCAATCTGCAACTTCATAAACAAAGACGCCTGTGGTGGAAGTAAAATACGTGCATACATTTGTAATGATTTCCAATCCACCCAGGCTTGACGAGAGCTAATGCCAAGCTTGTGCCGTATAGCAGCCGTTGGCACAGAGTTTGACAAAATGAACACTCTCCTCCCCAGCAGACCTTCCAGTTTACTCCATGCCATCTCATGGTCAGCTGTTTCCCAGCCAAAAAGTCGTTTCGATATCAGTTTTGAATGACAAAACCTTAACTCTGTTACAAACGAAAGGTGACCAAATTTCAAATCAATTTGTCGCAACTGGCTAGCTGCCGATAGGAACGATGCTTGTACTTTTTTTTATAAATCGGCAGTTCGCTCCTCCTAGAGTAATGCCTGCACCTTCTGGAGACATTGATCCATATGAAGTGCCTTTGTTGTCTCCACCTGGATCACGACGGTGAAGGCTGCAACATCGGCCATGGTTTTTCATCGAAGACCAAGAATGATCACCACGGCAGGTTAGTGTCTTGGCTTGGCCAAGAGAAGGCCTCTGATGCGGCCTCCGGGCAGAGTCATGCTTCGTCCAGGACCGGCAGGTCCCATGAGCGTACTACCTCTGAAAAGAAGAGGTTGGGGTTCTTTGAGGATGCTCCTTCTGGGGAGATCAAAAAGAAGGTGAAAACCCACACTCCATCAGTGCCCTCAATGGTCGCTGTGGCTGCAGGACCATGTTCGGAAATGGATCTGTCTGCGTCGCCATCCCAGTCAACGGTTAAACTGCCTGTTGGTGGGTGCCCTCCATCGGGGAGGAAGTCCTTGACCTCATCTTAACACAAGTCATCGAAGAGCAAAACCTCTGGGGGCCAGTCAGCGGCTCCTCTGCCTTTGTCAACGACAACCCCATCCACTAGGACCACTGCTTCCTTCGGCCTCTTCCTCAACAATCAGGACCACTACACCATTGAAGATGGCTTCGTCCACATCCTCCTCGTTGACTACCTTGTCTATGACCCGGTCAACAAAATCAGGAGTTGTTCAATCATTGACGAAACGTTTGGCAGTGACTGTCTCCACTTTCACGACGATGACCACTCCGAGAGTCTTTGCCTCTGAGGCCTCTGTCGGCGGTCCCGACCACAACCTAGTGTTCATCGGTGCCTATTCTACAGATCCCTATCGTGGCCTCCTTCCTGCAGGATTTGGCTGTTTGATGGACATGTTTCCAACTACGGATTTCCTCCCCAGACCCACCAAGGGGACTCCTAGAGTTTTCGTGGGATCCCTTAGGAAATCGCCACACATTTATCCCAGTTCTGAGGATGATCTTCGGGAAGACTTCTATTCAGACCATGTGGGAGGCCAGGGACCAATGTCTCAGGAAGGATCACCATTTCGTGAGCTATTCCAGCCGCTTAGCCCACCACAGGTTTCAGCCTGACTCCTACCTGCATACTTTGGTAGTGGAAATTCAACAGCGGTTTCTCCTGTGCCTGGTCCAGCCAGGAGTCCACCCAGGCCAGCCACCCAGGCCAGCCAGAAGCTCTCCCAGGCCACCTGGGCGTCTGTCGTCATCGCTATGGTCGTGGCTTGCCCCCGGTGGAAGTGGAACCAGTTCACTCAGACACTGATACCACTACGAATCACACTGATGAGTTTGAGGATTACATTCCTGCTGATGGGGAACCAGCAGATGCTAACGAGCCCACCAGGGCTTCAACAATGGATGAAATTGCTTCCTTCCGTTCCATCATCTCGAAGGCGTCCAAGCTTCTCATTCTGGTGCCGGAGGAGAAAAAGAAGGCAGGCTTCCTTTTTTCAAGGCAGGGAGCCCCCAAGGATGATCGTTGTGTCCCTTTGTTGGACGACATTTCGGAAGACAGATTCTCTATTATGAAAACTCTTGAGTACCACTCCTTCGAAGCGTGACAGGCTGGAAAAGAAGTGCCGAGTCCCGGATTCGGCACCCAGGTGTCTCATGTCTCCGCCTTCTCTGGACTCAGTGGTGTTGGCCGCCGCCAGGAAGAGGACGTCCAATCCCTGGTCATGGTCTTTGTTGCTTTTGGACCAGGAGGGAAAGAAGCTGGATGCGGCTGGCAAGAACACAATTTACACTGCGGCATCCACCATTAAGGCTGCCAAGGCCCTCGCCATCCAGTCTTCATACGACAGGGAGCTTTGGGATAAGCTCGGCCCCATCCTGGACTTCCTCCCTGATGACAAGCCTTGGCTCTATTACAGGCAGGGGAAGTGGTGTTGGATCACGCAGTGGCTCGCGATATAGCAGACTCAGGGTTCCACCAGATGGGGAATGGTATGGCCCTCTGTTGGCAGGGTGGGTTAAAGGCCACACATTTTCGAGCTGACGTATAGACCAAGGTTGTGGACATGCCGTTTGATGGGGATCACCTGTTCAGGAGGGCAGTGGATGGGTCTCTCCAAGCCATCAAGATAGACACCAAGATGACACACTCTCTGTTGACCCTGCTGCAAACGTCATTCTTTCGTTCCCTGCAGGAGAGTTTCCAGATCCTCCAAAGGAGGTACACTACCCCCTATCCTCAGCCCTCCCACTCCACCACCCAGGAAGTTTACAGGGGCCGCTTCTTCTACCATCCAGGACGCAGATGCCCAAGCATGCCTGAGCCGGCCGTGGAGACACACACCCACTTTCGCACCTTGATGGGAGGCCGGTGGTTAAACTTTGCTGAGCGGTGGAGAAAGATCACCACAGACAAATGGGGGCTGGACGTTCTTCAGCAGAAGCATGCTTTTGAATTTCAAAACTGGTGCCCCCACAGTCCTTCTGTACCGCGTCAAGAACTGCACATGGCCCAACTACTACAGGAGGTTCAGGCCATGCTGCGAAAAGCGACAATAGACTATGGTCATCAGCGCTTCCGGGGCACTGAAGTGTACTCCAGATACTTTCTAGTAAGGAAGAAGTCAGGAGGGTGGTTACCAATCCTAGAGTTACGACACCTAAACAAGTACCTGAAGTCCCAAAAGTTCAGAATGGTCACATTGCAGTACGTGCTCGACCAGCTGGAAGAAGGGGATTTTCTGGCCTGGAGGACCTATACTTCAACATCCCCATTCATTGCAAGCACCAGAAGTTCCTGCGTTTCGTTCAGGGACAGCACTACCAATTCAAGGTCCTGCCCTTCTGCCTGAAATCTGCTCTGAGGGTATTTTCAGAATGCTTGGGCCCGGTAGCGGAGCACCTATGCCGCAAGGGCATACACGTCTACTCTTATCTGGATGACTGGCTCATTTGCTCCCCCTCTGACGCGCTTGTGACCCAGTACACAGCGGTGACCCTACGCCTGCTGACTTCGCTCAGATTCTCCATCAATTATACAAAGTCCTGCGTGGTGCCATCACAGAAAGCTCTGCTCCTGGGTGGCCGTGTCAACATGTCCTCATGTCTAGCGACCCCTGGGAGGAGAAGGGTGAAGGCCATCCTAGGGAAGGTTCAGTGGCTGTCGGCAGCATCCATCGCAACAATCCGCTCTGTCAAATCCCTGTTGGGCCTGATGTCTTCCTGCATCCATCTGGTCCCCTTTTGCAGGCTTCAGATGCAGCTTCTCCAGGAAATCCATAGATGCCAAGTGGCAGCAGGTCACAGGCACTTACACAGACAAGATCGCCCTGAATCTGGCATTCCTGTATGGTCTGCAATGGTGGTCGGTGCATCCGCAGCTCACTTAAGGAGCTCCCTTTCGGATCCTCCTGTACAAGGCTATTGTCACCATGGACCCCTCCCTGGAGGGTTGGGGAGCCCACACAGGACAGTCACATGCCAGAATGGCTCCTGGAGGACAAGGACATGCACATAAACGTCCTGGAGCTCCGTGCAGTTTTCTGGGCCCTCCCGTTATTCCAGCCTCAGCTGCAGGGTAAGGTGGTGCAGATCTTCACGGACAACACCACCACTATGTTCAACATCCGGAAGTAGGGCGGGACATGCTCCCTCGCTCTCTCCCTGGAAGTTCAATCCCTGTGACGCCTGGCCATTCTTCAGGATGTGTTTCTTATCCCATTTCACCTGACAGGCACCAAGAACACCATTGCAGACTCGCTCAGCAGGGAGCTGCAGTCCAGCCACTAGTGGGAACGTCACCCGATGCAGGTATCTCTTCAGCAGGTGTGGTCCTCCCCAGATCAGCTTCTTTGCGACAGCTGCCAAGCAGCAGAAATTTGCCAGCAGATATCCTCAGCCTAGGACTCTGGGGTATGCCTTCTCATTCCGGTGGGTACGCCTTTGCCCCGATTCTGCTCCTGTTACGTGTGATCAACACACTCAGACGTTGCCGTTGTAGTATGACCCTCATTGCGCCGGCTTGGCGACGGCAGATCTGGTACCCGGACCTTCATCTGTCAGTGTCTCCGTCCATCCGGTGGTCTCCATTTCCTGATCTTCTCTCCAGAGAAAACGGAATAATACTGCACCATGACCCAACGTTGCTGAGCCTCACGCCCTGGCTCCTGGAGCCCTAGAGTTTGTGAACTATTCCCTGCCATTGGAATGCAAAAAGATCCTGGCCAAGGCCAGAGCTCCGTCTATGTGGTCTTGTTACAAACACAAATGGATGTGCTTCACAGGGTGGTGCAGGACTCAGAAGATTACCCCTCTGCGGATAACAGCTTCGCAGCTCCTCCCGTACCTGCTTTTGCTGGCTAAAGCTGAGCTAGCTCACGCCTTCAAGGTTCATCTGGCTGCTATATCCAGGTACACACAGGCGACAGGCAGGCTCTTTCTGTGGTCGCATGGGCTTGTCAAGAAGTTCCTCAAGGGCCTCTTCAGGACTTTTCTGCCAGTGAAGGCTCTTGCCCCAGCTTGGGAGCCAAACTGTGGTTTTGACTCAGCTCATGGGGCCTCCATTTGAACCGATGCATCAGGCCCCTGTGACGTTTCTTTTGTGGAAGACTGCTTTCCTGGTGGCCATCACCTCGGCCAGGTGAGTCGAAGAGATCCAGGCCCTCTCCTGCAAGCAGCCCTACTTGGCCTTCCACGCTGCAAAGGTGGTGGTGCAGACTCATCCCACCTTTATGCCCAAGGTTCCCTCTGGTTTTCAACTCTTCGACCGGTTGGTTCTGCCGGTTTTCTTTCCGAGCCCTTCTATGCCTGCTGAAAGGGCATCGCATTCGCTCATGCCTTGAACTTCTGTGTGGCACGTACAAGCAGACCTCTCAACTGTTCATCAATTTTGGACCTTTGGGACATGGGAAGGCCATGTCTAAGGCTTCCATATCCAGGTGGCTCTCCGGCTGTATCATGCACTGTCATCATCTGGCCAACAGACCTCTTCCAGGGCGGCCGAGAGCCCACTCCACTAGAGCCATCGCAGCAACAATGGCTTTTCTCTCAGGTGTTCCCCTGCTCCTCGACATCTGCAGGGCTGCTACATGGAGGTCTACCCACACCTTCATGAGTTTCTGCTGCATCGACAGGGATTCCAGGGAGGAGTCAAGTCGGCCAAGCGGTGCTACGCAACCTGTTTGTTTGAGGTGAATCTGTTCCAAGGGTATTTGTTTTTCGTCTGTGAGCCTTGCCACCTCCCTTGGTTGTGTATATGCACTGCTGTGTAATCATATTCATGAGCATGTGAATCCATGCAAGACCCCATGCTGGAGAGGGTACAAGTTCACATGCGAACCCTCCCTCCTTCCCCTCTAGGCTCTTCTTGGTTCATGCTGCCACTTTACTTGCGGTACCAAATCTGAAGATGAACACCACGGGTGGAGTTTAAGAGGACGAGTGTCATTGGCTGAGGGCAGTATGACCCAAAGGACGCTGATTGATTATAGAGGAGATGAGCAGTTTTTAGTCTAAAGTGAAACTGCTTTCTTTTTACTGATGAGTCCCAGCCTGACGAGAGGGAATTATCATGAACATGTGCATCCATGATATGATATGGCATTTATAACGCGCCTATACACAAGAGTTTCAAGGCGC
Source organism: Ambystoma mexicanum (assembly GCF_040938575.1). Lineage (NCBI taxonomy): Eukaryota > Metazoa > Chordata > Amphibia > Caudata > Ambystomatidae > Ambystoma > Ambystoma mexicanum. The sequence goes on along the minus strand of NC_090924.1, from coordinate 845,823,620 downwards.
GACGAGGCAAGGGAGGGGGAACAGAGGGAAGCAGACAACAATCCTACTAGGCCAAGTGTCATTCAGATCGTGCAAGAGCATGGGAAGGGGGAAGCCGGAAGGGGGAAGTGGGAGTTGACAGTGCAGTACATGGGATAATAGAATAAATAACAAGTAAAAGTACGGCCAGCTGGTGGCAAGTGCAGGGGTAAGTGCAGACATCAGGTGTCAAATGCTGGTAGTGGGACTGTAGGGATACAGAGAACAGTCCACAAGTGCGTGGGTTGCCAGGAAGGCAATGCAGGTGTGCAACTACCGGGGGTCCCATGCTGGAGAACAAGAGTTACAGTTAAGTAACTTGTACCTTATCCATGCTGGTGTTTTCCACCTCATACACCAAGTAGTAAACTAATCTTTCCATACCCCTAAACTAGGTCTTGCCCATGCACCTAGTTTCTAGTTCTGTATATATGGAATGAGTCAGTCGTGGGAAGGTTTCACTATTCCATACATAATGCTATACAATTTAGTACATCACATAATATATATAGCTAAAATGTAGTTAAAAAGTCTGTTGAAAAATGTAAAAAGGAAGACCCTATTTATAGACCGATGTCAAAGCAAAAGGTGTTAAAATGTTTTAGAAATGAGCATAACTGTGCAATAAGTTCTTTCAACTAAGTACTGAGTTGTTCCTGTGACCTTTGTATTGTCCCTGGAGAATTTCTGGTGATTAGGTTGTAGTGTAGTTAACCTCAGAGAATATTTTCCAGCATAAGATTCATCTGAGGAATTGAAGTATTCGTGCTCGTGTTGACCTTGTCAACAAATAGATGTACAGGGAACAATAGAATGCTAAAGAAAGGTGCATTTACGAAGTCAGAATTTCACTGGCTACGCTTGAGGGCTAAATAATTTGTTTTGCTGCATTTACTCACTTTAATATTTGTTTGATCTTTAAGGGACAAAGAAAGGCCAAATCTGCAGAGCAAATGTCCTTAGACTTTCATAATCTGCCACTGATTTTAGATATCACCTGCAGATTTTCAAATGTTTGGAAAGTTCCATCCTATTTGTGGGCAGTACTTTTCGTAATAACGGCTGTGTCCTTAAGCTGCAGAGTGAGACACCACCGCAGAAGATTGCAAAAGCTTCATATCCATGGTTTACTCCTAATACGCTTTAAGCGGGCCCGGATGACCAGCGTCTCCTTTGTCCATGCCTCTTCTGAAGTTATTATGTGAACAAACAGCATACATTGCTTTATGACAGGAATTAAATATTCAGGCTAAATGAGAACAATGGGCCAGGGTCTCAGCTTACTGCATGCAGCTATCAGCTGGCTATTTCTACTCCTGGAGCCTTCTCCAAGAATACAGGAGTACGTGCAGAGCCAAAAAGGGTTGTCTTACTGCTTAAGCAAGCATTCTTTAACCGTGTGCACAGACCAATTGATTAGAGAACTATGTTCACTCATTTTACCAAGTGCCTACAATTGTTCTTTCATAGTTTTTTAACAATCAGCCCTTTTGAGCATTACAATGTAATATCAGTAAGTAAGGCAATCTGTTACATCTATGGCCAGCATATCTCTAGTAAGATTCTCTTGCATAATAAAAGCATTAGTGGTGGATACTGAAGTTGCATGCGGTCTGAGACATGAAGCCAATGACTGGCACAAGGCAGGCATACAATTAATACAAAGACATATGAAAAAGGAAAATGGCCAATAAAACAAAAATATCAGACAATAATTTCCACCCAGATATTATCATTAAGGACCATAAAGATCCATCAATGTTTAATTTACCAGTAGGGAAGTGTGCTTGCTCCGCCATATTCTGAACATAAGTATTTTTCTCGCTGATTCTGCTGGATCGACGACAGGGTGGCAATGGGGACACCGATTACTTGTACCAAACAAGGATGGTGCTACATAATATTTGGTTGTAGGTGAAAGGGTCGAACCACAAAGGATCGAATGCCCTTTTTTTTCGACACCAAATGTGCCGAAAAAGAGTTTAGAATGCTTTTTTTTATGGGGTTTCCCCCCTAACCCTCCCGTTTTCTTTTTTATGTATGCTAAACAAAAAAAGAAATGAATAAATAAAAAATGCATTCAAATTTTTTTTCCGGTCCTTTTGTTTTCGAAAAAAAAGCATTCAATCTTTTTTTTTTCTTCGAGAAAAATGAAGACGCCATAATATTCCAGTAATAATCATCCACCTAACACAAAAATAATCAATCCTAACAGTACTTTATATACAAACCCCTTGGAACACTATCTTTTTCTCTGACAGAAGCATACAGATACATGGACCCTCTGTGGGGTGAAAGTCATACACTCATGGTTTGGCACAGCTTGTGTATGGAGCAAAACAAAACAGCACAAAGAAGTTCCAACAAGACAGGTTTCATGGAGCTTAATCATTCCTTGGAGTGTCTTCTCTTTGTGCTACTGCACTCCTAAGTAGTCCATTTAAAGATGGTGGTCTTGATCACCTGGTAGATGTGCCTCACGAAAAGGGATTCCTCTTCACAGTTTGTAGTTCAATAACTGTTGATTCAAAGTATCCTAGATCTCAAGTTATATCGCAGCCCCTCTGTTGCTCCAGCAATGTCTTTGGGGCTAGCAGCAATAATGCCAGTGTCCAATGTCTCAGCAGAAGGGGTGGTTTCAGCAACGGACAAGGCAGGCAATGGTGTGGGTAACAGAGAAAATGGTGCTTGCTTTATATGTGAAGCATGGACTCAATACTAGCAGCTATGATAATTTACAGTCGTCTGAGTGGTGAACAATACCTGCAGTTGTCCTTTTCACCTGGAATGCAGTCTTGATGCTCGCTGAAAGTTATTTGTAGGTACCCAGCCATCTGCCTAGATGCTGCGTCCTGGCCCCTCAAATGGTTTTGGAAAGTTATCTGCAACCTATTGCTTAGAACAGACAATGTTTTACTGAACGGCTTAGAGTAATCCATCAACAAAGGGTAAGGTACAGTACCCAGTCTATTTGGATTTGGCATACTCTATACATTAGCTGGCCGGCCCATGACTACTTTGAAAGGAGACAATCCAACACATGGGTGCACTAATTCCATTACAGTATTAACAAAATGCACATTATTGTTGCTCCAGCCCGAATCACGGTAAATACTCCTTTGAGTATTTTAGCCATATTTACTGCAGTACTGTATTTTAAAGGGGAATGCTTTTACCCATTTGCTAAACATGCATACTATCACTAAAACCACATTTTTCCTTAACAGGGAGGCAATTCAATAAACTCTCTTTGTAACGCTGCAAAAGGAAATTCAGTTGGCCGAAATGTTATAGAACGCACCTACTAAACCGTTTTTACAAAAAGCAACCGTGGCTGGCCTTAGCTTAGTGTTACTCCACACTGTAGTGAGCAACCTGCACATTCCCTCTACACCTACATGAGACGTCCAGGAACATAGGACAACATTAAAGGTAAATACATATGTGGTCATTTCCATTTTCCCTCATCTTCCGTGTCTAGCCAACAACCATCTAAATATTTTTCAGTCTGTTTCCATTCCTCTAATTCGTTGGCAGTAGCCTCAGACTGAATAGTTTGTACTGTCTCAAGAGTATTATCAAATAAGATATTCTTTGGCTGCATCATGTGTGTAACATACATAAGAGATACAGGGGTCTGTGCAGTGGCCTTTGCAATTTGTTCAGCAAAAGCATTACCTTTTCCCACATCATTTAAAACGGCATTATGTGCACTGCCACTACATTTGATGATGGCCAATTTCTTTGGCAGGGAAAGTGCCTACAATAATTTCAAAATGAATGTACCAAGCTGTATTGTTGTCCCATGTGAAGTTAAAAATCCTCTCTCAGCCCACAAGCGGACAAGGTTGTGAGCTACTCCAAATGCATATTGCCTGTCAGTGTAAATATTAACTGCAAGATCAGAGCTCAACTCACAAGCTCGGGTAAGAGCAATCATTTCAGCTGCTTGTGCTGAATGCTGAGCTATCCTACAAGCCGCAACAATGTTTTTTAAGGTTGTAATGGCATATGCTGCCGTGGTAGTACCATCTGATAATTAAAAAAATTATCCATTCACCTGTAATGTAGCAGTATGTTTATCAATTGGGGTATCCACCAAATCTCCCGTCTTTTCATTATTTTTTAATACACAATCATGCATTACTTTTGATTAATCCGATGGGAGGGGTAGGCAGGATTTTAGAGTGTTACAACGTTGTATGGCAATGTTTGGAGCCAATAACGTCAGCTCATATCTATTTCACCTGACATTTGTCAGGTGCTGCGTTTTAGTTTGGTTCCATAAAATATCAATCGCATGTGAAACAGACCATGTAACCTGGTACCCCAATATTATATCGACTTGCTTCATGGAAATGGCTGCAGCCGCTACACCCCTTAAACAATTTGGAAGTGCTTTTGCCACTGGGTCCAATGTAAAAGAAAAATATACACAGTCTGTTTTACCCCCCTGCTGTTGAGTTAGTACAGATAACGCACAGCTTTGTTTTTCATGCATAAACTACATAAATGCTTTAGTATAATCAGGAGTGCCTAAAGCAGGTGAATTACATAATCCAGATTTTAAAACATCAAAACTCTCTTGCTGAGCAGCAGTCCATGGCAAGGGGACTGGAGTGCTAGTCGGTGTTCTAACAGTGGGTTTGCTAAAAGCAAAAAATTGGGAATCCACTGCCTGCAACATGAAATCATCCCTATAAACCCTCTGACATCTTTCTGTTTGATAGGGACAGGAATTTTCATTAAAGCCCCTAGGCGCTGAGGGTGTTATCTACGCTCTCCTTTTGACAATAGGTGTCGCAAATAGGTGACCTGGGTTTTGCAGAATTGTAGGTTTTTTTAGGGATACTTTATGTTCCAGTGGTGCTAAAAATTGTAATAACCACACAGTGCAATCCATGCATTGCTCTTGGGTGTCTGCAGCTATCAATAAATCATGAACGTATTGGAGCAGTGTGGTATTTGCGGTTGGTGTGAACATGTCTAGCTGTGTTTACAGTGCTTGGATGTAAATACTTGGGCTTTCAGTGTAACCTTGGTGGGGCCCTACGGAAGGTGGAGGACCACCCTTCCACATTAAAGGCGAATCGGTACTAACAGTCTTCATGGATCGGAAAGCTAATGAGATCCATAACAGTGAAACATTGGGCTGAAGGCAGTGTCATGGTGAACAGGGAAGCCATGTCCGGCTCCACCGGATACTGTTCTACAATTTTATTTATTGCTCAGAGATCGATAATTAGTCTTCATTGGGCTGGAACACAACGCTTCCCATCAATCCGTTTTTGCACAGGACGAATTGGGCTGTTGCAGGGACTCCCCACAGTTTCTTTTAAAATCCCTTTAACTAGAAAATCCTGTTTTACAGACTTAAATCCTTCTAACCCTTCCTTGGAGTATTTTATACTGAGGAATTCACGGTAATACTGCACAGGGCTTAACCCGTATTTTCACTGGATCAACTACCATACATCCTACATCATTAGATCCCGTGGCCCATATCATAGGGTCAATTCCCTTAAATTCAGGTGGCAATTCATTAGTAGTAGCAACAAAACATTTAGAAAAAAAATCAGCATTACGTGTTAGGTACACTCCATCAGGCGAGCAATATATATTAGCATGTAAATGTTTCAGCAAATCCATTCCCAACAGATTTTAAAGTGCATTTATCAATGACAACAAGCTGAGCCATGCAAGATATAGGACCTATAGTAAACTGTACGGACGGGGTCAGATATTGGACTTTGGACCGGATTATTAGAGAACCCCACAGATGCGTTTACTTTCCCGAGGAGGGGAACATGGGGCACTAGTTTGTGGGAAATTGATGTATTGAACGCACCTGTGTCAAGGAGGAATGTGTCACATCTGCCTTGCACTGTAGCTTTTTGAAATGGCCCCTTTGAATCCACATGAATACCTATGGGCCCTTTTCCCTCTCCAGGGCAGCCCTATGCTATGTAGATCATTGTACTATAATCATTCTCGTAATAATCCCTAGCTGAATATTGCTAGCTTTGCCTAGGGTCAAAATAATGATGCTGTTACTCATTATTCTCTCTCTTCTAGTGTCCCAGTATTTGTTATTATATTGATCCAGGCCTCAGTCCTTATAAAGGTTCCTATTGTCTTTCCTCCCCCATAAGAGCATCCGCGCCCTCTCCAGCGCAACAGACACTTCCTTATCCAATGATCTTCTGCCTTGCAAAAATGACACCCAGTGTCTATCATACCTGCGTCATTACTTGGTGGGGCACTACCACCTCTTACTCCTCTATACATTCCTCTTCCCCTTTGCATACGTATATTACCTCTGCCTCTTTCTGAAAAATCCTGGTTTTTTGCTCATCTTTTTTTCCTTTTCCCCTTGGTCTTTAGCATGGTGGTTTGCATAATACCTAGCGATAGTCAAAATCATGATAGACAACCATGTAGACTCATAGATCTGTATATCATTCTTTAGGTGAGGTAACAATCACTCTACAGTGTGTGAACAAAACGTGTTTCGCCCCTTTGGGGTAGACATATCCATCGCACTAAATGAGGTAAAAGCTTCTTGCTTTTGTGCAAAATATTTTTCAACTGACTCCCCTTCTGCCTGCCTGCCAGCAATCAATTTATCCCAATTAATTTGCCTGCAGGGAACCACTTTTTGGATATGCGTTCTCAACAGTGGAAGAGCTATTATTTCTTTGGACAATTACCTAGTCTTCCCCTTTTCGTTCACTGCCTCTGTTAGCTCATCCCACTTTATGACAGGATCCAAACTGTCTTGCATTCTGCATAGGTGCCATATGTCTGCTGACAGAATATGTGGAAACAACTGATCTATTTCTCCCAACGTGAGCGGACCTGTTTGAAGAACCCGGTCCATCTGGGTGTACCACTGCTCTGTATTTCGTCTAATATCTGGATAATCTTTAGTAAAAGAAAGTAACTCCATCCTATTCCAGGGGACATCAAACCCAGGCACTTCTTTCATGGGAAACGTTTGTTGGGGCATTTATGATCCAAAATAAGTGTTGACACTATTGCAGGACAGAAGTTTGAATCAAGCTTACACTCTTGAATTCCTTGCACTATGTCCTTATAATCGCTCGGGAGGGGGTCCACTTCGTCCTCATTTACTCTTTGTTGCATAGCTTTTGTACTATTGCAAATATAGGCATATCCCGTTGCTGGGGCACGTACATTGTGGCTTGTTCTATTCCTTCTACCCCTTTTTTGATTCATGCCAACTCTGCCCTTTCCATGGTTTCCGTGTCGTGGGCTGTAATTCTGTGGGCATGAGGTAGCGAGGAGAGCACCTTATCACCAGGTACCCGATGGAGGGGCTGGGAGAGGCCTTTTAACCATTAACCATTCTAACAACGGGTCTGTCTCATCCTCTAAGGTTACTCCTGATTAAGGTGTCGGGGCTGAGTGACAAACCTTAGCTACATACACACCTTTAATTCTCAAATCTTCAGTCTCCCTCTCCCCAATCCTTTTTCATCTCGTTATGATCATAGGGGCACGCTTTAACCTTTTCGGATTGTGGTTTACGTTTTTTAATCTGTGCTTCTCTCATGGATTTTTGTGTAGCATAATCTTCCCATTGCATATGTTTCCCATTGCAGGGGTCTAATGGCCTGGTCACCCTTAGCAGCTAACATTTCCCTTAAATATCCTTTTTTTCTAGGTCAAAAGACCCATGCCTGGGGAATTGCAAATCAGGGTTGTTGGCCAAAAACATGACCCCCGAGCCTTTCTTCATCATCAACCATCCTGGCGTACCTTCCAGGGGTGTAGTCACATGTTTTTCCAATTCTGAATGACTCTTACAACATTGCATCCCACAACATCCTTTAGTGCACGAAATTCCCATTTTTGTTACAATCACTATCTTTTGTGATCACAAGGCTGCATAGATGCACACGCGGTGCATGAAGGGACATAATCGATGGAGGATTGGGTGGGTGCTTATTAACGACCTATGGGGGACCTCAGGATAATAACGTGGAACGTCAGGGGCCTTAACAGCTACCTGAAAAGGAACAAGGTCATGATGTATCTGAAAAGGCAGAAAATAGACATTGCATTACTACAAGAAACGTATTTGACGCGGGAGAAGTTGGACCTAGTTAAGAGAAGTGGAAAGGGACCGTAGTGGGCTCGCCATACTCTGCATATGCCCGGGGGGTGCTAATCTGAGTGGCATCGCATGTCCCGTTCAAACTGACACAGGAGGTGGTGGAAACGGATGGAAGGATGGCTATATTGCGAGGGCTGGTAGAGGGCAGGGAGGTATGCATAGTAAACATGTATGCCCCCAACCAAAACACAGCCCTGAGTGCCAATCTTAGTGTGTGTATGGGAAGCGCTGCGATCTGGGGAGGGGACTTCAATTGTGTGTTGGATCCGGCGGTGGACAGGTCAGATGACAGGGTAAATAAGCCTACCCTAGCGGCGAGAGCGTTGCGGACGCTGCTAACAGATTCTGGTTTTACAGATGCGTGGAGGATGAAACACCCCACTGAGAGGCAATACTCACACTATTCGTCCCCGCACCAACTGCACACTAGGCTCGATTATGTCTTTGTTACAGCAGATGTGATGGCCGAGATTACCCAAACCGAATACAAGGCCAGGGTCCTCTCGGATCATTCGCCCCTGACCCTCGGTTGGCAATATTGCCCCCCGAGGGCGAAAATCCCTACATGGCGCCTCCGGGTGGAGGCGCTCAAAGACCCAATCTTTAGAGAAGATATAAGGGAGGAGATTGCCAACTTTTTTGTGGAAAATACTGGGAGTGTTGACTCTGCGGGCACACTATGGGAAGCCTTTAAGCTGGTGATGCGGGGGGCGGCCATTTCTAAGTCAAGAGGGTTACAGGGTGGGATTTTGGCTGACCTACAGAGGGCGGAAACTGTCCTGGAAACAACGCTGAAGGGCGAAGAGGTAGACACGGAGCTGGTACTCCAACTACAGCAACAATGCGCAGGGCACTGGGAAAGACTCTGCAATCTTTATAAAAAATATGTCGAGAGGCAGCACGCGGGGGGAGACAAGATGGGCCGCCTTTTGGCCTGGCTATACAAAAGCGAGACCCCTACGTCCCCGATTAGGACCATTATTAGGGAGGACGGAGAGGAGGTGGCCACGCAAGAGGGTGTTAACAAAGAATTAGTGGAATATTACAAAGTGCTGTATGGAGATGATGAGATAGGTGACCAGCGCATGATAAACGAAACGTTAGAAGACATAGGGCTGCCCAAGATAAGCGACGAAGAGAGGGAGGAGTTAGATGAGCCAATCACGTTGGAAGAATTAGAAGAGGTAGTAAAGCAGCTGCCCACTTGTAAGGCCCCAGGGGCAGATGGGTTCCCCAGCGAATTTTATAAAGTATACAAGGAGGAAATCCTCCCCCCCATGCTGAACATGTTGAATGAAGCGTTTGAGATAGGACGGTTGCCTGAGTCACTTAGAGAGGCGATTATAATACCGCTGCCCAAGCCCAATAGACCGGAGCACAGAGTTGGTTCCTACAGGCCCCTGTCGATGCTCAATCAAGACAGCAAGATTCTCACAGCTGTTCTTGCGAACCGATTGCGGAAAGTGATTGGTAGACTCATACATCCTGATCAGACGGGTTATGTCCCGAACAGGACCATTACACACAACCATAGGCGACTTCATCGGGTAGTCGAGTGGGGTGTCAAAAACGAGGGTGAGATGGCAATAGTGTTGCTAGATGCGGTCAAGGCTTTTGACTCGGTCAAGTGGTCATGGCTATTGGCTGCTTTGGAAGGGTACGGAATGGGGCCTTGCTATGTCAGGTGGGCCAAGATGTTGTATAGTGAGCCACTCGCCAGGGTCCGAACTGGAGCGGTGATATCCGAAAGATGGCAATTTGGCAGAGGCACCAGACAAGGGTGCCCCTGGTCCCCGATGCTTTACATCTTGGCCCTGGAGCCTTTGGCAATATACCTTAGGGCACAATACGAGACGATTGGCATTGAGGTGGGAGGGGAACAACACTTGATATCCTTGTACGCGGACGATCTGTTGCTATATTTACAACACCCAGAAGAAAACCTCTTATACATACTTGAAGTGATGGAAAGGTATGCAGAGTTGTCAGGCATCTCGGTAAACCCCCAAAAGTCTGTCGTGTTCCCATTAGGTAGCTATAGGGGGATCCCTGCAGGAGGTCTGCCGGTGCTACAGGTACCGTGGGCAACGCGCTCTTCGCTATTTGGGCATAGATATATATCACACGGCGAAGGACGAACACAGAAACAATACGGAAGTAGCCGTTGAGAAAATCAGAAACAGCATGCAGTTCTGGGCAAGATTGCCCTTAGCGATGATGGGGAGGGGGGCTATGCTCAAGATGGTAGTTCTGCCCAGGCTATTGCATTACTTTAGCAATATCCCACACATAATACCCAAGAAGTTTTTTAGTAAATTGAACAGCATGTGTAGGGACTTCTTGTGGCACGGTACCCGAAATAGGGTGGCGTTCTGGAAACTTCAGAACTTTTACGAAAAAGTAGGTATCAGACTGCCCCATTTTGAGGTTTATTATTTTGCGGGACAATTGCAATATGTGGCTAAGTGGCTCTCCGATGAAGTGACCCCTGAGCACAGGGTACCTGGGCAGGACTGTGCCCCGTTTTATTTGAAAGAAATGATCTGGCTGTCCGAAACTGACATGAGGGAGCGCCCTGCGATGTTGAAGCTGGGGCGGAAAATTTGGCGTAGGGCTTGTCGCCAAATGGAGGTCCCATACCCATGCCTCCCACAGGTGCCGTTGGTTGCTTTAACAGGGGGGGGATGATCAGCTAAGGGTGATTGTTAGGAACTACTGGGAATCGGTGGGGCTGGCGACGTTAGGCGATGTCTGGCAGGAGGGATCCATTAAGGAGTTTATAGAACTCAACGAAGAGGTGGGGCTACACACGGGGCAATACGTCACATACATTAGATTGGTGCAAATGATTAAGGGCACCTGGCCAGAAACAGTTCTGATAGAAGAACCAGATGCAGTTTTGGAAACTATGTATGATATGTCTGAAGGAGCTCATGAGATCTCGAGACTGTACGAGATGGTGATGGCTAAGGTGGGTAAAGATTTAACGCATCTGAGACTGGACTGGGAGATGGAAGTGGGGGCCCCGATGGAGGACGGGATGTGGGAGCGTGCCCTGGGCTACCACAAAAAAGTATCTAGAAATGCCAGATTAAAACAAATTCAGCTGTATGTAACACATAGGGCATATATGACCCCCTTGAGGATATCTAAGTTCCGAAACGCTGGCATACAAGTGTGTCCTAAATGTAACCTAGAAAACGCTGACATGACACATATGTTTTGGTCGTGCCCGATTATTAGATGCTACTGGAGTGATGTGGCGCAGAAACTAGCTGATAAAGGGGTTACTCTGGTTATAGACACGGCTTGGGCCTGCTTACTGGGTGGGTTCCTTAGGCCGCGGAAACTCAAACATATTGAGAAACTAAGAAATCTGGCGTATGTGCTGGCGAAACGTAGGATCGCCATGGGGTGGAAGAAAAGCCACAAACCTAAGGTGGATGTATGGTGGAAGGATCTACAGAAATGGGCGGAGGCTGAAACGGTGGCATGGCAAGAGGCGGGCAGCCGGGCTGATGAGGGGGAGGTGGGCACCCTATTGGCCTGGAAGGCGCTAATAACAGAATTGTTTGAAGTAACATCAAACCCAAATGACTCCGGAGAAGACGAAACTCAGCCGCATGTGCCAAACACTGTTAGAGATGGACAAATAGGCTCACGGGGGGAGGGTGGTATAATGGGAGCAGTGACTACGATCACTTGATGTGCAATTGAACCATTATGATCATGCTGCTTGTTTGGTTTTCATTGTTTTTGTTTGTATAAAATCAATAAAAGAAATTAAAAAAAAAAAAAAGGCTGCATAGATGATATCCCATTTAATGCAGTGCACCCACAATCAATACAAACTACACGGCCATGTCATGATTCATCCATCCCATGGTTTCAACCTGTGTGCACAAGGTGTATTTTCTCTGGCTCATTTAACATTATGCTCCCATAGAAAATACATTATTACATATTCATAACATCAGACCGCACAACATCGTTATACATTAAATCATCACAATCTGTTCATGGAACAGTGTCACCCTTTTTTAGCAGTCTTCTGTGTTGGCACTTCAACAGGAGTTTAAGCCTCCCTTCCACACACAGACGGGGGAACCTCGGTTGCAGAGATCAACATGACAAAGAGACCACCAGATGGGTGAAAGTTGTGGCTGCAGGAAACCCCTGTCCACCTTGCACAGTGCGCTCCACAACCTCTACCTGTCTGGTACCTGGTCTCCGACCGTGGCAAAATATTCTGACTGGATCTTAACTGCGAGGAGGTCCCATCATGGGGTGTACATTTGTGGGCAATAGTTTTCATAATACCGACCTGTGTTTTTAAGCTGCATATTGAGACACCACCACAGAAGATTTCAAAGACTTCATAGCCATAGCTTATTCATAGTAAGCTTTAAGCGGGCCTGGGCGACCTGCATCTGCTTCATCCATTCCTCTTCTGAAGTTATTATGAGAACAAACCACTTTTATACATTGCTTTATGACAGGCATTAAATCTTCAGGCTAAATGGGAACACTGGAACCAAATAAGCAGAACAGAGGGGGTGGGTCACACGGAACAAATGACTTAATCAAAAAGGATAAATTCGACTTCAATTATATGGATCAAGGAGGGGATAGGCCCAGGTCAAGGAAGATATAAAAATAGCATATTGTATTAATCACATATCAAAATACATAAAAAATAGCACATAATACATGATAAAAATACATATAAATTCACAGCTCATATTAGGTACCAAGGAATAAAGTGCATGCCTCACAGTAACCCCCACTGCAGTTAGGGGTAAGAACAGCGTAATGAAAATATACGGCTGTTCAGAAAAGGGAGGGACTACACCTAAGGTAAGTCCCTAAATATATTCCAATTGTCATCCTAGTATATTAGTACATACACAGTCGAAATATTGAATCAATGTATACATGAGACGTTCAATAGGTTATAAATGAACATTGCCAACCAACATTGGAAATGCAAAAAAGTGCTGCATGCAAAATTCCAAATCATCTCCAGCATAATGATCTGCAATAATCAATTCATTAACAATGAATATTGTCAATCAAGCTTGCAGTGCAACAGATGTTAGAATGCTACATGCAATGCTCCACACCATTTCAAACTTAATAGGGAACACTGGGCCAGGGTCTCAGCTTACTGCATGCAGCTGTCGCCTGACTATTTCTACTCCTGGAGCCTGCTCCAAGAATACAGGAGTATGCGCAGAGCCAAAAAAGGGTTCTCTTACTGCTTAGGCAAGCATTCTTTAACTGTGTGCAAAGACCAGTTGATTGGAGAACTATGTTCATTCATTTTACGAAGTGCTTACAATTATGTGTTCATAATTTTGCCACAGATTTTCCCCCTGTTACTATGAAGTCTTGTAATCCACAGAAGAATGAACAATATTTCTGTTGAAAATGTTTTCAGTAGATTTGGACTGGCTCTATCAATGTCCTATCCCCAAAAAAAAGCATTGTCATCTAAGTACTGTATGTCTCATTGGGCAAGCCACCCCTCTGCATAACCCATTTCATACAACCGAAAATATGAATGTACCTGTTTCCATGGCATCACATTTTCTGTTACGATTGGCATGTTTTTCACAATTAGCTGTATCCTACTTGGTGCATGTGCTTTAGCATAATGGCAGCTGGCATTTTTACCTTGTCTTGTGGGCAAAACCTGTTGCGTTGAGAAAGTGTTTACTCTGCCATAGTTGGTCATCTTCTCTGGAATCATTTTGGGCATAGGAGGGCTGTTACAATATTTCCTTTGGGGTTATCCCCTGCATATATATTCTTTGGCACAATGAGACATGGTCTTTACAATTGGGCACATTATGTGGATCATTTTATGCAGCACAATGTTACTATACCACTATCATTGGTACCAGGGGAGACCATATTCTCTGCTACAAATGATTTGCGTATACTGTCAGGGATTGGTGTGGTGTATGCATCAAAAATGCCTATTAGTCTCCCAGTTGAACATGAATTAACTTCTCGTTCGGATGGGAAGTTTCTCTCATGGCACTGAATATTTGTATTGGAAGCAAACCACCCTACCACTTAAATGCTTCCTGCCAGAATATTGGGATACTGATATTGGTCACAATTGCTCATATTGTCTTGAGTGGCTTCATATCGTTTAGAGCAATATTCTAAAGTGTGGGGTCTGTATAAACACATGGTTATTCCATTGCTTGGCACAGTATGTTAGAAAGCAATAGTCCTAAAAAGGATCACTGCTCTTCATTCCTCAAGACATATTTGTCTGAAAGCATAGCTCCATGCTAATAACAACCAATCAGTCTTGTTGCATCTTGCTTTGCTTGTCCCCACTAGTGTTTGCCATGCCATGAAGTGAGAGTGCTAGCAAGCAGTAATGAGGACATTACAATATTAATTTGAAAACTAGTTGTACAGTTTGCGAAGTCTAAAAAAATCCTTCCATTGTTAAGGGATGGTTCAATGAGAGAGGAGGTTTCCTTTGGAGAGGACCAAATTTCAGTGCCTTTTAAACACTGACTGCCCACTTGAATCAGTACTGCCTCTCCCTTTGTGCAAATAAGTTTATTGTACAATATAACTTTCATTGGTAACTGATATACTTGTTTGTCTCTTATAGCACTTTATAATTGCAATTATTATGTAAAATCTGTTTTCTTAGATTTGTAGAATCAGATTAATTTCCAGATAACTAAATTCAGATGACCTTCCTTATTCAGGAACGCCGGATGCATTTTCCCAACTTCTTACTTGCCCATATTGTGATCGAGGATATAAACGTTTTACCTCTCTGAAAGAACACATTAAGTATCGCCATGAAAAAAATGAAGATAATTTTAGTTGCTCTATGTGCAGTTATACATTTGCATATAGAACGCAACTTGAACGCCACATGACATCACATAAATCTGGAAAAGATCAGGTAAGAAAGAGAAATAACATGTTGTCGGATCTAATTTTTTAATGTTAACAAATAACACATGTCTTGATTCCTTGAATGTTAGATAAGATGTTGAATATATTTATTTCTATTTTGACAATATAAATACTTCGAACTAACTGGACTATCATTCAAATAAACATTATGAATTTTGCATACTCCCAGGCGTCTTCTCCATGAAGCCGAGTTAGTATTTTCATATAATATTGGGCTTGTGAGAGGGAGGAGCCTGTGATTAATTTAGTAGGATGCCAAAATGTGGGATGCAAAATGTTCAGCAGGATCAATGAATGGTAAGCTTTTAAAGCCACTTGATATTTATATTTTATTTCTATCACGCTCGTACACAAGTGTTTCAGAGCGCAACAAGACAAGGGAGGGGAACAGGGGAGAACAAAACAGCGATCTTACTAGGCCCAGTGACATTGAGAACGCGCAAGTGCATGGGAGAGGGCGAGGGGAAAAGTGCATGGAAGGGGGGAGAAGTGGAAAGTGCGTAGCAGAGGAGAAACAGATAAATAACAAATAATAAAGGCAACAAACAGTGGTAGTGCAGCCAGCAATTTGCAGGTGCTAGGTTTAAGGCAGCAGAGTAGGTCTGATAAGTGCAGGAAGAAAAAGGAGGGGGCTGTTTGGGTACAGATACAGACCCCAGTGCAAGGAGTGGCCCGAGGCAGTGCGGGAGAGTGGCAGGGTGAGCAGGTACCTGGGCCCGGAGGACAGAGGCTGGCCAGGTGCACAATGCAAATAGAGAACAGACCAGCAGGGGAGAGGTGGAGCGAAGGCAGAAGAAAAGAGGAAGGTCTTGAGGTGCTTTGGAACCGGAGATGGTTCTCCTCAAGTTTTACAGTGG
Source organism: Ambystoma mexicanum (assembly GCF_040938575.1). Lineage (NCBI taxonomy): Eukaryota > Metazoa > Chordata > Amphibia > Caudata > Ambystomatidae > Ambystoma > Ambystoma mexicanum. The sequence goes on along the minus strand of NC_090924.1, from coordinate 845,807,648 downwards.
CAGGGAGGCTGTTCCAGAGGGAGGCCCCAGCCAAAGACCGAGATCTACCCCCCAGCTTGTTTCTTTGAAAAACGACTGACCCTGAGAGAGTTGGAGGTAGAGGAGTGAAGAGCTCAAGAGGAGAGGTATTTGCAGAGTGATAGCTGAAGGTATTTTGGACCCAGGCCTCAGAACGCCTTGTGGACAATGCAGAGGGTTTTGAATTTAATCCTTGTATCCACTGGGAGCCAATGGAGAGATTTCAGTGCTGGAGAGATAGTATCGCAGTCCTGTTCTGGATAACTTGCAAAGGGACAGAGAGTAGAAGCAGGTAGATTTAGAAAGAGGCTGTTACAATAGTCCAAGCTAGAGAGAAGCAGAGCTTGGGATACCATGAGCTTCTGGGGGAAGGAGAGGAAAGGCAGAGTACCTCTGAGGAGGTGCAGTAGGAAATTTGACTTTTTAGAGACCTCAGAGATTTGGGTGGAGTCAAAGATGACCCTGAGGTTCTTAGCCTCGCAGGTGGGGGTAGGAGGAGGGCCAAGGGAGGCCGGCCAGAGAGTGAAGGGAAAGGATGGTGAAGGTGTGCCGATGAGGAGGATCTCCGTCTTGCTGGCATTCAGACAAAGATCATTGGAGGCACACCAATCTTGAATGGCAGTTAGGCAATCAGAGATGAGAGAGGGAGAGGGGAAGTCTCCTGAGGCGAAGGAGTTATGTTCAGGTCAATTAAGGCCGGGCTAAACATTTAAAGTTGAAAGCTTCGAGCCAGCCAATGGCTAGTGGCGAGTGCAAATTCTGATCCCTGATTAAGGTATAGTGGAATTGTAGTTTGTTTCAGAAGTTCTTATGATGCTGCAACCTCACTCTTCAATAAAAGCTGGGCTGCCTTAACATTCATACCTCATTTACTATTGGTTATTTCCCTCCTTTCTGACCATCCCTACCTTCTTTCGAGCTCACATTCTTTATCTGCTTGTTTTGCCATGTTAATGCTCACTAATGCATTGTGATTCTGCACCTATCACTAGCATGCAAATCCAACTGTAATTTTCCAACTTCGCTGTGATTTAGCATTCTATTGTAAAGTCAAACTTAGCTGTCAGGATAGCTCAGGGGAAACAAGCTCGCCTTGGAAGCAAGACGGCACGGAGCACCACAGGTTCGATCCCCGGGTCCGCGCTTAGAAACCTCTGGGTATTAAGCACATTATAAATAACATACCATAGAATTCTATTGGATAGTCAAATTTAGCTGTGCTTTTTGCATTTCTGCTTTGGGTTTAACTAACCGTGTTCTTGTGCAGACTTGCACCCTTTCGCTTGAATTGTATGCTACTCTGTAACCTCCTGGCCCAGTGACTGTTCTGTACTGCTGTGCCTGCTCTACTCTTCTTGCCCTCTATACGCACCCATGACACTTTCCATTTCTGCTATCTTCTCCAACTGCTTCTCCATCAACTATCCTTCCCTTCTCACTAAGTCTGGTAGGAAGATGTTTAAAAAGGATATCTTGGCTGCCAACCCTGGTCTCCCCGTAGCTGATACCTATTCCAGCGCTTCCTCCAGAGAGACCCTCACTGACATCCTCTTTGTCGTTCCTTCATATGATCTCTGTCCTCTCTCCTCCTCTCCCATTAATGGTGGCACCTGCCAGGAAGCCCTTATGCCCCCCTTTTGACTCCTCTAAGGTAATCCTTAATGTCTACCTAAATGGCACTGTCATGGTCCAAGACCATCAGGCCAATCTCCTCCTCTTTGATAGGCACTTCCTTCACCTCATCAATTTCCTATCATCTACTGCTGTCCCCTCCTCCCCCTATCCCCTTGGCTACCTTGCCCTCTCTTCCCTCCTCAGACTCCTTCCTCACCTCTGCAGGATGTACCTCTGATTTGTACCCCCTCACCGGAAGGCCTTTAAAGCTGGCAACCTTCATCTTGCCACTCTCAACACTCTCTCTACTGTCAAACACTCTTCTGACATCTGCCACCTCCTTGAAGAACTTGACCTTGATGTCCTCGGTTTTACCGAGACATGGTTCACGGTCACAAGCTTTGACGCTCTCCTCCCTGATGGCTACAAGATCCTCTCCGCACCCAGATCCACCCGGTCCGTAGGGGGTGTAGCCCTGATCTTTTCTAAGTGGATTCCTGCCTCTATCATTCCCAAGCAGACATACTCTTCTTTTGAATGCCTTGTCTGCAGGCTTTCTCTCTCTCGTGGCTACTCTCTACTGCCCCCCTGGTCAGATCACCTCATTTCTCTCTGAGTGGGCGGCCCTCTCCTCCTCCCTCCTGCCCTCTACCACTCAACTCCTTCTTGGTGACCTCAATATCCATCTAGACTCACTTGGTTCCTCCTCTGTACCCTTCCATGACCTCAGTGATTCCCTCTCCCTTTCTATCCTCCCCTCTGGCTCGACTCACTCTGCAGGGCATACACTTCATGTCTTGATCTCCTCTAACCTCCCCCTCTCTATCCCTCCGACCACTCCCCTCTCCTGAAGTGATCACTCCCTCCTCCCATCTCTCCTTTTCTACCCCCCAGGCCAAGCCAACTCCAACACTGCCACCTACCTTCTCGGACATCCGGCCCATGAAACGAGAGTCAGTTGAGGCATTCGTCGCCATCTTCTCTCTCTCCTACCCCCCTCCACCACTGGCTGACTCACATCCTCACACAGCCCTATCTATGCTTTACTCTTCCATCTCTGATACTTTTCATACTCTTGCCCTTGTCATGAGGATCCGTTTGAAGCCCAAGACCAAGTGCAATTATTGGTATGACTCTGACCTAGCTACACTTAAACCAAAGTGTAGGGTGGCTGTGAGGAAATGGAGAGCTTTTTGTTCATCCTCTGACAAACTGCCCTATCGCCTGCTCCAAAGGCAATACAGACTCTCTGTCCACACTAAGAAGAGAGCCCACTTCCATGCCTGTGTCTCTGCGGCATCTAAAAACTCAGCCGAACTATTTCAAATCTGCAAGGAGCTGGCCAACCCTGCTGCAGTTCTACGTCTCCTGTCGCCTCCCAGGCCCTTTGCACGGCCCTTGCCTCTCATTTCATCTTTAAAACCCAGGACATCCTGTCCACTCTCTCGTCCCCTTACCCACTCCTCCTGGTAACTCTGACCCTCCTACAGCCACTCCCCCACCCCCCACTTTCTAGTCCTTTCCTCTTTTCTCCCCCGACGAGGTCTCTAGACAAGTCCGATCTATGAAAGTCTTATCAAAACAGGTTCCTCCCTGTTCTTCAAAAACCATCGAGGACCACATTGGCACCCTTGCTCCTGCCCTGGCTGATTTCTGCAACCACTCCTTCGCCTCGGGAGACTTCCCCTGCCCTCTGAAGCACTCTCTTGTGCACCCTCTTCTAAAAAAAACCACAGCTGACCCTTCTTACCCGGCTAACTATTGTCCATTCTCAAACTTCTGGAAAAGCTGGCCATCTTGCAGATTAACCTTCACTCTGATTCTGTTGGTTGTCTCCATGACCATCAGTCTGGCTTTAGAGCGGCCAGAAGCACGGCAGCTGCTCTCTTGAACATCTGCGAAGATCTCCTCTCCAACCTTGACTCTAATATCCCCTCTGTCCTCATCCTACTCGATCTCTCCTCTGCCTTCCAGACGGTCAACCATACCATCCTGCTCAGCCCTCTCTGTGACAACCTGGGTATCACTGATCAGGCTATGGCCTGGCTGACCTCTTTCGACCCTCCCAGGTCCAACTTGGGTCCTTCCTTTCATCCATCTCCCTTTCTACCTGTGGTGTTCCCTAGGGGTCTAACCTCTCACCCTGGCTTTTCAACCAATACCTGGAAACTCTTGCCCAACGCATTGCCATTTTCTTCTTCTCCCATCTCTGATTGCCTATCTGCCATTCATGATTGGTGTGCCGCCAATGACCTCTGCTTGAATGCCAGCAAGACGGAGATTGTCCTCATCGGCACACCTTCACCCTCCTTTCCTGTCACTCTTTGGCTGGCCTCCCTTGGCCCTCCTCCTACCCCCACTTGCGCGGCTAAGAACCTCGGGGTCATCTTTGATTCCACGCTTTCCGTCTCTGCCCACATCTCTGATGTCTCTTAAACATCAAACTTCCTACTGCACCTCCTCAGAGGTATTCTGCCTTTCCTCTCCTTCTCCCAGAAACTCACTGTCTCTCGTGCCCTGGTTCTCTCTAGATTGGATTATTACAACAGCCTCTTTCTAAATCTACCTGCTTCTACTCTCTGTCCCTTTGCAGCTTATCCAGAACAGGACTGCGAGACTTGTCCTTAGCCTCAAGCCCTGGGATCGTATCTCTCCAGCCCTAAAATCTCCCCATTGGTTCCCAGTGGCTGCACAGATTAATTTCAAGACCCTTTGCATTGTCCACAAGGCTTTCTGGGGCCTGGGCCCAAAATACCATCTGCTCTTGGCCCAAAATACCATCTGCTCTGGGCCCAAAATACCATCTGCTCTTCCTCCGTAAATACCTTCCCTCCCGAGCTCTTTGCTCCTCCACCTCTAACTCCCTCAGGGTCAGTCGTTTTTCAAAGAAATGTGCCTGAGGTAGATCTCTGTTTTCAGCTGGGGCCTACCTCTGGAACAGCCTCTCTGCCACTCTGGAACTTGAGGAAAACCATCTCCAGTACCGGAAGCACCTCAAGACCTTCCTCTTTGCTTCTGCCTTCTCTCCTCTTCCCTGCTGATCTTTTTCTGTGTAGGTATTGTGCACCTGGTCACCCTCTGACCTTCGGGCCCAGGTACCTGCTCACAATGCCACCCACCTGCACTGCCTCCTGGCAAACACTTGCACTGGGGTCTGTATCCCTACAGTTCCCGCCCCCTGTCTTCTGCACTTATCTGGCACACCCTGTCTGTTGCCTCATACCTAGCACTTGCCACCTGCTGCTGCACTACCACTGTTTGTTGCTCTTATTATTTTTTTTTTTTATTTATTTATCTTTATTCCTTTACTCAGCACTATTCCACATCCCCCCTGCCATGCACTTTGCCCTTTTTCATCTCCCATGCACTTGCGTGTTCTCAATGTTAATGGTCCCAGTAAGTTTGTTGTTTCTGTTGTCCCTTGTTCCCTTGCCTTGTCACGCTCTGAAACACTTGTTTACGAGCGCAATACAAATAAAATATCAATCAAAAGTTGGAATGACACTTGCTGTGCAGCAAGTTGATTTCTTGTACAAATTTAGCTTGGAACCTAAATACAAGCTTTTTAGTTAAGTCTTTATTGTATACAGCATATGTTGATACTTCTGGAAGGTTGTGCCTTTTCACTGTGTGGTATTCATGTTGCAAAAAGTGAAGTAGCATAGAGGGGTAGTGTATACGGGATAGTTTGTGACTCCATTGTACATTGCCAATTTAGATTGCCACATTTTCAGAGGGCACATTGAGTTCGCTGAATATTTCAACACAATAACAGGTACAGAGACACTGCTTTGTTCATCCATCAGCACACCACATGGATAATTGACTGAAGAGAAATGCCCTGTATATAATTGAGGGGTCAATGTGGAAAATGCAGTCTGGTGGCCTGTGCCTTTCCATTTTACTTCATTAGCATACAAGAAACAATATGTTTTCGCCAATTTGTGTATTTTCCTATACATTAAATGATTGATGCCTTATTTATGAAAACTAGCCAATTTCATGCAGCAAATTAAGATTGAATGAGTATGAGCTAAAAGCTGCTGCTGGGTATTGGGCATATTCCAATAAGTTTGAGCTACACCCATGGAACGAGGAGCTAGTAGATAGCGTGTTGTAAATCTAACTTTCCTGTGAGATTCAAACTATGATTTTTGTCCTATGTGACGAGGTCCACTGCCTGATTCGGGAAACCATTGAGCAAGTGACTGAGGGGGCTGGTACCATCCCAGTCCAGCGGATGTTGGACGATGGGGTGGTATAACAGGGATCCCCTGGTAACCTGATCATGATCACCGACACTTGGCAGAGGTCAGTCACATTGGCATAATGTAGGACCCACACTTTAGACTACCTACGACCTAGAAGGATTCACCCTCTTTAAGTGGAAAGCATGTAACTTAAACTAACCTGCCAAAATCCCCAGTGGTGGAAAAGACATACCTTTTATGGGAAAGCCAGTCCATGTGATCAGAGGAGGAAACAAGGGCAGCACGGATACAGTGTTTCAAGTCTGTGACCTTACAAGCAAAAACACTCATCCAAAAATGGGCAGTTCCTTGGCAATGGTCCAGAGCCATGAAGTTGAACCAAATTATCCTGCTCCCCGCATATGTACACACCTGGACAGGCTTGTTACACACTGTACTGAGAGCGTACTCATCTGTTTTCCAATAAGCGTTTCACACACTGTGGAAATCACTGCCCTCAGTCCCATGGTAGCAGCCTCAGGGGAGATAAGGACGGCAGTTCTAAAATCTAAAATGGCCAACCAGTTAGCTACAGACTTGAGCCAAACCCTGTAGCTCCCACCAGTCCCAGCTGTGCCAAAGGGATGTAGCCAATCACAGATCTCAGTCCATCCTCATATGAAGGTGTAAACCACCCGGTAAAGACATGCCCTTGGGGAGGGGGAACCTACGATAAAATCAACCAGCTTCAGTTGCTAATAGTGAGTTGTTCGGGAAGTTTGTGGGTGGAAGTATTTGGAGTGAGTTATGATTGTGGAGGTGAGGAAAGTGGTGGAAGCTAGAGGGGGAGGAGGAGCCCAGGCATAGGTGGTGAGAAACTGGAGGAGGTGGACAAGGTGGAAACATCAGGAGGTGGTGGATAGAGTGGAGGTGGAAACATCCTGTGAAGGCAGGAAGAGATTGGAAGAGGGAGACAAGTCAAAGTGGGGGTGGTGGCTTTAAGTGGAGGAGGTAAAAATTTGGAGGAGGTGCAAGACATAGTAGTATCAGGATTAGGTGCTCATGACTTGAAGTAGGTGGTAATATTAAGAGGAGATAGGGAGGTGGTAAGATCATGAGGTGCTGGTGAAGGGTTAAAGGAGCTGTAACTCCGAGGAAGACTTGGAGGAGGTGGTAACATCTGGACAGGGTTCTAAAACCATAAAAGGGGACATACCAACCGAAGGTGCTGAAGGAGAAGGAAGTAAAGATAGGAAGGTTCTGCAGGCCAGGCCGGCCATAGGCAGCACCGGGCAGTGGGAGGTGGAAAGACATGGGGACGGGAAGGTAGCTATCAGGTGAAAGGGGTGAAGCGAAGAGGCACTCAAGTGTACAACTCGGCAGTTGGACAAGGGGTCTGGGAAACTGAGGAGGTTAAGAGAATCTCCTGGCTGCAGCTCCAACTTGTGATCTATTTATAGCTGCTAGAGGTGATGTAGCTGAAAATCTGTAACGTCCAATAAGGAGTGGGTTTCCACCTGAACTATGAAACATACTTGGTCTTATGCAGTTGTTGGTACGGGACCCCGGAAAACATAAATCTAGATAGCCTACGAGGGCTTAACCATGCTGGGATGAGAGGACTGGATATTACCCAGGGTGAGAGACTTTATTAATATATATAACAGTATCCTTCAAAGGTGATCCATGTGTGTTCTAATTCTCCTCTCTGCATTTTTCCAAACAGAGTTAATATCACACATGTATGTCTGGCCTGGGTATTTTAAAATAGCTCCTGTAGTGTAAAGCAAACTTTATTCTTCTAGGCTACATGCAGCTGCTATAAAACTCCAATAATTTCAAACCCTGCCTTTGTTTTGGTACTGTACATGTACTGGGTGCAGAAAAGATGACAAAATTATCCGACTTATATACTGCAGGTGTTAAAGCAAAGATGTTAGGAAGACTGTTTGGTGCCAAAAAATATTTCATGTGGAAATGAAAGCCAATCCTATTTCAGTTCTGAGCAATGTAGCAGTTCAATGTATTAAATTGACTAAGTAAAAAAGAATAACATATAGTCATTATCGATTTTAGAAAATGCATGCATAAAATACAAGGTAAAAACATTTCAATTTCGAATGGCTTTAGACTAAAATCAATAGTATAGCTACTCTAGTGGAAAGTGTCACCATATTAGGACCTTATTAAAGTGCTTATCCTTTATAAGCCTAAAGCAATTGGTTATTGTTATGGTAACTACCTATGTTTTGAAAAGTTATTTAAGAGTCAATTGATATTACAAATATTCTGATCTAGGTATATTCCTTTGGATGAATGCCCCTTCAGGAGCTACCTGTGATTATCAAAGTTAACCATTTCCTCCCACCCCAATACCATATGAGTTGAGCTAATACAATCCTAATAAAAAATGAATAACAAACAAACATGTAAAAATTGAAAGGGAAGATTCCGGGTTTCCAATAATTGAACAAGGCAGAGAGTCAGAAGATTATGATTTATCAACCCTACAAAAAGCATTTTTCAAATATGCTTTTGAGAGCTTGCAGATACGAAAGAAAGGGAATGCTCCAAAATGTATTTGTGGATGGTTGAGTCCGTGGATCACTTTTCTCATTTTACTCATTTAACATTTTCTACACTGCCTTGGTAGAACCACATAAGTAATTACATTTGACTCTACAAATTGGGGAACAAATATATTTGTTATAAAATACAAATGTGCTATTTAAATCATTGCGACTTTTAGCAGGATTTGGAATTGGAACAACCTAAAACTATTTTTTTCTCCGCAAGTTTTCCACTTCAATCCAGGTGGAGACCACATATAAAGAATATCTGGGACAGCTACATAGAGCTTTGATTGATATTGCAGGAATTTACTTTATATGAATAATCTCAATTTGTTTTATATTTACCTGCTATAGAGCTTAAAAAAGTTTATTGGCGCAAAATAATGATATGACAAGCAATACACAGGCACAGAACAGAGAGGAAACGGAGCAATAAATAGAGAAGTAGTAATAACAATTTTCTGGTCCATAAAAATGGTAAAGAATTAAGGTCTAGCTACGAAATGCAATTTTCAAGACAAAATCAGGCCATCCCCACACAAACCATCATGAAAAATGTTTCGAGAGAATGGTAATACGAAATAGTTCTAAAAGTTTCGAAAGAACAGTGAAAAAACCAAACCACAACCCAAACGTCAAAGTACAGCACCAGGTGCTAAAAAGAGTCAAACATGGACTCTGTCTGAACAGTGTTTTCGGTCAGCTATGGGACCACAGATGCTCGCTGGGCAAACCGCACAGAATGCCCCTGCAGCCACCCTTGAAGGTCACAGTGCCTTCACCTTGGTCCATCACATGGTGCCTCTGCTGGTCCAATGGTTTTAATTGATATTTTAACTCAGTTAATTATTTACCCACACATTTAATGTGCTTATTAATTTACATCTTTCATAGCCTATCCTACAAATTTGAGTGGAAAATAATGTTCTTGTTAATTTTTTATCTTGACTTATCTTAATTTTGGAACACTGGCTTGTCTTAACCAATTGTTAAGATAAGCTTTATTTTTTAAACCAAATGAATACATCAACAAATATATATGTCTTGCTTTTGATGGGGCATGTCTAGGAGAAAAGTAAGAATAAGATACTGTAATAATTTCTCAACCTGCAATTGCACTAGAAAGCGTGCGCCAAGGACAGTTGGTCACATATATTGTCTCTTGGGTCAAGGAACAGTGAGGGGTGAATGACTTAAAAGATGGGTGGGAGGTATGGCTAAACCTGGTTGACTCCTCAGGGTGCCAAAATACCCAAATAAGGGAATGCGTGGGTACAACTATAGAAGCAATAGCGCTACTGAATCATAACTATAAAGTCCAGATGTTTTATGGCCATGATAGTATTGTTGATGAATTAGTCGAAAATGAATTTGGAACGTGCAGTTTTAATAATAATCAGAAATTGTACTGTTAACAATGGCATTTCATAATGTCCTTGTGTGCCAATATAACATTGCTGTAATGTCTAAAAGTTAGCATTCTTAGTGCTAAAGGGCAAGAAGAGCCAGAAAAAGGTTTACTGCATGTGGAGATTTTAACATGGTGTCACAATTTTGTAAGGCCCCTGGTCCACCTAATCGTGCTCTAGCATGGCATCCGCCCAATCCCTTTCTTCCAGGCCTTTGCTTCTGTCCTCTGCCATTTGGTTTTCATGTTCTCTCTAGCCTGCAACTCTCACGTCAGCTTCTGGCTCTCCTTCCTGCAGTGCCCCAATCCTTCTGTGGCTTGCAAAGCACCAGTCTGATCCTGTGCTCGTTCCGTCTGGCCTGTAATACCCATATCTGCTCTAGCTCATCCATCTCCATCCTTTGGCTTTTAAAGGTTTGCCTCCAGACTCTCTCACTAATTTGCATTGGTTAACTTTTTATCGTGTTGGGTGGGCCAACAGATTGGGTAATGGATGCCCCATCCATCTTTGTCCATCCTCGTGCGGATCAGCTGCACTTTAAGGCTTCTAATGTCCCGGCAGCCATTTTAATGTCATGCAGAATCCTGCTCACTGCCAGCTACGTGCTGCTCTGCATTTTCCAGGGAACAGCTCTCGGGGGCTACTCTTGATCTGCCTCCATAGTACTGCTGTCCCACTCTCCACACTCATTTGCTGCAGGTAGGTTTAAGAAAATGATACGTGGGTATACCCACTGGCTAATGAGGGCACACAAGCTTAATTGGCCCATGTTAATTTCTTTGTACTTCTCTTCCTGCATTCTGATGTTTCACTGCTTGCCGGGACCCCTCGCCATTTGGGTACACTGACGATGTTTACTGCATCAACCTCCTTTGAAGAAATACAGTCAGTCATATCTTGGCGATTCTCTTGGGGTTCCACATACGACAACTATTACACGTATTGCTAAAGCCCATAAGGTATTCATTCACCTGGGATAACTTGTTTGGTGGCCTTTCATATAGCTATAAGGTACAAGGCATAACTGTATTCTAAATGTGTAGTGTTCTACTTATAGTTCGATTTTGGAGGTCATATCACTAAAGTCATGTTTTGGGCATAGGTTTGGGGGGAGGGCCCTGCAGCGGTCATTATACTGTTCCTATGTATCTCAAAGGCACTAGCAGTGCCTTGGGCTGCAGAGTCCTCTCTTATCCTAGCTCAGTCAGACTCCTTAAATTTGGATTGCAAACATTAGCTTTTTGTATTGAATTCCTCCACTGAGCGGTTTCTTGGAGTTGTAGTTTCAACAAAGATGGCAATATTTCCTTCCGGAATTTAAATTCAGCCTGTGGCAGTTCTTCATTCATTAGGACATCTGGTGGAGGTTCTCGTTTAAATCGGAGGAGGAACTATTGTATGTCCTAATTAAAATTATGAAAACATTTCTGAGTACTTATTCAATCCCCTTTTGGCTTGGATTGCTCTACTGCCTCAAGTCCTCTGCTGCAAAGCCCATAAACCTGCTGCTAATCCGAGGCAGGTTTGGAAATAAAGTTACATTGCAAAAATCCTGTCATGACAGTGTTGGACTGCAGTGTGATTTCCCTTTCCCCACTCCTTTCTTCATCCGTGCCACTATTCCATAGGTCATGCTAGAACCAAAAGACTACTGATGTCAAGAAAACGTTTTGTGATTTCTTTTTTCCGTTTTTCCAGAACAAGTAGAGTTGTGTTTTTCTTTTAATGGCAGTGAATACCGAGCAGGCGCCATTAGTTGGGGCATGGATCAGTGGCATATATGGCTGATCACAGAAGCAGGGATGTTGGAGAGTGAAGAGGTAGATGGATGGTGAGGCAACCAGAGAAGTGGGGATCATTGGCAGATGCAGGTTTTGGGGCAGAGGTGGAGCAGTGTGATCCTTAGGGGTTACTGAATGGTAACCGCAGCCCCAGTGGCACAACTACTTCATGATATTGCAGATATGTATTAGTATGGCGGGCATGCCTTTTATACATTGTCATTTTTAGGGTAGATGTTATTTGCTATGCAATTACAAATTAATACAATTTACAAGTCATCACCTTCTCTCTATGTATCCTACTGTTCACCTTTCTGCTCCTGCACCTCTTTGTCAAGTTGCAGTCTTGCCATTGTGCTTATATTCCCGTGTCCCTGCAACACACTCTACTTGCGCCCCACTCTGGTCAACCCTCCCTCCTCCTGTAGTTTCTCCCTACCACGACTCCTTTATCAGCTGCAGCCCTGCTCCCCTGCACCTGTTTTTGAGATTGTGTCCTTTGCAGGCCTCTTATCTCCCCTTGGTCATCTGCACTTGCTCGTCTGTACAACTCTCATCTGCAATGCTGTTCCTTCCTCCTCTGCACTTTCATCCCTGCTCCCATTAGCCTGTACTCCTGTAGTCTGCTCACCTGCATTCCTCCCCCTACTTCTGCACAATGCACAAACACCTTACGCCACTTGCCGCATAGCACACATTTGGGCTATTCAAAATCATCCCAGCGATGAGAAACTGTAAAATGAAACAATTTTCCAGTGTAGTATCTTCTTGATTGTCATTTGAAATAATTCCCAAAACCTTCGCTTTTTCTCATGTTCATAAGCAAACTGCAAATCAAAATAGTTCCTTTGAAATCCAACTGAAACCCGTATCGCTCAAACGTTCCTGTTTGCATAGGATTTGTTGCGCGGTTCTTCATAAGCACAAGGCGTACCACTTAGCTGAATCATTTGCGGTTAATATTGGTAGATGTCTTTGATTTAAAATCTTTCGATGGGCACACTGGTTTGCATTATTGGTACAGAGAAATGGTAAATAGATCCTGCACAGACTGTCCCAGCTAATTTTCACAATTATGCCATTGGCCAGCATAATGTTAGTATGTTGAATATGAAGCCCATTGAACAGAATATAGTTTCTCCAGCATTGGATCTTTCATAGATTCATATGCTCTATGAATTTTCACTGTCGTCAGGCTGGCAGTCCTCCATGACATGAAAGCAGTTTTCATTTGAATTTGAAAAATGTGTAGTCACTGTTCTCTTAGTCGTTTTGGGTGAAATTGCTCCATTGCCAATCGGTAGTGTATCGCTTAGCTCCACCCCAGGAGGCTGTCTTCAGATTGTTTACTGTACATTCAAGTGTTGGAGAACTCTGGAAGTTCTCTTCTTCATTCAGTGTTTTTATTTCACCAATATTTGACAAATATCGACAATTTCTACTTCAGCCTCAAGTTTCCTTCTTCAGGATACAGCACGCCTTACATCCAGTCAGTGCTCTCCTGTAGTGCAGAACTCAACACCTCATGGTTGAGGCCCAGGTAATAGGTTTCTTAACCCCATTATTGCTGATCCAAATTATTGCTGATCCAAAGGCTGAGAAAAGCCTTTTCAAGGCATGTTCCACCTTCCATCTAAAAAATGTCCATGTTGAAGATCAACATGAAGAATGTTTGTTGCCTGTACCCCAACCCCAACATTAACTCATGTTCCATCTGCCACAAGTTTTCTAACAAGACCCTCAAGGATTGACACAGAAGTTTAGTGGCTTGGCTGGTGTGACGCTGTCCGTGTCACGGACACAGTGCAGTCTGGGAGTATTGGGGATGTTGTCCCGCCGGAGTACTGCCTCACCCAGGCATTTTCAAAGGAGGGGAACATTTTACCAGGATTCCCCTTCTAATTCAGACGAGGGACTCACACTCCAGTGCTGTTCCTGGAAATGGCCAAAAGCTCCTTATTCAACACGGCAGGTGAACACTTACCTGCGTGTGCTTCTGCACACACATCCAGTGCCCAACCTTAACCACAGCAAGGCAGTATGGCAACCATCGCCAAGGATGAAAGGGGGCGGGCCACTAAAAGTGTGCGCAGGGCTGTGTACAAGAACAGCTGTTATTGCTCCTCTGTGCTACCTTCCCCAACAAAACCGCAGTCACTCATAGCCTGATGAGAACCCATTCTCTTCTCAGCAGCGGTTATTCGACGCGAAAGACCGGAAGGAGATGTCTATCGTTGGGCCTATGAAGATTAGCAGGACTGACCTGAGAAACCACCCGTACTACAGATTACAAAGGTGGGAGCGAGAACCAAGGAGACTGAAGCAAGTTTCCTAAGCAGACTATATACCACTGCAGTATCTGTGTGCAATAGTTACTTTTGATTTTATGCAGACAACGCTGTCTGCCCTCATCCTTCCACAGCTCGATACGAGGACAGTGGCCTCGTATTCATTTTCTGTCAGGAGTCAGGCTTTACTCTGCCGCAGTAGACCCCAAGAGCATACTCCCTCTTCAAAGAGGTAGAGATCCCACAAGGCGGCTTCCTGTCAGAAAAGGCAGAAGAAATGGCTTTCCACCCACGCCCTGACTGCCACGGAAAAGACAACTGTACCACCAGAATCCTCTCATAAGCAGCCATGGTCAATGGAGGACATGAGGACGGCTTTGTCGACTTCTACGATTTCGGCTTCCACAGCTCATCTTTCATCCATGAAACATTCATCAACAAAGCTTACTCAGCCAATGGTCCCACCGACACCTTCCTCATCAATGACCTATAAACACAAGTCTCCATCAATAACCTCGTCCACCACTCTGCCAATGATGATCCCATCAATGATCAAGACCGCATCTACAACCACAATAACTTTGTGCACGGCAAGGACTCTGTTGACATCAATGACGATCTTGTTAGCAACTAAATCTTTAGCTCTCTCCACAGCATCAGACAACTAAACAAATTGTTATTCACATTGGTGCCTTATGCCCCTCCTCTTTGCTATTCCAGGCCCATCCCATGTGCCTCTTTTAGAACATTATGGACCACGTCCTCAATACTGATTTTGAGAGTTGGAGGAAAATCTCTCATCATTGCCTCCGGCTCAACCACTTCCACTACCTCCTCATGCACCTATTGGTCCTCAGCCAATGCTTGCTCCCAGTAACCTGGAAGTCACTATCTATCAATGGATATCTTGTCCACATTGCAGACACTGGTTTTGGAATTACAGTCCCTATCATTCCGACCATTTCTCCTCCACTGGATCTGCCTCCTACTCCGCCCAGATGCCGTAATTTTATCTCTCCAGTGGACCCTCCTCTTCCTCCAGGCTCTCAGAGTCTGAATCGGAGGATGACTCCTCTCAAGAAGGGGCATCCACTCACAGCGCTACCAGGGATCAGTTTGACGTCTTGACCCCTGTGTATGGTAACCCTGATGACCCACCTGTCAATTGGGACATTTCACACCATCATGTCAAGAGCCACCCAGATGTTTGACCTGCTTCCTACCGAGCAAGGCAAAGGTTTCCTGTATCAGTGCTGGGAATAGGCTCCAAAAACCATTGTTTCCATTCCGATATTGGAGATCATCTTGGTGTACAGTCTTCTGACCATGACGCATCCCCAGGCAGCTGAAGCAAGGATATTTCTGTTCATTGCTGAATCTGAAGAACACATACTTTCACGTCCCTATTCATCGTCGCCACAAGCAATTACTGAGATTTAAAGTGGCAGGACTGTTCAAGGCCCTACCCTTCAGCCTCAAATCTGCACCAAGGGTATTGACCAAATACCTAGCTCCTGCAGTGGTTCAGCTCTTGGATTCTCTGTCAATTACAGCAAATCCTGCTTGGCTCCTTCCCAGCAAATCGCACCAATCTCTCATTGGAAGCTCAATCACTCTGGAAATGTGCTCTGATACACACGGATGTTCCTGGCTCCCTTCCACCTGCTGGGCATGCATAATGTCAGTGTCTGAATACCTTAGCAGAGAACTGTGCTCCTGCCATGAGTTGAAACTCCTCCAAGATCTGGTTTTCTACATCGTTGACACGTGGAAGAAGCCTTCACGTTCCCATGGACCATGCATGCGTTCCCTCCATTTTTGCTCATCCTCAGGGTTGAGGGTCTGTCATCCAGGTAGCCAGGACACAGCCATCACCATTGGATCCATTTCCTGGGGGTGGACCAGTGAGAGAGGTTCACCTGGATGGGGGATCATAGAGGAGTGGAAGTCGGACTACGACGGCTGAGACGCGGTATCCCCCTTCTTCCAACACAACACTACCCTCCACCCTTTCTCCGCACAAACACTTTCGCACACGACGAAAGACAACGGACTGACACCAAAGCCGTTTACCTGACATGTCCCAATACAAGGGTCCGGCAAAGTCGGGCAATTGACCAGAATCACACACACCTGACGGCCCTTTTCCTTCCCCACAGGGATAAAAGGTGGAGCAAGGCAGACTGCACAACGACAGTTATCTGAGTACGGCAGTTCAATAGGCAGAGAAAGGCAGCGAGAACAGAAAGGGTAACAAGGAAAGAAGCAACCTTACTCTTTCCAACCCAAGCCAGTTAAGCCTCTGTGGAAGAAATCATAAGACTGCGAACAATAGCTAGTGTGTGTTGCAGCAGACATCAACGGTACACAGCGCCCTCCTCCGCTGATAACCAATCCAGGGAGAGACACCTGCTACCGTGGTACCGTCCTTGACTCCAGAGACAAGAAAAGGGGGAGGCGATAAGAAACCGAACTGTGTTGAACAAAAGATGCAAACAGCTAATTGAAGAAAAGTACAAAGAACTGTTATTACGAGAGGGGAAAACCAGTTGTAAAGGAGTCCGGCTCCACACGGGTGCTCACTTGAGAAACTCTGGGAAATTACCCTATTGTTGAGCTACCGTTACCAGGAGGCCTTGGGAACAGGACGAGAAAAGGGTCAAAGTGGTCATACAGGGGTCTAGCAAAATCCTCTGTACAGTCGAAAGTCTTTGACTGGCAGAAGAGTGTAAAGCTAAGAGAAGAGTGAATCCCACATCATAAGAAAGTAGAAGAAATTGTATGATTGCTAAAAGTTGGCAAGAGTGAACCCGATGGAGGGATGCCGATGGAAAAGGGGCAAAGCCTAAAGTCCTGAGGAACAGTGTGTTGACAAAGGTGAACCCAACAGAGGGATGTCTACAGTGTGTTTTGTAAAAAAGACATTAAAACTTGTGAATGCAACAGTTGAAATCATTTGGGAAAAAGCCGTAGTGAACCCGACGGAGGGAGGCTGATATACGAGAGGGATCTGAGTCTGGCAGAGGGTAACTCAGGGGGGTGGGGGCAGAGGTGAAGAATCATCACCCCAAGCACAATCCAAAAGGAACATTTGTTTGTTATTTGGAATCTATCAGGCCCTCGGAAACGAGCGAGTTAACCACTGAAGGTCCTGATATCTCTAGAAACTGTTTGGGGATCTAAGCCCAGAAGAGCGGGATCCAGGGGTGAAAAGCCATCACCCAACGTCGATTTAAAAAGGAACTTTGATTTATTATTTTTGAATACTTCAGGTCTTCGAAAACAAGAGACTTTTAAGAGAAAAGAGACTTCGACGGTCCTGATAGCTGAGAACGGAACTGTTGTCTCGTGCTGGTCAAACCCAAGAGTGTGCTGTGCTCAGGAGTCCCACCTTGTCCCGTGCTCAAAACCTGGGGAAGGGAGACCCCTGGTTAACCCATTCTGGTTTGTCATTTGTGAACACTTTCTTTCTTGTGAATCCAATCCCACACTTTTGTATTTAGTGATATGGACTGGCAATAGTTATTTTATTAGTGTAGGCCCTTTTTATTTGACAAGACGCCACTGGGACTGCCTTATTTTTCATTTGATGGTCGTAACTTGCTCCTATCTCGGCTTTAGGTTTAGATTAGGCATTTTTCCAAACTGCATACCCAGTTTAATAAACACCCTTGAATTGTGATCACTTGAATCTGTCTTTACTGTTGCCACCATGAGTTCCCTACAGGGCCCAAGGCAATATCAGTGCAAACTGATTTTAGTAGCACCAGCTTGGCTGAGGCAGTTCTGGTATTTGGGGCTCCTCAGTCTCTCGTCGGCACCTCCAATCAGACTGCCCCCAGTCTTCAACTTCCTCTCCAGGGATAACTTATTACCTATTGTCATTTCCCTGCACTGGCCTTGGACATTCCTCTATTAAAGTTGCATCTCACTGCAATGTCAAGATTTACTTGCACCTCGGACACACCTTCGTTATGGTCTTACAGACTCAATAAAGAATTCCTCAAACGTTTCTTCAGTGTCTTACTGCCAGTGAAGGCACCAGCTCCTGTTTGGGTATTGAACGTTGTTCTCACAACTGCTAGGGGACAGAATGAAAAGACATTTGTATCGCTTACACTTTAGGAGATAGGGAAAGTTTAGAGACTACTAATCAGCACACCATAGAAATAAAGTAGGAAAATCGGTTTTGGGAGGAAGCAAATGCAAAACGGAAAAATACAGTGGCAAATGGCAATTCGTTTAAACTGGGTTTACAATGCCAGGCAGCTCAGGGAAGGGTTTTGCTCACAATAGGAAAGTCGGTTTTCAATGACAGAGGCACATACAAGTAGACTTCTAGGCTAAAGGGATTGCTCACAATGGAACAACAGTTTGGGTTTTAATAGGACATATGCAACTAGGAATATGTTGGGTAATGCACACAATACACTGACAAATTCAGTTTTCAGTTACAAAGAGACTAATTCTTACGAGGCAGCTCATTAATGACTATAATAATTAAATACAACACCAGGTACAAGATGGTTAATTTCGAATTCCAACAATCTTGTACAGTGAATTTTAATGGGGGAATTAATTGATTTACTTAATAATATGCTAAGGATTTACACAGAAATTGAGAAGTTTTTCAAAGAGAGTTGCTAACATACACAGGCTAACAATAGATTCTTCTATGGGAAGGTGACTGAATTACACTGGCAATTTACGGCTTTCAATGGGGTTTTAATGGGAGAAATATGGGATGCAGTGCTACAAAAATGAAGGGCTTATGCAATTTAGGGCTGGGTATATGCAACTTACAAAGCAAGCCTTTGTTTAGGATTTAGGACAGCCAGCTGGATCTCAGGACACTCTGGACAGCTAGGGCAATAGGCTGGTCACTGCACTCTTAATGATGGTAAGGTTCAGCCGCCTCCTCTCCGTCGTCCTCCTCCTGTCTCCCCGGATTTTGGTGCGTCTCCCTCTAACCTAGTACAGTCCCCCTTATATAGCACAAATGACATCACACACTTTACAATCTATGGGGAGTACCCTGTAATTATCCCTGCCGCTCGGATAGGACAGGTTACCATTCCTCTCTCCGCCCCTGGCATGATTGGTTGAAGGGAAGAAAGCACCATCTGTTTGTTTGCATTTATTACACTGCTTTGTTCTCAGCTCAGCTTTTTTTTGGTAAAACTAGCTATGTATCATAAATTCATACGTATACTAGCCCCGGCCATATGAAATAGATATGCGGCTGCAGTTGCTCATAGGGATTTAGGTAAGCCGATCGCAACTCAGTACGAGGGAGCATGGCCCTTTTTCAGATCATCCAGAAACTAGTCTTAACTGGCCATTTCAGTCCCCAAAGTCCTAGGAACATGCAACGAGTCTCTTTAAAACTGCCTGGAAATTACATGAAAAAATAGCATACAATGAAATCAATTCTTATTCTGATTGCTGCGAAAATGCCTAAATGAAATCAGTCTTTTAATGTAAATTGGGGAGTGTCTTGTTCCACCAGGGGGAGGGCCGCTTCTCCCCCGACAGCTATCTGTCTTTCTCTGGACTCCCCCGATGACCAGACATTTTTATAAGTCTCTTTGGAGTGGCGTGGGTTCTTTAAAGGGGGGGCATCAAGGAGCTCACACCTCCTGGTCAAGCTCTAGCCACACTTTGCCTCCTTTGAAATCTTTGGGCTCCTGCCTTCATGTCTGTTTTTTCCTGTAGCAAGGGTTTATTGAAAGGTGACAGGGGTTTTGTGGGTTGGAACATAATCTACATTCTCTTTGGTCAAATATCCTCCCACCCCCTCCCCCCATTTCATATTCCCTGTGACATTTCTCTGTGAGAGCAGTGCTATCTTTTCCACTTTGGCTTTTTAAAGCCCTTTTTCTTTTTATCCATGTTCAGGCCATTTTTTTCTTTTAATGTTTAAATCGTGTCTTGCAGGTCTCAGGATTCTTTAATTTCTCCTTTTTGAGTAAGTTTGCATTTGCTGTTGGTCCATTGATAATAAAGGGTAGAGCCCCTTCCACATGGTTCTTTAATTTGATGTGAACAAAAGAAAAGGCCAATCCGTTTTTCGTTTGTAGTGTTTGATGGGCTGCTGTTCAAGTGAAAGGGAAAGCACAAGCCGTGTCTGGTGGTAGTGTTGCCCCGCATGTGAATAAAAAGTAAAGCAAGGCTGTTTTTGGATGCAGTGTATAACTTCTTGTCATTCAGGTGAAATAAAAGCAAATCAGGGCCGTTTTTGCTTGTAGTGTTCCAAGCTTGCCACACAGGGAAAGCAAAGCAGGCCGTTTATGGTGGCAGTGTTTAAATGCAGCTTTTCAGGTGAAAGGGATTTCCGTTTGGGGCCTTTAAATGAACCCCACAGCTCAACCTCTGCATTCACGGTCTTCGGAGGAACGCTTTTGAAAACAGCGTATCCCGCGGCGCTACATCTGCATCCAATGTCTTTAAAAGTAGAGACCCTTTCAGAACTGGCATCCGATCGGCAAATGATGGTGGTCTCTGCTTTCCTTCAACTTCTACTACAACGTGGAGTTACTGCAATCACCACATCTCCTACTACTTCTCCTTATGGTCTGCACCTGAGGGGGCCTTTTATACATCCCACTCAATTATGGGTCATTAGTACTACTAGACCGCATCTTGCGGTCCAGTGCCTCTGCATCCCTCTTCTTCATCCCAGTTCTTTGGGCATTTTGGGACTTGAAGTCCCTAATGTTCAAATCACCTCTTTTACTCTGAATGTTTCCAAATTTACCATCTTCAGTTCTATCCTTAAAGGGATAGTGCGCTCAAAAATATTATTGTCCCAATCGTTGGGGCATGTGTTTTTCAACATACGGTTATTGATCGTAAAACACTTTCCTATCATCTTGGTTTTCCTCCCTTTTACACATGCAAAAACAAGGCATCAAGTGCGGCCATCTTGTGCTAATCTTATCCGTTGCTGCATCGCACTAAGGTCGAGTGACTCAGAAATGGGACAACAGACAGATGGCATTGTAACAGAACTGGGAATATTATCTATAAAAAAGCAAACCACTTACCCTTGCAAAATGTTCTGACCCCGGCCCTTTCAATAATGCAACCTTGACTGCACACCCTGATATTTCATGGGACGAAGTGGTTCAAATATTACTAGCATGCATACAGGTTGTGCTTTTGTCTCGTCTTAGTAATCATCACAATATGCTCCAACGAACAACCCATAACTGTAACGCTCACCTGGTTCCCACGGAGGCGCGGCGTCGAAGGCGCAGAACTCTGAAGATGGACAGGAAGGGCCCCTCTATTCTGGCTTCCCTGGTTCGTTGGATACCCTCCTGTGCGTGAAAAGGGAGTATTACCAACTGTAAAACAATGCTCAAGCCTCCCACTCCCTTCCAACCCTCCACGATACCTCCTCCACGATTCCCCGTGAAGCCTCACCTTAGGGTTTGGAAGGATGAGCTCTCCATCCTGCTTCTGATGCAGGGGCGCGTTGAAACCCAGTTACTTCACTGGATTGAGGATTGATGGGAGTTCAGGTAAGCTTGACTGTTCAGGTAAGGCGCTGTAAAAGTTCTGTTCAAAAGTTCAAGCTTAATAATAATGTTTGTTGTCTAATTGCAGCAAGTGCTAAAACTTATGTCTTTTTCCCCTTGGGGGCCGGGGTTCGGAGTGCCGGAGATATGGCGCCGACCCGAAGTGAAACAGTTCTGGATGAGCGCTCAGGTAATGTCCTTGCATTCGCTCATTCAATGTCTTTGTCTTTTTTCCCCATAGGGGCCGGGGTCCGGGGATGCCAGGAAGCGGCAGGACCCGAAATGCAGTGGGAATAATCCAACAGGTAAGACTTAAAAGGAAACTGAGCTTTCCTTATTCCTTTTCTCCCTCTCACCTTTGTTCTTGTCTTTTTTCCTCTAGGCACCGGGGCGTAGCTGAATCCGGAAGATCGCTGCTGAAGATGGAAGCGCCTTGCAAAGGTGAGTAAAATGCAGCGCTGCAGCGATCGAAACAAAATGCCTTTAAAATGATGTCTTCCTTTTCAGGGCCGTTGGAGAAATGACTCCGGGATGCAGATTTAGCAGGTAAGGGCTTTTCTTCTCCTATTCTCTTCCTTTCTCCCCTTGCAGGTGTTCCAGGGTGCTGGCAGGCGTGGCTGAAGTCAGGATGCAGGAGCTGACACGGTGAGCGTCCAGCTGCTAGGTGCAGAACAACGCGAAGCATGTGTGGCTGTTCGGGTGGGGTTTAAATAGCCTTGGAAGAAGTTCCTGGTATGTATCCTTCCACCAATCAGGTTTGTATCCTTCCCCGACCACACCCGGGTGGTGAAGTAGTCCTACAGGTAAAGTAGTCCCATTCAGGCCTCAAGAGGGCCTGGATGAAGCAGCAAGGTCTGCATCAGGTAAGTGTGCACCCAAGCACTTAAACACATATCCTCTTCTATGAGCCTGGCGCCTAAGGCGCCAGGACTGGGGTCCGCTATGAGCCTGGCGCCTAAGGCGCCAGGACTGAGTCCAAAGGGCCCCGACTTGGGCCCGCTGAGACTTCCCTGGGGAAAATGATGTCTGCCTCTGGGGTTGCTGGGCCCGGCCTGGCTCCTTGGAGGTAGGCATCATGACAATAACAATGTCAATCAATGCAGGCCAAAAATCCCAACTTTTACTCATCCCGACTTAACCAAAACACCAATAACAATTATTAGTAGACTTATAAATAAACCGCGAGTTACGCACTCAGTATTTTAAATATGGCGCAGTATATGGAAAAAATGTTTCTGATGCTTGTTAATCTGCTTAGAATCACATGCTGTGCATATGGTCCGACATCCAATGGTAACCGTGGAATATTGCATCTTGTCTTTCGGGGACCGAAAGAGGACGTTGGCATAGGCGTGTCTGTAACACTATCCCTATCGTGATGTGTAGTGTACCCAAAATCCCTCGCGCTGCGAGGTCCCTCTGACTGTTTTTTTCCGCCCAGATAACTGGTCACCCTATAGCAGAGTTCTTACATAAGAGACATTGTTCATCTTATACCGACTTGTCGGTTAGTCCCCGTTAAGTCACTTCGGTCACAAGAACATCTTCGACGAAGACTGCGAGGGATTCGTCTACAGCGGTGGATTTCGGTGCCTAAGATCCGGCGGCGCCACTTTCTATGTGGTCGGGCCCTCTGGCCGACCTTTACAGTAGGTAGAGTGGGGTCAGTGTGACCATCTTTTCAGTATGTCTTTCCTCTTTCCTCCTCTTTACCCTTTAGGTCTGGTCATCTTCCCCTTTTGCTATGGAAAGGACTGCTTTTAGGTTGTGCCCTAAGTGTAGGGTCAGATATCCTTGGAAGGACGAACACAGGACATGCAACCCCTGTCTCCCCTTAGATCACGACGAAAAGCGGTGTGCGGCCTGCAAACTCCTTCGGCCTAAGACCCTTAAGGAGCGCTGCATACGGTATGTCGCGGTTGGAACCCTCTTCCCCCACCGCCACACCCGCCGAGAATGATGGGGGCACTTCAGATGACCAAACATCCGTTGCGGATGTAATGGACCTTGAGGCGGACACTTCTAGGTCCGCCACGCCCGTCCCTGAACCTTTAAGGCCTGACTCTGGTCTCGCTTCAGGGACAACACCCGGCAATCTGGGGTGTTCAAGCGCATCTCCCTAAGCACACAACCCCTACGTCGAAAAAGGTGAAAGCGCCAGCAGGGCCGGTGAAAATGTTGGCGGTTTCCTCGGATCGTGCAGATCCAAAGCCTTGCCCGCATCCGCAGCAGCGTCTTGCGACCGGGCAATCAAAAACAGGTAAGGGTGCTACTCCAAAAGCTTCACGCATCGAAGCTCGGAAATCCGACGCTACGACGGTCCCGAAGGCCGTGGTAGGCCCAAAAGTCGAAAAACCGACTGCTAGGCCCCCTAATGCTGCGGAAGGCATTACACCTACCGATAGAACATCGGAACCATTATCTCACACAGATTTGGTGGTTATCGTGGAGAGCCTAACCTTCAATCTACTTCTCATTATCAGGAAGATCAGCCTTCTGTCCCCGTCTAGCAGGAAGACATTGTCCACATGGACACCTATAGGGACATTTACGATGAAGAGGAAGAAACTTCCTTTCGAGGGGATTGAGTCCTCCGACGTATTCCATATCTATGACAGTAATCACCACAGCTCTGCTGCTTCGGAAAATCTTTCTGCGTCCTGCGTCGATGACGTTGATACGCCCTCCTCGAGGACCTCCTCCGACGGCCGACGTCACTGGATGTTATAAGTAGGACGCACGACGCCCGTAGTCTCGGTTCTGTTTTTTCCGCGAACGTGTTCGCTTCAGAGGTCTCGGCGCGCCTCGATTCTTTGGAGTTTGTTCTTTTGGTTCTTCGAACCTGTTCGTTTGTGAAGTTTATCGGGATGTCTTCCTCTTCTTCCACCCCGCGTCCGGGCTTCAAAAAGTGTGGGGACTGCGGGTCCAAGATATCGGTGATGGACTTGCACGATGCCTGCCTCTGGTGCCTCGGGGAGGCCCACGACACGGATGATTGTGTCGACTGCCAGTCGCTTACGTCCAAGGCCTTGCGGGAGCGTTAGAAGGAGCTGTCGGTCGGTAAGGTGTCCAAGCCACGGAAGTTGAGGTCCACTGGGCTTTCGATGGACGATTCGAGGGGCGACGCTCCGCATCGTTGTCGTAAGTCTAGAGGGTCTCGGTCCCAGAGTTGGTCCCACCACTCCTCTGCCTCTTCGAGGCACTCACTGAAGCGCCGTCATCGGTCGCCTTCCTCGTCTGAGGATTCCGCCCGTCAGTGGGTCACTTATCCCACCAAGCGTTAATCTCCGGAGGAATGGGCTTCCTTCGGTAAGAAAATGTTGGCGATTCTTGAGTCACAGGGCTCCGGTCCGTCCGCGCCTCTGAGAGGGGTCGGCCGTGACCGTACTAGAGACACCGCTCGTATGCCTTCGGGCTCGGGTGGTCGGCACGATTCACGGGAGAGGTCCCGCTCAGACAAGGGGAATCGTTCTAGTCATGCCCGTTCCAGGTCCCCGTCTTCAACGCCCTCAAGACCACGTGAACCTGTGAAGTCTTCGAAGAAGACATCGACGCCTGTGGCACCGAGGTCGTCAACGGACTCTCTCGAGGCCCGCCTCTGAGCAATTCGTCGAGAGACACGCTTGGGGTTCCGGCCTCGAGGCCTGTGTCAAAGCCGTCGATGCTGTCGGCGCTGCGCTCGACGCCGATTCATTCGATGCCCTCGAAGTCTTTTGAGGCTGTTCTGTCGGAGGTTCCCCGTGGCACGGTGGAACCCCCTAAAAAGGCTCTGGCCAAGGCAAAAAATGTCTTTGTCGCTTATTCTGTGCCCACATTCCATCCTCTGGATTACATTTCGGAGGTGGAAGAAGGTTCTGAAGATGGGTTGGTTCCTGACACAGTACCAGACGACATCATCTCTGGTCACAGCCAGATTGAGGCCCTGCGTCAGTCGCTGCACGACGCCAGCGGTCTGGACACCTCTCCGGAGGTGGAGTTCTGTAGGCCTGAGCCTGGCACCCATGCCGAGTCCTCGTACCGGCGCCTTATGTCGAGGGTCACGGATTATTTGGGGTGGTCTGCGCCACCATTTGATTTTGTGCAGGATGACTTGATGGATATCCTCGACCAAGGTCCACCAACTGACCCGCTACTGCCATTCCATATGGCTCTGCAAAGAAGGGTGGCAGCGGCTTGGACTGCTCTGCAGAGTCTCCCGGCAGTGGGCAAGTCTTTGCCGGGAAAATACCACCCAGCCAGTAGCAACCCCTGCTACTTGACCACGCACCCTACTCCGGAGAGTTTGGTGGTGCAGGCGGCTACGGCCCCAGCAAAGCAGGCGTCGTATCCTACCATCCCTCCTGATAGGGACGACAAGCGTTTTGATGGCTGGGCGAAGAAAGTGTTTTCTTCAGGGGGTATGGCTCTTCAGGCAGCCAACTCTGTATGTGCCATGTCACGTTCCACGCACACTCTGTGGAACTGTATTTCCTTAGTGGCTGAACATATTCTCGAAGGGGACGAACGGGATGATTTTCTTGCTATTATTCAGGATGGCAAGGATGCCATGTGTGAGTCCGTTCAGTCGGGTTTAGACTTGGCAGACTGTGTCAGCCGGTCCATGGCGGCGAGCACCGTGATACACAGGTTTGCGTGGTTGAGGAAGTCGGGGTTTGCTCCTGATGTGCAAGCCAGGCTCCTCAACATGCCCTTTGATGGTGAAAATCCTGTTGGCAGCAAGGCTGACAAGAGCCTTGAGAGGTTACAGACCTCCAAAGCTGCAGCGAAGTCTTTGGGCGCTGCAGTCCGCCCGCCTTTTCGTCCTAGGGGACAACAACGGAGGGGAGGTTCCTTAGTTATTACTCATCCTTTAGTAAAGTAAGAGGAGCTGTAAGTGAAAGGGGCAACCTTAGGAGTGCCAGAGGTGGAAAACAAGGTACTTGAGGTGCCAAGGCCGCTCGAGCAGTTGCCTCTTTGCCCTCAGTCAACACCGCAGCCGCTTCTGCTCAGTCATGAGGCCATGTCCCATGGTTCGCCGTTTGAGGGAAGGCTGGCGCAGCATCTTGTAGAATGGTGTGCGATTACATCACATGTGTGGGTCCTGGAGATCATAGCCCACGGCTACTGTCTTCCTTTTCGGCAGTGGCCTCACGACAATCCACCAGGGAATCTCTCTTTGAAGAGTCCGAATCCGCTCCTTGCGCAGGAAATACAAGCCCTGCTGGAGAAAGGGGCCATAGAACTGGTGCTTGTAGCGGAGAGGAACAAGGGATGGTATTCCCCTTATTTTTTGATTTCGAAGAAAGAGGGGGATTGAGACCCATCATGGACTTGCGCGGTTTGAACAAACTCCTCAGGAAGGACAAGTTCAAGATGGTTACTCTCTCTCAAGTCCTCCAGGCCCTTCAACGTCAGGACTGGTTGGTGTCTCTCGACCTCAAGGACGCTTATTTTCATGTGCCGATCCATCCCAAGCACAAGAAGTACCTGAGGTTCGCGGTTGGCGACTCGCACTTTCAGTTTCGGGTCCTGCCGTTATGACCTACGCCCGAGGGTTTTCACCAAGCTCATGGTGGTGGTGGCAGCGTATTTCAGGAAAGGGGGGATTCACGTCTACCCCTACCTGGACGATTGGTTGATCAGGGCGCGCTCTCCCGAGCAAGTCCTGGATCATAAGTCCGTCACCTGCCACTCCCTTCACAGGCTGGGCTTCTCCCTCAATTTAAAGAAGTCCCACTTGGCTCCAACTCAGCGGCTCCAGTACATCGGAGCAGTGCTCGACACGTCCCTGGGGCAGTGTTTTCCTCCCTAGGTGAGGGCTCACCACATTCAGCAGATGGTGCAAAAGTTTCAACATGCCCAGAGTCTCCCAGCGTTCGAGTTCTTGAGGTTGCTCGGCCTCATGGCATCCTGCATTCTTCTGGTGCCAGAGGCCAGGTTGCGGATGAGATCTCTGCAATGGGCTTTCAAGCTCCAGTGGTCACAGTCCTCCAGCAGGATGTCGGACCCCGTTCAGGTGCCACCCTCGGTCGCCCAGGACCTTCTGTGGTGGGCTGTGGAAGGCAATCTGATGAGGGGGTTCCATTTTGGCTACCCTGGCCGGAGGTGACGATCCTGACGGACGCATCCCTCACGGGATGGGGAGCTCATGCCAACGAGTTGACAGTCAGCGGTCGTTGGTCTCCGTCGGAGTCCAGACTCCATATCAATCTGTTGGAGCTGAGGGCCGACTGTGCGAGGAAAGACTGTCCTGATTCTGACGGACAACACGGTGGCCATGCACTACCTCAACAAAAAAGGGGGGGGCAGGGTCACTTCCTCTGTGCAGGGAGGCGGTGCAGCTCTGGTTCTGGACCATCCAGCAGGAAATTTCAATCTCGGCAGTTCATCTGGCCGGATAGGAAAACGAGACGGCGGACGCTCTGAGCAGGCAGAGCACGATCTCTCACGAGTGGGAGCTGGCTCAAGAGATTCTCCTGGAGATCTTCGCCCTTTGGGGGACCCCTCAAGTGGATCTCTTCACCTCCAGTGTCAACCGGAAGGGCGAAAGGTTCTGCTCGCGGGAATTTCCTCCAAAAGGAGCCTTAGGGGACGCTTCGTGGTGGAGTGGTCCTTCCCACTGCTGTACGCGTTTCCTCCAGTCCCTCGTCATCCCGCAGGTGCTGCAGAGGTTATGGAGGTTCGGTTCCCGGATGATCCTCATTGCTCCAGCTTGGGCCCGGAGGATGTGGTACCCGGACCTTTTCGACTTGTCCATCTGCCCTCCACGTCGTCTTCCCTACCGAGACGATCTGCTCTCACATGAGGGGGGGGGGTCAGGTTCTCCATACAGAGGTCGAATCCCTCAACCTTCACGCTTGGCTTCTGAAAGATTGAGTTATAAGGATTGGGACCTCCCTGAAGACGTGATGGAAGGGTTGCTTTCGGCCAGGCGGTTGGCAACAAAGTCCCTGTACCATTGCCGTTGGAGAAAGTTCTGCGACTGGTGCAGGGTCTAAGAATGTGGATTCTTTTTCATGTGACATTCCTGTCATTCTGTCTTTTTTGCTTTCTTTGGCCCACAAGGGCCTGCAAGTGGGTACCATTAAAGGTTACCTGGAGGCGCTGTCTATATTTAAGCGCTCGTCTGAGGAGTGTTCTTATTTTAAAATCCCTTTAATTTCTCAGTTTCTGAAAGGGCTCACTAATGTGTTCCCTCCGTCACCTTTCCTGGTGCCCGGTTGGGATCTGAACCTTGTTCTTAAGTTTCTAATGGGTTCTCCCTTTGAGCCTTTGCATTCTTGTCCTTTGAGACCCCTTAAAACTGTATTTTTAGTTGCGGTCACTTCCGCTCGCTGAGTGAGTGAGTTACAGGCACTTTCAGTCAAGCCACCCTTCACTGTGTTTCATAAGGACAGGGTTGTCCTTAGAGTTCGTCCTTCCTTTCTTCCGAAGGTGGTGTCGGAATTTCATTTAAGCCACAAGGTTATTCTTCTGGCATTTTATCCTCCTCCGCATCCTAGTAAGGAAGAGGAGAGGCTCCATAGGCTGGATCCTAGGAGAGCTTTAAGCTTCTACATTTCACGCATGTCCCGGGTCAGAGTGGACAATCAACTCTTTATTGGTTACGCTGGAAGGCGTTTGGGACAAGTGGTTACTAAGCAGACTTTGTCTCGGTGGATTATCTTGGTAATTTCTGAATGTTACCACTTGGCGGGTAAGGACCCTCTGGTAGGTTTGCTGACCCATTCTACTAGGGGTTTGGCTGCCTCTACTACCCTGCAGAGGGGTGTTCCTATTCGTAACATCTGTGATGCAGCCACCTGGGCTTCGGTCCATACTTTTTTACGTCACTACTCCCTCGATTCTATGCAGGGGCAGGATCTGGCCTTTGGCAAGGTGGTCCTTTACTCTGCAATTTGATTGGGCATTCTAAATTTGTTTAGTCTAAATTCTTTTCCCACCTCCTTACGTTGGTACTGCTTTGGGAGTCTGTCATAGATATGGAATACGTCGGAGGTCCCAATCCCTTCGAAGAACAAGTTACTCTCTTACCTGGTAACGTTCTTTCGATGGGATGGTCCGATGACACCACTTTAAGATTTCTTCAGAACCCTTTTTTCTACCAGCAGCTGTAATTTTTTTGACTGATTTGACAACGTGTCATACATCGAATTGGTGACAAATGTGTAGAAGCTGCTCTCACATGGCCTTGGCTATCGAAACATGCCTGTTAGCGGCTATCAGCTCTAATTGCATCCCCCCTCAGATAAAGGTCCATGTGCACATTTGTGAAAATTTGCATCCCCCCTCATTTGAAGAAATTCAACGGATTTGATGAAACCATGTTTCTCCATGGCCACAGAAGATATACATTCAGACACCTGCAGTATCTCCGAACTCACCATTTTTTTTTACTTTCCATGTCCTGAAAGTGGTATGTATGTGCAGTACTTTGCTGTCATACTGTCCGTCGCCAGCTACCCAAAAACGTTTGCCAGAGAATGCGCTTTCGTTTCACATCCGTTCAACTTTCCAGGCTTCACTAATGGCGGGGAATAAGAATTCCCTTTGATATTTGATGTACTGGGTTTTAGCAAGGAACTCAACTCCCAAGAATTGACAGAAACGGGAAATCTTAACAAAAGTAGACCCGCTGAAAGGTAAAGCTGCTGAACATAGTAGATTTCCAGCTGGCACTTTGCCCAGCATTGTTTGAGCGGTCCATGAAAATCTACTATGGAGGTGAACACAGCTGGCTTGGATTTTCAGGTTAGTGCCTTGTAATACACGACATACATTCGGCAATGGCTCCCCGCACATGTTCCCCCTTAATGTATGGACACATTTCAGCATCTGTACAATCTCTAGTAGGCAGCTGTCAAATACAATGTATGTTTGCTCCTTTATCAGCCAATCATCCGGCATGATTGTGGTTTGTGATTTGGCTGTGTTGGACAAATTGACAGGACTCGGGAAACTGTAGTCGCAATCTTTAGCAAGTTCCTCTGTCAGTTCCGTTGAAGCTTCAATTTCTTTTATTTCAGGTATTTGCTCGCGAATCAGAGAAACGGATATAATCGAATGTTTCTTTGGCGGAACATTTTTGGCAGGTGTATACTGTGTCAAGGGGTCTGCAAGGAATTGCAAAGCATCTTCATTGTATTCAGTCTCATCTTGTCGAGTTTTCACATGGTAGCAATGGTCCATGGACACTTTGCACGGATGGCTGGTCACATCACATTCAGTTTCCGGCCATTGGGCATAAGAATCACCAGTCTGCTTAGTGACTGGACCACGCTGCGCCCCAAATAGTAGTTGCTCCATTGTGAAATCAGTTTGGCAAGCAACATCTTTTGTTTCATTTGTTGTCTGTGTCTTTATACTTCGCTTCCTTCTGGGGCCTCTAAAAGATGTGTTGAGAAACATGCTCAATGTATAGCACATATACAGCAGTTACTACTTTATAAACAAAAACATTATATGGATATATCAACAGCTTAAAATGTTCTGCAAAGCAAACTTGTTTGTTACCCTTGTTTTCTTTGGTTTCTTGGAACCCGTGGCCTTCTCTTTTTCCACCTCATTAGCAAGCTGAATAAAATAGTGTAGTTATATGGTGTACATCCAGCACATTACATTTTATCGCAAACCAACATCTGTACATATCTACAAACAGAACCAACTTGATTGAATAGGAAAAATTACAACATTAAAATGTATTCCAAATACAATGTGATGTCCAATAGTATTCAATATTAGGTTATGTTTACCTATGGTCCATGTGCCTCCTCTTCTATTTCAACACCTTGTGTACATTCCTTGAACAGAATATGCATTAAAAAAATGGAATCATACTGGTAATTAAAATCTTTCATCGCACTGTGCACTTACACACAAAGTAATATTAAATTAGTAAGAACCGTATACTCCAAGGTTTGTTCTCGCAACACTAAGAAAACATTTGTATGAACATAACCTCGTAAACCGTCATAATATGCCTTTCACATTGCACCTGATAATGTTCAGAGATGACACATGTGCTTCAACAGAGATCACTGTGCAAAACATACTGATTGTAATGTTGCCCTCAAACATTTTGTAATGTATTCTGCATTATGGAGGAAGTACGCATACCTCAAACTCTGGACCAGTTGCAAAGGATAAAGTGATTGTGGCCGAAGTTCCAGCATCCACCTGTAACGCAGTACTTGTTTTAGTATGGGTGAGAACAGCGAAAAGGAACTAAGACAATGAGATTCAAACAATTGTACATATAGAGGGACACCCATACATGCCACTTAGTGATACTAACCGATAGCACACAAACTTTTTCATTTAATTTTAAATTGCAAGCATAACATATTTTCATAAAGGACAAGTATAATAAAATTACTTGATAGGCGAGCGAACATGATGTTGACTCTGGAAATTAAATTGATGCAGAATCTTGTTCCTTCATTTTCCGAGCATTGTCATAAAGTGGGTAAAGGGAAAGACATAGTTGTATTAGATGTGTGGGCAGATTCAGCGCTCGAGAATATCACTTTGTGCATGCCACTCACCATTGGGACAGTGGACGTGTCGGTGGTTTCTTCAATTGTGAGGGTCCATGCATCCATCACTGTGCTCTATGCCAAAAAAGGAACATGTCAAGCAACCGATTACAAAAACACAACGTGACTTTTAAAGGGCACAATGGCATTGTTTTATAATGGTAATAATTGTTAGATTTGTTAGAGGCTCAAGAAAGCAGGGACCAATGTAGTGTAGTGAAATCTAGTATAGTAATTAAATACTATCCTGTAACAATTGAAACCTTAGTTAGCCACTTTTGAAGTAAACGTACACAGAAAGCTCAAACCCATTCATGAAGTTACCATTTCAGTACCCTACCAAATTTAGATAGAGAGATCATTGATAGTACTTATTTATGCAGCCCATCGTCCAACATAACAAACACAGCTAATTCATCACGCAGGACTCGCCGGAGGCAGCGTGTGCATGAATTCAGTTGGAATTGCATGTGGAAGCAATTTACGATGAATTCGGGGTCAACGCTTTTTAGTGTACTCAGATCGGTTGTACATATCGTCGGTAAAGTGCCAGCTGCAGATGCGGAATCAATTGGCCCTCACGTCCGTCAAGACAGGCTGGGCTCTACTTTCAATCCTGTCCACCCGAAAACCACAGTATTTAACCCATTCTCTTATTAAATCAATATAATTCGGGAATGTATGCAGGACCATGGCCAGACTTTTTGAAAGGCTCTTAGAAGGGCAGCCGAGTACCATATAGGCCGGCATTCTTCAATTGTCTCTTAGACCTATATAGAAATATATGAATTCAAAATAATTACTGTATGCCAGTGATTGATGTGATTGTATTACAGCTTTCTATGCAATATTCATTTTTTTCAAAGAGGGAAAACATGTTTAGCGTTGTCTAATGAACACGGCGGTAACTGCCTTACAGATATGATTGGTATACTGCTATTCGTAACGTGTTACTCGTCCGTTGCATGTACTTTCAGGCATCAAAATGGAACATGCTTCCAAACATATCTCATGAAATATTCCATTCTATTGCAATGGACAAAGATCCAATGTGGTATTTGTCGAGATGAAAATACTTGAAACATTAGACAATGGTGAAGTCATTGGGCTAAATGAATGTTTCATTGGCTGGTACAATTGGTGGGAATAGAGATCAGCAGTAGATGAATGTAGAGAAGGACATTCAGTGACCTACCACCCTTACCTGGACGAACAAACAAGCTGATTCAGAAAGCAGGGGAGCAACTATCCGGGGAACAAGTTGCACAACAAACAGATACCTTACTGAGCACAGAGATGTGCTCCTGTTAAATGTCAAGGTGTTTATAGAGAATTGGAAAAGAGGGTGTGTATGTGAATGTGTGATGTGTTTGTTGCGGGGTCTTGCAGAGGGGAGTCTGGAAACACTGGGGCTGGGGAGGCCATGAGAACAATGGTCACCGTGCAGAAGATCCCTTTTGAAGTGTACATGGTGTTTGGCACCTTGGCCGTTCACACCCACCCAGCCCCCTTGCTTGCTCATTGCCACATGTACGAAATGCCATTGATACTGGAGAGGGGGAAGGATGGGCATTGGGGCGAGCGGAAAATGCCCGGAACACCGCAGCAGGGAGACACTCTTATGTGAATTCCCGGGGCAGGGTCTTGAAGATGGGAGCTTGGAGACACTGGATCTAGGGAGGCCATGAGAACAATGGGTAAATGTTGAAGGTATTTGTACCACGCACCATCACTAATGGATTTGGTCCCCAGGCGCTCTGTCGGATCTGCAAATGAGAAGATGGGATAGGTTAGTAAGGTGAAGAGGGAGTAGGATAGCAAGAGGAGTGGTGTTCTGTTGGCAACTTCAACTCTGTATACAACGGGTGCTGAGTTTTGGTGCGAGTATCGGATCAATGTCGGTCCTCATGTGCTGTTGGTGCGGCTTGTGTTGTTGCAGTGTTGTGAAGTGCGTGCAGGTTTTTGTGCGAGAGATGGTTGTTTGAGATTTTTGAGTGAGATAAGTCTGCAGAAATGCTGAGCTTTTTTTTTTCTTTTTTTTTTAGTTAGTGGGTTATATGATGAACATGCTAACTTTCAAAACTCTGTCCAAGTGTGGCGCTCGCTAATCTTCACAATCCCATCAGGATGGGCGAAGGGGCTATGCCTGGCAGGGGTTTTGGTTTGGTGTGATGCGCTCGCTGTGCTATTCTAACACGCTCTGTGAGTGTTCTAATTCTGATGGAGTAAGTATTGTGGGGTTGGGTTTAGGTTGGTGCAAAGCGCATGCCATTCTATTCTAACCAGCTCTGTAAGTGTTCTAATTTTGATGGAGTAAGTAATGTGGGGGTTGGGTGTCTATTCTCCTCCTTGGGTGTTGGAGAAGGTATTTTGGTCTCCTCTTACAAAACTTTCTATCTGAATGTGTTTGCTGGGAGTTTGGATATGGTACAGGCCAGGAGGCAGTGGATGAGTTATTGAAGTGCTTTTGTCTCGGTCTGAGTATGTGATCATTCTTTAGTGTCCTCCTTTTGTGGCCGTTTCTCATAATGTCTTATGGTTTGTCTTATGGTGCGTTCTTTGGGTTCTGTGCATGTCCATTTTTGAGAGCGACCAAGGTCGGTATCTTTATTCATCGTTGTTTAGCGGAGTGGGCATTCTTGTGCGTCGTCGTTGTAGTTACGCTGTGAAGAGCCAGGATTTGAGGAGTTTCCTGACTACTAGGTGGTTTGTTGTGTTCTGTATATTCTTTGGTAGGTCATTCCAGGTTTTCGGTGCCTGGTGAGAGAAAGAGGATCCTCCAAGTTTTCTTCTGTTATAGGGTTTTGGTTCCAGGCAGATGTTGGTGCTTGATCGCAGTGTTCTTGTCGGCTGGTGTAGGCGTAGTTTATCACTCAGGAATTCTGCACCTTGTTTGTGTAGTGCTCTGTGCGTGATGCACATTGATTTGAACATTATTCGCTGTTTTAATGGTAGCCAATGTAGTATTTTTAGCACGGGTGTGATGTGTTCTCTTCTGGGTAGCTTGAGGAGGAGTCTGGCTGCCACATTTTGTATGCGTTGTAGTTTTATTAGAAATCGTTCGAAAAGCCCAGGTATAGGCTTTTGGAGTGATCTACTCTGGACATGATTAGAACGATGATGGTAAGTGTTTTGTTGGCGAACAACAGGAACGGTAGGATCCTTTTTGCCGCTCGCAGGAGGAAGAAACATTTCTTGAATAGAGCGTTTACTTGTGGCTCTAGAGTGAGGTTGTTGTCCATCATGAATTCTTGGGTTATTTTGTAAACGAAAGTTTCGAATGGATTGTGTCCTCCCACATATTCCTCATTTTATGATATTCGTATCCCAGCTTCAGCTGCTTCGGAAACATTTTTAACCGGGGGCGCTGTTCGAGACAGCGGAGTCGAAGTCCCTCGAGTGCTGCCGTCGGGCGTCAACGTCATCCGCTGACAAAGGGCTTGAGCAGCGCGCGTTACTTCAGTACAGTTTTTCCATCGCAACTGCTTCGTGTTACGAACGGCTCATCAAGAATTTCTTCAACAATGTCTTCGTCTTCAACTCCCTCCACACCCAAGACAGGGTTCAAAAAATGCCTGGCAGGAAGATGTCTATAACCGACCCCCATAGGAATTGCCTCTGGTACCTCAGCCCAGACCATCGGTTTGATGAGTGCGGGTCCTGTCAGGCCATGTCAAATAAGGCTCTTAGGGAACGCAGAGGTAAGCTGGCGGTGGCGGAGTAGAAAAGACAAAAGGATTTGGATGAATCCGGTAGAAAATCTTGTCAAGAGTTGAGGAGGTTGAGATCAAAAAGTCGCTCGAGGAAGTCTTCCTTGTCTTCGACGAAAAAGTCAAGAAAGCAACATCATAGGTCTTCTTCCTCCTCATCCTCTTCTGAGAGGAGAGTAACTTACCCTTCAAAGCACGATTCCCCAGAAAGATGGGAGGCCTTCAGGACTTCGATGCTGAAAATATTTGAGAAAGCGGCCCAGACCCCCTCGAAGTTACCGCGTGATGATCATGCCTCTACTCACTCTAAAAGTGAGAGAGGAAAATCAAGATCCAAACATGCAAGGGAGAGTGTCTTCAAGGGAAAGTTCCCTTACGCCTCACACTAAGTCTAAGCCTCCGGTGCATAAATCGGGGCTAACGGAATCGACATCGACGTTGAAACCAAAACTCGACTCGACACCGTTGACAACCACAGCGTCGAGACGATGACAAAAATGACATTGACACCTTTAGCTGCATCAAAGCCTCCTTCGACACCGTCAAAGCCAGGGTCTACCCTATCGACACCTTCAACGCCTTCATCGAGGCCTTCTTTGATACCAAGACACAAGTCGACGCCATTATCCATACCTAGGCAAATTCCACCTTCTTTGCCTGAAAAGACTTTCCACCCACAACCAAGACAGGAATTATTTAGATCCATGTCTTCTATATATGAAGAACATTCCTCGAAAGAGGATGTCACTCCGGTTGGAGTTGGATTTGGAGCCAGGGAAGTTCCTGAAGAACTAGTGGGCCCACAGTCTAAAATAACAGACCTTTATGACTGTCTCCAAAATGCAAGTGGCTTAGACACTTCACCTGAAGTGGATTTTGAAAGACCAGAACCTACAGATCATGCTGATCCCAGTTATAGCAATCTTATGGGAAGGGGCATTGATTTTATTGGATTTTGACCAGGATGACATGACTGACATCCTTAATGAGGGTCCTTTAAAAGATCCTGTTCTCCCATTCCACAAGGCTCTACAAAAAAGAGTAATGGCAAATTGGAATACTCTAGATTAAATTGCAGCAGCAAATAAGAAACTGGTACCAAAATATAGACCAGCTTTGTCAGATCCAGAATATTTATCCAAGCATCCATCTCCTGAAAGTCTAGTGGTGGAAGCTGCTGCAACCTCCACTAGGAAATCAGCTTACCCAGCAATACCACCAGACAGGGACGATAAAAAGGTTGATGCTTGGGCCCGGAAAGCTTTTACTTCGGGCAGCATGGCCCTGAAATCGACTGTCACTTGCACATTAGCAAGATTTACTTATACCCTGTGGGACTGCATGTCATTAGCGGCTGAACACATCCCGGAAGGTGAAGAACAGGATGGTTTTGTGGCTATAGTGAAGGATGGTAAAGAGGCTATGGAGGGATGTCTTCATTCAGGATTGGACTCTGCGGATAGTATAAGCAGGTCCGTGGCATCTAGCACAGTCCTGCGCAGATTTGCATGGCTAAGGAAATCTGGCTTTGCACCTGATGTGCAGTTTAGATTACTTAATATGCCTTTTGACGGCTTGAGGTTGTTTGGCAGCAAGGCGGAGGAGAGCTTAGAGAAGCTGCAGACCTCGAAAGCGGCAGCGAAATCACTCAGCGCCGCTATGACAACCTCAGCAACACTCTTACGCAGGCTCATCTTCCTGGTAGAGTCGCCCTTTTTGCTTCTATTCCTCTTTTGGAAAAGGGAGAGGGCAGGTCAGTCAGAGAGGCCAACAGAGAAAACCCTTTTGTGGTGGAAAAGGAAGAGGTGCTAGATCAGCCACAGCAGCGGCTACTACCTCCTCAGCCACTACGCACAAAACCCCGATGGGAGGCAGAATCACTCGGTAGCTGGACGAATTTCGGGGCATTAAGTCAGATGCCTGGGCACTAGAGATAGTGACCCATAATTACTGTCTTCATTTTCATCAAAGACCTCTAAATCATCCACCGGGAGCCAACTCAGCAAAGACACCAGACCCGCTTCTTGTGCAGGAGATTTTAACCCTGCTAGAGAAAGGTGCAATAGAACATTTACCTGTAGCGGAGAGGAACAAGGGCTAGTACTCCCACTATTTTCTCACCCCCAAAAAGGAAAAAGGATTGAGACCCATCTTGGACTTAAGAAGCTTGAACAATTTCCTCAGGAAGGACAAGTTCAAGATCAGGACTGGCTGATTTAATTGGACCTTCAGGATGCTTACTTTCATGTGCCAATCCATCTCGGACACAAAGTACCTGAGGTTTGCAATTGGTGGTTCTCATTATCAGTTTCTGGTTCTACCATTTGGGCTAACCTCCGCCATAATGGTTTTCACCAAACAGATGGTGGTTCTACCATTTGGGCTAACCTCCGCCACAAGGGTTTTCACCAAACAGATGGTGGTGGTGGCAGCGAGTATCAGAAGAAGGGGGAATTCACGTCTATCAGAGCAAGTTCATCCGAACAAGCCCAGGAACATCTGGCCTTGACCTGCCACTTCTTACACAGTCTGGGCTTCTCCCTCAATTACAAGAAGTCACAAATGATTCCAAGCCAAAAACTCCAATTCATTGGAGCGATCCTGGACACTTCCTCGGGGAAAGCCTTGCCTCCCAAGGAGAGAGCGCACCACATTCTGCAGATGGTAATGAAATTTCAAAATGCGCAAAATCTACCGGCATTCGACTTTCTAAAGTTGCTAGGCCTCACCTGCATTTCTCTTGTGCCAGAGGCCAAATTGAGGATGAGATCCCTTCAGTGGGCCCTCAGGACTCAATGGTCTCAGTTTTCAGGGGAGATGTCAGATCTTCTACAAGTCCCGACCAAAGTGGCTCAAGATCTCCTATGGTGGGCTTGCAAGGAGAATATCCTCAAAGGGGAACATTTTTGGCAACCATGGCCGGAGAGAACGGTACTAACGGGCGCCTCACTCACGGGGTGGGGAGCCCACACAAACGTTCTGATAATGAGCGGTCGTTGGTCTCCATCAGAGTCCAAACTACTCGTCAACCTTTTGGAGCTGAGAGCAATCAGACTAGCACTGAAGGCTTTTCTGCCCTCGGTACAGGGAAAGAAAGTCCTGATAATGATGGACAACACAGTGGCCATTTACTACCTCAACAAAAGAGGAGGCGTAGGATCACTTCCACTGTGTAGAGAGGCAATGCAGCTCTGGTTCTGGGCAATGGAAGAAGGAATCTCTCTGTCGGCAGTTCATCTCGCCGGAGAGCTAAACACGACTTTGTGGAGGCAAAGCACAGTATCCCATGAATGGGAGCTAGCTCAGGAAGTTCTTTAAGAGATCTTCGCCCTTTGGGGAACCCCTCAAGTGGATCTGTTCGCGACCAGGGCCAACCGGAAGTGCGCACTGTATTGCTCAGGGGAATTTCCCCCAATAGGTGCTCTAGGGGCGCGTTCGTAGTGGACTGGGTATTTCCACTTCTTTGCGCGTTTCCTCCAGTCCCCGTGATTCTCGCGTAATCGGGAGATTGAGAAAGTTCAGGAAAACCATGATCCTAATTTCCCCGGATTGGGCCAGGAGGACGTAGTACCTGGACCTTCTGGACACGTCCATCTGCCCTCCAATACGTCTTCCACAAAGAGAGGATCTTCTCTCGCAAGAGGAAGGTTGGGTTCTCCATCCAGAGGGCAGGACACTCGGCCTTCTTGCATTGTTTCTGAGAGGCTGAGATATAAGGATTGGGACCTCCCAGATGACGTAATTGAGATTTTGCTTTCGGCCAGAAAGCCAGCAACAAAATCCCTTTATCGGGGTCGCTGGTAACAAGTTCAGTAACTGGTGCAGGGATAAGAATGTGGATCCATTTCTTTGTAATACTCCAACAGTACTTTTCTCTTACACTTAGCCAATTTGGGGCTCCAATTTGGAACGATAAAAGGTTACTTGGCAGCGCTATCTATCTTTAAGCGCTCCTCGGAAGAGGTGTCCTATTTTAAAATGCCTCTAGTCATTCAATTCTTGAAAGGGTTGACAAATGTACACCCTCCGACACGTTTTCAGGTGCCCATCTGGGATTTAAATCTAGTCTTAACATTTCTCATGTGAGCTCCTTTCGAGCCTTTACATTCTTGTCCATTAAGACTGCTCACTCTTAAAACAATTCAGTTAGTGGCAATAACATCAGCCCGCAGGGTGAGTTGCAGGCACTGTCTTGTAAGCCTCCTCACACTATTTTCCATAGGGACAAGGTTATTTTAAAAGTCAAGCTATCATTCTTGCCTAAAATAGTGTCCGATTTTCATCTGTCACAAAAGATTCTTACCTCCTTTTATCCTCCACCTCACGCTAGTAAGGAAGAGGAAATATTACATAGACTGGACACAAAAAGAGCTCAGTTTCTATATTTCCAGATTGGCAAATCTCCGACAATATGACCAACTATTTGTTGAATATACTGGGCACAAATTGGTCCTTGCAGTATCTAAACAAACTCTATCCAGATGGATAATTTACCAACTGTAACGTTCTTTCGATTGGATGTTCCTCCCACGTATTCCTCATCGACCCTCCCATCCTACCCCTTTATACAGTTTACGTCTGTTGCACTCTGACTTCCTTAAGAGACTAAAGACTTAAAGGAATGGTTTGGTCAAAAATTTTTATTGTCCCTACGGGTCGGCCATGTGTTTTTAAGCATAAGTCGCACGATTTTAGAAAAATTTCCTATGGACCTTACCCGAGTTTTCGTCCATTAAACACACGCGAAAACAAGCACCAGGGCGCTGCGATTTTGTGATAATCCTATCACTTGCCCCATCGCTCTGGCTGACCTGCTTTTGCAGCACTAAATCATATCCCCGCCCCTGAGCCTGTCATCAGCAGACGCGTACCGCCCATTTCACAACGCCAAAGCACGTCTCGTGTCAACAATTGCTGCTCTTGAGCTAATGACATGTCGCCATGGAAACGGCAGGAAGCCTCTTTACTCAATAAGTATAAACAGACCGTTTCACAACACACAGCAGCTGATTTTCGATTCCATTCCTCTCTCTGTTACTTTGAGTATTCTGTGACTCGTGCTCTGGTCAGCTACCTTCGTTGCTTGTAGCCCGTGTGAACAGATACCAGTACCACCGCTATACATTATTTTCGTTTGTTTACCACACAATGGCTACAATAATGCTCTATATGTACGAGCCGGAGTATACAGAGGAGGAACTACTGGAAAGAGAAACATGCGAAAACGATGGTGCTTCAGACGGCAGTTGGCAAGACGAATCAACGGATGAAGACACTGGACCTA
This sequence comes from Ambystoma mexicanum, assembly GCF_040938575.1. Taxonomy (NCBI): domain Eukaryota; kingdom Metazoa; phylum Chordata; class Amphibia; order Caudata; family Ambystomatidae; genus Ambystoma; species Ambystoma mexicanum. The sequence continues at coordinate 845,766,744 of NC_090924.1, read as the reverse complement.
GTCGCATGGACGGTGTTTCCACCTGGTGCACATGCAATCAGTGCGAGCTAATGCCAACTGAGGACGAGAACTGCTGCTGCTGTGAAAACTCGGGATGCGTGGCCTACATTTCGAAAGTCGAGCCACGGTCGCATTGCATCACCGAGCTGCCAGACTTCAGGGCAGCCTGCCTCATACGGTCCGTGTTGAGGATAATGATGGTGCGTATGCACGAACTTCGCGCAACTGTTCGTCCTCGTAATCCGAGTAACGAGTAAGTATACTCTGCTTGTGATGCCACTCCTATTTCATGGTCTTCTACTATATCCAAAATTACATATACATATCATGTTAATGCATGAAAGTCGTTCAATAGTGTGCAGTCTCTAGATAGCATTTGTCCAAGCAGAATGCCATTAGCTATAAGAATTGACATTGACAACAAACGTTTAATAAACTTATCTTGTTCATTTAAAAACAGTTTGTATCATTCTTTTTCACAGGTGGTACCGGCTGGTGGCCTATAGTTCCTTTACATGGTGGCTTCACAGGAGGCTTGGACACCGCGTTCGAAGAGTAATACCCGCCTTTGCCGTTCGTGCCATAAGAGAAACTTTCCTGAGTGACAGAGGTCAGAACAGGGGATTTTCCCTCGCTGTGCTGCAACCTGACCTGTACAATGTGTAAAGTCTTGTATTTTTGTGCCATCAAAATAAGATACAAACTAAAACACCACATATATTTCAACAACGGTTGTTTCGATTTTTTTTTTTAATGAATGAAGTGTGTCTCCATTCAAGGATGGACGTCAGACATCTGTGCTCCGAATGGGTGAAGGTCAGGTCGCTGTGAAGCAGGGTGGTCACTATCTAAGCTAACATATATTCTCAATAATGCATGCACTGAATAACACTTGTCACAGGGTCAGAATGGCAGTAAGTTTCCACTGGCGAGGGTGCGTGGGCAAGGACACATTTGTGGAGATGAACGAGCTATGTGCTTAGTTCAGGCTGGTTCACATGCAGGACAGTGATCTCAGAGGAAGAGTGATGTGTTACATTTATTAGCTGTTGTAAATACCTCCAGAGTTTTCCCGTCAGAGTGGGAACGAGGGTGGGGGCCATGTGCTCTGCGTGCTGTACTATCGCAGTGAGGCCTGGTCACCAAGATGATGGCCCCTCGCTCCCACACACTTGCCTGCACGCCCACCGGCCCATCCATCCGCTCCCCACCCCCATCAAAGGTATTTCGCACCCGTGGATGAGCGCTGCCATGGTGTGCTGTTAGGGGGATAACGGCCAAGGTGCCAAAAACCATGTACACTTCAAAAGGTATCCCACGCCCAGGGGCAACCTCTCACATGGCCTCCTCAGACCCCGTGTCTCCAGGCAGGCCAAGCCTGACGGCCGTCCCCCTCCAAACCACATAATACCATGACCTACACACGTCATTCATTCACAAACACACCCGTTTCTAATACTTTATAAACCACTTGATATGTCTCATGAGAACATCTTTGTGCTTTGCAAGCCAACTCCTGAAGGTTCTACCTGAGAAGCACTGAGATCTATGCTAATCTGCTAGTCATCGTGCCATCTGTGACCACTTCGAGCAAACTCGTCAGTGTGCTACCTGTGGCCATCTACCTGTTCTCCTGCAACATACTGCTCGTCCTGCTGAATCCAACTGTTTGTTGGTCAAGGTAAGGCCATGTATCCTAGTCATATTTCGGTCATTTTTAAATTTCTATCTATTTGCGATTAGAGTACCCAATAGTGCTATGTTCATTTGGCTCATTGCTATTGACTTGAGTTTCAATTGTTATGCTATCGATAGATCTATTTATTTTCATCTGTGTCAATTGTCATCGAATTGCATCCTTCGTGGGTCCAGTCTATAATGTAAGCATGTTTCCTTCTCGTGCAAGACAGAACATCCAAGGGACGAGTCACATGTTCAGAGTTTAGTCACATCATTTACACATTTCTGCAATTTATGCAAACACTAAGCTGCACATGATGAACTGGTATAGTTCCGGCGAGTAATACAAACTTTGCATTGAACATTGTATGGTTCATTTACTTTTGTATCACATTTTTATTCATCAAGATTGTTTAATAATGTCGATATTTACTTTTCAGAATTTTCAACAATGCCTGCCTGTTCGATTAGCGGTTGCCCTTCTAAGACCCATGCTAAATCTGAAGCCACTACAATGCATGTATTCCCTAAAACTGTTTTTTTTTTATTTTAATGATTTTTATTGTTAAAATATTGATTTTGATACAGATATCAACAAGTTACAGACTTTGAAGAAAAGAAGAACCACAAAGAAATGACATAGTAAATGATTCTGGTCTCTTGTAATATTATTTCTATATAACTGAATCATTTGTTAAAATCACCTATGAATATAATATGAACTATAGTAGATATAAACTGCATTAATATAACAAGTAGTATAAAATTAATAGCACAAGTCTGCAAAGAGTGACTTATATGTAGTGAATATAGAGATTAGGGGGGAGACGTACAGGGAGACAGACAAGAGACATAAGAATCAAGAGGGTAGAGGATAGGGGGGGAGAATGGGTAAATTGGATTATTTCATCAAAATAAACTAATCATTTCAAACATTAAGTTCTAGCATTTCAAAATGAGTATGGAAATATGTATAATGATGCAAATATAAGGGTGTAGATTCATGTACCATGAGCAGTTGCATTAAAACAGTTAAGATACCTGGTGAAATAATACCATTTAGCATTATATTTAGGAATTGTGTTATGAATATTGGCCATGCACATTTCCAGTTTGAGTGTTACAAATGGTATTCCACCAGATTTTGGTAGAAAGCAAACTAGAGTCTTTCCAGTTAGCAGTAATGCATTTTAAAGCTGTACAGATGAATAGATCATAAAGTCTAGCAGAATCAGATGGGAAATAAGTTGTAATGGCTATACTTCCTAAAAATATGTTAACGAATGAAAAGGACACATCAACACAGAAGATACACTTAAGAAGCTTCCAAATTTCCTGCCAAAATTTAACAGTAAATGAACATTCAAAAAACATATGCATATACGTGGCGTGAGATATGCCACATGACCAACATTTAGCATTATAATTCGGATTAGACTTAGCCAATTTGGCCGGAGTAATGAATGCTCTATGCATGAAGAAATAATAGTGTTGTGAAATATTTGCTGATACCGATATTTGTTTGATTTTAGCAAACAGACGATGCCATATTTCATCTTCAAACATGAAGCCCAAATCAAGTTCCCATTTCAGACGTATAGGGCAAATCTTAAAAGTTGAGGTGAGCATATTGTAAATTTTAGAGGCTCGAACTTCACCAACTATGGTAAGGTGCATTAGTCTAAGAGCATCTGGAGTAAGAATTTCATTGGAAAATTGGGCAAGTGCATCAAGGCAGGAATTTAATTAAGTTGTTATAAAATTGAAAGTCCTTCTTAGGAATGTTAAAAGTGATAGAGAATTGCTGGAAGGAAAGGACATACGGGTCATCTATAATGTGTTGGATGAATCTGATACCTTTTTGAATCCATGTTTTGCGGTTGAGGATCTTATTAATTACTATGTTCTTATTATGCCATAGTAGTGGGGAAAGATGCTTACTAGGAGTTATAGTGTGAGGAAAAAGAAAGGTTTGTAGAGCTGAGATTGAAGCTTTAATAGGGTCCAAAATCTTTTTAGACGAATGTTTAAAAATGTATATATAGTCCGTGATGTTGTGTGGTAGAACTACTTGTTTTTCTAATGTACACCAGGTCGGGATATCAGCGGATATAGGATCCATGAACCATTGACGAGATTGTTTTATAAGAAATGCATAGTGATATGACTTAAAGTCAGGGAATCTAACTCCCCCCATATCATAGGGGGCTTTCAGTTTCGTCAGAGCAATTCTTTTACTTTTTCCTTTTCCCCAAAGAAAATTAAGTAGTATAGAGTAAATGGATTTGAAAAAGGAAAGGGATAATGGGACGGAGAGAAGTTGCAAATAGTATAGTATTATGGGAGTAAGCATCATCTTGATAGTATCTAAGCGCCCCCACCAGGAGAGGTATAGTGAAGACCATTTGGATGTTAGATCCTTGAGGGTGCCCAGTAGTGTTTCAGTATTGAGTTTGATCGTATTAGGGATAGTTGGGGCAAAACGAAGACCTAAATATTTGGCAGAGCTACTGCACCATTTGAGGCCAAAAGTGACAATATCATGTTTAAGGCAGTATGGATTTAGGGGCATAATTTCTGTCCCGAAAACTGTTGATCGAATAAGAGAATGAGTCTGACATTGCGGCTATCCACTGCATGAGCTTGAAAGTAGAGTCCAACAAGTCTTTGAGGACAAGAGGGGTGATCGATACCGCATCTGCAGCCGGCACTTTCCCTCGAACATGTACGCCACATCTTGGGTAACAAAGAAGAATAAACGGCGAACGACAAGAAAATTACTCGCAAACGCTATTCCCACTCTATTCGTCCACATTCCGCCACTGGTGAGTCAAGTGTCCGTTTTTAGCTTTAGGCCTTGCGCTAGTGTGTAGGTCGCCGAATGGATTCATTGATATTTTAGGTATTGTTTCCAATTTGTAATACTTCCGACATTGATATGAGTGTATAGCTTTTTTAATAATGACATTTATCAATATATTATTTTTAGATTTCATAACCCACAAACGAAATCTATAAATGGGCACAGGGAACTGTGCTATATTGCGCATTTTCAAATGTATTACTCAAGTATTTTGTCTCCTTACATGGCAATTTTAAATATTGGCATTTCATTATCAAACAATAATTTACCTTTACAACTGCTTGACTATCCCTTGAATCTGAAGCAAGAACATTCTACTTCCGTGACGTGCTCGCAGTTATCAACCACTTCTAGCGCGTATCAGGTAATCTTACTTGGCTATTCCGCTACAGACTTGTTTTATGCATGTCAAGTAATAGTTTTTATGTATTGTGTGATTATTTTACCAATTGTTTGGTTAGTGCTTTCCAATTGATATACACCTTAGTTGTTGTCCCCTGGTGTTTGTTTTCAGTTATAATTAGTGTTATCCATACTAATGCAAGTACTGTCTTTCAGGGAGATGCTGAAGCGTCCACCACATTGACAACAGCCCTAGATGTTCTTCAGCAGCACGAGGTATGGATACTGACCGCTCCATCGACCGTGATCATCAGGACTGGAACACTTGGCGTTTGTTCTACACCATGTTTCATTCGTGGTTAGCCATTGATATGTGCCTGTGCAGTCGACCCCAAGTGTGTGTTATGTTTTCAATTTTGTAATACTTACTAATGCAAATACTATGTTTCAGGCAGTTGTTGAAGCGTCAACCCCCCGCACTTGATGCAGAGCCTGACATTCAAGTAATTCCAGGGGAAGTGGAAGCGGGACCATGCGCATACGAATCGGCGCAACAGCTTTCGGAAGTGCGCACTACATTTACAACATCCCTAGATATTCTTCAGCAGCACGAGGTATGGATACTGACAGCTCCATCGAGCGTGATCATATAACGTGATTCCATTTGCTATACTTTCTTCCCTATTAACGCAAGTACTGTGTTTCAGGGAAACGATGGAGCTTCCACTACAACCTCAACATCCCATTTAGATGATGCAGATGTAAAGAAATCGGAGAAATAAGTCGATTAAATCTGATCATATTTAAATATTCCTTGATTCTTTTAGACAAAGCATCATTTGTGGTTATCTCTTTATATGTACCTGTGCCGTCGACCTCAAGTGTGTGTATGTTTACAATATTTAAAACCATACTAAGTCAAGTACTGTGTTTCAGGGAGTTGCTGATGCATCCTCTCCAATACAATCATTCATGGCAGTCCATGCAGAGCCAGAGGTATGGATACTGACAGTTCCATCGAACTAGGTCATCAGAGCTCAAATACTTGTCGTTTGATTGTTCTACACAATGTTTAAATCGTGTTTAGCTATTGAGATGTACCTGTGTGTTGGTCCTCACGTGTGTTTTATGCTAACAATATTGTGATACATAGTAATGAAAGTACTGTGTTTCAGGGAGTCGATGGATCCTCATTCCGTGCTGTCTATGCGGATACAGAAAATATAGTCGCTGCAGCGCAACAGGAAGGGAAGAGATGCGGAAACGAATCGGAGCTACAGCGTGCAGATGTTGAAGGTCGAGTCAAAAAAGTTGCAAACAAAAATAAGGTTAGTTACAAACAGTTCATGACTTTAGAAGTTTTTTTGTGCTGGGGACTATTTTATGTTTTTTTCCAGTCAATTGTACTATACTTTATCTTGTGTTTAAACTGAACATCCTACTGAACATCCATTTTCCAATCTGTCCTCTAGTTACCTGTGGGTGTACAAACTATACATACACAGACAGTGAAGCGAATGAGAGATGTTGCTTGCCAGACCATTTACACTATGGATGAACTGTTAATTCAGACGCCGCGTGTTGAGACTAGAGATACTCATGTCCAATGGCCGGAACATGAAATGAATGTGTCCGGAGAATCCAGTAAAGTTGTAAAGGACCATTGCTACAGTGCGACTGCAACACCACAAGAAGATGATACTGAATGTATTGAAGATAGCTCTGAAGTAGTCACAGATCAATTCACACAATCTACAACCACCAAAAAATTGCCACCAAAAAAGCTGTCGACATTGTTGTGTTCTCCCATCAATGTTGAAGTAACAGATGTTGAAATGACAGAGAATGAACCAGCAGCAGCATTCACTGACGCATCAGCACCTGATATCAGCGATATTTCTTTCAATGCTGCTGATATGTCCTCAATGATGCAGTCCGAAACAAGTGTGATGCCGGATGACAGTCTAATGAAAGAGGGTAAATACATAGTATTCGACAGTTGTTTGATGGATATTATAAGTATGCTGAAATGTGGGCATTCCGTCAGAGGGAAAGTATGTCGGAAGCCATTGATTCATGTGACTCGTCAAAAACAAGGCATTAACGTCACAATACATGCCGCCTGTAGATTAAATCATACGTTCTCATGTTCTGCACAACCGATGCTGGGGAAACTGCCAGCAGGCAATCTACTGTGTGCAGCTGCATCACTTTTTAGTGGCTCCAGTTTTAGAAAGTTAGAGTCTTTCTTTCAGTTTGTGGGACTCCATTTCATTTCTAAAACGCAGTTCTACAAATTCCAACATGATTATCTATTTCCGGCCATTTGTGATGCTTGGAAAATTGAAAAATTGTCTCTAGCAAGTACATTCAAAGGCAAACGATTCAGGCTAGCCGGCGATGGACAGTGCGACAGCCCTGGATTTTCTGCCAAGTACTGCACCTACCACTTTTAGCACATGGATAGTAAGAAAATTGTGAGTTTGGTGGTCGTGCAGGTGTCCCAATGTAAATCCTCAGTGGCCATGGAGAAAGTAGGATTTATAAAATCAGTAGAATATCTACAATCGAGGAGAATATCTCATAGCCATGGACAGACACGTTTCAATTGCCCAGACAATGAGAGCAGTTCCTACATATTAAACATCAATTTGATGTATGGCATCTTGCTAAATCAATCAATAAGAAAATCTCGGCTGCAGGGAAAAAAAAAGGTTTGGAAAGTATTTCACAGTGGTCCCAGTCTATCAGCAACCATCTTTGGTGGAGCTCCAAAACCTGTGAAGGGTCAGTGGAAATCCTACTTGAAAAATGGCGGTCACTGGTGCACCACTGTACCAACGTTCACCGCTGGACAGAAAACCTACATTTCCACCAATGTGAACATGGCCCTTTGTCCCCAGAGGAGGCACGGAAGAAGAAGTGGTTGGTTCCATCTTCACCCACACACAAAGCCATTGAGAAGATTGTTTTCGATAAAACTCTATCAAGTGATTTGAGGGGGCTGACAGAATTCTGTCACACAGGAGGTCTGGAAGTGTTCCACAATGTGTGCCTAAAGTACAGGCCAAAGCGCTTGCATTTCAGCATGCAGGGCATGAAACATAGGACTCTACTTGCGGTCTTGGCCCATAACGCGAATGTGTGCCGTGAACAATCTAGAACTACAGGTAATGTAGGGATGCTTCGCTACACTACGGCCTTTGCAAAAAGAAGTAAGCAATGGGTGATCAAACCAGTCTGAGGAAATGGAGTTCGACTTTGTTAAAGGCCTTATTGTTGCTCTACTCGAGAAGCACAGATATGGAATTTTGAGCGTTTCTATACAGAGCACTGATGCATTGCCACCAAACATTGCCACTGTGCCATGTCCACCCAAAGAAGAACTCATTGAGAAGTACAAATCCCGGTTTAAATCATTATAATCTGATTGTCTTTTTGTAAAAAAAAATGTTATTGTACATACAAAGTATGCAAACCCTAACCCCTACCTTCAACATCCTGGGTGGCGAACAACCTGGGTGTCATCTTTGACTTCTCTCTCTATTCACCTCATATCGCTGACCTTGTCAATATGTGTATGTATATATTTTTGTTGATGTAACTAAGTTTCGCAATCTCATGTAAATCTGCACACTGTTAACCGAGGGGAGGCTTGCGTATTGCAAATAATAAAACAAACAAACAATAAATCTCACTTTCAACTCAACTCCCCGGGTACTTTATACTTTCCCTGACCTTCCCCCAAAAAGTCAATATCCCCATAGTTATGTTTCTCTAGGGCTGCAAATCTCGCAGACATCAAGGACAAAATTGGGGGCCTTAGAACGCGCCAAGCGAGCCGTTGCAGATGGGGGAGAAGCCAGTTTGCATTTGCACATTGTGGCCCAGTACATAGATGGATTCGAAAATTCAAGTTCTCACAGATGGCTTTACTACGGGATTTTGCAAAGTAAGAATGTATGCTCATTTCGAGTGAAGGTCAGCGGCTTGATTTTCAGCTGGCAGCCTGAAGAGGCCCACAACTCGCACTGGCAGTATAGGGTTCTATTGTTTTTTGACCTTGAGAGACAGGGACCATGCCGAAAGGACTTCATTTGAAGGAGGGGGTGCAATAACGTAAGAGACGATAAGGCAGAAAATTCAGAAACTAGACCGAGTTTCATGTTCAGTATACGAAAAATCGTTGTCACGAGCACAGTGGGATTTACGGACTGCATTACGCAGACACACAATGGAAATTGCAAATATAATGTAAGTAACTCTTTAGACGCTATTATACCGGAATGAAGAATTAATGAATGGATGAATGAATGAAGAGCAAGTAAAACGTTTGTAGGATCGTCTTTATACCGGGCACATGGGCATGCAGGTCCACATTCCACACGCTTGTAGACAGTCGTTTCTCATTGTGTGTTAACCTCAATTTATTTTGTTAGTTTTTGCATTGATTTTAGAGCCGAACATTCTCCATTGCACTATCCTTGCAAGCAAATAGTTTCTGATCGGCCGTAATAAATAAAATGAAAGTAATAAAGATCATCGGCTGGCGAGACTATTTATCATTTTTATGTTTTCGAAACAGGTATATCCTACCCTAATGCTACTGCCACGAGTTTCAGACCCCGGCAGATGGTTTTTTCAACCGCCAGCTGCAGCTTCTCGTAAACAACTGCACCACTTTGACGATCTTATGGGACGATCGCCAAGGGCCCATATGCCCTTACGCGGTACTAGCGGCTAGAAGCAACATATCAACCTTTACGCTGATGGAACAGCCTTGCGGTTCACCGTGCGACCAAAGTGCTTCTTTTAACGAAAACCAACACCCCGTGTACCATAAAGGAACAGCGCGTGACTCACGATAAAACGGAACAGCATTTGCGGATAGAGAGAAAAGAAAAAAAAATCACATTCCGATTTAATATGCCAATTGCTGAATATTCTATAAACATTTAATGTCAAATAAATGTACTTTACCAAATGTACCGTGTTGCTGTTTGATTTTAAAGTACAGTTTCATATTCCGAATTGTGGCACGCTGTGTTGAGAGTTGATCTGTGTTGGTTTCCGGGTTCTGTGTGAAGTCGCGTAGAAGACGACTGGGCGCGTTTGCCTACGCAGCACAGTAACGTCACGGAGAGAGGCGGGGAATATGAATGTTTTGATAATGTCAGGCTCAGGGGTGGGGGATATGATTTAGTGCCGCAAAAGCAGGTCAGCCAGAGCGATGGGGCAAGTGATAGGATTATCACAAAATGGCAGTGCCCTGGGGCCTGTTTTCGCATGCGTTTAATGGACGAAAACTCGGGTAAGGTCCATAGGAAATATTTCTAAAATCGTGCGACTTAGGCTTAAAAGCACATGGCCGACCCGTAGGGACAATAAAAAATGTTGACCGAACCATTCCTTTAAAGCCTGATCAGCTGATGCGCCCATGAACACCATAAACACAGAACTGAGGTAATGGGCGCTGCTCAAGGCTTTTATACAGCGGATGACGTTGACGCCCGATGGCGTCCCTCGAGGGACTTAGACACTGCGGTCTCGAACAACGCCCCCTGGTGAAAATATTTTTCGAAGCAGCTGAAGCTGGGATACAAATATCATAAGATGAGCAATACGTGGGAGGAACAGCCAATCGAAAGAACGTTACAGTTGGCAAGTAACCTGTTCATCTAGCAGTTTGGCTGTGTAAGGAATGTTGGAAATGGGTCTGTAGTTGGATAAGTCCTCTATGTTTCCTGTTGTGTCTTTGAGTAGCGGCTTAATGTAAGTCAATTTGAAGGCCTGTGGTACTTTACCTGTTGAGATTGAGAGCTTGAGGAGATTCCTGTGGTATTCCATGGGGGTTCCTTGTTTGAGAATTGATTTGTATATGTCCGGGGGCAGTGGTCTTCTGGCGAGCCTGATTTGTAGCTTTGGTTTACCAGTTTGATGAAATTCTCCACTGATATTTCAGGGAAGCTTCATAGTTTGTTTGGATGTTACTCGTGGGTGTCGGTGGGGTTTGAGGTGTGATCGCGTGGTCTGCTTTGTATGGTGTGTTGGATGGAAGTTATTTTATTTTTGAAGTGGTCTCCTAGGTCATCGCATAGTTTCATTGATGGAATTGGCGTGTTGCAACCCGGTGGGTTTTCCATTTCGTTTGATTTTGATGAGCTCTTTTTGGGTATTTGGTGCTTTGAAGATTCGGTTGTCGTAGTGTTTTCTCTTCGCTTTTTGTATTTCCTTTTTGTATGAGCAGATCTGTTGCAGGAATTTCAATTTGTTTGCAGTGTTGTTGTTGGTCCTCCATTCAGATTCTAGTTTTCGTTTTTTTCTTTGCATGGCGTTGAGTAATGGAGGGAACCATTTTGCTGTTGTTTTCTTATGTGATGGGTTGAAAGGTTTTTCTTTGTCGTCTAGGGTTGTTACGATCGAGTTATGAAGCACGGCAACTTTTCTGTCTAGGTCCGCTTTTTCCATAGTTGTTGCTTGTGGTTTGCTGAGTTCCAGGCGCTCGGTTAGGTTGGAGTTTTTTTATGGTCATGGTTCTCAATTTCTTTTCATCGTGATCAGTGTTTTTTCTTGTTGCTTCTTTGTTGGAACGGCCGGTGTGATTATGAATGGAATGATGAGGTGGTCGCTCCAGAGTATTTGAATTGGGGGTGCGTGGTGATATCCTTGTTGGCGAAGATTGCATCAAGTGTATACTCTGCCGAGTGTGTTGCTCCTTTGACTAGTTGTTGTAGATTCATAGCTGCTAGTTGGGCAGTTAAGGATTTTTGTTTGGTTGTGGTTTCTTCGTCGAACCATATGTTGAAATCTCCGAGGATTGTGCTTGATGGCTAGAATGGTGATTGCTTCCGTGAAGGCGTCGACGAAAGTTGCATCGTAGGTTGGTGGTCTGTATATCAGTATGGATTTCAGGTTTGTTTTGGGGTTTACTGATAGCCATAGTATTAAGGATTCACATTTATCGATGTTTAGTGGATCTACCATTTTGATGACCAGTTGCTCCTTGTGGATGATCGCTAGTCCCCCCCCCCCACCCCCCTTTGGATTTCCTGTTTGCTTGGATGCATTTGAAGTTTTCAGGCAGGCAGTTGAGGGTGATCTTGTAATTGTTGTCAAGCCACGTTTTGGTTATAAATAGTATGTCTATGCCTCCGTCAGAGAGGAGGTCGTTATTTCGGTTGAATGTTTGAAAATTTACCTTGCGTTTATTAAGTTACAGTGGATTCTCCAGGTGTGATTTTGTTAGTGGTTATCATGTTTGTAGTTGTCCGGTCGTGGTGTTTCCGTATTGATGTTGGTTGGATGAAGAACGGTGACAGCTGCTTCTTCATTGAGGCGGTCCAGTAGGTTGATAGCACGGCTAATCAATTGTGGTGCTTCTGCCGTGATGATGATTGTTTGAAGTTCAGCGATGGCTTCTTCTTCATTGAGTTGGATTGTTAGTTTAAAGTTAGGGTTGTTGGTTGTCGGGGCTTCGTCGTATTGTGTTGGATGTTGTGGAAATCGATGGTGCCCCTCTGTTCTTGTGATGTATAGGGTAATAGGGTTGGAGTCATCCCACTCTCTTGTTGAGTGCTCCCGTCTTTTTTCCCGCTGTTTCGGGGGATTCTTTGCATGTCTCGAGGTTTCCAATTGAGGTATCGATGTTCCATGGTTGTCGCGAGGTAGGGTGTGAGAGATAAGGATTTTTCTTTGTTTGTTCTTGTGAAAACCGTGTTAGGCGTGTTGTTTCCTGCAAATGAGGCTGCTTCTTCTGGGTTCTGTTGGTGTTGTGTGTTCCTGTCCCTTGTTGCACGATCTTGCTCTTTCTCGGCGTCCCTTTCTGGGTCAGGCCATTTTTCAGTTCAAGGTGCAGACGTAGTAGGTTAGTTGGTCCTCTGTGCTGTGTTGTGTAGGCACAGTATTGTTGGTTGTTTTTTATTTATTTATTTTTCCTTCTCCCGATACGCTTGGATGCTCTCCGGCTCAATCTGTCGTTTCTGTCTTTGGGTAGGGTGTGTTTCCTAAGGGTGCACTGTCGGGGTTGGGTTGTGGGCGTTCAATGGTCTGGTGGTATAGGACTCAATTAAGGTAGGTAGAGATGGGTTTCAGGTGCTGGCGGTGTGTAGGCTTGGTTCTGCCGGTGAGGGTGAACAGTAATGGCAGGCCGTGCTTGACGCTTCAGTTGGGGCCTGGGTACTACTGGAACGCAGCTAGAATGGGGACAATTGAAGCACTAGGATAAGACACTTAGCAGAGTTAGGCTTGAGAGACAATTGTATAATTGAGTCTGTGGTCCAAAACAGCTAGATTTGAGAAACGATTGAGTGGTTTACTACAGTCTCAAACACAGCTAGATTTGAGAGTCCTTGTCATGATCTCTGCTTCCAAAAGGTCAGGGTTTTCCCAACTCCCTTGGAAGCAGATACATAACCCAGGTTCCGGGTGCCAACCAGTCCCAATTGGGACCTTTTGGACCCAGTCCTGGCGCCAGTGGCACCAGGCTCATAAATATGCCCAGTCCCAGCGCTGGAAGCGCCGGGCTCATAATGCTTGGGTGGACTTACCTGCAGCAGACCATGCTGCTTACTTGCCTGCCAGTTGAGCCTCTGATCCTCTTCTGTTTGGAACTACTTTTCCTGTTGGGTGGGGCAGGAGCCACTCCCTAGATTCAGAACACTGGAACTCTTCTGGAAAGCAGGAACTCTTTTCTTACCTAGGTGTGGCTGTGGAAGGAGACACCTAAGCACTACAGGAGGCTATTTAAACCACACCCGATGGATGAATCTTGCTTTGCGTTATTCTGCATCCTCTGCAGCAGAACGCTCATCGTAAGGAAAAAGGCTTACCATCCTGAATCCAGTCTTCAGCAACACCTATAAAGACAAGAAAGAACAGGTTAGCATTACGGTCTTCAGTGACAGCTCTTCACTTACCTGGTCCATCGGCTGTCACCAACGCCTCGCGCTGCATTCCGGCATCTGAAAGACAAAGGCTTACCTACTCTTCGTGCGCTCCGGAGGTCTTCACACTGCATTCCGGCATCTGAGAGACAAAAGCTTACCAACTCTTCGCACGCTCCGGAGGCCTTCGGCGCTGCATCCCGCATCTGAAAGACAAAACAAGGTGCGTTTAAAGACATTGGGGAACTTTAATACTCACGTGCCATTACTCCTTTCCACATCTAACCCAGTGGGTATTCCGGCACCCTGCAGCCGCTCCGAACTTGTGCCTGCAAAATAAAAAGACAGTTAGAGCGCATCGTGAAGCAGGCAACAAGCGCTTACTTACGTGCTTCCAGGCGCTTCTATTCATCACACGGGCTCCATCTTCAACTCACTTCAGCCCGTCATCCGCCATCGCCGGAACCCTGCAAAACAAGAAACATCATTACTACAGACTTTAAAGACATTAGAATTACTCGAAACTTACCGTTTGTGTAGTAAACTACGGACAGCAGTCCTCTGAAGTCAAGAGGCCTGCTCCCCTTATCCAGTGAAGAAACTGGTTACAGCACCCTGCCCCGAGGCAGATGGAGAGCACGGCGTTCACTTACCTAAGGTGAGAGCGTTAACCTTTGGGGTTCTACAGGAGAAGAGAAAGGGAAGAAGAGAGAGACATTCAATAACCCAGTTCCTTAATCCCATATTTTCTATCTGCAGACATCTTACCCTTCCAGTCAGACATACAGTGCACAGAGGTCCAGCCCAAAGAGCCAGCCGTGTGTTACACATGACCTTTGAAGATACGGTATACGCCCAGTCAAGACCGGCGCCTCTCCGGGAATCAGGTGAGCGTTACAGTCCTGTATAGTGGGAGAAAGGCTTATGCCTAAGAGAGCAATATATTACAGAACTAGACACAGTTAGATTTGAGCGTCAGTTGAAACAGTAGAGTAGAATACCAAACACGGCTAGATTTGAGGGTCCTGTATAGTGGGAGAAATGCCTACACTTAAGAGAGCAAAAGAGTACAGAACTAGACACAGTTAGGTTTGATGGTCAGTTGAAACAGTAGAGTTGATACCAAACACAGCTAGATTTGAGGGTCCTGTATAGTGAGAGAAAGGCCTACACCTAAGAGAGCTGGTCCTAGTAGTTGCTGGTTGACGGCTGGTCGCTGGCTTCCCCTGCGGACACCTGCTGACACTTCTCTGGAGCTGCCTCTGTGGGAGCCACCCTTTGCCCTGGGGCCCTTAGCCACAGGGGCTGGCAGGCAGAGGGCTGCCCTGGAATATTCCCTTATTCCTACGAGCCCTGGAGAGATCCGGCAATCGGGAGTGGTGGGAGGCTCGGGAGGGAACAGGGAAGTGGAAGCCGGAGGGGTGGGAGGGAAGCAGCAACGACGGCGCTACAAGCGCTGATGCCAAAGTTTCAAAACTATGAAAGTAAGGGCCCAGGGGGCTCCTCCGCTCAGGTCCGCACTGACCTGCCTCTGATGGCAAAGAGGCAAGCGGCCTGCACTGCAGGTTGTTGGGCCTACGAGCCCGGGAGAGATACACCAATCAGGGGTGGTGGGAGTGTTGGGAGGCGGGAGGGAACAGGGAAGTGGAAGCCAGAGGGGTGGGAGGGAAGCAGCAACGACGGCGCTACAAGCGCTGATGCCAAAGTTTCCAAACTATGAAAATAAGGGCCCAGGGGGCTCCTCCGCTCAGGTCCACACTCACCTGCCTCTGATGGCAAAGAGGTCACCGTTGTTGGTAAGGAGACGATCCTTGCCCCCCCCCAATCCTTCCATTGCTCTGGAAACATACCATATGTAATAACAAACAGCTCATAGAAAATAAACAATACTTTATAGCCCCCAGCTCAGCCATAAGAAACCATTTGTGAAGTAGTCCCAACGCCATCTTTACTACCAGGCCCCCAAAAAACAATCTCTATGTAGAAATGCAGCTCTCATCCATCATCCGCACCACCTCGCACAGCTAGCCCACACCATCGCCTCCCCCTTGCCAGCTCTGCGCGAGCCCTGTTCTCACGGAAGCCAGCTATGCCTTGTTACAATCCTGTGGTATGTTTTCTGAAAGAATGTGCTCTGCGAAGAGCGTGTGACAGTAAGTAGTCATAAGCCAAGTGCCCGTTCATCTTCCCTAAACTCCCCATGCCCTCCCAACCACCGTCCCTGACAGTCCAGAACCTCAATCTCCGACCCCCCACAACTCCCCAGTTCCTTTGTTGATACCCATCCTACACTCCAGCAACCTGATCACTCACGGACCCCCAACACAGCCCTAATCCTGTGTGGCAATATATTTTCCCAAAGAACAACAAACGTCTATCTTATGAGGACCCAAGCGGGCCAGATGGCAAATCAAACCTTTAGGGTCGGCACCTGTGTGAAGAGATTGCGGTATCAAAGAGAATCCAAAAGGGTAAAGGTTAGAATGCCAATATATTGGCTCATTCGACCAGAATAGACCTATTCATGCTAGATTTTGTGTGCCATTATTTCTGCATTATCAGATCCTGTTGTTTGTTTTAGTTAGAAAGATGTGTGCTCCCTTGCCCTGACCTTCACACCGCAGAGATGAGCCCAGCGGACCCACGTGTGCCAAGAGCAAGGGAGGGACGGCGGCCAATTATCAGCTTGTTTGTCATATAGTATCAACTTTTCCGTAGGTGCCTCACCGATGCAATGCAAGAATGTGCACGCTATTCATGATGTCATCAGTGATGATGGTACATTGATACTCGAGGGAGGTGGATGGGCATGAGGCGAGCGCAAAAGGCCCAGAACACTGCTGAAGGGAGACACACTTATGTGGATTGCAAAGGCGGGGTCTTGCAGAGGGGAGTCTGGAGACCTTGGGTCTGGGGAGGCCATGAGAACAATGGTCACAGTGCAGAAGATCACTTTCAAAGGAAACCTGGTGTTTGGCACCTTGGCCGTTCCCACCCACCCAGTACTGGAGTGGGGTACAATGGAGGGGGGATGGCTTGTTGCGGGTGATGTGAGCACAAAAAGGCACCAACCATTATTTTATGTCCCTCAGAAACGAGTAAGCATATTCTTGATTCACTGCAAAATTGAAACAACTATTCGTATATGCTCATTTGTATTTTATTTAGTTTGGTGATGTTGATTGCACAAGCAAACTACCAATTGTATACTTGAGGTTGCAGCACAGTGTGTGAAAATCCCCTGTACTGTCTGCTGTCACTGGGGAATTTTGCGGAAGTCTCCCATAAAGCCACCATGTAAATGAACAGTAGGCCACTAGCCTGTGCCACCTGTGGAAGAGAAACATATATATTGTAAGTGTTTCAGCCTTACTTGAAAAAGCATCCTGAATGCTTTGACATAGATGCCCTTACAAACGTCACTATATTGATAAATGAACTTGGGCTTTGGAGTCTAGACACATTGCAAGAGTGAACACCCATTCAATCCACAACGGTTTGGGTCAGAGAAATATTGTTTCTTAGTTGAAAGTGAAACACACGTAAGCGATGAACACTGCGCTTTGCAAAAAGAGAGAGAAATATAAGCAATTTGAAGACTAAATTCATTTGTCGGTGATCGATCAAAGTGACAACAATGTAGGGTACAAACATGAAATATTATTTGTCTCAGTGGTCAAAATGACATCACACCTAGAGTACACTTACTCATTACTTGGATTGGGGGGGAAAACTGTTGCGCGAAGTTCCTGCACAAGCACCATCATAATCCTCAACAGGGACATTGTGAGGCAGGCTGCCTTGAAGTCATGCCGCTCGGTAACTCATAGAGTTGGTGTCTTCTTCTGATATGTAGGCCAAGCATCCACTGTTTTCTTTGCAGCAGCAGTTCTCCAACTCGGTTGGCATGACCTTGCAGCAATTGCAGACACACCAGGTGGAAACGTCTTCCATTTGACTTGGCTCAGGCTCTTGCTCCGGTGATTCATCTTCCCAACTATCATTCGATTCCCCACTGTTTCTGCATCTTTCTCTTTCAATTGCTTCCTCCTAGGAATACTCAGGCTCGTACTGGTAGGGCTGTTTTGCTACCGTTATACGACAAATGTTTAAATAAAATGCTTTGCGCTAAGAAAGGAGCTGAACAGAGCAGAAACGAGTCACAAGCAATCAAAAAAAAAAGACAGTGAAACGATTGAAAAAGCAACTCTGTCTGCTTCTACTTATTGAGGAAGGAGGCTTCCGGCCATTTCCATGGATACACGTCAATTGCTTGTGCACAGAGAACCTTGACATGAGACGTGCATTGGCTTTGTGAAAAGGGGCGTAAGCGTTGATTGATGTCAGCTTCAGGGGCGAGGGATATGATTTAGTTCTACAGGGGCACTTGAACTTAGGGCGATCGATCCGCGGATAAGATTAGCACAAGATGGCCACGCCCGACTCCGTGTTTTCGCCTGTGCAAAAGTGGGGAAAACCAAGGTAAGATGCATAGAAAAGTTTTTTACGATTGATCACTGTATGCTGAAAAACACATGCCCGAATGATAAGGACAATAATAATTCTGGACATCTCGGACATCTCTGGCCCGATTCTGACAAAAAAAATCTACATTTCCTTTAGAGACCAACGGTGCCAGAAACCATAAAAAGGGTCACAGTAACACCATTAGTAAAGAAACCTAATTTGGACCAGAGAGACCCAAATAATCTCAGACCCATTACAAATTGTAATTTTATTCTCAAAATCATGGACAAGTTTGCCACAATGCAACTCCAAGCCCATGTAGAAGCATCGGAGTCCCTGCACCACCAACAATCAGGCTTTCGGCCCGCCCATAGCACAGAGACCGCTATGTTATATCTGCAGACTAAAATGTTAAGCATTAAAGACAAAGGGAAAGCTGGCCGCCTTATCCTCCTAGATCCGAGCGCAGCATTTGATCTATTCGATCATAACCTACTTAAAACAACATTGAAGAAAATGGCAAACTGCTCAGATGAACCTATAGGCTGGGTAATGTAATTCCTTAAAAACAGGATGTTTAGAGTCCACTGGGGGGACAAGTTCTCCTTGGAAAAAATTCTCGACCACATCAATACTTTTTTCACCAACTATGCTGACGACACTCAGCTGGTGATTGAACTAAGTGGGGACTTTCAGAAATACAGTGAGCAGCTATCCATGGTCTACACTACGGTAGAACAATGGATGGATAAAACTGGATGTGCCTCAATGGCAAAAAAAACGAGCTTGTGGTTTTTGGCTCCCATTTAGCCAGAATGAAGCTACCTACATCTTAAAGCTCATTCGTAATAAAGGACACCCAAATACAAGTCCTGAGAAAGGTTAAAACTTTCGGTATGATGCTTGAAGCATCCATAGGGTCTGAAGCACAAGCCCAATATATAAACAAAATGTGCGCGTACCATCTCAGACTGTTAAAAGCCATCAGGCCATATTTATCAGAAGAAAATTGTGCTACGATTGCAAGAGCCACTATATTATCGCGCCTCGACTATGGTAATGCACTCATTTTAGGATCCAACAAACAATGTCTTCACAGCTACCAAGTCGTCCAGAACAACGCAGTGAGGATCATTAAACAAAAAAACAGAACCCAGCACATCAGTGAAGCTAGAAAAGACCTACACTGGTTAAAAATTGAAGACGGGGCCCATTTCAAGGCTTTGACGTTGTTGCACAGATACATCTTTGGAAAGACCCCAGCCTATCTAAAATGTAAACTATACTTATATGTGTCCAACAGAAAACTAAGATCAGCTGGTCAAGGCATGATCACAGTGGCCACCCACAAGCACAAAAATGGAGCGGGAAGATCCTTCCCTGGCATAGTTGCTGGCCTCTGGAACAATCTTCCTGCATACATAAGGATAGAAACAAACTATTTGCACTTTAGCAAATTACTGAAAACCCATATCTTCAACTAATGTAAATTAGTGACTCTCTTACCACTCAGTATTCGTCAATTGTGTCACGACATCTATGTCTCCATGTTGCTACCGGCGCAATACAAATGTAAAAATAAATAAATAAAAATAAAAAGGTATGAGCGTACTATCCCTTTAATTACATCTTCTAAAGGAGTGTACTGATGTAATAAGTGGTTTGCTTTACAGCAGAGTTAGAGTTTTCAGAATCTAAGATGTTAATGTTTTGAGATTTGCATTTAACATTCCCCTGTTGATCGAGCTTTCACCACCATACATGTGGGTGACTTTGTGAGGAGAGGCGTGGGGGGGGGGGGCGGTTCTTACTCAAAAAAAACAATTGACTATACTATGCCAGTTTTTACCACCATCATGATAATTAGCTTTGGGAAAGAAAGCCTCCCTCTGACAGCAAGCCATTACATATTCTGACATTTCTTCCTCTGAGGAAGACCAACACTGCATCCCTCCCAACGGAGTCGTCCTGTTTCCCTGGGGCCCTTTTCCTCCCAGGTGATCCTCCCGGCTAATACCACCCCAGGGTCAGGATCAGGTAGCGGCTACCTTCCTCTGGCCACCTGGGAGGAGACTTTAGGTAGGGTCTTTTGAGGACTCCGCAGGCGCACATAATGGCCTACTAGGGGTTTGTCAGGCACCTGATTGCTTATACAGGAGCGATGTTCTGAAATCCTTTCTCTAACCTGCTGGATGGTTTTACACACATAAAGCAGTTTGCAGGGCCACTCAACAATGTCTCTAACCTGAGAAGCAGAGATCATCTCCTGGAGGAATTATCCTGTAAAGTGCGGGTAAGCGCTTTATGTTCTCTCAGCAATAGTGGCCTGAAAACATCTATAGTAGAGAGTCACTGACCTACATGTTTTTTTGTGTGCAGTGATCCATTAGGTCCGCATATTGTTGGATTGTATCCATACAAGAGGGCTATCGGCATCCCCCTCTTGAGCCGGTCAACTACTTAAGGTAGGATGACCCTGAACTCATTGGTTGATACTCCCAAATCACTGCTGATGCACTAAGCCGTCCTATATGAATTCACATGTCACACCACACTTGTCATTAATACACACATACATGTTTTTGTAGACACAAGACACACATTTGTGTATCAAAAATTGAACTTGTTCTGATCGAAGCCGCATATCTGGAGAACCACATCCTTGGTTCATGAGACAGCCGAAACACACTGTGTCGACTAAGTAAAGCACCAATCGACATTGCAAACAAAGGGCAGGTCCTACAAAAGCAAACATTTGAAGTTACCCTGGACGCTGTCAGGGTTTTTGTTTAATAAACTGCACTGAGGGGGAGATTTGTTATTTATAGATCTCAGTCTTGTACAACCTTTTTTTTTTGTCTCTGAGAATGAAATGACTAGCCATTGTTTGTGAAATATATATTTGTATGAAGGCTCAAATATGGGTCACAGAATGTGTATACATGAATTGTTTTTTAAAGAAAATGTGTTTTGTATGAATACAAATATATTTTGTAGAACAAATCAAAAAGTTAAACACCAAATGTCTACTGAAATTATTTGTTTGTGACATAAAAGCCATGATCATTGATACTTTTCATACGTTACTGTAAACCTGGAGGATCAAGGCTCACCAGTTACTCTTAATATATTAATAAAACATCCTGCCTACAGGGACAGCCTTACTCTTTGAGGTCTAACGTGGGGAGTAGAGCTGGTTCAACCACATTTATTCTTTTGAACACTGATTTTTCCTTTTGCATACATTTCTCCTTTATACCCTTTTTGTACAAGTGGTAGGGCAGGCGTTAGGTTTTTGTTACCATAGGCCATATTTGATTTGACAGACTCCATTAGGAACGTTTTGTTTATCGTTTGATGGCTGAGAATATTCCCATCTTAGTTATAGGGCAAATTAGGAGTTTTTCCAGCACCAACAATTTCAATAAATGTTTTACAAACTGTACCCGTTGTGTCAGTATTTATTTATTTGCATTTATAAAGCACACAAACAGTCCAGAGGCATTGTGGCGCTGTTACAAGAAACTATTTAGTTACAGTTAAAGGTTGGTGTAGAAGCTTGGGTACATGAAGTTTTACATAAGGCGATGCGACTACATTCTACCATATTGTGGCATAGAAAATAATAAAGAAATTGCCTAGCATTTCGGTGCTGGCCTGCCCCAGGGCAGGACAAAGACTTGTATGTTTAGGATATATCTCCTCTGTGAAAGATAGAGAGCTAAAGACTCTGGGTAAGGCTCTTGTAACCAGGACTCATGTCTGGCAGAGAGTCTCCCAGGTCCCCCCCTTGTTATTTGCATATTTCAAGTAACTTTGGGTCTCACCCTCAGTTACTAGGGGAATCCAGGCGTGGACCCATTGCTCACTATTCTTAGAGAGGCACAGCTACACCCTACTGATGAGGTTCAACCAGACCGAAACACCTGTCTGGGGTTGCTGTTGGTACTCTTGTTCAGAGGAGAATTGCCTAGCATTTCGGTGCTGGACTGCCCCAGGGCAGGACAAAGACTTATATGTTTAGGATATTTCTCCTCTGTGAAAGATAGCGAGCTAAAGACTCTGGGTAAGGCTCTTGTAACCAGGACTCATGTCTGGCAGAGTCTCCCAGGACCCCCCTTGTTATTTGCATAGAAAATAATAGATACATATTACATATAGTTAGATATTAAAAGTGTGTATGCATCGACCTGGCCTGGGGGCACTGCAGGGTGAAGAGCCTGGTTTTGATAGCTTTGCGAAAACACCAGGTGCGAGGGTTCAGAGCTGAGGGTGAGTGGAAGGGAGGTCCATTGCCTAGCAACTATGAAGGGGAAACTAACTCCACCTCCTCTGGCACGCTTAACTTTGAGCACAATCAACAGGTTGGAGTAAGGTGTTCTGGTAGGTCTGGAGGAGAGGGGCTTGTTAACTCTCTGAGATAGGTAGGACAGAGCTGAGTGGTAGATACACTTATGGGTGATGGCAAATGTTTTAAAGATAACACCTTCGTGAACAGGTAGCCAATGGGCTTGTCATCTCGCTGCAGAGATGTCTTCCCTTTTTGGGATGCCTAAGGCGACACGTAGGGTGTTATTTTGGATGGTTTGAAGTTTGTCAAGGTTTTTTGCTGAGGTGCCCATAAAGAGAACATTACAGTAGTCCAATCTCGAACCAATAAGGGCTCTGGCAATAGTCAGGCAGTTTGAAGAGGTGAGGAGTGGCCCTGCTGTGTTGAGGAGCTTAGTGCAGTAGGCTGTGGAAGAGGCAATGGCGCTAACTTGTCTACGCATGGATAGGTTAGCATCTAGGTAAACCCCAAGTGTTTTGACTACCTTGGAGACTGGGATGGCAGTATTGTCAATATTGAAGGATGAATATCGGTAGTCATGTTTTTTCAGGGTGTCAGAGGGTCCTAACAGAAGCAGTTATGTTTGGTTTCCATTTAGGCATATCAAGTTTTCAGCAATCCAAATGTGGATGGCAGCGTAGGTGGAGTTAAGGGTCTTGGCATCTGTTAGGGAGAATTATCCCAAATGGCTAATTTCTCTTACCTACTGAGTCCCTCAGCAGCTGGGACTGGAAGGCAGAGTCGCCACTGGATCGAGAGAACCGAAGAGAAGCTGACTGAAGAGGACCTCTACCGCGACTGAACCTCCCGGTGAAGCCCTGCTGCGGGTCTGAATCTCCAAACTTTGACAGGGAAGATCTGCAAGGAATCTTCTCCCCTTGAGCTGGTGGGAACAACCAGTTCACCAAACAGCAAGCCAGGCCTCCCTCCTCTGGTCGAATTTGCTGTGCACAGCTACAGTGAACCGGATAGCCTGGAGGATCGGACCCTGCTAGGGTTTTAAGTAGAGCACCTTTTATTCGTCGCTTTGCTCAGCTGCTGGTTTCTTCCCTGGGCAGTGCAGGACCCTCCAGTCCTCCTCCTTGTTAGTCCGACAGTCGCTTCAGGACGGGTGAGCCTGCAGGACCTGCCAGGAACATCTGCCTCAGCTACAGCATTCTTCTGCTCTAAAGGTACTGTGCTAACCTGGTTGTTCATTTCATCCAGCCGCAGTGAAACTGTGTGAAATCTTTTGCCAATCCGAGGGCTTGTCCTTCTCTATTCTTTAAAGTAAATTTTCGTCCAACCAACTTCATTCTGAACTCTTGGCCAAGACTTAACCGCAAACTACCCTGAACTGTGTGATCCTCTGAAAATACTTTGGTCCATTGACTTTGGCCTAGGCCTCTTGATTTGATTTCCTCACTGTAGTTCCTTTTTCTAGATTGCCCAGCTTACTTACTTGTTGGTGCTGCTCAATTCTTGTCTAACTTTGTCTTTCCCTCCCTTTTAAATTACCGGAGTGCTATTTTCCTCACACTCCATTTTGAGCCTAACTTGTCCAGAATCTATTGGGTGTGGTGTAGTGTATTAAGATTGTGATTTTGCAACTGCTTGATAATGGTGAAATGTTTTATAACTGATGTGTAAATAAATGTATATTCTTTTACTCAGAAACCTTGAGTCAGTGTTTGTTTGAATCATAGTAATTGCTGTCCTTTGTGTAACTACTGGTACTGCTCACTTTACTCTTAAGATAAGTCTGGCTGCTCAGCCATCGCTACCACTTTACTGTGTAGTACAGGCTTGTTCCAAAGGTGAATTTGTACTGTCATTTGTAGTCTTAATTGTGTGTGGTGATCCCAAAGGGTACTGCATATAATTCTGCCTAACAGCAATCCGCCTCATAATCGCCAGACGAGTGGAGGAGAACTTGAGTGTAGTTGGCGTACATAATGCTGAGCAAGTCAAGTATGTTATAGAGGGTTTTTAGAGAATTTTGGTAGAATTGGATGATTGAGGTTAGGCGCCCTGACAGGAAAGGATAGGCTAAAATAGGGGCAGCAAATGGGAGCAAGTTTGTAGACACCCTGCCAGGTGGCTACGTTAGTGGGATTTTTACGAACTAGTTTGCTTCCATAAATTGCGCACACATCAGAAATTGTTAGAGCATATTGAGCAATATTTAATCAAAAACAACACAGCCTACACGTGTTTCGAGCAACAACGCTCTTCTTCCAAGGCTGCCAATTGCAACACATAATTTTTTTTTTTTAACATATTTAACATAATCATATGTAATGTACCAAAAAATAACAGATAGACAGATCCAAACATCAAAAAAGAGGGTAAGATGGTAATGCATTTAATCAATGCCCAACATAATTTTTCAAAATTGCATTCGCACAAGTAAACAGTAGTCAGAAATGCCACATATAGTAAGGTAAACCAATTTGCATCAAAAGGATATGGAGTGTTAGCAAAGAATATTGAGAACAATTGACGCACATTACAGAAAATAACAAATCAAAAGGGGAAGAGAAAAACAATTAATTAGATAATAGAGAACTATACTGAGATTGGTCGTGTGTTCAAAAAATGTTGTTCACCCCATATGTTATGCGATTAAGGGGCAAGAAGGCCATATGAAAGAAAACCTTTACCTTTGAAGGCTTGAGTAAGAATTGTTTACTAAAGAGAAAAAATATAATAAAAAACCTGAATATTAAAAAAATGATCCCAGAAATATTTGGCTTATTATTTTGTGGTAAAGAACAGTTTTTGAATTGGAATCCTTACCGATTGAAAATTGTAATTACGAGCTGTAATTATATAAGGTGATTTCACCGGCTCCACTGTAAATAAAAAGTAATTTATAAATTGTAATGCTTGCCTTGAAATATACACGGCATAGAACTAATAAAGTAATTGAAGGCATGCAGGCAATACCTATAGAGTTGCAATTGCAAATGAGCACTTTACCGAAACGAAAACAATTGTATAGAACGGAAAAACCCAGCAAGGAGGCAGCAACAGATGCAGGGGGAGACAAAAACAGACACTCAAGTTAATGGTGTGCCAAACCACATAATTCACGCAAAAGAACGAGGTGGTCACATGCGTATGGCCCCTGCTTGATGCTAATCTGCAGGGCTCTGTGCGAAAGACTAAACTCAGCGGCGTTTCTGCACGTCGTAAGAGAAACAGGAGCCTCGCTTGTGCGCGCAGACGCTCCTGTTTAAGTAAAAAATGAATGCAACATAAGGAACACACTGGAACTGAAACAAGGCACAAATCGGCGGCCATGTTGAAAGTACTAATTTACTAGGCACGAGATAATCTAATGTTAAAGCGCGAGCTTAATGTTGAGAGGGATGATTTATATACGTGTTATTACTCATTTAAGAAAAAAGTGGGGGGGGTTAACATCTAGCCAATTAGCTGCAAAAGGTTGGGAATCATGAGATATTATACTTGTTGCTGATTACAACAATGACAAAATTGTAAAACAATGAGGCCATAACTAAGCCTATACCGAGAATCATTCATAGTTTGTCCTCCCCTGGACAGACTGAGCCTCCATAAATATACTTTCCACAAAAATTAAAAAATCGATTTGACAATCTGTTACAGTGAACATGGGGTGAGCAAAATTGAACACACAGGGCAGATCTTATTACAACCATTGTATAGAAGCATATGTAGCATGTTACATCCAGCTAGTCATGGGCACTTGAGCAAAGTGACTTCAGAGGAACACTGAGAATTCATGGTCACTGTTAAGGCCAATTGATACAGTACGATATTGGCAAATTAACCTTGCATCCAGTTGCCTGAGTTTCAAGGTCAGGTTGCTGCCACGTTGTGGCAGGGTTACTTTTGCCATGCCGGCAAACCTAATGTCGGACTTATTGTCCAGCTGATGATTGCTTTGCCAATGTGTGGCCAAGGGATATTTAGATTCTTGACTTGAAATGGTGGATGAGTGCACACGTATCCTAGTCTTGAGAGGTCTAATGGTACTGCCAATGTAATATTATCCACAGAGACACAGTATACAGTAGACGCAGAATTTAGAATTGCAATTGATAAAGGCATTCACTTTGAACATTCCCAATTTACCAAAATCAATTTGCGGGACCTCTAGTGCATAACACCACATGGAGCATTTTCCACATTTATTAAAACCATGATTAATGTTCTGGCTAAGCCAAGTAGTAGCAACTTGGTTGCTGGGCATAAATGATGGTGATACCAAGTTTTTTAGATTGCTTGCCTTGCTGTAGGTGAAATTCGGTGATGTATCCAACCACGGTGCTATCTCTTGGTCAAGCTGGAGAAAATGCTAATGACGCTGCAAAATTTTAAATAGATTAGAGCTGTCTGCATAGTAACGTGTAATAAATTTTAATGTATTACTATCGTTGGAATTAGACCTTTTTTTCGGTGTGAGTAGGTCAACCCGCTTCATGCATTGGGCAGTACTTTCAGCTTTAGATATTATGTCAGGGCTGTAACCTCTAACTCGAAATCTTTCACATAAAAAACCACATTCATGCACAAAATCTTTATCACTAGAACATTTTCTGCATGCTCTAATAAATTCACCTTTCGGTATATTGGTAATAACAGATATTTTGTGACAGCTAGACACATGTAAAATTGCATTGACCGCTGTAGACTTACAAAATGTTTTGGCTACAATTGCATTATCGTGCAGAGTGATGGTCAGATCTAAAAAGTTAATGCTTGAACTGCTGTACTCATGAGTAAATTGGATACCCCAATCATTATTATTCAGGTGATTCACAAATTCATTCAAACAATCCACAGTACCTGTCCAGATCAGAATCACGTCATCAATATAACGTTTCCAAATGTAAATGAATTGAGTAAGCCTGTTGTCAACCAATGCAAATATGTCTTCAAAGTGGTGCATGAAAATATTAGCACGTGCCGGGGCGTAGCTAGCACCCATAGCCACCCCGATTTTCTGTTTAAAATAGCAATTATTAAAGAGAAAGACATTATTACTTAAAGCACAAGTAAGCACATCTTCAACCATTGCAATGTGTTCAAAGAAGGATGCAGAGTGTTGACGATACACATAATCCACACTTGCAATAGCTTGGTCATGATTGAATGAGGTGTATATAGTGCTTTGACATCAAGAGTAACCAACAGCATCACTGGCAGAACTTGTAATTCCGAAAGGATCTGTAATATATGCATAGTGGCACATAAAAAAGTTGGAATCGTGAAAACCAAAGGTGAAAGACATTCATTGATATAAATGGAAATAGGTTCCATGATGCCACCACCACCACTCAGGATAGGTCTGCCCTCCGGTATCTTAGTGAACTGCTTGTGTATTTTAGGCAAGAAATATGCGGTAGGCATAATGGGACCATTAACAGTTAGAAATGGTTTTTCCACATCAGTCAATAATCCTGAAGAATGCCACTTGTTAGTTAGTGAGTAGACTACTTGGCGAAGCTCAGGTAGAGGGTTGGCAGGAAGTTGTTCATAGCAACCGGGGGTATTCAGGTGTTCTAAGCCCATACTAATGTAATCTTGCTTGTCCATAAGTACCACATTCCCCCCTTTGTCTGCTTCTTTAATAATTAATGAGTCTATGGTAATTCAATTACGTAATGCCTGTTGCTCTGAAGTGGACAAATTATGTTTGTGCTTTTTCCATTTATTAGGGGAATCCTCCATGTGGTGGATGTCGTTGATTACGGCCTGATGAAATGTATCAATAAGATTATCTTTCGGAAAAATTGGAACAAATTTAGATTTTGCAGATAATTCTTTAATTTTCAAGTTCTGTTGTTGAATGTCTAATTCTTTCATAAGATCACTTACATTTGACATTGGATTTGATTCACATTCATCCAAAGACAGCAGAACATCTGTATTATGCATCATTTGCAACGTGATATCTGATGGGCACGGCACAGTGGGTTTGCTCTTATAGTATTTAACCTGGGTTGCAAAATATTGTTTGAGTTTGGGATAAACTTATACAAATCAATTTGAATTTCAACATATTCATTATAACCCGAGGGTGCAAAGGAAAGTCCTTTGAGTACTGCACATTCGCTTGGAGATAGTTGATAACTGCTCAAATTGCAAATTAAGTTCAATTGCTTTGATTCCTGAGATTCTGCTGATATGATGCACGAGTTACTCTCCGCTGAGGTAGTGGCGCGTTTCCTCCTGTTGGGTTTGCCACCCCTTGTCCCCCTGTATTTGGGCCTTAGGTTGAGATATTTGTGACGGGTGGGATTTGGAGTCGAACTTTTTTCATGGCAGCGATTGCTGCTTGCCGATTGCCTTGTTTGAATCGGCGTATTTGTTCTAAAAAAGCTGAAGGGCGAATGTTGTTGGGGTCATCTGACAAAGCATCAGAAACATCTGGACTCTCATCATCTATTGGTGTCGAGTCATTGGCCCTCATTACAACACCGGCGCTAAACCATGGCGCTATTAGCACCATGGTTGGTGCCGGTGTTGTAATGGGTCCGCCATGGTTCAATGAGGAATTACCACCCCATTCCAAGGTTGGCGGAGCGGTAATTCCCCATTGAACCATGGCTCTTCCCCATTCCCATTTTCGCGCCATAGGGCTCTATGGGAATGGGGAAGGCGCTAAGTACGGTACCGCAAATTGCGGTACCGTACTTGGCACCAAGGTCCCTTTGCGGGTCCCTACTTTAACGGCTGGTGTAGACCAGCCGTTAAGGTCGGGTCCCGCAAAGGGACCTCGTAGTAAGGCGCTAAGTGTTTAACGGCGCCGCAGCCTTTTACAGCCCCGTTAAACACTTAGCGCCAGGGTCATAATGAGGCCAATTGTCTGGTGTTTCCAAGACAGGGACTCGACTGGTACTAGCTTTTTCACTTTCACTTCCTATATCAGAGCTGGCTGGTGAAGACGCCAAACTACTGCTTCTGGATTTAGGCACCTCATCGTATTTAGGCTGATAGGGATTACCGTGAAAACAGAGTTTACACCTATCATCTCTCGAAAATTTTTGAGATTTTCTGAGTTTTACCTCATCCTGATGTCTGCGTAACCTGGTATATAATGTCTTGTAATTTTTGTCAATCGTTGCGCTTGGCGCATTGAAAAGGGCAATCTCTTCTTTCACTGCATCAATCTGAGCTACAATCCGTGCATGGGTCTCGTTCAGCATCCTCTATTAATAACTTAAGCATGTTATTGGAGCCAGTTGTTAGATTGGATTCCCATTGTGTTGCTAAATTTCCATCAGCGGGTTCCTCAAAATTTGGCAGAATTAATATTCGAAGCCCACGAGGTATTTTATTTTCTTGAAGATGAGTAAGTGTGGTTTGTTCCCAGAATTTGTTAATCTCTTTGGTACTAAGGCGTTCTAAACAAATACATTTGGGTCTAAAGTCCTCAGTTTCCGAAGTAAGTCTCTTGAATGGGTTCATGGTTGAACCCCTTGGTGCAAATAAGGCTTTAATGTCATCTTCACGGGTTAATAGATATTCAGCTGCTTGAGCCATGGCCAATTTTAATTTTGGCTGATAAAGGGTCTGGCAGCCAATCCTCGTTATCCAAAAATAAATGTTTTTAGAGAATTTTGGCAGAATTGGATGATTGAGGTTAGGCGCCCTGATAGGAAAGGATAGGCTAAGATAGGGGCTGCAAATGGGAGCAAGTTTGTAGATACCCTGCCAGGTGGCTACGTTAATGGGATTTTTACGAACTAGTTTGTTTCCATAAATTGCGCACACATCAAAAATTGTTAGAGCTCATTGAGCAATATTTAATCAAAAACAACACAGCCTACACGTGTTTCGAGCAACAATGTTCTTCTTCCAAGGCTGCCAATTGCAACACATAATTATTATTATTTTTTCCATATTTAACATAATCATATGTAATGTACCAAAAAATAACAGATAGACAGACCCAAACATCAAAAAAGAGGGCAAGATGGTAATGCATTTCAGTCCAAAGTAATAATAATCAATGCCCAACATAATTTTTCAAAATTGCATTCACACAAGTAAACAGTAGTCAGAAATGCCACATATAGTAAGGTAAACCAATTTGCATCAAAAGGATATGGAGTGTTAGAGACTTACTTCGGAAACTGAGGACCTTAGATCTAAATTTTTTCGTTTAGAACGCCTTAGTGCCAAATTCTGAGAACAAACCACACTTACTCATTATCTTCAAGAAAATAAAATACCTCATGGCCTTCCTATATTAATTCTGCCAGATTTTGAGGATCCCGCTGATGGAGATTTAGCAACAGAATGGGAATCCAATCTAACAACTAGATCCAATAACATGCTTAAGTTATTAATAGAGCATGCTAAACAAGACCATGCACGGATTGTAGCTCAGATTGATGCAGTGAAAGAAGAGATTGTCATTTTCAATGCGCCAACCGCAACGATTGACAAAAATTACAAGACATATACCAGGTTACGCAGACATAAGGATGAGGTCAAACTCAGAAAATCTCGAAAATTTTCTAGAGATGATAGGGATTACCGTGAAAACAGAGTTTACTCCTATCAGCCTAAATACGA
The DNA here is from genome assembly GCF_040938575.1 of Ambystoma mexicanum. Lineage (NCBI taxonomy): Eukaryota > Metazoa > Chordata > Amphibia > Caudata > Ambystomatidae > Ambystoma > Ambystoma mexicanum. The sequence goes on along the minus strand of NC_090924.1, from coordinate 845,735,627 downwards.
TGAGGTGTCTAAATCCAGAAGCAGTAGTTTGGCGTCTTCACCAGCCAGCTCTAATATAGAAAGTGAAAGTGAAAAAGCTAGCACCAGTCGAGACCCTGTCTTGGAGACACCAGACAATGACTCGACACCAATAGATGAGAGTCCAGAAGTTTCCGATTCTTTGTCAGATGACCCCAACAACATTCTCCCTTCAGCTTTTTTAGAACAAATACGCTGATTCAAAAAAGGCAATCGACAAGCAGCAATCGCTGCCATGAAAAAAGTTTGACTCCAAATCCCACCCATCGCAAATATCTCAACCCAAGGCCCAAATACAGGGGGACAAGGGGTGGCAAACCCAACAGGAGGAAACGCGCCACTACCTCAGCGGAGAGTAACTCGTGCATCATATCAGCAGAATCTCAGGAATCAAAGCAATTAAACTTAATTTGCAATTTGAGCAGTTATCAACTCTCTCCAAGCGAATGTGCAGTACTCAATAAAGGACTTTCCTTTGCACCCTCGGGTTATAATGAATATGTCCAAATTCAAATTGATTTGTATAAGTTTATACGCAAACACAAACTCAAAAAATATTTTGCAACCCATGTTAAATACTATAAGAGCAAACCCACTGTGCCGTGCCCATCAGATATCACGTTGCAAATGACGCATAATACACATGTTCTGCTGTCTTTGGATGAATGTGAATCATATCCAATGTCAAATGTAAGTATCTTATGAAAGAATTAGACATTCAACAACAGAACTTGAAAATTAAAGAATTATCTGCAAAATCTAAATTTGTTTAAATTTTTCCAAAAGAATCTTATTAATACATTTTATCAGGCCGTAATCAACGACATCCACCACATGGAGGATTCCCCTAATAAATGGAAAAAGCACAAACATAATTTGTCCACTTCAGAGCAACAGGCATTACGTAAATTAATGACCATAGACTCATTAATTATTAAAGAAGCAGACAAAGGGGGGAATGTGGTACTTATGGACAAGGAAGATTACATTAGTATGGGCTTAGAACACCTGAATACACCCAGTTGCTATGAACAACTTTCTGCCAACCCTCTACCTGAACTTCGCCAACTAGTCTACTCACTAACTAACAAGTGGCATTCTTCAGGATTATTGACTGATGTGAAAAAACAATTTCTAACTGTTAATGGTCCCATTATGCCTACCGCATATTTTTGGCCTAAAATACACAAGCAGTTCACTAAGATACCGGAGGGCAGACCTATCCTGAGTGGTGGTGGCATCATGGAACCTATTTCCATTTATATCAATGAATGTCTTTCACCTTTGGTTGTCATGATTCCAACTTTGTTACGTGACACTATGCATATATTACAGATCCTTTCTGAATTACAAGTTCTGCCAGGGATGCTGTTGGTTACTCTTGATGTCAAAGCACTATACACCTCAATCAATCATGACCAAGCTATTGCAAGTGTTGATTATGTGTATCGTCAACACTCTGCATCCTTCTTTGAACACATTGCAATGGTTAAAGATATGCTTACTTGTGCTTTAAGTAATAATGTCTTTCTCTTTAATAATTGCTATTTTAAACAGAACATCAGGGTGGCTATCGGTGCTAGCTACGCCACGGCACTTGCTAATATTTTCATGCACCACTTTGAAGACATATTTGCGTTGGTTGACAACAGGTTTACTCAATTCATTTACATTTGGAAACGTTATATTGATGACGTGATTCTGATCTGGACAGGTACTGTGGATTGTTTGAATGAATTTGTGAATCACCTGAATAATAATGATTGGGGTATCCAATTTACTCATGAGTACAGCAGTTCAAGAATTAACTTTTTAGATCTGACCATCACTCTGCACCATAATGCAATTGTAACCAAAACATTTCGTAAGTCTACAGCGGTCAATGCAATTTTACATGAGTCTAGCTGTCACAAAAAATCTGTTATTACCAATATACCGAAAGGTGAATTTATTAGAGCATGCAGAAACTGTTCTAGTGATAAAGATTTTGTGCATGAACGTGGTTTTTTATGTGAAAAAGTTTGAGTTAGAGGTTACAACCCTGACATAATATCTAAAGCTGAACGTACTGCCCAAAGCATGAAGCGGGTTGACCTACTCAGACTGAAAAAAAGGTCTAATTCCAACGGTAGTAATAAATTAAACTGTATTACACGTTACAATGCAGACAGCTCTAATCTATTTAAAATTGTGCAGCGTCATTGACATTTGCTCCAGCTTGACAAAGAGATAGCACCGTGGTTGGATACATCACTGAATTTCACCTACAGCAAGGCAAGCAATCTAAAAAACTTGGTATCACCATCATTTATGCCCAGCAACCAAGTTGCTACTACTTGGCCTAGCCAGAACATTAATCATGGTTTTCATAAATGTGGAAAATGCTCCATGTGTTATGCACTAGAGGTCCCGCAAATTGATTTTGGTAAATTGGGAATGTTCAAAGTGAATGCCTTTATCAATTGCAATTCTAAATTCTGCGTCTACTGTATACTGTGTCTCTGTGGAAAATATTACATTGGCAGTACCATTAGACCTCTCAAGACTAGGATACGTGAGCACTTATCCACCATCTCAACTCAAGAATCTAAATATCCCTTGGCCACACATTGGCAAAGCAATCATCAGCTGGACAATAACTCCGAAATTAGGTTTGCCGGCATGGCAAAAGTAACCCTGACACAACGTGGAGGCAACCTGACCTTGAAACTCAGGCAACTGGAAGCAAGGTTAATTTGCCAATATCGTACTGTATCAATTGGCCTTAACAGTGACCATGAATTCTCAGTGTTCCTCTGAAGTCACTTTGCTCAAGTGCCCATGACTAGCTGGATGTAACATGCTACATATGCTTCTATATAATGGTTGTAATAAGATCTGCCCTGTGTTCAATTTTGCTCACCCCATGTTCACTGTAACAGATTGTCAAATCGATTTTTTGTGGAAAGTATATTTATGGAGGCTCCGTCTGTCCAGGGGAGGACAAACTATGAATGATTCTCGGTATAGGCTTAGTTATGGCTTCATCGTTTTACAATTTTGTCATTGTTGTAATCAGCAACACGTATAATATCTCATGATTCCCAACCTTTTGCAGCTAATTGGCTAGATGTTACCCTCCCCCCCCACTTTTTTCTTAAATGAGTAATAACATGTAGGTTCCATATAAATCATCCATCTCAACATTAAACTCGCGCTTTAACATTAGATTATCTCGTTCTTTGTAAATTAGTACTTTCAACATGGCCGCCGATTTGTGCCTTGTTTCAGTTCGAGTGTGTTCTTTATGTTGCATTCATTTTTTACTTAAACAGGAGCGTCTGCGCGCACAAGCGAGGCTCCCGTTTCTCTTACGATGTGCGGAAACGCCGGTGAGTTTAGTCTTTCGCGCAGACCCCTGCAGATTAGCATCAAGCAGGGGCCATACGCATGTGACCACCTCGTTCTCTTGCGTGAATTATGTGGTTTGGCACACCATTAACGTGAGTGTCTGTTTTTGTCTCCCCCTGCATCTGTTGCCGCCTCCTTGCTGGGTTTTTCCATTCTATACAATTGTTTGTCGTTTCGGTAAAGTGCTCATTTGCAATTGCAACTCTATAGGTATGTGTCTGAATGCCTTCAATTACTTTATTAGTTCTTTGCCGTGTATATTTCAAGGCAAGCATTACAATTTATAAATTACTTTTTATTTACAGTGGAGCCGGTGAAATCACCTTATATAATTACAGCTCGTAATTACAATTTTCAATCGGTAAGGATTCCAATTCAAAAACTGTTCTTTACCACAAAATAATAAGCCAAATATTTCTGGGATCATTTTTTTAATATTCAGGTTTTTTATTATATTTTTTCTCTTTAGTAAACAATTCTTACTCAAGCCTTCAAAGGTAAAGGTTTTCTTTCATATGGCCTTCTTGCCCTTTAATCGCATAACATATGGGGTGAACAACATTTTTTGAACACACACGACCGATCTCAGTATAGTTCTGTATTGTCTAATCAATTGTTTCTCTTCCCCTTTTGTCTTATTTTCTGTAATGTGCGTCAATTGTTCTCAATATTCTTTGCTAACACTCCATATCCTTTTGATGCAAAATGGTTTACCTTCTATATGTGGCATTTCTGACCACTGTTCACTTGTGCAAATGCAATTTTGAAAAATGATGTTGGGCATTGATTATTACTATACTTTGGACTGAAATGCATTACCATCTTGCCCTCTTTTTTGATGTTTGGGTCTGTTTATCTTTTATTTTTTGGTACATTACATATGATTATGTTAAATATGTAAAAAAAAAAAAAAATGTAAAATTGTGTTGCAATTGGCAGCCTTGGAAGAAGAGCGTTGTTGCTCGAAACACGTGTCAACTGTGTTGTTTTTGATTAAAAATTGCTCAATGAGCTCTAACAATTTCTGATGTGTGCGCAATTTATGGAAGCAAACTAGTTTGTAAAAATGTTATAGAGGGGCCTGGTGAAGATGTTTTATAGCTTGGGGGATATGCATGAGCACTGAGGCACTCAGCATTGAATGCTAGCTGGTTTTGCTGAGGCTTGGTCGGAGAAAATGCCACCATACTCAGTGTCTTGCTTGTAATACCTTGCCTCCCCTATACAGCGCACCGTGAAAGGAGATACAGCGAGAGCTCAGTGCTTGACGGGGCACAGACGGAACCAGAACGCTGAAGCAGGAGAGGGCTTGGGAATTTTGGAGGCAACGGGTAAGCCCTGTGAAGGAAAGTGGGTTACCGGGTTGACAGTGTGTGAATGGCGCTTCATAGAAGTAACAGAAACTGAAGGTAACCAAAACAAGGGAAAGCAACAGTGAACCTAATGAAAGTGAGTGGGTTACCGTATTGCTTAAGCAAGTAAAGCGCTTCTTGAAAATGCAATGAGAAGTGAACAGCAAAGCCAATGGAGAAGTGAAAGTAATAATAAAGAAAGCCACTAATGGGTTGTTAAACCCCAACCTTGAAGAAAGAGTAATGTATGTAATAAAGTCCTAGAAGACTAGTATACCAGGTGAAGTTTATCATTCGTGTTGTTAAGTCCTGCCAGGGAAGTATACCAGGCAGAGCTAAGTGTTTATGTAACAAAGTCCTAGTAGGAAGATACACCAGGTGAACTAAGAGTTCAACATTTGTGTAACAAGTCCTGGCAGGGGAGTATACCAGGTGAAGACAAATATAGACAACAATGGTAAAGAACTTCAAGGAAGACCATACCCTTGAAATCATGAACTCTTGAGAACAAGACCAGAAGAAACGATAGTCCTTAGGAATAGACATACCATTAGGATTTGCTAATATTAAAGCGGAAGAGAAACCCTGGATAAAGGACTTGAGACCTCAGTTAAAGTGAATACCCCAAGGGGAGAAAGTAATCCTTTTTGAATTTGTTAGATTGATGCAAGGAAACTGGAAAACTAAGCGGTTCCCTGGAATTGTGAACATTGGCCATTGAAACCCTTTTTGTTGAATTTGAACTTTTGTATTGAGCCTAAACATTTCAGCACTTGTGAATAAGAAGAGACTGTATCCTTTGCACTATGGAGTTTATTTAGAGTGTGAGGGCCAGAATATGATTACAGACACAGGACATATTTTTGTTTGGACATCTTGACACTAGACAGACTCATTAATATTTGGTTGAGATAGGGACATTCCTCCTAGAATAGGGATAGTGAGGTATTTTATAACCCCCATTTCTTTTAAATAAAGGTTTGTAACCACAAACATGTATCCTATGTGCCCACGTCTTATTCCTGGCTCCTCACAAGTGGCAACTCTGGATATTAAAGATGCATACTTTAACATTTCAATGTTGCCAGGTCACAGAAAGTACCAAAGGTTCAGAGTGGGGTCCACACACTACCAATTCAAAGTACTACGCTTCGGCATTGCATCAGCCCCTCTGGTTTTCAAAAAGGTACCAGTAGGGGTAGCAGCGCACCTGCATAAACAGTCAATCCTAGTGTACCCTTATCTGGAAGACTGGCTTATAACAGGGTAAATGCCACAGATTTGTCAGCAGCACACACAGGAGACAATGAACTTTGTTTCAACTAGGATTTTCCATCAATGAGATAGTCTAGTCCCCAGCCAGGTCAAGCAATTCCTAGGAGCAATATTTCTAACAGAAGAAGCCTTAGTCTTCCCCTTCAATGAGCTGGTCCAAAACATGCTGCATCAGATCCCTTTGTATACAACCGTTCACCAGGTAACAGTCAGGAAGGTGATGCGTCTTCCTGTTATGATGGTATCATGCATCTTGAGTGTGCCACATGCAAAGCTGCACATGCGTCTAAGAATGGTTAGCAAAACAGTTGCCTCAAGCACAAGAAGAATGACACAGTCTAGTGTTAGTTCCGCAGACTGTGGTGTCGGTACTTTAGTGGTGGACCAAAGACCTAGAGAAGGGGAACCTTTTGTCACCCCACAAACACAAACCATAATAACAAAGGTTGCATCGCTCTCAGGGTGGGGAGCTCCATACCTCCACCAAACAGCACACAGTATGTGGACATATCAACAAGCAGGATGGGACACATTGCCTAAATATGTGCTGACTAACACATAAGATTTGGAGAAGGAGCCTACAGAGGAACGTTTTCCTCTGGTCACAACATTTTCCAGGGGAACACAACGGCCTAGCAGACACACTAAGCAAAAATACCGATCTACCCTCAGAACACAAGTGGGGGCTTCATACAGACATTGCCAACAACATTTTCGCAAAATGGGGTCAACCAGACCTAGATCTATTTGCCACAAAAGAAAATGCTAAATGCCACATCTACGCCTCCAGGTTCCCCCCAGAGAGATCAGTTGGTCAGGGATATTTGCGTGCGTGTTTCCTCAGACCCCACTCATCAACAGAATAATCCACAAAATGCATCAGGAGCACTTAACAATGATCCTGGTTGCTCCAATGTGGGCTTGTTAGACGTGATACTCCAACCTACTCAAAATATCTATTTGCCCACCAATGAAACTGACAGCCCTTACATGTCACAGAACCAGGGGTCAACCCTTCATCCACATATTATGAGACAACCAATTTAGCAGCTTGTCTTCTGAAGTCTTAGAGTTCGGACATCTTAACAGATGCATGGACATATTAAAAGAAGCATGAAAGCCTAACACTAGTTACTGCTACTTTAACAAGTGGCAAAGATGTGTCATATGGTGAAGAAAGTCTGTTAATACCATTGACTGTTCACCTTCTAACATACTGCACTTGTTGGACTCCGGTCTAGTGTTCAATTCCCTAAAGGCCCATTTAGCTGCTCTTTATGCATGCACAACATCACATAGAAAAGTTTCATGGTGGAAGATTGCAGCAGTGAAAGTCTTCATGGAAGGGGTAATAAGGATGTATCCCTCTATTACAAATCCACCCTCAGGGAGGGATTTAAACATTGTTTTGAGTAAGCTAATGCCCCCCCTTCAAACCCATGCATAAAGCAAGCCTCAGATACCTCCCCTACAAAGCTGCTTTTCTTATAGCCATCACCTATATAAGAAGGATGAGTGAACGCTAAGCATCATCCGTGTCAGAGCCTTTTGTCACAATAGATAAGAACAAGGTGGTCCTAAGAACACGCCCACGATTTGCACCAAACTTCATTTCTAGATTCCACGTCAACCAATCTGTTGAGCTGCTGGCATTTTTTCAAGGCCCGCAGAGCTCTGGAGAAAGAGCTCTACATACACTAGACATTAGAAGAGCTGTCATGTACTATCTCAATACGACTAAACCAATCAGGAAGACAGAGCAGTTCTTTGTTTCCTTGGCAACAGGTAGAGAAGGGGATCCTCTCTCCAAAGCTGCCATCTCCAAATGGATTGTAAAATACATACAATGCTACTAGTTAGCTGACAAAATACTACCATTTACACCCAGAGCGCACACTACACGTGGTACCGGTGCCACATTAGCCTTCATTGAAAATGTGCCCTTAGAGGCAATCTTGTTTGCCCCTGTTCCTTCTAAAAATCCTCCTCCTTTTCCTGTTACTGTTCACTAGTCTATGCAAAGCATGCGATTCCAAACAGATCCACAAGCCTCAGAATACAAACATTACATACCATTAATCGTCTTTATGATTATTGTATCTGCTTAGATTCACATGCTCCCCCACCCTTCCTTTCCTCGTTGGGTTTAGAAGGTACATAGACAACTTACACCTTCTGCGCTTTTCTTCTACTTGAAGATACACTTCATCTAACCTTAGGTCAGAAACAAACCAATCTGAGGACCTTGACGTGTTAAGGACCATGGGTACAGTACATATCATGGTATTATTATTTCATATTTATAGGGCGCAACACTGTCATGACCACTGTGAGGGGGCACAAGTTGTGCCACAAGCAGGCTCCCACCAGAACCCTGAGGGCCTTAAAACCACTGCAAAAGGGCTCCTGGAGACAGTCCTGGCACCTTTGGCACCAGGCTCATATGTAGGAAGGAAGGGCTGTTCAAACTAGGTCCCGTTTATGTACATGGGCCTTTAAATCCAACATGGAAGCACCCACACAGTCTAGTTCTAAGAACCAGGCCATGCTGTCTAGTGTTTTGGGTGTGGCAGGCCTGGAACTACATTCCCTGGTACTACTTTACCTGGGCTATATGAACCACACCCTGACTGCAGAACACACTTTGTGTTATTCTGCCACTAGCAGCGTGACGCTCACCGTGTCCAGCTCCTGGTCTTCAGCATCTTCCTGTAATCCTGCAAGAACAAGATTATTCTGTTTAATCTGAGAACACGCCATCCAGCACTCAGCATCTCAACTGGGCTACAATCTGTTGAAACCGAGAGAAGAAACAACATCCCTCACCTGTGAGTACTAGCTTAAGGACTTCGGCAAACCGCTACCACAGCTGCTGTTCGAACATTGCGACCTGCAATAACGAGAAAGGGAAAAAAAATATTAGAACGCGTGCTTCCAAAACATCGAATTCCATCACTTACCTGAATTCCATCACCCTACGCTACGCCACGCTTCCATCCGGAGCACCACAGCAACATCTGCAAAGGAAAAGAGACATATTCAGGTTAGCTTTCAATATTAAACAACTGCACAGTGCTGTACTTGCCTGAACGGATTCCAGAATCCTGTTTTTCATCGCGCTCTCATCCACTCGCAGCACCACAGCGGCCTGTGAGAAGAAGAAGAAGAAAACACAAGTTCTCCAGCATGGGGTCTGGCATGGATTCACATGCTCATGAATATTCCCCGTCGTCAGGCTGGGAATCCTCGGTAAAGAAAAAATCATTATCAGTTTAGTTTCTGATCTGTCTTTCGTAGTAGTAACCAATCACTGATCTCTGCGTCATACTGACCACAGCCAATGACTGCCCTCTACCTAAGCCCCGCCTCTGTCAGCCATCTTCAGATTTTTACTGCACGTTCAAGTGTTGGGAGTCCTCGTGCTTAGCTCTCGAGCTTTTACTGCGTGTTTCGCGCTTTTTCAGGTGAATTTTCACATTTTTTCGGTTAATCGAGCCTCAAGCTCCACCGTTTCTACTCCTGTTAACGATTACCCTTTGCGGGATCTTCCTACACCCCTCAAGGGTGAAGATTTCGTCGAATCAACTTCTTGGAGGATTCCAGAAGATTTGCGGCCTACTTCGAGATGGCCCAGGATGCGAGCTCGTCGCCCGGACCCAAGCTGTTTCGCAGCTGCCCGGGATGCGGGCTGCAGAATGTGTTTAAGACGGACGAACATTTGCGATGCCTCTACTGTCTTCATGGGGACAAGACTCATGTAGAGAAGGACTGCCAGTTCTGCAAGAACTTGTCGGAGCGGACCATGAGGGACCGTCGATCCCGTCTCGCCAGCTGGTTGGAGAAGGGCTCAACGGGTGAGAAGAAGAAGAAAGGGTCTGAGCGGGCTTCTAAGTCCTGTGCGGGCGCCCCGGCGACGGGGGCCCAAGACTAGGCCAAGCTCCGCGAGTCCGCTGGCTCCGGGAGCGCCGAAAGGTCGGGCTCTTCGGTCGCCAGGCAGGGCGCACCTTCCCTGGCACCGTCAACCACGAGCCAGCGCTCCGGTTCGGGGAAGAGGAAGTCCGAGACCCCGGGTAAGCTTCGGGAGAAGCCCCGTCCGATCTCGGAAAAGGGGGAGCGAGGCATCGCCCCTCCCCCGAAGGAGAAGGCCCGGGACACTCCTAAGGTGGTGAAGGCCCCTACCCAGCAGGCAAAGGCCTCTATCGAGACGATCGCGGTGACTCTGGCCAAGCCGGCAGAGACCCCGCCAGCGGAGACTGCCTCCGGGACTAGAGTTTCCCTGCCGCCAAGGAGGGAATCCTCTTTTCAGCCCATCGTCGTGGCCGCCATGATGGAAGAAGCGAGGGGGGGCACGGTAGCCTCCTCGAGCTCGGAGTCAGCCTCGGAGGAGGAACTGACCGAGGCCGTGAGGAACCTCGAAGTCCAATTCGAGAAGGTTCGATCCCGTAAGGAAGATCCTCGGGAGATAACCGAGGAAGACGGGGAGGAAGAGCAGCCTTCCCTTCCGGTCCGGCCGGAACCTAGGCCTCAGGATGGCTCGGCGGCCATTTTGTCTGCATCCAGTCCTTATGCTCTGAGATAAGGACGAGATTCCCCAGGCCGGAGGACCCGCAACATGGCCCGTCGGGAAGTCCTCAGAACAAACGACAGAGGACCCAACCCTCTCCTCCACTCGCCCCCGTAAGGCCTACAGTTCCCTCCTCATCCTCCCACGAGTCGGGAGATGACGGTGCGTTCGGCTCAACGACGGGTTCTGAGGGCGACGACGATGGAACGGGTCTCCCGTCGCACGGGCTTCGCCGCCCGACGAGATTGGCTCATTCCACGCCATGATCGCCAGGGCGTCCGAATTGTTCCAGCTCTGCCCGGAGGAGCAGAAAAAGGAAGGTTTCCTCTATCAGCGCCGGGAGGCCAAGAGGAAGACTGTCATTGCGGTGCCTCTAATCAATGACATCTGGGAGGAGGGCCTGTCGATTCTCAAAAACCCCTCCACGGCACCAGCCAAACAGGACCGGTACGAGAAGAAGTACCGGGTCCACGAAATGGCTCCCCTGTGCCTCAGGGCCCAGCCAACGCCAGACTCGGTCGTCTCGGCGGCGCCGAAGAAGAAAGCGGCAGGGTCAGGACCCTCGGCGTCGAATTCCCCGCCGGACTGCGAGGGAAAGAAGTTGGACGCCATGGGGCGGCGGGTCATTTCGTCGGCGGCGACTACGATCAAAGCGGCCAATGCCCTGGCGACCGTGGCCCGTTACGACAGGGAGCTCTGGTTTAAGCTGGCCCCCATATTGGACTTCCTGCCGGATGACAAGAGGTTCGAGGCCCTGGAAATACTGCAAGAGGGCGAGGTGGTGTCGGACCACGCCATAACGGTGCCAACCGATATTGCCGATACCGTTTTCCGCCAGCTGGGCAACAGTGTTTGCCTACGACGACGGGGTTGGCTCCGGGCGACCGACTTCCGTCAGGACGTCCAGACCAGAGTGTTCGACATGCCGTTCGACGGCAGCAACTTGTTCGGGAAGGCGGTGGACGAATCCCTCCAAGCCATAAAAACTGACACGGAGACGGCCCGTGCCCTAGGAGCCCTACAGCAACGATGGCCCTTTCGGAGCTCCGAAGGCAGACAGGGTGCCTCCAAGGGATCCAGCGGTGGCTCTTGGTCCTACCGCCAGGCTGCACGCTCCTCTTCTCAGGAGCCCTACAGGGGTCGCGGCAAGCAGGGAGTGCCTCGCTGCCATCGGCAAGGTGGCCAGGGCGGCAAGGCCACCACCTCCAAGCAGGACTGAACCGGGCGTGGTCTCGGGCCCCCACCGAAGCACCCCGGTGGGAGGCCGGCTGACGAATTTCATCGGTGTGTGGAAGTCCATCTCCACCGACCGTTGGGTGCTGGATACCCTGGCAAGAGGACACTCTATTGAATTCCTGAAAAAGTGCCCTCACGTTCCACCTGTGGCCAGGAAGGAAAATCACGTCCCGCAACTGCTGTTGGAAGTACGGTGATGCTCAGGAAAGGCGCCATCGAGCTTGTCCCAAAGAGGCTCTGGGGCTCCGGGGTGTACTCAAGGTACTTCCTCGTCAGGAAGAAGACGGGCGGCAGGCGCCCCATCCTGGACCTTCGTCGTTGGAACAAATACATCAGATCACAAAAGTTCAGGATGGTCACCCTCCAGCACGTACTGGGACAGCTGGAGGAAGGCGACTTTCTATCGTCGTCGGACCTGGAGGATGCATACTTCCACGTTCCCATCCTCAAAAGTCACCGAAAGTTCCTCAGGTTCGTCCAGGGACGCCACTACCAATTCAGAGCACTGCCGTTCGGATTGAAGTCGGCCCCCAGGGTCTTTACCAAGCGACTAGCACCAGTGGCGGCACGGCTGCGCCTGCAGGGGATTCACGTCTACCCCTACCTGGACGACTGGCTCATCCGCTCAAGGACGAGGGAACTCGCCATCGAACACACTGCGAGGACCGTCCAGCTACTCACAGACCTGGGATTCGCCATAAACTACCCAAAGTCCCACCTGGTGCCGTCGCAGGTGGCCCTGTTTCTGGGAGCGCAGCTCGATTCAGTGAGGCGCCTGGCGGCCCCTGTCGGAAGAACAGACGAAGACCATTCTAGGCAAAGTGCAGCGCCTGCTAGCCACGGACGTGGCCAGGGTGAGGTCCATCAAGTCCGTCCTGGGGATGATGTCCTCTTGCATCTACCTGGTGCGCCTCTGCAGACTAAGGATGCGCCCTCTTCAAGAATTTCTCGACGCCCGTTGGATGCAGGCGACGGGCACCTTCGAAGACAGGGTCCCCCTCAACGAGGTGTTCCGGCGGGCGATTCAGTGGTGGGGCGTTCGAGCGCACCTCACGGCGGGCAAGGACTTTCAGACGCCGGCGTACCAGGAGACAGTGACGACGGACGCCTCCCTGGAAGGCTGGGGCGCCCACACCGGAGATCTCCACGCAAGAGACCTCTGGCTCCCGGAGGAGAGGCTCCTGCACATCAACATCCTGGAACTCCGAGCCGTGTTCTGGGCTCTCAAATCATTCCTCCCGTCGCTCAAGGGCAAGGTGGTGCGGATCTTCACGGAAAACACCACGACAATGTTTTACATACGGAAGCAGGGAGGCACCAGATCCCCAGCCCTATCCAAGGAGGCACAGGATCTGTGGCACTGGGCGGTCACCCATGGGATGTTCCTGGTTCCCTTCCATCTGGCAGGAGAAAGCAACACCATCGCCGACGCGCTCAGTAGGGAGCTGCGCGCGTGTCACGAGTGGGAACTGCGCCAGGATCAGGTGGATCAACTCTTCCGACGATGGGGCAAACCCCAAATCGACCTGTTCGCAACAGCGACGAACTCGAAGTGCAAGAGGTTCGCCAGCAGGTTTCCCCAGCCGAGAAGCATGGGCGATGCGTTCTCGTTCCCCTGGGACGGCCTATACCTGTATGCGTTCCCTCCGTTGCCGTTGCTGCTTCGACTCATCAGCCAGCTCAAGAGGTCCCGGTGCAGGATGATCCTCGTCGCACCGGCGTGGCCGAGGCAGATCTGGTTCCCGGACCTTCTGGACTTGTCAACGTCCCCTCCCATCAAGCTGAGAAGGAGGCGCCATCTTCCACCACGACCCGGCGTCGCTGAACCTGCAGGCTTGGCTCCTGGAGCATTAGAGTTTGGAGGCTACGATATACCGGCCGATTGCAGAGAGGTTCTTGCAAAGGCCAGGGCGTCCTCAACTCTCAAATGCTACAGTCATAAGTGGAAGAGGTTCTCTATCTGGTGCCGAGCACAGAAGATCAACCCCCTACGGATTACGGCCCCTCAAGTGCTGCCGTACCTGCTATCGCTGGCAAAGGCTGGGCTAGCCCATGCCTCCATTAAGATTCATCTGGCGGCGACCTCCAGATATTCCAGAACCACAGGACGGACGTCCCTGTGGTCCCATCGACTGGTAACAGAGTTTATGAAAGGACTGTTCCGGTCGTTCCCGCCGGTGAAGGCCCCGGCCCCGGCGTGGGAACTTAACGTGGTGCTGACCAGGCTCATGGGGCCCCCATTCGAGCCAATGCACTCCGCACCGATGATGTTTGTGTCGTGGAAGACTGCATTCCTGGTGGCCATTACCTCTGCACGACGAGTGGGAGAGATCCAGGCCCCATCCTGCAAAGCACCGTACTTGACTTTCCATGCCTCGAGGGTGGTGCTTAGGACGCACCCCTCCTTTATGCCCAAGGTGCCGTCGGACTTCCATCTTAACAAGCCCTTGGTGTTACCTGTTTTCTTCCCTTCTCCTTCGTCGCCGGCCAAGAGGACTTTGCACTCGCTGGATGTGGCTAGAGCGCTGAAGTTCTACGTGGACCGCACAAAGAGTTTCCGGAGGACATCACAGCTGTTCGTGAACTTTGGACCTGTGAATCAAGGGAAGGCTCTCTCGAAGTCTTCTATTTCCAGATGGCTCTCCGGCTGCATCATGCACTGCCACCGGTTGGCTAACCGACCGCTGCCAGGCCGTCCGAGAGCCCATTCGACCAGAGCGATCGCTGCTACTACGGCGTTCTTATCTGGAGTGCCCCTGCTGGACATCTGCAGGGCTGCTACGTGGAGGTCGACGCACAACTTCACGAGATTCTACTGCGTCGATCGGGATTCCAGGGAGGAGTCCAGGGTCGGCCAAGCAGTGCTGCGCAACCCGTTCGCTTAAGGTGAGCCTGGTGAGGAGGTAAGAGATGCTTAATGTTGAGTTTTTTTTGTATTGCTTAATGTTGAGCCCTTTGCCATCCCCTGTGGTTGTGCATGTGTGTACTGCTATTTATTCTTATATTCATGAGCATGTGACTCCATGCCAGACCCCATGCTGGAGAAGGAACAAGTTACTTACCTGTAACTGTTGTTCTCCAGCATGGGTCTGGCATGGATTCACATGCGAACCCTCCCGCCTACCCCTCTGCGGCTCTTCACTTGGTCATACTGCCTCTTCACTTGCTACCAAATCTGAAGATGGCTGCCAGAGGCGGGGCTTAGGTAGAGGGCAGTCATTGGCTGTGGTCAGTATGACGCAGAGATCAGTGATTGGTTACTACTACGAAACACAGATCAGAAACTAAAATGATACTGATTTTTTCTTTACCGAGGATTCCCAGACTGACGACGGGGAATATTCATGAGCATGTGAATCCATGCCAGACCCATGCTGGAGAACAACAGTTACAGGTAAGTAACTTGTTCCTTAACCTTTAAAGACAATAAAGGCGCTGCGCTTCACGCTTTCTCTTACCTAGAAACGTGCCTCACCATCTGGCACGTCAGCATCAAGACTTTTGCACCTGAAAAGGAGGCGATAAAGACATTAACGAATTCCCACCATAAACAGAACAAAGACTTACAATTAACAAACTTACCTGTCTACCAGCAGATTCGGGGTCACAGCAGGCCTGGGCCCAAGGAAGGCGTACTGCACCAGTGAAAGCAACTCGGGCAGCTCGCCAACAAACGTCAAGTGCCCCTGCACAAGAAACGCAGGATGGATAGCTCACCCTACAAATAACTAAGATTCATTATTCAGCACTGGGCAACTATGCATCCAGGGTTCCAGATCTCGGAGCCTTTCAGATACCCCCGGGGATATCAGGTGAGCGTAACAAACACGCCCATAAGCCTCAGTGTGCACAAGTGAGAAAAAGCAAAAACAGCAAGGAAAGCTAGAAGATAAGAGTCCCAAAGAAGAGCGAAAAGAGGCTCGTTGGAGTTCTAAGTGCTTTTTTGAAGCTGGAAGAGCTGAGGATGTCAATGATGGACAAGGGAAGCGAATTCCATAGTTTGCGGACGAGAACTTGAAAGCATGTGCCACAAAATGTTTTAGTTTGTGCCTGCATATGGTCAACTTGCATAACGACACAGAAGCACAGCGCTATACTTCTGTGAAACAAAACGCACATCTGACGTACCTCCTCTTTACTCAGGTTTCCGACACGGGCACCGTGCCATTAGTATGGACGCACAGAATGAGAGAAACGAGCCATTGTTATACACGCGCATCGTGAGCATGCGAAACGTAAGGTTCTTTACTCAAGTCTTTTTACTTTTCCTACGTGCTCTTAAGAGTCGGAACACTTCTTTAAAAGCGCATACCTTTGGCCAGACGTTCCCAGGTACACGTGAATTAGTTTTGCGGCACAGGGTTAAAATTGTTACTACCCAAGCTTGGCAACGGACCAGATGGCTCGAGCACACGCCATCTTTTTGTGGCTTGATTGCTTCAAACAAAGATTGCACCCAAGTCCCTTCACCCACAAGCAAGTGAATTACGGAATTTGAGAGCCAATATTCTCAGTGCTCACTGTACTTCCCAGTTGCAAATATATGACGGCCTTGAACGCATGCACCAAAAATCTCAACTCAACTATTTTTGTTTTACTGGAAATTAGTCACTTATCTTAGTAGTTGCAGCAGTTCTTTTGACTTACTTCTTCTTCTTGGTTCGAATATTCATGTACCAAACCTTTTCTTATACTAAAACATGAATTCTTAATTAATTTTCTCTCAAGCTCAAGTTCTGTGACCTTTACTTGAAAGATGGCTGGATGAAAGGCAGTTTAAAATCAAGATTCCAAACTTTCTCTCTGCTGCAGACCAACCAATCAGCTCTGCGAATCTCATCCACAATCTTCAACTGGGATCACTCTAGCCTGCTGCAATAGGAATGTTAAGGAAAACTAGTCCTGAGCAAACGTATGTGTATTTTACATCTTGAGTTCAACTTTCGTCCCTCCTTTGCACTCCCAGGGTCCTTTTCCTAGCCTGCAGACAAAAGGGGAACCTGACAGCTAGCCAAAGCCTTTTTCCTACGAATGCTACCTGCTCTAGATTGCATGCATTATATATAGTAATGTCGCTGAGATTTGTTGTATTCTGATTTAGAAAGGAACTAAAGTCCCATAAATTTACAAAAACCCCTGATCTTCCTAAATGTTGACCAACTATACAGGCGAAGAACTAAATACATTTCAAGCAGGAACCTTGCCAAGAATCGGTTGAGCAGACAAAGAAAAACTTGAATGTTCATCCACGCAGCTCCCCTTGATTATGAGGTTGGTTGCTACTATTTTTTATGTGACATTTACAAATGGAGCTCCACAAGTATTCCCACGTTCAGCAGTGTTGCCGTTTCTTATTTTAAATGCTGAGCAGGAAGCAGTCAAAGACAATGTATTTGGGTTTCCTCAAAAGCCACTCCTTGTTCAATGTGGTGTATTCAGATTCAAATGAGGTTGTGGCTTCCTCCTCACTTCCCATGATGTAGTCTGGGTCTTTGTCCTTTTTGTCTATGATTACAGAGGATGCTTCTTGGTCGGAATATATCATGATGCTGAGAATCTATGTGCGAAACAGGGAAAGGTTCCTCTGTATATTCCACCAATCCTTTAGATGGCAAGGATTGTGTGAATGGATCCACACAGAATGATAACACCTCTTGTGTGTGGTCTTGACAGTTGAGAAGAACATTGTGTGCAGTAGCAATAATCCATCATTAATTTCCATTTCTCGGTGGTGATATTCAGCTCAAATTCCAGTCACTCGACATGGGCATCCTTCATCTGAACATTGGGTCGAGTATTTGAAATCTCTAAAATATGTTCTTCCCAAGTCACTTCAGTTTGGCAAGCAGCATTAAATGTTTGTGATATGGTCCGGGTCTTGTGATTCTTCATTTTCCTTGGCCTTGTTTCAAATGTTTAAAAAAGATTTGTGCCAGTTCTCAATTCAAAGGTTAAAAACATATCAATTTCAAACTGGCATTGAATAAGCCATTACTGATAGACACAAACCTAGCTTTGGTGTTCAATTCTGCATTTTGAAAGATGGTATTTATTTTTTGATGTGATAGAAACAGTCACTGTTTCTGTGCCCATGTCAGCCCCTAACTAGAATATTATCAAAATAATTGAAAATTAGGTAAACATCGGGGCGCTGTTGCGCACGGAAGGAAATGGCAGCTCCCGTGTAAGCTCCGGCTGTATCCTGGGCCGAAAAGCCTAAAAAATAATTTGCCCACTCCGGTTCGGTGCGATTTTTGCAGGGATTGTGCAGCCACGACTCCAGATAGCCCACACGAAATTTGGGCCAAAACTGTGAAACAGGCATTGAGCTGTGGAACTGATTGCTGACCGCAGCGTTGTAAGACGCGCCCGCCGAAGATTGAGGGGAGGAGCCTGGTGCCAGAACTACTTGAGCGACGGCAGCAGCTGTCTAACCTGCCCGTCCTGTGAAGGGGTGTTGCGGGTGCTCAGATCCTCGTCGGGCGCCAGCGTCCCCCCTCCAATGACGCCGCTACAGCGACTTGTGGGAGAGGAGAACCACCCCCTAGCTGCCCGGACCGCCGCGGAGCAGGTAAGCCGGGCCCCCTCTAAGCGCGTGGCGCTGCGGCACCCGCTCGGAACGCGAGCGGCGCCACGGCTCTCCAGAGGCAGCGGGAGGGACGAGCAGGCAACCCCCCTGAGCGAACATATCTCCGCTCCATCTGCGCACAGCCCGATGTTGGGTGCGTGCGGACGGGTGTTGAGATGAACGGGGTGGGCGTCCCCACCACCGTTGATTCTCGTTCGGAGGCGGGACCGCTGGAGACCGGACACCCCCACACTGGCAACACGCGCCTGGGCTCCCCCCACCTTAGACTTACTGGTGCCTGGGACCATACAATTAACCCATACGCCTGGGGGGAGGAACTGCTTCCCCACTACCCCTCCTCACGTGAATCCATTAGAGTATTGGAAACGTTCTACGAAACACTGATGGGAGCAACAGCGCTCCGGCAACGGCATTCAGAGCTTCCTAGAAACTGGAACAATACTCACACTTCCCCTCTAGATACAGAAGGGGCAACAAACCAAGGCATAACCACTTCTTAGTGGCTCTAGTGAAGGGGCAAAGAGCTAAATAAGGCAAGGCAAAAATAACCCTCCTAAGGGCATTGGCATAGACACCCTCACGTTACGCCACGGTGAAATAAATCCTATGGACATCTTTTGTTGCCCTGGTACGTGTGGTTCATCATACACGAAACATTGAACTGATAGCAATAAGAGATACAACGGCAACCGGACGGTAACTTAACCTATTCCACGCTCTCTGCATTCCTACCTCGGCGATATAGTGCAATCGCAAGGCAATTGGCAAGGATATTTGTAAAAAGCCTTCCTGACATAATCTCCGGATCCGTAACGATGCTCAAAAACTTTGGCCCTAAAAGGAGCAGAGGAACTATCGAGAAGTACACGACCACAATGCAGAAAGGCACTGAGCCTGAGGGGGACGAAAAAACGCTCACACATGTTGAACAGACCCCCCCGGGCCTCCATGATGGATCCTCCGGCTGTGTTCCAGGCCATGCAGCAAGGTTTTGCGGCACTAACAGACAAGCTGGACGGAATCACGGCAAGTGTTGCAAATACAAAAATGCAACTCGACAAAACAACTGCTCGCATGACTGAGGCAGAAACCAGAATATCAGGAGCAGAGGACAACATGGAGACCCTGAAGAAAACGGTGTCCACAATGGCCATTGACCTAGGGACAGTGAAGTCTAAGTGTGAAGATTTAGAAGCAAGATCACAGAGAAATAATATCCGTATAATTGGTGTGCCGGAGGGGGCTATTAAAGGATCAATGGAGGAGGGCGGTGGAAGATCTTCTGCGTGCACTATTAGGAGAGCCGGGGTGGTCACCTGTGTTTATGGTGGAGAGGGCACACAGCTCATTAGCCCCGAAACCGGGAGCATACCCCAGACCCATCATAGCACGCATACTAAATTACAGGGACAGAGACCTGATCCTAAAAACAGCTAGTCAGAAACAAGAGTTAAAATGGGAAGCCAGCGTTATATGCATCTTTCCGGACTTCACTTTAGCTGTACAACAGGAAAGAAAGCTCTTTTCGGGAATCAAGAAAATGCTGCGTGACCGACAAGTACAATATGCAATGCTCTATTTGCCAGACTAAAGATCCAACATCAAAACAAATCATATTTTTTCACATTCCCGGAAGAAGCCGCGAACTTCATAGAGAGACAGATCCCCCCGAATAATGGGCAAACCTGAGGAAAAAAAAGGCTACCGAAATAGTCTCGAGACAAGATCACAGCCACTACGTTCAAGAAGTAAAAAGGAATGGCGAAGACGCATGCTCCCCTCAGGGAGCCCCACATTGCAGATATCAAGAAACAATGCTTCAAACCACAGTGAAAGCATTAATCCAAAGACGTTATGATAAATGAGTAACAAGCCGGAACCGGAGGAAACACCTACAACCAATATTGGCTTGGGCACTGGAGTTGCCGCAGCCCCCCTGTATCAGGTGCTCATGATGTTGTTGGGAGGGTAGGAGGAGGTACTCAAAGGCACAGTTGAAGTTAGGGGGACTTTGAGGGAGTGGGGAGGGATGGATTTGGGAAGGTTGGGTTGTTGTTGTTGTTGTTATGAGAATAAGGTTAACACAAAAAGCACACAGGTTCTTGGCACGGAAACATTTAAGCATACAGCACGGAAACATTGGTATTCACTAACAGGCAAACACACCTTAGATAATGGCTAAATCGAGCAAAGACAGTATTAATGCGTTAAGCTGGAATGTTAGGGGGTTAGGCTCCAAGATTAAGATAAGAAAAATCATGGCCTATCTCAATAGACAAAATACTAAGATAATCTTCCTCCAGGAGACCCATACAGGCCCCCGACAGGGTGAACAACTGATGGCGAATTGGGGGACTCATCAGTACTTCACAATTTATTCTACCAGAGCGAGAGGGGCTGCAATACTAATACACAAAACTCTACCGTTCGTTTGTATAAAAGCCGTGTGTGACACTGAGGGGAGGTACGTTCTACTTCATGGTAATCTCCACGATAAGGAAATAGTATTCCTAAATCTATATGGACCGAATATTGACCATCCAGACTTCTATTCCTCAGTTTTTGAAAAACTAGCGAGATACCCTACGGCCCAGGTGCTATGCGGTGGGGATTTTAATACAATTCTGGATGTACAGTTAGATCGCACATCAACACACACTAGAACGCTAACCAAAGCAGCACAGACAATACTCACACACATGACAGATCTACACTTAAAGGACGTCTGGAGAACAACACGTACTACTCCACAGTCCACGACATGCACTCCAAATTGACTTATGGCTGATATATGCAGACAGCATGGCATGGGTGACAAACTCCCACATACACCCTAGGACGTACTCTGATCACTCCCCGATACAATCAACATTGCAAATCCCTGACTGGGTTAGTGACAGACCACCATGGAGATTTAATCCCGCAGCCCTAAGAGACCTAGTGTATAAAAATTCAATTGCGCAATATATACAGGAATATTTCGAGATTAATGAACACTCGGTCTCAAGTCAGGCTAAACTATGGCAGGCATTCAAGGTTTGCGTAAGAGGACAATCAATATCCACTCAAGGGGGAATCCTCAGACATTCGGGCAAGCCTAGATAGGCTAGAAACGCAATTAACATCCCTGCAGTCCCAGTATGTGACAACCTCAACACCTCACCTAGGCACTGAAATAAAGGCCAAATTAGATGAATATCGAGAAACAGCAGACCAGGAGATCAGATACTTTGATAGACCTACAGCGATGCGCAGATACGGGGAGGGGGAGCGCCCTGGGAAACTACTGGCTAGAGCAGTGCACGGAGAGAGAGGGCCCACAAACATACCCTGCATACGGATAGCGGATGGTACAATGGCCACAGACCAGAATGAACTGAAAGACACATTTTATGCATTCTGTAAAGACCTATACTCCCCTCAGAGTATTGTCACAGATGCCGAGATAGAACAATACCTCTCCCAGATACCGACAACGCTTATAGCAGAAGCGACTAGGGAATCAGTGGAAGAACCTATCACAGAGGCTGAAATAAATGAAGCAATAAAAGCACTCCCTAATGGGAAAGGTCCAGGCGCAGATGGGCTGGGAGCTGAATTCTACAAAGAGTTTAGTCAAATCCTAGCACCCAGACTACATTCTGTCTGGATGGAAGCACTGGGCACGGGAGAACTCGCCGAAACTAACAGGGAAGCAATAATTACACTTTTACTTAAACCTGGAAAACCCCCTGGAGAGTGTGGCTCTTATCGACCATTATCCCTAATAAATACTGATGCCAAGATCTTAGCAAAAATAATAGCAACAAGACTCACACCATTGATGCCACATATGGTGCATGAGGACCAGGGGGGATTTATAATGGGCAGATCCACAGCTACAAATATAAGACGCTGCCACCAAATAATGGCCGCCATACCCCCTACAACCCAAGGAATAGCAGTCTCCCTTGATATGAGGAAAGCGTTTGACACAGTCTCATGGCGCTTTCTCTTCAGAGTGTTACGAAACTATGGGTTGGGCCCAAAATTCATAAAGTGGATCCAGATACTATACACACATACCCAATGCGAGAATTAGAGTTGATGGAGCCCTCACAGATATACTGGAATTGCTGGGAGGTACCAGACAGGGTTGCCCACTCTCCCCACTACTCTTCGCCTTGGTTATAGAACCATTGGCAGACATTCTCAGATCACGGTTCAGCTCGTTTGGGATATGGCTTGAGGGCAAGCTGCAAATTATAACGCTATATGCGGACGACATTCTATTATATCGAAAGAACCCGGATCGTACACTTGGCAGGGTGCTGGTGGAAGTGGGAAAATTCGGTGAATACTCAGGATTACGCCTTAATCCCAATAAATCAGAGATATTCCTGCTCACAGATGACACCCCACAACCCCAAAACTTACATGGGCTTATATGGAGTCTGGTACACATTATTTATTTGTGCGCCCATATAGCCAGAACTGCCCAACTGTCCCGTGCATTGAATTACACTACTCTAGCAGAAGCACTGTGTGCTAAAATGAAGCGATGGAATGTGTTGCCCATATCATTAGCGGGGAGGATAGCCCTGATCAAAATGATAATATTGCCGAAGCTTTTTATCTTTTCAGCACGGTGCCAGTATGGCCCGGCCAGGCTCTGTTTTCCAAAATTAATAGCGCTATCATAGCATTTGCATGGGGCGGACATCCTAGACTGAGTTGGAGGGTATTGACGGAAACGTATTCCAGGGGCGGGCTGATGGCACCGGATATGGAACTGTATTACCTGGCGGCGCAGGCGCAACATGCGGCTGGGTGGGCCACAAGCTTTCTCAACCCTGCCCCCCCCCAACCACCTCACTGAAGGAGCGTGAAGCGGTGATGGCGTTACAAAGGATAACTAAGCCCACTCCTAAACAATACAACACGACAAACCCAACCAGGGTTACTATCACAGCATGGTCCAGAATCTCTGACATATTTGGCGCCAGTAAACTATATCATCCGAGTATGCCAATATGGGGGGGATCCGCACACACCCTTCGGCATAGAGAGCGAAACGGCAATACACTGGAGTGCTAGAGGCATCACCCAGTGGGGTCAGCAGTTCCCTGATCATCACTTTCTCCAATGGAAAGACATTAAAGACATGGGTAACACAAATACGCATAAACAACAATATCATAGGGTAGCGGCCTTTACACAACATATTTACCCAACATTCCCGAATGAACCTGAAATAAACAAAGATTTATTCCAGGGAGAGTCGCCACAGAAAACGAACAAACTATTTCAAAATGCTTTCCAACCAAGGTCTAGCCTTGCCATCTGCTTTCTGCTTTCAGAAAATCATATTCACAGGGGAAACCCAGAAAATTACTGCCTCCGCACTTTACAAAACTATAATACAAACACGTCCGGTGGTAACTCACACAGCTAAGGGCAGGTGGGAACAGGACCTGGGGTTACCGATAGAAGACCAAGAATGGTCACAGATCTGTGCACTGACTAAATGAATATCTTGCAGTTCAAGATTCAAATTGATTCATTACAAAATAGTCCACAGGATACATTACACGCCATCAAGACTCAAGCAGATATACCCCACATCGGCTGGTACCTGTCCGAGGTATAACTCTGAAAACGCTAATATATTTCATATGCTATGGGACAGTGCCAAGTTGAGACAGTACTGGTCAGAGGTTTGCGGGGCTCTGGACATGATGGCAGACCAACCGGTGGAATGGACGCCACGGATCTGCATGCTGGGGGCAGAAGGGAAAATGAATCCAACGTGGCGAAAGCTTCTGAACATAAGTCTGCTAATAGCGAAAAGGGTCATATTAAAGAATGAGCAACCCCCTGTGATAGACGACTGGAACAGAGATATGGTGTGGGTTAATGATACTGAAGAACTGTATATCGACTCAGTCATGCCCCACTGCAGACCCAGAAACATATGGTCACAGTATAAATAATATCTGGCAGAAATAACTGACCACGAAAACCTGAGCTCAGTAGAAAACTGACCTGTATATATGGTACGGATGTATAATTGAACGTTACTAACGTATGTGCATAACCTGTGTGCAAATTTAAATAGTTGTTAAAAAAAATGTTTTTAAAAAATTAGGTAAACATTAGAAAGTACATTCAACACTGAACTGTTGAATTCAACAATCATTATACAGTATTTTGCATGGCAATTGTAAAACATTATACAGGTAAATTATGAATCAGACTTTTAACTAAATGCAAAATCTGTATTGTAATAATATACTTCTAATCCTACATGTTTTCCTTTGTGCCATCATATTGTTTTTAATTTTGAAGTTTCACATATTTGATAAATTAAATGCACATATTTAATGCTAGACTATATTCTTTAATAGTGGCATACACAGAGATAAAATGAATGAGACATTTTAAAATTTCTAAACATAGATGATCAGTTTTACTTTTGTACCTTTTCTCCTTGGGTTTCTTCGTGCTCCACGTGATCTGTAGTTGTTGACTCCTTGTAAATAACAAAGCATAATTGAAGTATCCAAAAATACTGGTGGTTTCAACAGTGATTTATATGCATTTCATTTGTAATTTATGAAATAGAAGCTTCTACTGCTTTATATATAGTGCCTTTCATAGTCCAGTACATACCCTAGTCATGAATAGTCGCAAGGAAAATAGTAATCTAACCCTTCCGGTTGTATGTATTCCTACTGGCATTTACAGTATCATCCTTTGGCACAACAAGCGATGACAAAATAAACGTTTAGAAAGGCACAACATTGTACGTTCTAGTCATAGTACGATTAAAGAAAGACTTTAAGTGTTAAAATGTCATCTGTAAATTCTAAATCTATTGAAATGAGATTAACATTTGAAAGAAATACCTGTTGTCGATCGCTAGTGTCATAAGGAAGAGACGTCAAAGTGAGCACAACAGTCTTCTCATGTAAATCAAAGATAGAAACTTGTAAGAACACAATAAATATGCATGAGGTGAAAGATGTTTTTGATTACTCACGGTCTAACTGCTGAGTATAGCTCATTTCAATGGGGACTCAAGTAAAGAACGACTGTAACATGCACATTTACAGCTTAGTTCATCTTATTTTGTTTTATCATTTAGGAAAATAAATGCATACCTTAAACCATACCAGGTGCATGCCACAACATTGTAGACCTGTTTTGTTACTTTTTCAATAAGTATGATAGAAAGGACAATAGTGCACAGTCAGTGTAATCAAAATACCACTTGGTCTGATCTGTAAATCTATATACAGGTCACAGTATGACACACCACATTATAAAGTCTCAATACATCATGTGTTATACCTCTTCGTCCTCACTAGGTAGCAATGATGTGTATGATGATGACATTCTGGTTGTCTCATATAGAGGACGTTTTTTTGTTAATCTATATATACGTAAACTCACATTTGGACTCATTTTATTTTTTAACAACTTTATTTACAACCGTTGCGGCAAAATACATACATGTTACAGAAGAAGACCGACAAATAAGCGGTGCCAGCTGTTGTGGATTAGGCCCCACCTCCCACTCCCCCTGCCGGAACGTCCCCCAGGGAGTCCCCTGGCACCAGTGTCCCCTCCAGTATGGGGGAGCGGGCCTCTAAGGCTGCAGGAAGCGTCTTGCCAGCTGTGGTTGGTAGGTCAACGCTGGGAACAGCTTGTTGTATTCCAGGATCGGGCCCAGCAGTCTGTGAATCGGCATAGTGCTCCTTCTTTCACCACTGTGATTTTTTCAGCCACTAGGATCTCCCAAACCTTGATCCACCATAGCTGCAAAAGGGGGCCCTCCTGCATTTTCGACTTGCGGGCCAAGGTTATCTTTGCTGCCAGGTGGAGCTGAGTGAGTAATTTTACAGTTGTTCCTATCTTTGGGTGTCACACTGGCCACGCAGCTCCCAGCAGGATCACCTCTGGGATCAGTGGCGACTCATTTTTAAAGTTGTAAATATACTAAAAGCCAAGATTGAGTTCTTGTTCTGTTCTTCATTCAACACAAAACATTACTCGCATGCAGTTATTTATCAATAAACATTTGTTGCAATTAACTAATGCACATTTCTGTTCGAAAAAAGACTACCAACCAAATCTATTACTTTGGAACATTTATATAGAAGAAATGAAGAGGCTCGTTTTTAATATAGCACGCGACAAAACATCAAACGACAGCACGCATATAGACTAATGTAAAAATATAAGAAGTATACTTGAAAGCCAAGTGAGGTGTCTTTAGATTCTGGTGAACGTGTACAAGTTGAAGATTGGTCCTATTGAGAATGAATGTATCAATAAACTAAATCAATTGAAGAAATAGTGATTCTAACACATGGACATTTAAAAACAAAATCATTCATTCACCATGTAAAACATATATATACTCGACAGAGAATTAGTGTCATCTTTTCCAAAGTACCTGAGTGCACTTCTATTAGCTGTGTCTACTTAATGAAAAATGATAAAATTACTACACTTAAATAATAACTCTGATAATGACATATATCACAATTATTTCACAATAGGATAGTGGCATCAGTAATAACCCGTCCGATCATTCCAACACCAGAATGTAAACCGAAGCATAATTAAACAAAGATTGAAGTTACACTAACAGATGTTTTGGTAATATTTGAAGTACTATTATTGTAATAAAAGCACAATTTTGTGGCAATTAACACAGGAGACTTTATGGCGATGGTGGGAGGAATGTACATTAAATACATGTTAGTACATTATAGTTACCTGTGTATGATGAAAGGCAGTCGGAACAGCATTTGGAAGTAACCTGCAAGTCATTCTGGGACGACACTTTTTGGTGAACTTTGAAGATTCATACATATCTGATAAAAAGTGCATGCGGAACATACAGAAGCGATTTCCCCTTACATCCTCAAATACATAATTGGCTCGGCTGTCAACCTCGGACTCTGGATAATCACAGTTGAGCAACCAATGACCTATCTTTCTTGAAAATGTGCAGCACTGTAACGGCAGTCCTAGCATGGCTGAAATGTGCACATCCAAATACAATGCAGGAAGGCATTGTTGTCCACATCAAAAGTACTAAAATAAAATATAATTAGAAAAATGACATTTCCAAGTATGTAGCCGATGTACAAAACAATACATTCGAAAGTTACATCAGAACATATAAAATAATGAGGTCGCTACACAACTAAAGATAAATTGAAATGTGAATAAATAAAAAATATTGCAGGTCCATATAGACACCTTTAGAATGGAGAGGTGCATACAAAAATATAATATGTTATTTCCTTAAATGATAAGAAAATAAGATGGTTGAAGGCTGTAAATAACTGTTTTTAGAAAATGTGCATAGTGATTCTGCAACACAGACAAATTGATGGACGATGATAATTTCAGTAATCGAAAGCAGAGAGAGGTGGTCTGGATAAGGAGTGGAATTCGTCTTTATATACTTGGATCAGGCGTGTATATGCAAAAGGGGGGCATTTACAGGAAGGACTGCCCTTTTATTATGTTGGAAGGTTTTTTGGTGCTGCAAATACATTCATGTGCTATGACAATATGCTATGATTAAATTTGGAGGACGGGCAGGATTGTTGTAGCGAAATGACAGCTATGATCATTGACCCATCAACTTCAAAGTGGCACTTGCCTTTGCTAAGGGAGGAGGATGAGGATGAATTCAGTAGAAAATGTCCAGGCCTACCTGCCGGACTGGTGACATATGTTGGTTCCCTGGACATTGCGTTCAAAACAAAACCAGAAGCCACTTTGTGGGGGCCATTTGGCCGACTGCCATCTGATGCATGACTCCTTTGCATTGCACATTATGCTTGTCGCCAGGCCTGTCCAAGACCGTGAGACCACCCATCCCCATTGTCAGAGCAGGGCCAAAGTGGGACTTGCCTTTGATAGGGGTGGCGGGATGAGGATGAAGTCAGCGGAAAAGTTCTAGGGCCACTTGCAGGACCGGTGAGATATGTTGGTCCCCTGGACAAAATGTAAAAATTACTATATCATGATTACTATATCTGTGGGATGTGGTTTGGGTGACTTAGACAAGACCATTGGGATTGTGATCAGTCCTGGTTCTTTTTATTAGAACATGAGTTTCGAGGGGATTGGGTCCTCTGACGTATTCCATATCTATGACATGTAATCACCACAGCTGTGTTGCTTCGGAAACTTTTTCCTGCGTCGTCGACGTCGATGCGCCGTCGTCGAGGACCTCCTCCGACGTCATCCGATGTGATAAGTAGGACGCACGACGCCCGTAGCCTCAGTTCCGTTTTTTCCGCGAACGTGGTGCTTCGTGATTCTCGGTTCACGCCTCGATTCTTTAGAGTTCTGTTCTTCTCGGTTCTTCGAACCTGTTCGTTTTGTGAAAATCCTTCGTGTGAAGATGTCTTCTACTTCGTCTTCGACCCCGCG
Organism: Ambystoma mexicanum; assembly: GCF_040938575.1. NCBI lineage: Eukaryota > Metazoa > Chordata > Amphibia > Caudata > Ambystomatidae > Ambystoma > Ambystoma mexicanum. The sequence continues at coordinate 845,706,760 of NC_090924.1, read as the reverse complement.
TCCGGGTTTCAAGAAGTGCGGGGAGTGTGGGTCCAAGATGTCAGTGACGGACTCGCACGACGCCTGCCTCTGGTGCCTCGGGGAGGCCCACAACACGGATGACTGTATCGACTGCCAGTCGCTTACGTCCAAAGCCTTATGCGAACGTAAGAAGTTGTTGTCGGTAGGTCGGGTGTCCAAGCCCAGGAAGTCGAAGTCTGCGGGGCTTTCGACGGATGATTCGAGGGGTGACTCTCCACGTCATCGTCGGAAGTCTCGTGGGTCTCCTTCTAGGAGTCGGTCTCGCCACTCCTCAGCCTCTTCGAGGCATTCTCGGAAGCGCCGACAACGGTCGTCTTCCAGGTCCTCTTTGGAGGACTCTGCCCAGCACGTCGCTTACCCCACCAGCCATGCGACGCCGGAGGAATGGGCTTCCTTCGGGAAGAAAATGCTGGCGATTCTTGAATCGCAGGGTACTAAGCCGTCCGCGCCCCTGAGTGGGGTCGGTCGTGAGAGGTCGAGAGACACCGCTCGCAAGAGTGGTCGGCACGAGTCACAGGAGAGGTCCCGTTCGGACAAGGAGACTCGTTCTCGATGTACCCGTTCCAGGTCCCGGTCCTCGATGCGTTCGAGACCGTGTGCACCTGTGAGGTCTTCGAGGAAGACATCGGCGTCTGGGGCGTCGACAGGCTTTCTCGAGGCTCCGGCTCTGAGTAGGTCGTCGAAGCCGTCGACGCTCAGGTCGTCGAGGGACACGCTCGGGGCTCCGGCCTCGAGGGCTGTGTCGACGCCGCCGATGCTGGAGGCGCTGCATCTGACATCGACGCCGATTTCCTCGGCGCCGATGCCGGTTCTCTCGACGCCGGCGCCGATTCGCTCGACGCCATCGACGCCTTTCGTGTCGGAGGTACCCCGTGGCACGGGAGAACCCCCTAGGAAGGCTCTGGTTAAGAGCAAGCACTCTCGGGTGCCTTCTTTTCGCCACCTGGACTATATTTCAGAGGCGGATGAGGATTCTGATGGCCTGGTTCCTAGTCAGGTTCCAGATGAAATTGTCTCGGGCCATAGTCAGTTTGACGATTTGAGACAGTCACTGCATGATGCCAGTGGACTGGACGCCTCTCCGGAGGTGGAGTTTTGTAGGCCTGAGCCTGGCTCTCATGCCGATTCCCCGTACCGGCGCCTTATGGCTAGGGTTTCTGAGTACTTGGGATGGTCTGCTCCCCCAGGGGAGTTTGTGCAGGATGATCTGACGGACAACCTTGATGTTGGTCCCCCAACTGATCCGGTACTGCCATTCCATATGGCTTTACAGAGAAGGGTGGCGGTGGCTTGGACTGCTCCGGAGAGTCTTCCGGCGGTAGGCAGATCCTTGTCGCGAAAATACCGTCCAGCCAGTAGCGACCCCTGCTACTTGACCAGGCACCCTACTCCGGAGAGTTTGGTGGTGCAGGCGGCCACGGCCCCGGCAAAGCAGGCGTCGTACCCTACCATCCCTCCTGATAGGGACGACAAACGTTTTGATGGCTGGGCGATGAAAGTGTTTTCTTCTGGTGGTATGGCGCTTCAGGCGGCCAACTCCATTTGTGCCTTGTCTCGTTTCACACACACTCTGTGGAACTGTGTTGCGTTAGCGGCTGAACATATTCCCGAAGGGGACGAACGGGATGGTTTCCTTGCTATGGTCCAGGATGCTAAGGATGCCATGTGTGAGTCCGTTCAGTCGGGTTTGGACTTAGCTGAATGCGTCAGTAGGTCCATGGCGGCGAGCACCGTGATATGCAGGTTTGCGTGGTTGCGGAAGTCGGGGTTTGCTCCTGATGTGCAGTCTCGGCTCCTCAACATGCCCTTTGATGGTGAACACCTTTTTGGCAGCAAGGCTGACGAGAGCCTTGAGAGGTTGCAGACCTCGAAAGCTGCAGCAAAGTCATTGGGCGCTGCAGTTCGCCAACCTCCGCCTTTTCGTCCTAGGGGACAGCAGTGGAGGGGTGGTTCTTTTCGCTATTACTCGTCCTTCAGTAAAGCGAGAGGAGCTGGCAGTCAAAGAGGCCAACGCAGGGGTACCAGAGGTGGACGACAGGGTACACGTGGTGCCAAGGCCGCTCGGGCAGTTGCCTCTTTGCCCTCAGGTAACGCCGCGGCCGCTCCCACTCAGTCATGAGGCCATGTCCCATGGTTCGCCGGTTGGGGGAAGGCTGGCGCAGCATCTTGTAGAGTGGCAAGCCATTACTTCAGATGTGTGGTTTTGGAGATCATAACCCACGGCTACTGTCTTCCTTTTCGGCACAGGCCTCGCGACAATCCACCGGGGAACCTCTCTTTGCAGAGTCCGGATCCGCTCCTTGCGCAGGAAATTCAAGCCCTGCTGCAGAAAGGCGCCATAGAACTGGTGCTTGTAGCGGAGAGGAACAAGGGATGGTATTCCCCTTATTTTTTGATTTCGAAGAAAGATGGGGGATTGAGACCCATCATGGACTTGCGCGGTTTGAACAACCTCCTCAGGAAGGACAAGTTCAAGATGGTTACTCTCTCTCAAGTCCTCCAGGCCCTTCAGCTTCAGGACTGGTTGGTGTCACTCGACCTCAAGGATGCTTACTTTCATGTGCCGATCCATCCCAAGCACGAGAAGTACCTGAGGTTCGCGGTTGGCGACTCGCACTTTCAGTTTCGGGTCCTGCCGTTCGGATTGACCTCCGCCCCGAGGGTTTTCACCAAGCTCATGGTGGTGGTGGCAGCGCATCTCAGGCAAGGGGGGATTCACGTCTACCCCTACCTGGACGATTGGTTGATCAGGGGGAGCTCTCCCGAGCAAGTCCTGGATCATCTGTCCGTCACCTGCCACTCCCTTCACAGGCTGGGCTTCTCCCTCAATTTAAAGAAGTCCCATTTGACGCCAACACAGCGGCTCCAGTACATCGGAGCAGTGCTTGACACTTCCCTGGGGCAGTGTTTTCCTCCCCAGGTGAGGGCTCTTCACATTCAGCAGATGGTGCACAAGTTTCAGCATGCCCAGACGCTCCCAGCGTTCGAGTTCTTGAGGTTGCTCGGCCTCATGGCATCCTGCATTCTCCTGGTGCCAGAGGCTCGCCTGCGGATGAGATCTTTGCAGTGGGCGCTCAAGACGCAATGGTCGCAGTCCTCCGGCAGGATGTCGGACTCGGTTCAGGTGCCGCCCTCGGTCGCCCGGGACCTTCTGTGGTGGGCCGTCGAAGGCAACTTGATGAAGGGGGCTCCATTTTGGCTTCCCTGGCCGGAGGTGACGATCGTGACGGATGCATCCCTCAAGGGTTGGGGAGCTCATGCCAACGGGCTGACAGTCAGCGGTCGTTGGTCTCCGTCGGAGTCCAGGCTCCATATCAATCTGTTGGAGCTGAGGGCCGTCAGGCTAGCCCTGAAGGCTTTTCTGCCGACTGTGCGAGGAAAGTGTGTCCTGATCCTGACGGACAACACAGTGGCCATGCACTACCTCAACAAAAGGGTGGGGGGCAGGGTCACTTCCTCTGTGCAGGGAGGCGATGCAGCTCGAGTTCTGGGCCATCCAGCAGGAAGTTTCGATCTCGGCAGTTCATCTGGCCGGAGACGAAAACGTGACGGCGGATGCTCTGAGCAGGCAGAGCATGATCTCTCACGAGTGGGAGTTGGCTCAGGAGATTCTCCTGGAGATCTTCGCCCTTTGGGGGACCCCTCAAGTGGATCTCTTCGCCTCCAGTGTCAACCGGAAGTGCGAAAGGTTTTGCTCGCGGGAATTTCCTCCAAAAGGAGCCTTAGGAGATGCGTTTGTGGTGGAGTGGTCGTTCCCGCTGCTGTACGCGTTTCCTCCAGTCCCCGTCATCCCGCAAGTGCTGCGGAGGTTACGGAAGTTCGGTTCCCGGATGATCCTCATTGCTCCGGCGTGGGCTCGGAGGACGTGGTACCCGGACCTTCTCGACTTGTCCATCTGCTCTCCGCGTCATCTTCCCTACCGAGACGATCTGCTCTCACGGGAGGGGGGTCAGGTTCTCCATCCAGAGGTCAGATCCCTCAACCTTCACGCTTGGCTTCTGAAAGGTTGAGGATTAAGGATTGGGACCTCCCTCAAGACGTGATGGAGGTGTTGCTTTCGGCCCGAAGGCCAGCAACAAAGTCTCTGTACCGTTGCCTTTGGCGTAAGTTCTGCGACAGGTGCCGAGTTCAGAATGTGGATCCTTTTGCATGTGACATCCCCATGGTTCTGTCCTTTTTACTTTCTTTGGCCCACAGGGGCTTACAAGTGGGTACCATTAAAGGTTACTTGGCGGCGCTGTCCATCTTTAAGCGCTCGTCTGAAGAGTGTTCTTACTTTAAAATCCCTTTAATTTCACAGTTCCTGAAAGGGCTCACTAATGTGTTCCCTCCGTCACCTTTCCTGGTGCCCGGTTGGGATTTAAACCTTGTTCTTAAGTTTCTTATGGGTGCTCCGTTTGAGCCTTTACATTCTTGCCCTTTGAGGCTGTTAACTCTGAAAACTGTGTTTTTAGTTGCGGTTACTTCCGCTCGCAGAGTGAGTGAGTTACAGGCACTTTCAGTTAAGCCACCCTTCACTGTATTTCACAAGGACAGGGTTGTCCTTAGAGTTCGTCCTTCTTTTCTTCCGAAGGTAGTGACGGAATTTCATTTGGCCCAGAAGGTTGTTCTTCCGGCATTCTATCCTCCTCCGCATCCTGGTAAGGAAGAGGAGAGGCTCCATAGGCTTGACCCTAGGAGAGCTTTAAGCTTTTATGTTTCACGCATGTCCCGGGTCAGAGTGGACGATCAACTCTTTATTGGTTACGCTGGCGTTTAGGGCAAGCTGTGACGAAACAGACTTTGTCTCGCTGGATTATTTTGGCCATCTCGGAGTGCTACCGCTTGGTGGGTAAGGACCCACCAGCTGGCTTGCGGGCCCATTCTACCAGGGGTATGGCTGCATCTACTGCCCTGCAGAGGGTTGTTCCTATTCGCAACATCTGTGATGCAGCCACCTGGGCTTCCGTACATACATTTGTACGTCACTATTCCCTCGATTCCATCCGAGCACAGGATCTGGCCTTTGGCAAGGCGGTCCTTTGCTCTGCTATTTGATTGGCTGTTCTAAATTTTGATTCTAAATTCTTTCCCTCCTCCTTGCTCTGGTACTGCTTTGGGAGTCTGTCATAGATATGGAATACGTCGGAGAACCCAATCCCCTCGAAGAACAAGTTACTTTCTTACCTGGTAACGTTCTTTCGATGGGATGGTCCGACGACGTATTCCATATCGCTCCCGCCATGCCTTCCCCGCTGCAGAATTTCTTTGCGATTGCAGCTTACGTTCCGCAAGGCTTTGTGTCTGACTGGCAGTTGGCTAGTGTCACACGTTCTGGGGGAAAAAACAACAACTGAGGCTACGTGCGTCCTACTTATCACATCGGATGACGTCGGACGTCGGAGGAGGTCCTCGACGACGGCGCATCAACGTCATCGACGCAGGACGCAGACGCCGAAAAAAGTTTCCGAAGCAGCACAGCTGTGGTGATTACATGACATAGATATGGAATACGTCGTCGGACCATCCCATCGAAAGAACGTTACCAGGTAAGAAAGTAAGTTGTTCTTCTTCAAAACACTATGCAACATATAAATGTTGTGCCCTTTAACCCATTTTAACAAAAAGAACCTTGCAATTTACCGTTACATGGGGCCATAAAAACGCTTGCCAAATACGAATAACAATAAGAAATGTAATCGCTCATAGGATGGATGTGGTTATTTTTTGTTATCACGTGTCCGTTTATACTATGGCGTATGATGTGAAAGGTTAAGTTTTTGTGAGTTCATAGCAAAACAATTTATTGGAATGAATAAGATGAATATGAACAATTGAAAAATGACACCATGTAATGTAAATATCCCTAAAACAGTTTAATGTTTTTTGCAAATATAAAATATTTGTTGCACAAAAAATGAATGATGCTAAAAACTAAATGTTAGATTGAGTAGGATTTGGCATCATCTGTATAAATCTGGTGTATTGGTCAGAATCACTTGCAAATTCCTCCCATATTGCTCTTACAACACATGCAGGTGTAACTCTATGGGCCCTGACCCCCAATCTTCCATGAATCCACTACTTCTAGGCTCTATAGCCCACAAACCTGTACCATCTGTGTATATAATAGAAATTGCGTAGTTGAATGAAGTGAAATATAAATGTGATAACTTTTGCTTATTTTTTGAAAAAGTATACAGAAATAGAAACGTTAGCCAGATGACCAAATTTAAAACACACTGCATGTTTCCATGTTTTGGCTTTCTTCTAGAAAATCAGGATCAGCTGTAGTCCAAGTAGTACAGGTGAATTGAGCCAAGAGTATATTTTCCAGCATGCACTAACATATTAAAAAAGCCCATGGCAAGAAAGATGGTGCCCGCATGTTCAGGTGTTTTAGTCCAAGTAGTATGGGTGAATTGAGCCAAGACTATATTATCCGAGCATGCACTAGCTTACTATAAAAAAAAGCCCAGGGCAAGAAAAGTGGTGCCTGCAGGGCAGGAATTGATCTGGGCTTGTGCCCATGCTGCATGCAAGAGATGTTGCCTCACAATATCCAACTCATGCCATACCTTCTCTTGCTCACAAGATACTAATTCGGAGCAGCATTTCCTTCATACATAAAGAAGACTGGGTCGACAAAAAAAAAAAACCTTGTTGGCCTTGCTGTCATTACATCAAAACAGGGCTCCCATTCGCAATATTAAATTGGGTCAGTGGGACTGTTGCAGAAGAGTGACATGCAAGAAATCAAGATATACACCACATACCTTGATTAATCACATTTCTGAATAAAGTTAACCCAAAACCATTATTGAGCACTGTATGCGCATGAAGAGGAGGATGGTGCATTTGAAATTGTATGCATATGCAGTTAATGTTGGTCCGGAGAGAGACAGAGGGACTTTGTCACGGTCTTAGCTCATCACTGCTGTTATGTGAGGCATTGCCTAAAGCCCTCATTCGTTTCGTTTAATGTGCGATCACCCTGTCAAGCCAGATCCTATAGGCTGCTCTTATCTATTGGGACCCTATTTTCTTTCTAACATCTAGCAACAATTCTGTTTTTCCTTAATTTGTCTCCATGCTTTTTTCAATACAAAAATAATATCCCTTCCAGTTTATGGGTCAAGTGCAGTTCTTCTAGGTGAAGTAGATAAATGTTACACAACCAGCAGGTCGAGCAGGTTTTTAAAGCTTATACGAGGCCTGCTAGGCAACAGAAAGGTGGTGGACCAGAGTCGGAATAAAGGGGTTTGATGGCCATGGCAAGAAGGCATGGTCTATACAGATGGTTAATCAAGGTCGCTTCAAGGAAGAGGATCCCATTTGAGCGTTTGTATCGTTAAGTTTTTCTGTTGCTCATGCTCTAACTTGATGCTGTCATTTGTATGCCATTAGACGGCTGATCTACTTTTGATCATGTTGTTAATACCAGTCTTGAAATTCCCTCTATGTTGACTGTTAACCTTGAGATTCATGACAGCAGTACTGTTACTCTGGAATTTATTATCCTTGAATTATTGGCATGCTTGTGATGATTGCTGATAATCTCATGTATGGGAGATGAGAATGGAGTAGCCAGTGGGGCTTTGGCCCCAAAGCAATGATATTGGTACTGGGATATGTATGGGGATCTGTAAAGCTCTGGAAGGCAAAGTAACTCTGTACAAATGGGATGATACCAGGGATTTACAAGTAGAGTGCAAGGGTACCACAGGGACATGGGTGGGTAGGGATACTGGGGGTTAGGCGGAATGACAGAGGGAGAGAGATGGGGTTAAGTGGAGCGATTGGGCGGGGATGTTCTTTGAAGAGTGTAAGGGCTTTAGGACCTTTCTGAAGTGTAGGATGGAGGGAGCCCCGTGTTTTCTCTGTTAACTTTTTCAGAGAAAGGGTACATAGCAGGAAAAGGCCTTTTTCCTTTTTTTCATGTTTTACAACACTTTGTTTCCAGCCTGTTGAAATGATGGCTTCTAGTGGTGCGCTGGCCACGAGCGACTGAGTTCCTCTGCCAAGTATAGTAGTGTTTTGGTTGTGACTGCTTTGAAGGGGATGCAGGCAGTCTTGGACTTGGGTGTTTTAAGATGTAGCTAGTGCAATTCCTTGAGGATGAGGGTAATTTGTTAAAATGTTCTTAGCCCTGTGATGAGGTGTACCACCGTCCATATGGGTGATGAGCAGGGCTTAGGCAACTGTGAAATGTTTGTTGCATGGTGTGGAACTAGATATGTATACCCTTCAACGGACAAGGTTTCCTAATAGTATGCGAATAGCCATCCCCTGCCATACATTGAGAAAGGAAATGACAGGCAGGATATAAGTTTGCCTGGTGTTTTCTGTTGGGTGTAAAACCTATCGTACTTTGTGTGCACTTTGGTGCCTTTAGACAAGCCTTAGGTCACCAGGACCATTTAGGTGCAGTATGTCATCTGTGTTCCCATGTCTGGGTGCACCCTTTAGGTGCAGTATGTCATCTGTGTTCCCATGTCTGGGTGCAGTGAAATTCAGATTGCCTTCTGTGATGCCGAGGGTGGGGCAAAACACCAGGTGAACCTTGCCCGCAGGCCTGATGTGGTATCTGGGATGGGACAGTAGGGCGATTGCTTGGAGAAGTTATTAGAAATAAATACCAAGAAGATATGATTCTCATGGAAGCTGCAATAGTCTCTGCCCCACCCATTGACAATCGACATGGAAATTATTATAATAAGTAATCATGCACTGCAAAAGGTGGAAACTGTGCAGCATAAGCCTGCTCACTGGCGATTCAGTAACTACTATTAATGGATGGGCTGCAAAAAGGCATAGGAGTATATAAACCTTAACACCGGGTCTGTTGCCAAGGTGACAACATAAAGGGACACACAGCCTTTATAAGAGGAAGGATCATTGCATATACCTCTGATGAAAAAGCATAGATAAAAGGAACGTTATGATAAATACAATAGGAGCCTATCAACACAATCCATGCAAAGCAAATTTTAGGGTGCTCTCACAACTAAATCATAAAATAAATGGGTTGTACAGGAGGAAATCTGAAGTGTAATTGTAATTGTGAATCATGCCTACTGGGAGCAAGGAGGAGGAGTCGGAACAACTGGCATGCTGCTTCTGGCAGACACATACTAGAAATATGGTTGCTTGAATAGAAGCAGGCCAATACAACAGCTGAAATGGCAAGCAAATTCTGTAAGGAATTCTGAGATTACTAACAGGAAATGTATGCCGATGCATCTGAAGTTCCAGTGGAAGAAATACAGAGCTTCCTAGATACCGTGCCCATGTCAAGGGTAAATGAATGGGTATGAGAGCATGGAAAGGGACGCTCTACTTGGAGAACAATAATTGAACATAGCATTGCAAAGGATTCCCATTGATAAATGCCAGGCAAGATGGTTTAAGCACTTCAAAAAAGGTCCTCCTTTTGGAGGTGTTTAAAGGAAGCATAGAAGGGGATGGAAGGGTGGGAGTTAAATGACTCCTTCCCAGAGACAAGCACTTTTTACGATCATTCACAGAGGGGAAGACCTACTATTAGTTGATCAATCTACCATTCACTTTCACTAAGATAGATGACAAGGTATGTGCTAAAGGAATCTCAGACTTGAAAAGGTGATGCATCTGCTCGTTAACAAAGAGCGGATGGGATTTGTAAGAGGAAGTTAAGGAATTGACAGTAACAGGCTCCACTGAGACCTACAGACTCTCTTGAAGACAAAACCTCCCAATTGTGACCCTCTTGCTAGGCGCGCAGAAAGCCTTTTGACTGTGTGAACTGGCCCCTCTTTAAGACACTCTTCACAAAAGATTTGGACATATGTTCTTCAGGATGGTATGTGCCCTAAGAGTGCCATAGAGGTAAGTGTGAAAGCAAATAGGGTGATATCGGCACTGTTCAACTTAAATGAGGGGTTCAACAAGGATGCCCACTGTCCCAACTCTTTCACTTAGCCGTCAACCCTCTTGCATAGTTAACTAGATGGAAAACCTAGATCAAAGGATAGGAGCCTGGGATTTAGGAATATAAGGTAGCCCTCTAAGCCGATGTTATGGTATGGTGATTTATACTGCACATCGCTGCCATTTTCATGGTCTCCGGGAACTCTAGCGGATCTGAAAACTAAGGAGGGCTTGGAGGGCTTAGTGGTGGTGTTTGTTATGAGTGTGTGTGGGATGATTTGTGTGTAATTGCTTTAGTTTTCTGTAGTGTGTTGTGTTTAGTTGGGTGTTACCAAGTGTGCATTTTGTGGTGGTTTTAGGTTTCTGCTGTGGTAGAGATATGTGTGTGTTTTAGTTTAGTGTTTGAGGGTGAGTGTGCACGATATTGGAACGTTTTTATTAGGGTTAGTGTTGTGTTTTGCATCTGTCGTTCCTTGGCTCTCCCTGACCTGTGAGTGTGTATGTACTTAGGTTAATTTGAATAAGGAATGTTTAGATGTAAGACCCCTTGAGATTGTATCAAGTGTCAGTTGGGTCTGGAGCTGGAATAAATGAGGGACCGGTGGATGTCTCCCTACATAAGAACTTGACCCATATGTAACTTATCTGTGCACCTACCTGCTGTCCATGTGAACCTACGAATTCAGTAAACATATGTCTTTAATCCCAAGTGTCTCAGTGCAGTCTGTACCTTAAGTGTTAAAGACAACACTGGTGACGAGGATCTGAAGTGCCCTTGGCCTCATGTGTGAAGATTACGGCTTCGGAGCTGTGCAGTCTCAAGGGCGAGTGTCTGCCCCATTTACCAGGCCAGCAGGACACGTAACACAGTGCGAGGACAGTGAGGAAACCGTGTCAACTGCTGACAGAAGTGAGGAGAGGAACAGGGTGGACAGTGTACTAACGCAGCATTTTTGGTCTTAGTCGTGGCAACGCTGACGGCTGCGGGAGGAGAGTGCCGGTCCCAGCAGGGTCCGTAGCAGGGAGACATCCACCGGGTCCCGGAGGGCGGCCCCGATATTGAAGGGTCATTGACTTAAGGAAACGGAAGGTTTCGTGAGCTGGCGCTGTGTCGTGAGGCGGTGCTGTATAGCTTGCATAGGAGCTTTGAATTTAAAGCGAGTGTTATTTCCTACTGAGCTCTACATAACTTTTCAACGGTGAACGTACGTCCCAGTGTCCAGTAATAGAAGGCACCAGTTTTTGGAGCATTGACAAGGAAATAAATGTGAGAGTTACGTTATATGCTTAATGCAATGTCTGTGACCACCGAGCCCTGGTAGTGATCGCGGGCATTGGCCACTCAAGAGGAATACCTCAACGTGGGTGGTGTGCAGAGCAAAGTGTTACTGGTTGTTACTGGCTGCCTGTTTAGTGAGGAATGATGACGTAAATGAAGAGAGAAATGGCCGCGGGGAGCGTGGCAAGCATGTCACGTGAGGCGGTGGAAGTGCTTTACTCGAAACGTCCCTATTCTGCGCAACATGGAAAGCGGAGATCTGCTGAGGCGAGTTCGGAGCAGGATGCAACTTTGTCAGAAGTGAATACAGTACAAAGGGAGGTAAAGATGACCAAAGAACGTTGTTTCAAAAGAGTAAAACTGACTTTGGAAGAGCCTACTGATAATTATTGTGCTGAACAAGCAGTCGTTGACTGTGTGGGTGGTGAAGGTCATATGGAAGAAGATGGACATTTCAGCATTGGAACGTGTGTGGAGGCAGAGCCGCAGGAGGAGGCTCGCATTGACTGGAAAGTGGATAATGCTATTATTATATTAGAGGAGCTTGAGCCTGATTTTCTGAGTTTTTTTATGGAGCTTTCATGTTACCAGAGAGAATATTAGGTGCCCAAATATTGAATCTTGGAAATGTACGATTTGGGCTAAGAGTATTTATGAAAGTGATATTTGCATTATTGAGAGGATTTGTTTTGAAGGTATTTTGGCAGCATTTGATGTAGGTTTTAACGGTGGTTGTTTCCAAAATGGTGCCAAAATAGGTTGCATGTATAATGCTTAAATTAGTGATTGTGTGTTTTGGCCAAACTTGGTGGCGATGTGTTAGTGACATGTCTTGTGGTTATGGAGTGGCCGAAATGTGTGCTTATGGGAGTTCTGGTGACTATGTGACTTGTATTTCAAAGCTACAATTTAGTTATGTTCTGCTTTGCAGTTTTCTTTTAACCTTAAATTTTTCGCACAGGTAAACGACCATCAAGGACTTTGAATGCTTAAATATTGGACTCAAGTGTGGTGCTTAACCCTTGTTTGCCATAGTTTAAATGCCCAATTTTCCTATCTGGTGTGTTGGGCGATTGAGTGTGGGGGTGAAAGTGGTTTGTAGCATGTGATATTGTGCAAGACTGGTGCCAATTGGTGTGCAGAGGCTGGATGCCTGGATTTATGGTGCAAATTGTTTAGGGGTTGTGGATGCCCGGTTTTGTGCCAATTGGAGTGGGATGTGGATGCCCAGAATTTTGGGGCAAATTCTTTAGCGGGATGTGGATGCCCAGAATTTTGGGGCAAATTCTTTAGCGGGATGTGGATGCCCGGTTTTGTGCCAATTGGAGTGGGATGTGGATGCAGAGATTTCTGGTGCAAATTGTTTAGCGTAATGTGGATGCCTGATTTTGTGCCAATTGGAGCGGGATGTGGATGCCTGGTTTTGTTGCCAATTGGTTAGCAGGATGTGAATGTCCGGTTTTGTTGCCAATTGGTTAGCGGGATGTGGATGCCTGGTTTTTTTTGGTTGCCAATTGGTTAGGGGGGTGTGGTTTCCTGGTTTAGTTTGCCAATTGTTTGCGGGATGTGGATGCCCGAATTTGTGGTGCCAAGTGTTGCGGGATGTAGATGCCCAGTGTTTTGTTGCAAAGTGTTTTGTTGGATATAGATGCCCGGTTTTGTTTGCCAATTGGTGAGCGGGGTGTGTACGCCCGTGGTTGTGTTACCAATTGTTTGCAGGATGTAGATGCCTGGTGGAGTTATTTGCTTCAGGCTGTTAGTGGGGTTTGAACCCTGTTGTGGTGTTGTGGCACCATTAGTTGATTGTGGACAGAGCAGGCTGGATTTAGCTGTGTGTTTGGCTTGTTTTGGGTTTACGCTTGAAGGCGGGCTGGTCCCTTGAATTGAGTTCTCTGGTAGGCAAACCATTGAACTGTTACGTTGTCTTGGTGGGGGTGTGCTATGTTTTAGCCGTGGAAGGTACAGAGGGGATAGAGCTTATTGCTCGGAGCCTGTTGGCTTGGCAGTAAGGTTTTGGAAGGATGATTATGGTGTTTGTTTTTTTTGGCAGTTTCCTTGTGCTTTCCTCTGTCCTGTTCTTTGTCATATAAGGGAGGAGATGTGTTGTGTTTTACATCTGTCTTTCCTTGGCTCTTTCTGACCTGTGAGTGTGTATGTACTTAGGTTAATTTGAATATGGAATGTTTAGATGTAAGACCCCTTGAGATTCTATCAAGTGTCAGTTGGGTCTGGAGCTGGAGTAAATGAGGGACCGGTGGATGTCTCCCTACATAAGAACTTGACCCATATGTAACTTACCTGTTTCCTGTGTACCTACCTGCTGTCCATGTGAATCTACAATTTCAGTAAACATATGTCTTTAATCCCAAGTGTCTCAGTGCAGTCTGTACCTTAAGGGTTAAACCCAACAGTCAGTCAGTGATGTTAATCATCTGTGCCCTGCTATGCGATGGTTATGTTGGTCTGGCAGGGTTCATATTGTTCTATGGTGGTTTGTGTTGAAATCCTTTATTTCCATGGGGACTCCAGTTTTCGAATCTTTAGTTTTCGATTGTTTTGGTTGTTTCTCTTGTCATGTTGGCTGTCTGCTTTGGACTGTTTCCGTTTACCTCTGTGAGTTAAAGAGCCATGTTTTTGGCAATTTTCTGTATTTTAGTTGGTCTTCTGCTGTTTGTATTTCCATCGGAATGATTTCCAAGATGCAGGAGAACTATGATCTGCCAAATTTCTGCTTTGAGTATTTTGTTTTGGGGAGAATGTCATTGCGGGTCCTTAGTGTTTGGTTTTATTTGTAGATAGAGATTTTTCTTCATTTTATATTAATATTCATAGGTTTTTAACCACTTTGGAAAGTTGCGGTCGATTTTCTATTTCAGTAGGCCATCGAATATTGTGCTGTTTCGACGGGTTGCTTGGCATGATCATGATTTCTATTTTGTCTAGGTTGAGTTTAAGGCTGTTGGTATTCATCCAACAGGGGTCAAAATTAAGAGTTGGTAAGCAGGAGCTAAAAGCAGCTCTTGGGTATCCGACATTAACCATTGAGCGGGAGCTACCACCAGGGAACCCGGAGCTAGTATAATGAGCTACAAACCTAACTTGCAAATGTAATGTTTTGCTTATTGTTATGACTGACTCCTTATGCTCCCCTCAATTTCTAAAGCTGTCCAAAGATTTATTTCTCTGAGGCAGTTGATAAGGGTTGGGTCTTGTTCTCCACTAGTGTTGATTTTGTTAATGATTTGTTTGTCATCTGCATAGTTGTAGCAAGTGATACCATGTCTTTTGATGAGGTTGATGAGAGGGCTCATGTAGATTTTGAAGAGCAGTGGTGCGAGTGATGCGCCTTGTGGATCTCTACAGGTTGTCATGCGAGGGGCTGCATTAAAGGGGTTTAGCTGTCTGAAAGGTCATCCCATAGTTTTTGTGAGGGTGTGGGTGTGTTGTTGCATGCTATTGGCTTTCTTAGCTTGTTGATGGTGTTGAACATCTCTTTCTGGGTGTTGCTTACATTTGTAATAGGTTTGTTGTAATTTGTTTTTTGATTTGAGTATTTCGCATCCGTCTTTGGTATTTGGTATGTGATTTCTTATCCCCTGTTGTTCATTTTTCCTTCAATCTTGTTCCAGTTTCCTGTTAGTTTTCTTCTGTGCTCTGAGGTGGGGTGTGAACCATCTCGCCATTGTTTTTTTTAGTGTGGTGGTGAATGGTTTCTCAGTTGCAAGGTCATCTGGTGTTTTTGTGTTCCATTTTTGGATTGTCTCAGTTCTTTCTTCGAAGTTGGAGTCCGAGACGGTGATTGATGGTTTTGTATATTCCAGTCTGATGTTTAGTTCTACAGTGTTTATGGATTTCCAGTTTCTTTTCTGAATTGGAGGAGCTTTTGGCAGGTTAATTAGTACTCGTGTCGGTGGGTGGATCACAAACGGTATTATGAGGTTGTCGCTTCAGAGGGTCTGCATCGGGGGTGCAGTTATGACCAGGTTTCTTTTGCAAAAGATTGCATTTAGGGTGTTAACTGCTGTGTTTGTTGCTCTGTTGACAAATTGCTTTAGATGCATCGTTTCTAGTTGATTACTTAGTGTTTAAGGTGAGTTGGTGCTTTCTTCTTCAAACCAGATGTTGAAATCTCCTCGTATGATCACATGGTCATATTTTATGGCAATGTTGGTGATAATGTCCATAAGTGTGTCCATGAAAGTAAGTTGTATGTATGTGGTCTGTCGATGAGTAGGAATGACAGGTTGGTTTGGTGCCCTGAGGCTAGGTGCAGAGGAATGGTTCATAGTTTGCAATATTTAGTGGTGACGCTCTTATTTTTAGGTGATCTTTGTATGCAACCTCAAGACCCCTTCCTCTTTTCCTTGCCTGTTGGGGTGTTTCAAATTAAAATTGTTGGGTAAGGATTTCTGTGCGACTACCTTGGGGTTTTGAGTTAGCCAGGTTTCTGTGAGGAATAGGATGTCTGTTCTTCCATCAGTCAGGAGTTTGTATATAACTGGTGTGTATTGACATTAATGAAGCATTGACCAGGTTGAAGTATATCTTTTTTCTGGGTTTTGTTTGTCTTTTAAAGGTGGCGTTGGAAATTTGGGTTGGCATTGATTTGTGTTTTTTTTTCTTTTAGTCTGCATTTGGTTGTATTGCTTCTATTTCTTCATTGAGTAGATCAGAAGGTTGCATTTTGGGTTGGTGTGTTCCTTGGGGATGTCTACTTGCTTGTTTTGAGGATTCTTTGTGTCGACAAGTTTTGTGATCAGCCGTGGAGTTAATTTCATTTGTTTGTGCTTCTGTGAATTTCATGTCTGTCTGTTGTGTTTCCGGTATTTTTCCTTATGTGTTTAGGGTGTTTGTGGGTGATTGGTTGTGAGAGTGGGTAGTAAGTTGATGGGTAGCGCGAGCATGATAAGCAGAGTGATTTGGGTCTTGTTGCAACAAAGGGGCTCTTTTCCAATGAGCAGTTACGAGTGCTGCTTATTGGTGTTGGTTGGCTCTGACGTGTGGTGGTTTGAGATGGTTGGTCTTCTGTGCATCAGCCTTTCCTGGTACAACATATTTTTCCGGTGTGGGCTTGTTGTTTAGAGGCTTGGTTCCTTCTTTGATTCTGGGTCTATTTTTCCAGTTATATTAGTTGTTCGGGTCTTTTCGTGGTGGGTTATCTGGTTATCCACAGGGTTTTTTTCTCTTTTTCCTCCTTGATGTCCAGTCGCACAGATTTTGGGGGTGGTGGCCATTTTTCCTTGGTCAATGTTCCTTGATTGTTTGTGTTTCAGTAGTCATATTTGCTTGAGCTGTTCCTTCGTGCTATTCCATCATAGAGTGGAGGAGGGTGGGGGTGTAAACCCAGGGATCAGACTATCCTAGGGGCAAATCTATCCCAGTGGCAGAGTATCCCTTGGGGGGGACATGACCTCTTATCTCAGCAAGTTGTTTGTGTAGTTTTCCTGTGGTGAAGTGCTCATAGTGCTAGAAGCTTGTGATGGCGAGGTCTTGCAATGGGAAATTTGCCAAGTGGTAAGTCCTCACTGTTGGGGCATCATAAGGGTAAGACCCTATAACAATGTTGCCTTGCAGTGGCGAGGGACTTTGTGACATTACCTTACTGATGGTTGGGACCCACTTTGTTAGGGCCTTATGGTGGTAGCAGGTTCATAGTGGAAAAAGTATCTGTGGTAGTTCTCTCAGTTGCAAAGTCTTGTGTTGTGGGAACCCCAGTTTCACAGTGGTAGAGTTCAAAGCTTGAAGTTGCCAGAATTAATAGGAAGTTATTCCGAGTGTTAGAGTTCAAAGTGGCAAAATCTCAGTGGCCAAGTTCCGAATGGCAGAGGCCCCACCATGGCACAATTAAAATTGAGTAAAACTTCATAATGGCAGAACACGGACAGACAGAGCCCACAGTGGCAAAATTCAGAAGTGAGAAAGGCCCATAGTGGTAAATTCAAAGTTACAAATCTTGTAGCAGCAGCTTTCGGAGTGACAGAATCTCACAGTGGTAAAAATCAACGTTGGGTAAGTCCCGCCGCAGCTGGATTCAAAATTAAAACTCGCAGCAGCGACATTTAATGTTCACAACTCATAGCATCTTAGTTCAAAATGACAGTCACACAGTAGCAACGACCACTGTGACAACAGTCTAACAGGGTGGAAATCTCAGTGGTGAAGATAGAAAGTGGCAAGAAACACATTGACTATGCTACATCTTCCCTTACTTCTTTTCACTGATCCTCTGGGCTGGTTTGGAGGCTGCAGTGCAGGGATGGATGCCAGGCAAACAGGGAATCGGCCTTATTCACTGTACGCCAGCTGCCCCGTCAAAGCTGCCCTAGGCAAACTGTAGAAATAGGACTGGGGAGAGCTTAGGTGACTTTCTGGACCTATTGGATGGCTGGATTTCATAAAGGGATTGTGGAGTGGTGAATGCAAAATGGCTCCTTGAAAAGTGAACTGTCGTTGCAAGATCCAAGACAGATGGAAAAAAACACCAATCCAGCTGAAATTACGCAAAGGGCTTTTTCAAAGGCTTAGAACAGGGAGGAGCAATAAGATTTGAGTTACAACTAATCACAAATACCTCAAGCAGGACAGACTGGGCTTTTTCAGTCTTAGAAAAGGGAGGGAAAATCAGATTTAAAACAATCCCAAAAATACCTTAAGAAGGACAGTGAGACCACTCTTTCCGCACAGCAACACCCCTCTCCACGAAAAGACAGATGATATGCTGGCGTTTGCATCTCACCTAGACATAAATCTTCATGCTCTATTCTCCACAATACGTCACTATGGAAGACTATATGAGTACAACATCAACAAAGCTAAATGTGATGCACTCCGGCTGTCAATAAACAGCTTCTGGTGCAATCTTTACTACTGGTCAATGGGATGGGAATCAGAAAGTTTTAAATATCTTCGGATGATCTTCCAGAGGGATGGAAAATGGCTGGATAAGGGTAACTTGGAATCTCTGGCAGGAAATGGTGGAGCTGCCTAACAGTTCTCATACTAGCTTATTGGGGAAGAATCCGTTACTTTAAAATGTTTTTTCTCCCAAAGGTGCTCTAAAAGGTAAGGACACTACCAAGTCAGATCCCAGACCTACACTGAAACCAGGTAAATATCACATCATAGAAAGAGACTGCTGGGCGAGTAAGTGATGCTAGATTGGCTTGCCATAAATGTACTTACCTCTGGACATTGAAGGGTTTAACCTCTGTGACGAATCCCTCAAAGTAGTCACTTCTCCTCCAGAGGGGAACCCTTCCAATGGGGCCAGGGAGGTTAGGCCACTACCCTACAGTCCCCCTGCAGTTGGTACTCAACGGGAGGATCCCATAGAAGGGGACCGCCTCTGTGGGAGAGGTGAAGACTGTTGAGGGAGAATCTGGTATGTCAACCACCACGATGCCAGACACTGTTCATTGAACAACATGAGTAGGGCCCAAGCACCCCCACCCTTTGCGTTTCCTCTTTCCCCTACTAGTTACCTCGTACATAGCAGCCCTGTACATCAGGTAGATGATACTGTGCCGAGGAAGCGTGAGTATGTTTGACTACAAAAGTATTTACACAATGAAGAGCCTTAGTTGGAACCAATACAAACATGTCAGCTATCCGAGGCTTGAGAGTCAATCTGCCATAAAATCTGATTAAGTCCTCTCCTCAGTGTCCGTCCTGTCTCAGAGGAACATCGAGCTGTGGAGCAAAACCGCACAGAGAGGACGTGCTGCAGAACCCAACGCCTGGACCAGGAAGGCAGGGACCGAGCAGGCAGAGAAGAGCCAAGACCTACCTGCAGGCTGGGGAACCCTATGTCCAGTGGCAGGAAGACAGCCATCTCAGTGGTCTAGGTGGGACCCGACGGGGAGAAACCAGTGTGGCACAGCCACTAAAACCGAGAGCAGACTGCGAGAGCCCATGGGAAGCCGGAGAAGCTTGCCCGTGTTGTCAAGGACTGGAACCCTTGCTGACCAAGTTGAAAGGTATGTAGAGGGGGTCCGGAAGGCACTGGGAGACACCCGGGCTTGTGGTTGGGAGGAAGTGTAGAACCATCTTCCTTGTTCCAGTGGGACCAAACAAAGAGATCAGATAAGGACATATTGGGTGAGAGAGCACCCTGATGAGTGGCCTGGCTGAATAGTGTACTGGACCTAATTAAGAGACACTATAAAGCTGAGAAAGAAGTCTGGGACCCGAAAAATGAGAAACTGAGAGAATTGTGCATGCGAGTTAACGCCTGGCAGGATAATGAACAAGGCTTACGAAAGAGACATTATAAAGCTGAGAAGGGGGTCTGTAACCCATATAACGAGAAGAGAAGACCAAGGAATGAAAAGGGGTCTCTAACAAAAGTCCAGAGAAGACCAGGGGAAGAGAAAGAGATCATTTGGCCCATGTTATGAGATGACGAAAGGAAGGAAGATATATCCTTCGGTAGAAATCCAGACAACAGTGTAAGAGAAGACCAGGGGAAGAGAAGGAGATCCTTTTGGCACACGTTATGAGTAGACCAGAGGAAGGACGCTATATCATTTGACAGAAATACAAATAATATTGATACTATTAGAGGAGAGCCTAAGAAAGACTTGGGGAAGGGAGAATCCTTCCCAATCTTTTTTTAGAACTATAAGCAAATCACCTAGAAAGACCTGGAGAAGGGAGCCCTACTGCCCATCTATGTGGAACTGCTGTACAGAAAAACCTAGTGACGGCTAGGGGCAGAAGAATATTCCTTCATTCACAAACTGCCTACAAATCATTCCAAGAAGGGAGTCATCCCATTGGAGTCAGGGTGCAACCTACTTTATAGTTTTCTTTTAAAGTGCAAGGATCGGAAATAGGTTTGGGACTCAGATCATTGGACTATTTGTTTTGACAGACATTCTGACACCATCCTTAGTTTTGTTTGAGGCAGGGAAACCCCTCTTAGTTATAGGGACAGGTGCGGTTCTTCCTTATTTCTGTTAAATGAGTCTATGCCAACAAGCATGCCACCTTTGTGTCCCGCATCTTATCTTCTTCTGCACCATTACACCTCCCAGATCTTAGTCTCTGCCAGGAAGTCTCAGTTCTGCAGCAAGTACATCTTTGGGAAAAGGAGCTTGAGTCAGACTCCAGGTTGGGCAATTCTAGGGAGGTCTTGGGCAACCTGAGAACAAGTCACGATCGAAGGGGCATTGAAAGCTACCTGCAAAGAACTTCACAAAGGCTTTATGAATACACTCGAGTAGGCGCTTTAGCAAGGACCCAATTGTGCACAGCGAAACTCCTCTTAAACAGAATCCAGCAATAAGGCTGAGTGGTGAAGAAACCCAACAGCGTCCCAATCTGCGGCAAGTCCTGAGACACCTGGTGATCTCTTTGACAGTGAGGCACTGATGAGTTGGGATGGTTTAATGCATTTCTGGTGCTGATAGCCTGTGATAGTGGTTAAAGGTGCAATTGGGAGCTGAGAAATGGCGCCAGTGGAAATGGCTTACAAGGTTATGGCCAGGGAAATGATGCACAAAGTACCAACGGAGAGGCTGTATGTCACATATGCAGAGCGCTGGCCAGCCAGATAGTAGAGACCATCTCACCAATGAGATACAAGTGGAAACTTGAACTAGGCAGTGAGATCTCAGATAAAGAATGAAACATAGCCTTGTTTAAAATTATACTATGCTCAAGAGGCCCGAAAATCCAACTACTGCAGCAAGGGATGCTGATCAGGACCTTATCAGTGAAGATATTGAAGTTGGAAATTAGAGAATGGGTGGTGCTGGTTCTGCGAGTCCAGAGAACATGGCATACATCTTTTGGAGCTGCAGTAAAGTGTCAGCATTTCAGACTGCTGTTGAAGTTCTGATAACACTGATTCTGGGTGTCTGGACATGCCCTTAACACCCATATGGCCGTCCTAGGCTCAAAGTCCTTGCTCCGTGACTTGGAGAATTAAAATGTTCTGTGGCTACTGAGGGCTCTTACCTGCGAAAGAAGGATATTAAGAGAGTGGAAAGCCAGGAACAAACGTGCATTGGACACATGGTTAATAGGCCTTGAAAAATGTATCCGAGAGAAGTAGTGAAGACCCAATGAAGTTTATATAAATAAAATAAATATATATATATATTTATATTTCCCAGGCTCCCTATCCCTTCCTCCATGCACTTTTTCTTTCCGCTCCAATTCCCTCTTAACATGACTCCCCCTTCCTTCTATCTTCCGCCTCCCCTCTGCCCCCCCCTCCCACATCAGGGAAATGGCCAGAGCCTTCAGGCAATATATATATATTCTATTTGGAATATGAGCTGAGTTTATTTCTATATTTGGTATTTTGTAAAAGTGAGTAAACAAGTGATTGCCTCGCCAATCGTATTGCCATTCATTTGTCTCAAGTAAGGCAGCAGGTTTTCTGCTGCTTGCACTTTTGTCTTATGTCCATCATAAGGATACATTTGTGGCAGATGATTCAACTTGGCCGCTGTAATAAGGCTTCAGTGGCAGGCAACAGCAGAGCGGGACAATGCAGTTTTAATGTGTAGTGGTGCAAGGTGGGTGGTAGCTTTCCTACATGAGCTCTCAGTCTTGCTGTGTTGCCTGAAGCATAGCCCAAAGGTAGTTTGGAAAACAGTGTGCTGTACATAAACAGCTGCACTGAAACTTCATCAGGTTACGTTAGGGATTACTTTGTGCCATAAACATTCGATTACTTGATAATATATAATGCACAAACAAATACATTGGGGAACATTATCTGGTTCAATGCATGCCTTAGGCTAGTTTTGGGATAATTTGGTTTTGGCAGTAATATTGTCAGTTTCGTATTAGCTAGCTTGGTAAATCCTTAAGCCATCAATGGGGAGCATGAGGGGATGGGGTAATGAGTCTCTGTCTGGGGAGGGCTCTTCTAGCATAAACAAAATATTTTCAGGCAATGTTCTAATGCCAATATCTAATCATCTCTTCACTACCTGTTTTGGCAAAGTAGCTACCGCTCTATGAAATTGTCTCCTGGGTTAATGTTACTTGGGCTAAATCAGATATTTCCAAGTTCACTTTATGAAGAAGTCCAAGGTAGAGTACAGAACTTGTTCCCATTTAAATGGTTCAAGATGTCATTGACATATTTGGGAATTAATGTAAACTGCTCACATCAGGGAATGTATAAACCTAAATATCCAAAGCAGCAGCATGGTGAATTTAGGGAATTGAAAAAAGAGTGCATCTTGGAAGCCATACACTGCTAAATTAAAATCCTAGATAGAAGCTCTGCTTGTATTTTGGTTTTTAAATGCAAACCCAGCCTAGGAAGCAGCCAAGTTCTTTACGAACTAGTGATTTAGTACAAAGGAGAGTGTTGACTGAATTGACTCCTTGAGTAACAATAGGTGTCCCTCTAGCTGGCACTCTAGGAGTTGGATTGCTAGCTGATAAACTGTCTGAAAACTAGGGTCTGCAGCTCTTTCCTGAACTGTAGCAGTATTGTAGCCATGCAAATGTCTGGTTGGATGCTATTCCAGGGTGTAGGTGTGTAACAGGAGAAGGTCCGTTTCCTGGTCTCTCCTTACAGAATTTGTCTGGGATCCATATAAAAGTGCAGCCTTTAGAGTTGATCTGATTCTTGCAGTAGCTTTTTAGCTAGATGAGTTGGGCAATGCACTAGTCACTAATGTTAGTATTTATTTCTCTGTACACTGCAGGCACCAAGGAGACAAGTGTGCAGAATACAGCATCTTGACTTAACTGGAATCAACACCCCCCCTTACTCATTAAATTCAGACAGCAGATATGGGTGACCCGTACAAAATGATTGCACCAGCAAACACTTGCAGGTACCATACAGGGAACATGCTTCCCAAATCTAACTGACCTCCTGACCACAAACGGGCCCAAGGCTAGGCTAATTCATTCCATCCCAGTGCACAGCAAAGAAGCGAACAAACAGAATACAGGTGCATATAGACAAATAGATCACAGCCATGCTATCAACACACTATTGGTGCCGGTGCAGAAAGTATGCCCTTAAACATTGGTGACATTGTTCCCCCAACCATCAGTCCTACTTCCAAAATGTGTGCAATCTACCATTCATACCATTCACAGAGAACTCAGACCAGCTGCTCTAGTCAATTCCATTCACAGACGGCTGGTCCCCAAAAGTCCACCTTTCACACAAAGCTTCACAAAATATCAGACATGCACCTGGAAATCACCAGCTACATGCACAACTCACCAAATGGCAAACCCCAAACCACATTTCAGCACACCCAGTACTAGCAAAAACATGCACACAACTCACACTCATAGGCATACAGAAACAAATGAGACATGAACTGAACCCAATAACGAGCCACGTGAAAAATGTGCCGTATAGGGATTGTCTACTAAGCCTACAGATAAAAATGCTCAACTGTAGACAGTACTCTCGAGTATGTGCAAATGGCTATTGGGACCACAATATATAGGCATTTATGCAAACATGGCAATGTCCCCACACAGCCGCCTAAGCACAGGCCTACTAAATTACACTAGCCCCAATGGCATTTCCACTAATCATAAGGCCAGACCAAGCTTACAAACATCATCTACCTAACCACTTCAAAACAGAAACCTTGGGAGGCTGTCCTCGTGAGCCAGAGGTGCCCCTGCTCACTTTGTTTGTCTGAAATCTCTACTTTTGCCACAGGTTTGTCCCCCCTAAGCTAAATGACTTGGCTGAACTGCCCCACTCCGTCTCTGGGATTGGCCATTTTGAGCCAATGCTCTGGCTCTGGTCAATGGTTGTCCTCCTGAAGACGGGTCAGAATAGTCTGTGTTGGGACCTGCAGTGTGTCATGTTGGCCGCATGTGTTAGAATGCTTTCTTCTCAGCCTCGTCCATTCTCCTCTTCAGATCTGTAGCTTATCCTGTATCTTCCTTCCAGCTCCGAGTCAAGCTGCTGCTTTTCATACCACTCCTTGATTCCTGAGGGCGCCTGATTGATTGGATTCAACTGATGGGCTACAGATGGAATCCCATTAATCATGAGGCTTTAAACACTGGTAGAAGGAACACATTTATAGGGGCTATCCAACATCTTGGATTAATTCCTTGTGCTCCCTGTATTCAAGTTGTAACTGTGAGTGTCTAGGCTGAGCTTCCTCTTCAAGTTATTCGACTCCCCTGCTCTAGAGGTGTTTGCTCTTAGGTCGTCTGGGGCTTTTCTTACATCTATGGAGTCAACTTGAATAATGAAACCATTTTGGTAAGTTTACATAGTGGGAAAGATTTGCTCTGGGCCCCTCTGTACGGGCCTGTATCCTGTCAAGAATCACATTCTTTCCATGAAGTGTGCAGCTGAATGAAATGTTTTACAAATGACTCTCCCATTGTCTCCTTTTCTTCACTCCTCTTTTAAGAATGCCAATATATCACTTAGTTTCCTTTTAAGATGTGGGGACACACCTAATTGCTAGTTAAACCTTTTGAGGCTTGAATCCCTGAAGTGATATTCATGATTATATGACAGAGAAGGCCTCAACATGTCTTTAATGGTGTATCTGGCTTTCAACTGACCGCAGAATGAAGGAAATGTCCCTGGTTATGGGAAAGCTATATGATGTCCTTTCATTTTGATAGATACGAATGATGATACCTACCAAAAAGTATACTGAAATGCAAGAGTTAAATAATCCTATTAAGAGAAGGAATATGTTTATCCTATCTGACCCATAGCAAGGCTGATATTGAATGACATAGAAGCATTGTTCCCAACATTGGAAGCTGCATGAGCAATAAAATGCAACGCAATCCTTGTTTTATCAAACTATTTCTGATCAGTTCTTTTGCGCTGCTCATCCACAGTTCCATTAAATCGAGAGGTTACTCCAGTGCCCTAATGTAAGAGGGAAACGCTAATGGGGATTTTTCTATCTAATGAGCCTGAAATAATTTTCCTGCAAATTTAGTAGATAAGGTCTTAAGCACATTAAGATAACCTTGCCTGTCTTTCAGGATAAATCTTAATGTATATGAATGAGTATTCTCACAGTAATGCCTCGATAAATTAGAGATTATTGTGATGCATCTCTAAATGAGACTTGCCTTACACAGGTATGCTTGCCAAGAAGCATGAAATAACGATGCCACACCCAGATATACCATTTGACCGATCGAACTAAGGAAAGCAAATTGAAAGCATTTATATCCCAGTAAGGTAACAGCACCCTTTGCCTTTTCTCGGTACTGCTATGGACTTTTTTTGTGGCTTCTTGGTATTCTGTTAGGAAGAATTATATATTGAGTTGAGTGCCCGGAAAGCCTTTAAATCATCCTATTGCAAATGGCTTTCTTAGTTTTCATCATACTAAGAAAAGAGAATACATTCCAAAATACTGATTGCCAGTTGGGCACACAGGGTTTGTTCCTTCACCTGAATCCTTGCTTGGGCACGTTGTAGACTTTTGATGTTCAGTGCTTTTGAGGTGAGCATGGCAATAGTGTACGCTGATTCTAGGTTTTCATCATAGGTTTGTTTTTTAAGCACTAGGAACCTACCTACACAAGTACTTTTCACCCCTACTCAATCATGCGCTGTTTTCAGATATTGCCTCTTTTGAGTTATGATTTATGCTGATCCTTGTTTGAATATGATCTGCCCCTGATCATGGAAGGTATGAAAGTGAATTTACATCCATCAATACCCACCTTGATTACTTAGCAGCCAACATCAACTCCACTTAGACACGAAATTTGAGACGAGAGCAGTCACATTATCCAAGCAGAAAGTAGGATTGGTGAGACGGAAGACAAGGTAGCTGCGCTGGGTTTATCAGTTAATGCTCTGAAGAAGGACCTCCCTATCATCAAGATGAAGTAAAAGGACTGGAGTCTAGGTTCAGGCGTAACAACATCTGCCTAATCAAGGCAGCCTCAGAGTGCTCCTAATGGAGCCTTTCGTTGAAAATCTTTGGCGTTTAATGTTGGGAAACCCACAGTTTTCACCTAATTTCCTAATCGGCAGGGCACACAGATCATTGCAACCCTTTCCCAAAGCCGGAGCTTCTCCACGGCCCATAGTCGCGACGCTACTGAATTACAGAGATAGGGATTTAATACTCAAACTGTCCAGGAAGCAGGGTGAACTGTGCTTTGAATCCAGTAGAGTGTTAATATATCCTGACTTTTCCCCTATAGTCCAAGTGGCATGTAAATCGTTTGACAATGTCAGAAGACTTCTCTGTGAACATCAACTCACCTACGAAATACTTTTCACTGGCAAACCCAGGATTCAATATAGAGGTCGGTGGCTATTCTTTTGTTTTTTTACTCTATCGGTTATAGAAGCCACAATACCTTCCAAATCATCAGAATCCGGTGCCACCTTTGCTTTGATCTCCGACTTTCTAACACCACTGAGTGATCTATGCTCAGTTAATTAATGGCCTATAGTCACTTCATCGCTTATCTTTCTTCATCTTCTATAAGCCTGTGTTTTATTATGCATGTGACATTTGCCTGCAACGCTGGTTTTTGGCAGTTCTGAACAGGATGCTGGTTTTTCGCAATGCAACCGAGTTATGGACCACATTCTATCGTAAATACTACTATAATACCACAGAGTGACTTATGTGAGAAACCAAATGTTGTCTTACCCGCTAGTCCTCAGTGACTTGTCATCCAGATGGCCAGGACACGGCCATCGCTTTTGGATCCAGTTCCTGGGGGTGGACCAGTGCAGGAGG
Organism: Ambystoma mexicanum; assembly: GCF_040938575.1. Taxonomy (NCBI): domain Eukaryota; kingdom Metazoa; phylum Chordata; class Amphibia; order Caudata; family Ambystomatidae; genus Ambystoma; species Ambystoma mexicanum. The sequence goes on along the minus strand of NC_090924.1, from coordinate 845,679,874 downwards.
ATCACCTGGGTGAGGAGTCTTCAGGAGTTGGGGTGAGGCAGCCGATGCTGAGATGCGGTATTCCCCCCTTTTTTGTTAATCTAACCCATCCTATTTTTTATGATTCACCGAGGTCCCAGCTCCCCCGCCCCCTTTTACACAAACACTGGGCTGAGGAAGAGGGTGACTGAGAGTAACAAGACTGACTCTCGTACATCGTACTGGGCATGTCCCGTTAATAGAGTCAGGCAAAGTCAGGCACTTGACTTTAAGTGTATACACCTGATACCAATTGGCTCTCCTCACACAGATAAAAGGCAGAACCTACAGGCACACTTTGAGCAAGGCGGAACACGAATACGAGCAGAACTTCCGATTCGATGGCAAACCTACTGGAGCCGAGCGACGGACCAAGGGACCCCAAGAGTTACCTAATGGAGGTTGTTGCCTCCGACATGCTGCACAAGAGACGTGGAGAAGGCCAGATCCCACATCAGAAGGCTGCATTGTGTTTCAACGACGCCAGCGACCCTTCTGGGTGAACGGCAGAGTTCGGGAGGCGAGACCAAGCCTGTTGTACTAACCTTAACTCGTGAATTGGAAATCGTAAAACTAAGAAAGAAGGGCACACAGCCGGTGAGTTGGCAAACGACCCGAGAGACTGGTGTGTATTAAAGAACATTTGAAGTGGCAACATTACATTGCAAGTGAAGGCTGCACGCGTGTGGATGAGACGCGAAGAAGGGCAGACCTGTGAATTAACTTTGAAGTAAGGACATCTGTGAAATCAGCGATACTGAGTAACAGAGTGATCCGGCGAAAGAAAGTAGCCCACTCGAAAGTCTCTGTGAAAGGTGCATTCTTTGGAACGATAAAGCAAATGAACTGCAAAAGCGAAGTAAGCTAAATTAAATACTAGGGACGGGGAGAGTGAAAGTTGAACCTTGAATATTTAGTCGAAGTGGACCTGCGGAGGTCTGTAAAGAAAGCCACGTACTTTCGAAAATCTTTGACATCCGAAAGCAGTATGAGCCTGACTGAGGGAGACCCTAAGTGTAATAAGCCCCCTTGCAAGTTTGTTGAACTTTGTTGTGAAAGGTCTGAGCCCGACACAGGGGTACCCACGTTATCTGTGATTTGAAGAGGTCTGAGCCAGACAGAAGGAAGCCTATGTGAACTTTTTGTTGAAACATTATTTGGTAGTCAAGAAACACAGACTTTAACGCAGAAGGACAGGCGGGCCTTGATCCATGCTTTGGAACTGTTCGTCATCCTGCCTACAGGGGCCGCATTACTCGGTGTAGTCTAACGTGAAGAGGAGAGCTTATTCAGCCACATTTATTCTTTTGAACACTCATTTTTCCTTTACATACATTTCTCCTTTATACAATTTTGTACAAGAGATAGGGCAGGCATTAGGTTTTGTTAGCATAGGCATTTTGATTTGACTAGGACTGTTTTGTTTATCGTTTGATGGTCAAGACTACTCCCATCTTAGTTATAGGGCAAAGTAGGAGTTTTTTCGACCCCAGAAACTTTAATAAAAGTTTTACAAATTGTACCTATTGTGTCAGCGTCATACTTGTGATACTATGCCTCCCATACAATTCCTTTTCGATCTGGGAGCTATTAGGCTATTGGGCATCAACTCCCGAATACGGCAGTAATTTTACACTGTGTTTTTTGGTAATAATATCCGGCCTTGAGAAAGACCTTAGGTCGAAACACGTGTTGGCTGCAAGTTATATGTTTGACTGAGCTATCTACCAGTTCTTTCAAGAAAAAAGTCATATGTCTGATTGCCCTATCAATCAGTTCTTTGTAGAAATTAAGACACTTTTGGAATTTCATTTACCTTGAGTCTTTACCATTTAAGTAATTTGGTTGATGATATAGGAATTCAGTGCATTAGCATTTGGAATGTATTTGATGCATGTGCGATAGCTAAGAATTATTTCTTTCCGATATTGGGCTACCTCTTCCTGCACTGATATGCTGACCGCAGCACCCCCAAGGATTTCTCTTGATGCTTATGGTATATTCGGGTGACACTATCATGTTGTGGTGGAATGCTAGTGAGGGGGCGATAAGCGGGTTGAGAGTTTGTTGGCAATTTTAATTATTCTATATAAATGCATTCTACAACTGTGACAGTACATTTAATCTTTAATGTACTGAGAAAACTAAATCTCGAACACCAATAGTACATCTGCAAAATGTCTGTGGTATAAATAAACCCATCAGGACCAGGAAATGTGCTGCATATGTTGAAAGTTATTCCCCGAAAAGGTTGCTGTTGCAGAAGACCCCTGCTGTGCTGTCCATGGCCAAACAATGGGGGGAAAAATAGATATTATACTACTTAAGACCCGATTCATGGAACCTGTTGCATGGTTCAAAGTGACTTTGCACTGACGACACAAATCCTGCTTCATGGAACTGTGCAAAGTGTATTTTTGCATTGCAAAGTCATTTTGTACCATGCAAACAATTCCATGAATCGGGGCCTTAGTGTTTTCTAGCTCGTGGGGTGTTGATACTACATTATTGTACCCTACCCTTGCGCCATATTAAATCTTCCAATGACCCTATAAGCAAGTATGTTTGTGGGATTCTGTCTGGTGTAAAAACATTGCTAAACAATACTTATTGGCATATTATTGACAATCCCTCCTTTTCTCCAGCATGGGGTCTGGCATGGATTCACATGCTCATGAATATTCCCCGTCATCAGGCTGGGAATCCTCGGTAAAGAAAGATCAGTTTCGTTTCTGATCTGTCTTTCGTAGTAGTAACCAATCACTGATCTCTGCGTCATACTGACCACAGCCAATGACTGCCCTCTACCTAAGCCCCGCCTCTGGCAGCCATCTTCAGATTTTTACCGCACGTTCAAGTGTTGGGAGTCCTCGTGCTTAGCTCTCGAGCTTTTACTGCGTGTTTCGCGCTTTTTCAGGTGAATTTTCACATTTTTTCGGTTAATCGAGCCTCAAGCTCCACCGTTTCTACTCCTGTTAACGGCTACCCGTTGTGGGATTTTCCTACGCCCCTCAAGGGTGAAGATTTCGTCGAATCAACTTCTTGGAAGATTCGCGGCCTACTTCGAGATGGCCCAGGATGCGAGTTCGTCGCCCGGACCCAAGCTGTTTCGCAGCTGCCCTGGATGCGGGCTGCAGAATGTGTTTAAGGAAGACGAACATTCGCGATGCCTCTACTGTCTTCATGGGGACAAGACTCATGTAGAGAAGGACTGCCAGTTCTGCAAGTGCTACCAAATCTGAAGATGGCTCCCAGAGGCGGGGCTTAGGTAGAGGGCAGTCATTGGCTGTGGTCAGTATGACGCAGAGATCAGTGATTGGTTACTACTACGAAAGACAGATCAGAAACAAAACTGATACTGATTTTTCCTTTACCGAGGATTCCCAGCCTGACGACGGGGAATATTCATGAGCATGTGAATTCATGCCAGACCCATGCTGGAGAACAACAGTTACAGGTAAGTAACTTGTTCCTTATATCCAACTAGCTAGTATGTGTGATACTGCATATAACTTTGCTGTAATATGAGGAGGCGGTTTTAGCACTATTCTCGACATTGATGGGAATTGCTTTATGAAGGGGCCCAAGACGCTCACTGCTACTGCATGGGCAATCATCTAAATAATGTCCATACCAAGGGGGCAAAAATCAAGTTGAAGGCTACTAGCCAGCCATAAAGAAGTCACTTGCCACCTCAATTCTATAAATACACACAGCACACTATTTCTTACTCGCCAAGAGGCTAGTGGCGAGTACAAATTGTGCACCCTGCCTATACTGCACATGTCTGATGTCTGGAGAAGTTCACATGCCTCTTCCAGCGACTTCTCCTTTTATTCCTGTCTTCACAACACAATGTCACGCATTGACCATTGGTTAATTTCTTCTTCTATTCTATATCATTGCTATTTCCCTGCACCTATTCTGACCACTCCCTGATTCTTTTATTTCTCGGACCTGATAAATAGCACCCTCCTCATCCACTATGGAAACTAGTCCCTGCGTCATTATTAGACCCTTCATTCCCATCATCCTTATCTGATAAAACTACACATTTTTTCAAAGTAAACCTTGGTTCAGTTCCACTATTTTCTACTTCATAGGAAACATTTAATCTAAACATAATAGGTATTGCTCTTTCAACATCAGAGTATTAAAACTAATTAGAACGGAGTTGTGAACTCGGAAAACAAAATGCTTTCCTTGCAAAATTAATATGGAGTCTCTCCCACAAATCTGCTTGGCAAAATTAAGTCTGAACTTCGAATGGATTGTGTCCTCCAACGCATTCCACATCTTTGACATGTAATGTCCACAGCTGTGCACTTCGGAAACTTTTTCGGCAAGGGCGTCCTGCGTTGATGGCGTCAGGTCCATGTCCCTCGAGGGCCTCTGTTGAGAATGATGTCACAGGTTGTTATAAATAGGACGCATGGCGCACGTAGCCTCCGTTCCATTTTTTCCATGAACATGTTAACTTCGTGAGACTCAGCGCGCCTCGTGGGTTTGCTTCATTGAAGATGTCTTTCTCTTCAACCCCTCTGACTCTGCGGTCTGGTTTCAAGGCCTGCCGGGACTACAAGTCCAAGATGTCACTCACGGACCCCCACCCCATTTGTTTGTGGTGTCTTTGCGAGTCGCACGACACCAACGACTGCTCGAAATGCCAGTCGCTGACTGCAAAGGCCTTGCGGAAGGGGAAGCTACAGGTAGGTAGGGGCTCGAAGCCTTTTATGTCCCAGACGTCCAAGGGGGTTTCCACCGATGACTCGAGGGGCGACTCTTCACATCGGAAGGAATCTCGGGGTTCTCGGTCCCAGTGTGGTTCCTGCCACTCCTCTTCCTCGTCCCGGCACTTGCGGAAGCACCCCGACTCCAGAGGAATGGGCAGTGTTCAAGAAATCAATGAAGTCGATTTTTCAATCGCCAGACACGGGTCCGGTCAAGCCTTCTGACGAAGCTGGCCTGGATTGGTCTCGGTCTGTGGCTCGCATGCCTTCGGGCTCGGGTTCACGACGTGACACACATCGAGAGCCGTCGAGGTCTCGTACGGACAAGGTTTCGAAAGGTCGCAAGAAACATGTCTCTAGGTCTCGGTCCTAGTCCCAAGCGAGACTGCAGCAACCTATTGAGGGCTCGGGGCTGACGTCAACTCATTCGATGCTGTGTCCGTCCGATTCGGACATCAACGCCCTGCCGTCATATCAGCCCACGGCGCCGTCGGCGCTCTCGACGTCGAGGTTGTCGACGCTCTCGACGTCGAAGCCTTCGGCACTATCGGCACCTTCAGGAATTTTTTCTCTGAATTTGCCGTTGGAGTACCCAGACATTGTGGCTCCTCCAAGAAAGGCTACCTCGAAGTCGGTGAGGCCCGTTTTGGCCTCCAGGCCCTCTTCTGTCCCCAGACCTGGGTTTCAACCCCCTCTGGATGATATTTTTGAAGAGGAGGAAAGGTCTGAGGTTGAGGAACCTGGTGACCTTGAGGATGCTCCAATTTTTTCTGGGGACAGTCAGTTAGAGGAGTTGAGGCAGACCCTCCCATGATGCAAGTGGACTGGACACTTCCCCGGAAGTGGAGTTTGGTAGACCTGAGCCTGGGGCTCATGCATTCTTCTTAAAGGAAACTCGTGGCACATGTCTCAGAGTATCTGGGCTGGTCTAGTCCTCCAGAAGACTTTGTGCAAGATGAGCTGACGGACATCTTGGATCAAGGTCTGTCCTCTGACCCTGTTTTGCCATTTCATTCTACCTTGCAGAAAGGGGTGGCAGCTGCTTGGCAGTCCCCGGAATCTCTTCCAGCTGTAAATAAAAATCTTACTAAGAAATACCGCCCTTCCGTTAGTGACCCTAGCTATTTGTTTACTCACCCCACTCCTGGGAGTTTGGTGGTTCAGGCGGCTACGGCCACCTCGAGGCAGGCGGTGTACCCTACGATCCCTCTGGATAGGGACGACAAGCGCTTCGACGGTTGGGAACGGAAGGTGTTTTCTGCTGGGAGCATGGCCTTGAAACCGGCCAACTCCACATGTGCCTTGGCAAGGTTTACACACATTCTGTGTTCTTGTGTTGCTTTTGCGGCTGAGCGTATTCCCGAGGGGGAAGAAAGGGATGGTTTCCTTGCTATTGTGCAGGATGGCAAGGATGCCATGTGTGAGGCCCTTCAGTCGGGTTTGCATACGGCTGACAGTGTGAGCCGGTCCATGGCTGTGAGCACCGTTATACGCAGATTTGCCTGGTTGCGGAAGTCGGGATTTGCTCCGGATGTTCAAGCCAGTCTTCTGAACACACCCTTTGATGGCACTCATTTATTTGGCAGCAAAGCTGACAAGAGCCTTGAAAGGTTGCAGGCCTCAATAGCTGCGGCAAAGTCTTTAAGCGCTGCGGTGCGTCGACCTCTGCCTTTTCGTCCTAGGGGACAGCAGTGGAGGGAGGTTCCTTTCGTTTCTACTCCTCCTTTGGTAGAACAAGAAGGGCCGCCAGTCAGAGTGGCCAGTGAAAAAGTACCTGTGGTGGTCGGGGAGATAGTGGTGCCAAAGCCCCTCGGGCAGCTGCTGCTTTGCCTTCAGGAACTGCCGCAGCCGCTTCCAAACAGTCATGAGGCCATGTCCCATGGTTCGCCGATTGGGGGCAGACTGTCTCAGCATCTCGAAGAATGGCGGGCCATTACTTCAGATGCATGGGTTGTGGATACTATAGCCCACGGCTACTGCCTTCCCTTCCTTCAACGGCCTCACGACAATCCACCGGGGAAACACTCTTCGAAGAGTCTGGATCCGCTCCTTGCGCAGGAAATCTTGTCCCTGCTGGAGAAAGGGGCCATAGAACTGGTGCCTGTAGCGGAGAGGAACAAGGGTTGGTATTCCCCTTATTTTTTGATCCCAAAGAAAGATGGGGGATTGAGACCCATCATGGACCTGCGTTGGTTGAACAAACTTCTCAGGAAGGACAAGTTCAAGATGGTCACTCTTTCTCAAGTCCTCCAGGCCCTTCAACTTAAGGATTGGTTGGTGTCTCCGGACCTCAAGGATGCATACTTCCATGTGCCGATCCATCCTGCGCACAGGAAGTACCTGAGGTTTCAGTTTCGGGTCCTGCAGTTCGGATTGACCTCCGCCCGAGGGTATTCACCAAGCTCATGGTGGTGGTGGCAGCGTACCTCAGGTCAGGGGGGATTCACGTCTACCCCTAACTGGACGACTGGCTGATCTGGGCGCGCTCTCCCGAGCTCGCTTTGGATCATCTCGGTATCACCTGCCGCACCCTCCACAGTCTGGGCTTCTCCCTGAATTTAAAGAAGCCGCACCTGACACCTTTGCAACAGCTCTAGTACATCGGGGCTGTGTTGGACACGTCCTTGGGGAAGTTTTCGCCTCCCAAGGTAAGGGCTCATCACATTGTACAGATGGTGGACAAGTTTCAACATGCCCAGAGTCTCCCGGCTTTCGAGTACCTAAGGTTGCTCAGCCTCATGGCTTCCTGCATGTTTCTGGTGCCAGAGGCCAGTCTACGGATGAGATCCCTGCAATAGGTCCTTAAGATGCAGTGGTCGCAGTTCTCCGGCAAGATGACAGATCCTGTTCAGATCCCACGCTCGGTCTCCCAGGACCTTCTGTGGTGGGTGAACAAAGGAAACCTGATGAAGGGGGAACCGTTTTGGCAACCGTGGCCGGAGGTGACTGTAGTGACGGATTCTTCCCTCACAGGATGGGGCGCTCATGCCAAAAATGTGACCGCCAGCGGTCATTGGTCTCAGTCGGAGTCCAGACTCCACATCAGTCTGTTAGAGGTGAGAGCCATCAGGCTGGCCCTGAATGCTTTTCTGCCCTCGGTACGGGGGAAGAGTGTCTTGGTCATGACGGACAACACAGTGGCCATGCATTACCTCAACAAAAAAGGGGGGTAGGGTCACTCCCGTTGTGCAGAGAGGCAGTGCAGCTCTGGTTCTGGGCCATCCAGCAGGAAATTTCGATCTCGGCGGTTCATCTAGCCAGCGAAGAAAATGCAGAAGCGGACGCTCTGAGCAAGCAGAGCAAAGTGACTCATGAATGGGAGTTGGCTCAGTAAGTCTTTCAGGAGATCTTTGCCCTTTGGGGAACCCTGCAAGTGGATCTCTTCGCCACCAGTGTCAACCGGAAGGGTGAGAGATTCTGCTCAAGGGAATTTCCTCCAAGAGGAGCCTTAGGAGACGCGTTTGTGGTGGATTGGTCATTCCCACTGCTGTACATGTTTCCTCCAGTCCACGTCATTCCTCAAGTTTTGCGGAGGTTACGGAGGTTCGGTTCCCACATGGTCCTTGCTCCGGATTGGGCCATGAGAGCGAGGTACCCGGACATTCTGGAAATGTCCATCTGCCCTCCACGCCGTCTGCTCTCGTGTGAGGGTGGGTCAGGTTCTCCATCCAGAGGTCAAGACTCTCAACCTTCATGCTTGGTATCTGAAAGGTTGAGGTATAAGGATTGAGACCGTCCTGATGACGTGATTGAGGTGTTGCTTTCGGCCAGGCGGCCTGCAACAAAATCCCTGTATCGTTGCCATTGACGTAAGTTCTTCAACTGGTGCAAGGATCAAAGTGTTGATCCTTTTCAGGGCTCCATTTCTATGGTTTTGTCTTTCTTGCTTTCTTTGGCCCATAGGGCCCTTCAAGTGGGTACCATTAAAGGTTACCTGGCGGCGCTGTCTATCTTTAAGCACTGATCTGAAGAATGTTCTTACTTTAAGATTCCTTTGATTTCTCAGTTTCTTAAAGGACTGACTAATGTATTCCCGCGGTCCCCTTTCCAGGTGCCGGTTTGGGATTTGAATTTGGTTTTGAGATTTCTCATGGGTGCTCCGTATGAACCTTTGCACTCTTGTCCTTTGAGATTACTGTCCTGCAAGACTGTGTTCATGGTTGCGGTTATTTCCGCTCCCAGAGTGAGTGAATTGCAGGCACTTTCAGCTAAGCCACCCTTTACTGTGTTTCACAAGGACAGGGGCTGTACTGCGAGTACTTCCTTCTTTTCTACCTAAGGTAGTCTGTGAATATCATTTGAGTCAAAAGGTGGTTCTTCCATCTTTCTACCCCCCCTCCTTATCCTGGTAAGGAAGAGGAGCGTCTCCATCGGTTAGATCCTAGGAGAGCTCTTAACTTTTACATTTCTAGGATGTCCAGGGTCAGAGTGGACGATCAACTCTTTGTAGGATATGCTGGACACCGATTGGGCCAGGCTGTTACCAAACAGACCTTGTCCAGGTGGATTATCCTTACCATTGCGGAGTGTTACCGGTTGGCGGGTAAAGACCCTCCTGAAAGGTTGAGAGCTCATTCCACTAGGGGCGTGGCTACTTCCACCGCCCTCCAGCGGGGTGTTCCTATTAGGAATATTTGTGATCCTGCTACTTGGGTTTCAGTCCATACATTTGTAAAACATTATTCCCTGGCTACAATCCATGGTCAGGATATGGCCTTTGGGAAGGCAGTTCTTTATTCCGCAATCTAATTGGGTATTCTAAAATTCTTTTCCCTCCTCCATTTACTGGTAGTGCTTTGGGAGTATGTCAAAGATGTGGAAAGCGTTGGAGGACACAATCCATTTGAAGAACAAGTTACTTACCAACTGATAACGTTCTTTCGACTGGATGTTCCTCCAACGCATTCCACATCGCCCTCCCAGCCTGCCCCTCAGGAGAATTTCCTAAGCGATTGCAGCTTCTGTTTCCGCAAGGCTAAATGCAGTCCAGCAGGCATCTGAATGGTGTCACACGTTCTGGGGGGAAAAACTTAAGCTGAGGCTACGGGCGCTGTGCGTCCTATTTATAACATCCTGTGACGTCGTCCTCGACGGAGGCCCTCGAGGGACATGGACCCCACGGCATCGACTCAGGAAGCCCTCTGCCGAAAAAGTTTCCGAAGTGCACAGCTGTGGAGATTACATGTCAAAGATATGGAATGCGTTGGAGGAACATCCAGTCGCAAGAACGTTACCAGTTGGTAAGTAACTTGTTCTTCTCAAGTTAAGTACCCTAGCTGAATGCGAAATACTCTACATTAGCAAGCCTATGTTGGCTCATAGATATGGGGAGGCCAGCTGGCCAGGACGCACACTAGTTGAGTGATAAACCAACAATTGCAGGGTAAGATTACCTAATGGCGATTTTGCATTTGCACAATATCAGAGTTTCCTTTACAATAATTCTGATATTCACTCCACAGTGGAGACAATCCAATTTCTCAGTGGGGTTACCCTACCTACTTTACCCATGGAAGATCTCCTTGCTCTAGATAGACCGTTGACGGTTGAAGAGATGATTGTCGATATCAGCGACTTGCCGTCTGGTAAGGCTCCCAGCTCGGACGGCTGGATTGACGAATTTGACATAGAATAGAAGCATTCTTTGTTCCCTTATTTACATAGTCTTGGCGTAATCTAGGTAACATGATATACATCCCCTAACACTCAGAGGCAATCATAACATTATTAATCAAGCCTAAGAAACCACCAGAGAACTTAGGCTCCTACCACGCATTATCCTCAATCATTGTAGATGAGAACATTTTTGTATACATTTTGGCTGTCAGACTACTTTAATTCATGACAGATTTAGTACACCAGTACCAAGCAGGTTTTATTCCCCCCACGCTCTATTCTGTGAAACTTAGGGCAACTCCTCTGTAGTCTATCGCAAATCAACCCACATGCTAGAGCTATTGCTGTCCTCTCTGTGCAGAGAAACCGTTTGACTCAGTATCCGAGAACTATCTTTTTGCAATTTTGAGATCCTTTCGGCCCCTATCATAGTTTACGACATGCTTGAACACAGGTTGCCCTCTGTGTGCAACCAGCCTGTGGATGGGCCCTGGTTTTCTGTAGGAGACGGATTGACAGTTCCGCTGGACAGTGTCAGTTTATGCTTTCTTGCCTTTCCTCACACATTTGGTGAGAAAGAGGTTTGGAGAATTACATCTGATGTCCATGAGGCTGGTAGTTTCGAGGTGGCGGTCAGGTTCTGGTTCTCTGACCTTCCGACCTCGAGACCCTGACATCAATTCATCCAGCATACCTAGAGGAGACATCTTTTCCCAGAAACGAGGGAGAATTTGTCATCCCCCAGTCTCTGAATTTGTCAGCATAGTACCTGAGAAGTTACTGTACAGTCAGCTCGGCCTCTCAAATGACAACATGTATGTCTCCATTGCAGTAAAGATAGGTTCTAAATAGTTTGTTCATTGAGATTTCATTGAGGCCTATTTTGTTTGCAATTTTTGTAAACAGATTTCCTTGCAAGTAAAATGCAGGGGAGACCCCCTGCATTTACCCCACCATAATTAAATACCCAAACCCAACTCCCATACATACTTGCGAGGAAATGTTTTTAAAATTCCAAGCAAGTGGGCCTCGAGGAAATGTGCCTGCGAACAAATGGGCGTGGGCGGTAAAGATAAAGTCAACTTGTGACCTGTACAAAAGTAAGTGGTCCCTTTTCTTCCACTTGTGCGTTCACAGGGAACTTAACCACCTTTCATGTGACTTACATGCAGTGCTCTCTTTTCTGTCCAGCCTGGCTAGATAGGACAATGTTTAATTTTCATTCTCAAACCCTAGAGTTAAACATCATTTCAAGGGTGTTTCACCCGTTTCTTCCCGCTAAGGATCCTCATCCCCAGTGGTTTCTGAATGCGGTCCAGGCTATGGCATCAGCAGGTATCAGTTTGATGTGGAAGACTGCCCTCCTGGTGGCAGTGACTTTGTCTCAGATGGTGGGTGAACTCCAAGTCCTTCTGGCTTCAGTCAGACTTTTTCAGGGATATGGTGGTTCTAAAGACGTGTTCATCATTTGTACTAAAGGTGCTTTTTGAGTTCCATATACACGCGGCAATATCTCTGCCAACCTTGTTCCCTAATCAATCTACTGAGTGAGAAAGAAGCCTTCATTGTCTCGATGTGCGCCACGCTCTGAAGTTTTATCTTGACAGGGCTAAGGACTTCAGGTCTTTGGACCATCCGTTTGTGCACAATAGCTCCCCATCACATTGGCAGTTGGAATCCAAAGCAATTATAGCACGATGGATGGTTCCCACAATCTCCCCCCACCCCCTAGTGTTTGCATGAACATGTGGTAGGGGGGTAAGGCGGCTTTGTTGGCGTTCCAGAGACATGTTCACTAGGAGGTCATCACGAAGAGGCAAGCTGTGAATCCTAAAGCATTGATGAGTGCAGACCATAGTTTCCATCTGAGTACTTGTAGGCAAAGTGTGATGATGGTATTTCTCACTTTTCCTGACTACAACTTTGTTTTCCATTTTTTTTTTACCGTCACACTATAGATGGTAAATTTACGTTTTGTGTATAGAATGCCAGGGAAGTGGTGGGCAGAAATGGATGAGGGTCTCCACACCACTTTTTTTTCTGTAAAACAAGGGTGGTAAAATTGGCCCAAAAGATCTGGCAAAGTTGTAGTCGACAAAATAAATTTGAGAAAACATCATAGATCCGTGGTGAGGGTACTTGAGGGTTGTGTATCCAGAATGTGGAGCACCAGTTGTAGGTATATTGATTTATTTATTCATAGAGCGTTTTGCACCAAGGCGCTGCTGCTAATACTAGTGAGGATGTGACTGGGGAGGCTAGCGGCTGTAAGACAAGCTGGTAGAAGAATTTTAAAGTTTGATTGGTCGTATTGGCTGGTGGTCATCAGCAATTTGTTAGTGGCTAGTTGATATGCCTGCTGTAAGGTGAAAAGTAGAATGGTGAGCTTGTTAGTGACTAACAAACAAGATGCCATATACAGCAATGGAGAATATGGCGTAGCAAGACCCACACAGGCTTTACATGGCACAACATGGTCTCATCCCCTTGCTCCTACTCACTTTGCCTCCATTTCTGTATTTCATATATACATCGTACACTGTTTGCAACATGGATCAGGGAATGGCAGATGTGGGTAATGGCTGGGGACTCCACTTAATAACATAAGTGTAGTGCTAAAGGTTCTGGGAGGCATGCTTTCTTTTTTCTTTCAGATAAAGAGCTGTCCGCATATGAAGCCTTTATGCGCTAATTTTATCTTTGTTTATATGGTGGTTTACAGGCTGAGAACAGTCTCAATACAATTTGCTTGGCACATTAGGCAAATAATGGCATTCATCAGGTGTATATAGCAGTGATCATTTTGCACCTGTCAGGATTTACTGTAGGGGTTGGAGTGTTGTCCTAGGTGAAGATCTATAAATTACTGTTTGATGTGATGAACATGAGGTCTGTGATTTTGCTTTTAGACAGACATAAACATCTGAATACTTGTACACTGAACCTTTCGAGGTGTCATCAGAGGATACTTTTGAACTTGTTAATCACATTTTTCAACATACATGATGTACGGTAGGATACGCAAAAGTTGATTTGAACAATGGATGTGAGACCATGAGTTGTCTTTCTAGGTATCGCCATAGTAATCCAGCATATACTTTATTTTAGCAAATGATTGTGCCTGTTATTTTTAATTAATTAATGTAGGTATATTTTAATTATTTATTTGTTATTGAGCATTTGTTACACACAAAGCATCACAAGGCTAAATGGGAAGGGAACAGAGCCTTATCTTACTATGACAGCACCATAGTGTTGGTCAGTGGATGCCACATTGCCGCCAACTATGATTCCATCAGCCATTGAGAATTTAACAAGCAACTTTACCCTCTACACCCTCTTCAACTCCCAGTGCCTAGCATTGGACCACTATCTTGAACTATGGTCTTTGCCCGCAGTGATATATACCAAGGGTGTGAATTGGCGCTTCAATAATAAATTGAACACCAGCTGCTTATCAGCAGTGTATGGAGGCTCAGATGGATGTGGCAGAGGCCCTTTGACTGGTCATAGTCTGTACAGCCTAGGAGCTGGTTTAAAAAAGGAGGATGCTGATGTGGAGAGCTGGTGTTGCAGAAGGCTGGGGGCAGCTAGTGCAGCGGCTGAGAAAATCAATTGGGAAAACAGCCAGGGGAAACATTTGAAATAAGTTCCCAAAGTAAATCTAGATTAATGTTTTTGTGCTTATTCATTTTAACATGTAACGTAGTGCTTTTCATATCAGAAATGTGTAAACTATGCAATAGTAAATGTCATCCAATTACTGATCCACATGTAATATATAAAAGTAGATTCATCTTTTACAGAGACATGTGACGCAGTCAGGTGGCAACCGGAAATTCAAGTGCACTGAATGTGGAAAAGCTTTCAAGTACAAGCACCACTTAAAGGAGCACCTACGTATCCATAGCGGTAACAAGTTCACTTTCTTCATTTTTATACTATTGTATTGTTTTATGAATGGTACTAAACATTGTGTACTAAACTGTCACAGAATTTCTTTATCATTACTTTTATTTGACACATTGTCATACAAGTAATACATAACACACTTACCCAAATAGAATGCATAAATACAAGGATAAAACCACAAATAAAATACAGGGGAAATATAAATACATAAAAAATAATCTTGCAGAAGTCACTACAGTGTGTAACTTATTTTAACTTTAAGTAAGTAAACAACCTTTTGCACTAAAATAGATTGAGTTGCCTGGTGTATTGACATTATCTCCACATAATGACACACTGAAATAAATATCACTTTTAGTGCCAGTCTTCCCTGTGAAGATGGATTTTCAGTATCCACCCTGGGGCCAACCTATTATGGTGAACAGAAAAGACAATCAAGTCTAGCCAACCCCCAATGAAGGTAGTGTATCAAAGCAGTAAGGCTTAAGCGCAGGATATATGTGAAAGTGGTCTAAGGCTACAATGGCACACACAGAGAGCACTTCAGTAATTCCAGTTAAGTATCATCACATATATATTATTAAACACATATATACATTCATCTTTTGGGGGGTTATACTAATAGAACGCCAACACTTTACATTTAGAAACAGTATTCAATTGTATCAGAAGCAACACTCAACTTTGTATAGTAAAGTGAGCGAAAAACAGAAATGATAATTTCAAAGAGGTAGAGTTCAAAAAGGTTTCTCTCCCAGTCCCACCAGTTAAGGGAAGGCCCAAGAGGGGGATCATTAGCCAGACCACCACCAATCTTAGTCAGGCAAGGTTCAATAAGGTGAGGACTTAATGCCCATGCAACCTTATGATGGGCGTGGGGGCAGAAATATGTAGTATAACCTACCCCCATTACTCTGATTCTTCCAGGGACCACTTCAGGGGTTCCTAGATTTGCGCAGCCCACTTACTTCTGCAATGTCTTACTTGCATGAGAAAGAGCCAGGCCCAGGGACCGTAGGTTTACATATCACTTTCAGCGTTGGGTTTGGGTCCGGCTGGTATGCAGTTCAGGCTCCTGTGATACAGTTCTGAAGATTAGACAGCTGGACTCTCTTGGAACAATAGGCTGCAGGTTTAGTTCCAATGATGCACTTGGAAAAGCGACGGCTGCAGCGATGTAGGCCAGGAGAGAGCTGGTCAGTCTACCAGGTGATCCCTGGACACTTCAGAAGGCTCAGCAGGAACGGATCCTCGAACAAAGATTGGGACAGGTTGCTCCCACCAGACCAGGAGTCGAAGCACCAATGAAGGCCTTTTTCAGATAAGGACAGAGGAGCATGGCTTCACCAGGACGGATCAGTTTTCCCATAATAATGAGTAGAATGCAAGGGAAGTAAAGCTGAGGGATTTACTTATCGACAAAAGCAAACAATAAATAAAAGATAAGGTGTTCCATAGAGGCTGAGAGGAAAGCAGCAAAAACAAAATATTTCCTAACACCTGGCAATCCTTAAATTGACTGCGCTTGTGAAATAAGCGGAAGGCAAGGTTAGCTCTTTCCGGGAAAACAGTTGTATGTGTCATAACTTGAGTGCACTGCAATGTATAAAGAAAAAACAAACCATTGATCATCTGCTTCTGACCGGCCATGAATACTCAGCATCATCTTTTCTCTTGTCATTTTACTCCATTGCCCCTCCGCTTTCATTAATGGGGGATTAAAATGGTGTCCTGTGTATCTGAAATATTTGTCCTTAGCTCCTGCAGATAGCATTGGATGGGCTAATGCAGTAAATATTTTTAAAATGTTGGCTACCTGAAGGTCATTTTAATCTGGCCAGTGGTTCCTATTCATGCCCCAATTGTATTGTATTGGCATTTTATTTTGTTTTCAGACCAGCGTGGTCTATCTGCACGTCCATCTACTACTCTTTCTCAGGGAGAAGAGCCTGCTAGTTCAGAGCAGGATCTGGTGCTCCATCCTGCACTAATTTTTTAACTGGGCTGCCTGGTTCCAAAAGGACCAGTTCTGGACTGGAGATTTCAGTGTTTTGGCAAACTGAGATTCGAGTCAGTTGGCATATTTGAGGCAAGAGTGAATGATAGTGTTCTCTGGGGAGTGAAATGGAAGATATTTTACAAGTACACAAAGATATGAATGGGATAGTTCAATAATTATCTTCTTGTTATCACAGTCATTTTGAGCTGCGATTTACTTCTAGGTTTTTGACTCCCATGTTGTGGGTAATTGATATAGGACTAGAGGTGTTGGGAATTTGCATTTCTTTTGAAGTACAATTTCCGAGACCATGCGTGACATGGCAGGCATTATCATCTCAGCCTCGAAAGAGTTGGAGTTTTATCGGATCAGTTTGGTTTTCACTGCATATGAGTGGTAGATGTGGTTATTGTTGCTGATTATATTTAGGAGGGAGCCGAAGTAAACTAAGATTCAGGAGAAAAAAGCAGATCCTTTCAGCGTTCGACACAAAGTCTGATTGGAGTTGGACATGAAGGATCTTGCATTGTTAACTCTTTTACTAGTTAGAGCAAAAAGAGATAAACCAGACGTCCAACAGTGCTGATACTTCAGTGAATCAAGAAATCTTGATCTTTGTCTGTGATCTCAAAAGCTGTATTGTGAAGTATTAGCAATATCAAGCAAGCATGGATCTCATCAGCTGCTTAGAATGAGGAGTGCTGTTCCTATAAAACAGCAATGACTGAAGTCGGAGGATCCCATAATTGAAGACAATGTTTTTACAAGCATCTGAGATATTGTGGTTACGGAGATGAAGGCCATGCAGTTGTTATATGTTTAATTGCTTTGTGTTGCTTTTATTTTAGCCAGTTATAGTACTACTTCTGCAATTTTGGGTGGGTGTTTCTTTGATGTCAAAACTCTTTCTTGTGGGAAAGAAAAGGGCCTCTGTCACAACATACAATTTCTGATTCATTAATTTGTCACCTAAGCAAGCTGGCCATTTAAAACATGTTTTTCATACATTTAGCTTTTTCTTGGAAAACAATATTTGCTCGTGTTGTTAGGTTTTGTTAGCTGTAATTAAGTCCTTTGAGATTAGCATATGCTCATATTATTCAAAAATGTGCAATTGTTGTATTGATTTTTTTGGTTGTAGGAATTCTACATACAAATGTTTTTTCTTAGCCAATATCCTCTCGGGAGGATAGCTCAGACAACACGGAGCAACACAGATTCGAGGGCCGGGTCCGCGCTTAGAAACCTCTGGGTATTAAGCATGTTATACATAAACAATTATAATTACCTTCATTTTCAAGAGCTCAGTTTTTATTCACCCTGTCGGTGCCCACTGCAAATTTGGCTATCAAGATTTCTTTTGACCATTAGCCAGCAGTAGTTAAGGTTAGGTTTCATATTCCAGAGTTTTCCTTTATAACTGTCGCTATTGGAAGAAAGTTTGTTGCAGTGCAGGCAGTGTAAGCATCTGAAAACTCTGCAAGGATAATCTTTATTTCGGAAGGTTTTTGTTGTGATACTACTCAGTAGTGTGGTGCTGGTTCTTGAGCAGTTCTACCAAAGACTGCAAAGGAGAGCCGTGCACATGAGAAGTACTTTTTAACAGCCCTTTATTGCAGGATGTCACAACATGTGCCAGCCTGTAGTAAAGGATTGTTGAAATAAATTGTTTTCAAGGCTATCCTTTGCCGTCTAAAATGATAATCGAAAGTAGGGTTATAGCCTATATATATGCACAGACTACACTCCCACACCATTCAGCTCAGTTTTAAGTCGTGAAAGCCTTGGTGTAGGCTATGATGTTGGTGCCTCACTGGAATACCAAAGTGGGTCAAATCTTCAATGAGGAAGGGGACCCCATTCCCTATGCTTTTGAACCGCTAGATTCCAGTGAGTTGCCTTTTTTTTTTCCTGAGGAGTTCCATGACCAGGATACAGGCCTGACTGTTGTAGAGTTTGGCTGAATGGGTGCCAGTGGGTTAGACTATCGCAAACCTCATGCTTCATTCCAGAATACTTAGAAGCTCTGAGACTTTCTGCACCATCTAAACAGGTAGTTTAATTTCAGGCGCAAAAAGACATTTTGGGAGAGGGGTCCCTAAAGTAGACCATGCTTAATTTCCACCCTGTTATGGTTGCATGGCAAAAGCTTGCCACGTTTCCTACGGTGGACAGTGCTCCTTCCAAAAATATGCCTGCTCCCCTTGATCCTGGGTTTATGTCTAAACACTGTGTCGCTGATGGTGCAACCTTCCACTGTGGAGTCAAAGTTGAGTGCTTTTTCCGCATGAACACTGCAAGGTTTTGTTTCTGGAAGCTGTGATGAATCCCATGAACTCCTCACGAAATCCCTACCTAAAGTCGCCTCTCAGGTGTCCAAGGAAAGTCAGTGATCCTGACCATGGGGGCATTGTTAGCTGGGATGGTCACCTGGGAGGAAAAGGGTCCCGGGGAAACAGGAACACTTCATGGGATGAATCGCTGTATTTGTCTACTTCCAGGAAAGTGTTATCATTAATGCCAGTACATGAAATGGCATGTTGCCAAAGAGACCAGGTGTTCCCATAGTTAAAGGAATGGTTCGGTCAACATTTTCTATTGTCCCTACGGGTCAGCCATGTGTTTTTAAGCCTAAGTCGCTCGATTTTAGAAAAATTTCCTATGGACCTTACCCAAGTTTTCGTCCATTAAACGCACGCGAAAACAGGCATCAGGGCGCTGCCATTTTGTAATAATCCTATCACTTACCCCATCGCCCTGGCTGACCTGCTTTTGCGGCACTAAATCATATCCCCCACCCCTGAGCCTGACATTATCAAAACATTCATATTCTCCGCCTCTCTCCGTGACGTTACTGTCCTGCGTAGGCAAACGCGCCCAGTGGTCTTCTACGTGACTTCACACAGAACCCGGAAACCAACACAGATCAACTCACAACACAGCGCGCCACAATTCGGAATATGAAACTGTACTTTCAAATCAAACAGCAACACGGTACATTTGGTAAAGTACATTTATTTAACATTAAATATTTATAGAATATTCAGCAATTGGCATACTAAATCAGAATGTCATTTTTTTTCTTTTCTCTCTATCCGCAAATCATGTTCCATTTTATCGTGAGTCACGCGCTGTTACTTTATGGTACACAGGGTGTTGGTTTTCGTTAAAAGAAGCACTTTGGTCGCACAGTGAACCGCAAGGCTGTTCCATCAACTAGGCACTAGGCCAGCGTTAAGGTTGATATGTTGCTTCTAGCCGCTAGTACCGGGTAAGGGCATATGGGCCCTTAGCGATCGTGCCATAAAATCATCAAAGTGGTGCAGTTGTTTACGATAAGCTGCAGCTGGTGGTTGAAGAAACCACCTGCCGGGGTCTGAAACTGGTGGCAGTGGCAGTAGGGTAGGATATACCTGTTTTGAAAACATAAAAATTATAATTAGTCTCGCCAGCCGATCTTTATTAATATTATTCATTTTATTTATTACAGCCGATCTGAAACTATGTGCTTTCAAGGATAGTGCAATGGAGTATGTTCGGCTCTAAAATCCATGCGAAAACTAACAAAATAAATCGAGGTTAAAACACAATGAGAAACGACTGTTTGTCTACATGCGTGTGGAATGTGGACCTGCAGGCCCATGTCCCCGGTACAAAGACGACCCCACAAACATTTTACTTGCTCTTCATTCATTAATTCTTCATTCCGGTATAAAAGCGTCTAAAGAGTTACTTACATTATATTTACAATTTCCATTGTGTCTCTGCGTAATGCAGTCCGTAAATCCCACTGTGCTCTTGACAACGATTTTTCGTATACTGAACTAACATGAAACTCGGTCTAGTTTCAGAATTTTCTGCCTTATCGTCTCTTACGTTATTGCACCCCTTCTTCAAATGAAGTCCTTTCGGCATGGTCCCTGTCTCTCAAGGTCAAAAAACAATAGAACCTTATACTGCCAGTGTGAGTTGTGGGCCTCTTCAGGCCACCAGCTGAAAATCAAAGCCGCTGACCTTCACTCTAAACAAGCATACATTCTTAATTTGCAACATCCCGTAGTAAAGCCATCTGTGAGAACTTGAATTTTTGAATCCATCTATGTACTAGCCCTCAATGTGCAAATGTGAACTGGCTTCTCTCCCATCTGCAATGGCTCGCTTGGCGCGTCCTGAGGCCCCCAATTTTGCCCTCGTTGTCCGCGAGCTTTGCAGCCCTAGAGAACCATAACTATGGAGACATTGACTTTTTTGGGGAAGGTCAGGGAAAGTATAACGTACCCGAGGAGTTGATTTATAAGTGAGATTTATTGTTTGTTTTATTATTGTTTTATTATTTGCAATACGCAAGCCTTGCGAAACTTAGTTACAGCAACACAAATGTATACATACACATATTGACAAGGTCAGCGATATGAGGTGAATAGAGAGAGAAGTCAAACATGACACCCAGGTTGTTCGCCACCCAGGATGGTGAAGGGAGGGGTTAGGGTTAGCATACTTTGTATGTACACTGTACAATAACATTTATTTACAAAAAGACAATCATATTACAATTATTTAAACCGGGATTTGTACTTCACAACCAGCTCTGCTTTGGGTGGACATGGCACAGTGGCAATGTTTGGTGGCAATGCATCAGAGCTCTGCACAGAAACGTTCAAAATTCCATATCTGTGCTTCTCGAGTACAGCAACAATAAGGCTTTTTACAAAGTCGAACTCCATTTCCTCATAGACTGGTTTGATGACCCATTGCTTACTTCTTTTAGAAAACACCTTAGTGTAGCGAGGCATCCTTACATTACCTGTAGTTCTAGATTGTTCACGGCAGAGATTCTCGTTATGGGCCAAGACCGCAAGTAGAGTCCTATGTTTCATGCCCTGTATGCTGAAATGCAAGCGCTTTGGCCTGTACTTTAGGCACATATTGTGGAACACCTCCAAACCTCCTGTGTGACAGAATTCTGTCAGTCACCTCAAATCTCTTGATAGAGTTTTATCGAAAACAATCTTCTCAATGGCTTTGTGTGTCGGTGAAGATGGAGTCAACCACTTCTTCTTCCTTGCCTCCTCTGGGGACAAAGGGCCATGTTCACATTGGTGGAAATGTAGGTTTTCAGCAGTGAACGTTGGTACAGTGGTGCTTCAGTGACCGCCATTTTTCAAGTAGTATTTCCACTGACCCGTCACAAGATTTGGAGCTCCACCAAAGATGGGTGCTGATAGGCTGGGACCACTGTGAAATACTTTCCAAACCTTTTTTTTCCCTGCAGCCGATATTTTCTTATTGATTGATTTAGCAAGATGCCATACATCAAATTGATGTTTAATATGTGGGAACTGCTCTCTCATTGTCTTGGCAATTGAAACATGTCTGTCCGTGGCTATGAGGTCGATGTGCATTCCCCTCGATTGTAGATATTCCACTGATTTTATAAATCCTAGTTTCTCCAAGGCCACTGAGGATGTACATTGTGTTACCTGCATGACCACCGAACAATTTTCTTACTATCCCTGTCCTGAAAGTGGTAGGTGCAGTACTTGGCAGAAAATCCAGGGCTGTCGCACTGTCCATCGCCGGCTAGCCTGAATCGTTTCCCTTCGAATGTACTTGCTAGAGACAATTGTTCAATTTTCCAAGCATCACTAATGGCCGGAAACAGATAATCATGTTGGTATTTGTAGTACTGCGTTTTAGAAATGAAATGAAGTCCCACAAACTGAAAGAAAGACTCTAACTTTCTAAAACTGGACCCACTAAAAAGTGATGCAGATGCACACAGTAGATTGCCTGCTGGCAGCTTCCCCAGCATCGGTTGTGCAGACCATGAGAACGCATTATTTAATCTACAGGCGGCATGTATTTTGACGTTACTGCCTTGTTTTTGACGAGTCACATGAATCAATGGCCTCCGACATACTTTCCCTCTGACGGAATGCCCACATTTCAGCATACTTATAATATCTATCAAACAACTGTCGAATACTATGTATTTGCCCTCTTTCATTAGACTGTCATCCGGTGTCACACTTGCTTCGGGCTGCATCGTTGAGGACATTTCACCACAACTGAAAGAAATATCGCCGATACCAGGTTCTGATGCGTCGGTGAATGCTGCTGCTGGTTCATTCTCTGTCATTTCAACATCTGTTACTTCAACATTGATGGGAGAACACAACATTGTCGGCAGCTTTTTGGTGGTAACTCCAAAACCGTCTCCAGAGGACGTTTTTTTCGGCATCATGTCCGTACCCCCTCCTCCATAGTGATGGCTGCGGCCACTTTATAGTCCAGGCCTGCAGCATCCTCTTCTATGACGGCTAGTCAGGTTCTGCGGAAGGAGGACAGGCTCCTCGACACCCTTGGGAGGAAGATTTTCACTAACTCGGCCTTGCAGCTCCGGCAGGCTAATGAGGAACTGGTGTTAGCGGGGGCGAATATGAAGATGCAGAAAGGTCTGTTGGAGTTCGAGGAGTTCATCCCGGTTGAGAAGCTGGAAGACTTTAAGGCAGGTCTATCTGATGCCAGGGTCTTGGCCCAGGATCCGCTTGAGGCCGCGGCTCATCACGTCGACACTTCGGCTCGGTGCCTTATGCTGGGAGTTGATACCTCTCGACAGGCGTGTTTGCATGCCACCAAGTTCCCAAAGGAGGTGCAGGACAAGGTGTTGGACCTGCCGTTTGACGGTAATGAGCTTTTCCATTCCACAACGGATGTGGAGCTTACCAAAATGAAGGACAACACCCAGACAGCTAAGTCCTTGTCCGTCCTTGTTAAAACCCCTTTTAGGACCCAGAGACCGTTGTCACAAAGCCGGCCCTCCTCTGGTTTCAGGGGGTTTCTAGACTGGAAATCCCGCAGAGTGGATACCCCTTTGGGTAATTCCCGCCAGAGGCAGCAGCGGACTCAGTTTTTCTCCCGTTCCTCAGACTCCTCCTCAGGTTCAGGTAGCAACACCACCGAAAAGCCTGCCAAATGAGGGTTCTCTGCAATCACACAAGACCCCAGTGGGAGGACGCATTGCGTCTCATTTGGAGGCGTGGCAGACCATCACCGAGGACAGGTGGGTCTCGTCAGTCGCTCGGGCGGGCTTCCGCTTACCCTTACTCTACCCTTCAACCCTTCTTTCCAGCAGTCGGGGTCGTCCTCCCTGAAAGCCGAGGTTCAGAAACTTCTGGACCTCAGAGCTGTAGAACCCATTCCCCTTGGGGAATGAGGGAAGGGCTTCTACTCCCGGCTGTTTACGATGCCCAAACCCAACCAGGCTGGCCTGCGCACCATCCTAGACCTTTCCCAGTTCAATCTTTTCCTACCCCAAGAGAAATTCAAGATGATCACGCCCGGCCAGATACGGTCCTCCGTGCAGATGGGCGATTGGCTCAGCTTGGTGGACCTTCAGGATGCGTACACGCATATTCTGATTTGGAATCCACACAGGAGATATCTCAGTTTCTCTGTGGGAGAGGAGCACTTCCAGTTTCGAGTGCTTCCTTTTGGCCTCTCCTCGGCGCTGCGTGTCTTCACGAAGATGTCGTCGGTGATCGCAGCCTATCTTCGTCTGCAGACTATCTGTATTTGAACGACTGGCTTTTACGCAGCCCTTGCGCGTTGAAAGCCGCCTGCAATCTTCAGTCTCTAATCGAGCTCCTGTTCCACCTCGGGCTGTCGGTGAACTGCTGGAAATCTTCCATGGCAGTCTCTCAGGACTTGGTTTTCCTGGGGATTCACTGGAACACGATCGACTGCAGAGTGTACTTGACCGGGGACAGAATGGCGGATCTGTTGGCCACGTGTCAGATGTTTGCGCAGTCGGAGAGCATGTCGGCCTGGTGGTTCCAGAGGCTTCTGGGCCTCATGGCCTCGTGCGTGTTGGCTCTTCGGCTTGCTCGTCTCAATATGAGGCGGACTCAGATGGCTCTTCGGAGTTCTTGGCTTCAGGCTGTGGATCCGGACTCCAAGTTGATAACGATGTCATGATGCCTACCTCCAAGGAGCCAGGTCCGACCCAGCAACCCCAGAGGCAGGCATCATTTCCCCTAGGGGAGTGCCAGAGGGCCCAAGATGGGGCCCTTTGGACGCAGTCCTTGTGCCTTAGGCGCCAGGCTCATGTTGGACCTCTATCCTGGCGCCTTAGGCAACAGGCTCATAAAGCTAGACATGTGTTCAAGTGTTTTAATGTGCACTTACCTGATGCAGACCATGCTGCCAAATCCAGGCCCTCTTGAGGCCTGAATGGAACTACTTTACCTGTGGGACTACTTTCCACCCGGGTGTGGTCGGGGAAGGATACATACCTGATCGGTGGAAGGATACACACTTGGAACTTCTTCCAAAGCTATTTAAACCACACCCGATCAGCAACTCACGCTTCGTGTTGTTCTGCTCCTCGCAGCTGGACGCTCACCGTGCCGGCTCCTGCATCTGGACCTCAGCAACGCCTGTCAGTACCCTGGGTCACCTGCAAAGGGAGACAAAAGACCTTACCTGTTAAATCAGCACCACGGGGACATCACACCGACGATCCTGAAAAGGAAGACATCATTTTTAAAAGCATTTCGCTACGATCGCTGCAGCGCTGCATTTCACTCACCTATCCTGGACGCCACCATCTTCAGCAGCGATCATCCGGATCCACAGCCACTTCCCAGAGCCTAGAGAGAAAAAGACAAGAACAAGGTGAGAGAAGGAAGGGAATAGGAAAAGCTCAGTTTCCTTCTAAGACTTACCTCTTGGGTCTTTCCCATTTCATTTTGGGTCTTGCCGCTTCCAGGCATTTTCCGGACCCCGGCCCCTATGGGGAAAAAAGACAAAGACATTGAATGAGCGAATGCAAAGACATTACCCGAGCGCTCATCCAGAACTTACCTGTCATTTACTGGAACTGCACGTTTCACTTCGGGTCGGCGCTTATCTCCGGCATTCCGAACCCCGGCCCCTAAGGGGAAAAAGACAATGAACATTATTATCAAGCTTGGACTTTTGAACTTGCAACAGAACTTTTACAGAGCCTTACCAAAATAGTCAAGCTTACTTGAACTCCCATCAATCCTCAATCCAGTGAAGTAACTGGGTTTCAACGCGCCCCTGCATCAGAAGCAGGATGGAGAGCTCATCCTTCCTGACCCTAAGGTGAGACTTCACGGGGAATCGTGGAAGGGTATCGTGGAGGGTTGGAAGAGAGTGGGAGGCTTGAGCATAACTCAGTCAGTAGGTAATACTCCCTTTTCACGCACAGGGGAATATTCCTGCGAGCCAGAGAAGCCAGAGCAGAGGGGCCCTTCCTGTCCATCTTCAGAGTCCTGCGCTTCACCATTGAAGAAGCATCAGCACTCGAAGCCAGACCTGCGCCTCCGTGGGAATCAGGTGAGCGTTACAACAATTCCGGCTTCCATGAGAGCGGACCTGGACTGGTGGTCGTCTCTCAGCAACCTGTCGGTGGGGGTGGGTTTTCAAGACCCAGCCCTGATGGTAACGGGCACAACTGACTCCTCCCTTCAGGGGTAGGGTGCGACGTTGGATCTTCTTCAGGTCTCGGATCTTTGGTCGCCCCAGGACAAGCTCCTCCACATAAATCATCTGGAGCTTCTGGAGATTTTTACATTGCTCAAGGCGTTCAGACCGATCATTGCCAACAAAGTGGTCCGTATCCGCACAGACAATGTGGTGTCGATGTATTACATCAACAAGCAAGGGGGTACCAAGTCCCCCCCTCGTGGACCTGTCCATCCAGATTTGGGAATGGGTGGTTCGTCATGGTGTCTGGCTACTTGCAGTACACATACTGGGCCAGCTGAATGTCGCGGCAGATGCCCTCATTCGGCAGACGATGGTCAGCTACGAGTGGGAGCTGAAGGCCGAGGTCCCCTCATGGATTTTCCTGAGCTGGGGCACTCCGGAAGTGGACCTCTTCGCTACGGCGGCAAACAAGAAACTTCCGCTGTATGCCTCTGGAAATGGGCTGGAGGCCTCCTCTCTGGGAGACGCTCTTGAGATTCCATGGCACAACATGAGGGCTTATGCCTTCCCACCTCTAGTTCATCGAACGATTTGCAAACTGAAGAACACGGTGAACTGCTCTCTTCTACTCATAGCCCCGTGGTGGCCAGCCAGGTTTTGGTTCTCAGAACTTCAACACCTCTCAGTGTATCTGCCGATCAGGTTACCGGTGACCCCCTATCTTCTTCACCAGGGGGAACAACAGCTGTGGCACCCCTCCCCACAATTGCTCAGCTTGGCGGCATGGTGCCTGAGTTCAGGTCTTTAGAACATCTTAGCCTGTCTCTGGATATCATGCGTGTTATTTAAGCAGCCAGGAAACCCTCGACTAGGTCCCAGTACAGAAGTAAATGGCGCATGTTCTGTCATTGGTGTTTGAACAAGCAGCTGAACCCAAGGACGGCTACAATTGACACGGTACTGTCCTTTGTATCCCACTTAGCAGAGTCGGCTATTCACATTCTGACATGTAGAACATATCTTTCGACGGTTTCCGCCTACCAATCTATGGACCAATGTTCTTACTCTCTGTCTAATCCAGTGGTTAAGAGACATTTTGCAGGCTTGACGCGCCTTTATCCTCGATCCGTAGTCTGCACCCGTCGTGGGATCTGAATGTGGTCCTGACAGCGTTGTACCATAAGCCTTTCGAGGCAATGGCCACAGTGGACCTCAAACACCTGTCGTGGAAGGTGTCCTTTTTGGTTGCCGTTACTGCAGCAAGGCGCGTGAGTGAGCTCCAGGCTTTTTCGGTGGAGCATCCCTTCTTGGTTTTTCACAAGGAAAAGGTGGTCCTACGGACAAATCCTGCTTTCCTGCCGAAGGTGGTCTCTGATTTCCATCTGAACCAGTCTATCTCCCTGCCGGTCTTTTTTCCGAACCCTGCTTCAGAGGCAGAAAGGGTTCTGCATTGACTGAATGTCAGAAGGGCTCTTAAGTTCTATTTGGACAGAAAATCTGAATTTAGGAGCCCTTCTCAACTATTGGTGACCTTTGGTAATCCACAAGGTAGACAGGCCTCTAAGGCGACGATCTCCCGATGGATCGCTGCCTGCATTACAGAGTCTTACACTGTCCAAGGACTGAAGCCTCCTAAAGGTATTCATGCACACCTGGTGCGGGGCAAGGCAGCCGCAGTTGCTTTCCAAAAATATGTTCCTTGGGAGACCATCGCAAAGGCGGCTACTTGGGCCTCCCCATTGGCTTTTTGTAAGCATTATTGTCTAGACCTGAGCTCAAGATCTGATACTCAGTTTGGTCAGGCTGAGCTGAAGAACCTGTTTCAGTAAGGGTTTTTTCCATCCACCCATAGTTCCTGTAAAGAGTGCTTGGGAATGTCCCATAAGTTTGGAGGAAGGGGACGGGACGTAGGAGAATAAACAGGTTACTCACCGTAGTGTCCATAGTCCCCTTTCCTCCATACGCCCGCCGTCCCCTCTGATAAGGTTCCTCTGTTATTGCTAAAAGAACTTTGACCTGGCGATAGAAAAGGACTGATGGGCGGAGCCAAGATGGGCGGGGTTACGGCCGCGTGAGGGCCCCGCGTGGAAAGAGGAAGGACTAAAATTTTTGCTAAATTTTTGGATGCTTTTACAAAGTGCTCCGGTCCCATTCCACAGGACGGAGGAATGTCCCATAAGTATGGAGGAAAGGGGACTATGGACTAGGAGTAAGGTGGTCACTACGGTGAGTAACCTGGTTATTTAGAAAAGGGAATTTGATGTGGAAAATTTTCATTAAAAGAGCTAACTTTTGTGATGGAGGCTTCCAAGAACCATAATTCCCAGAGTACTGGGACGAGTAAGAAGGCTGCAGAGGCACATGGTTGCAGAGTGCAGCCCATTGGCATTCATGACCCATACCTGAGGATGGCTTAGAGGCATAAAAGGTCCCCTCAGGTGCAGGCCATTAGATTAGGAGCAAGATCCAGAACAAGACCGAGTTGGAAGAAGGTGAGGGGGCCGAGGCAGCAGCAGGAAAGCAGTAGCAGCAGTAGTGGGTAGAGGAGTTTTTCACTCTCCAAGAAACAGCAGAAGAAATAATGGAAGAACCAGGATGTCGGTACCAGAGTGACGAGAGAAGCTGATGCCGATCCTGAGAGGTGTGTGGTTCAGAGATTACAGCGACAGAGGACAGCATGCCTGTTTCTAACTTTCCCAAATGAGCAGTGTTCAGTGGTGGCAGGCGAGCACCGAGACGCCAGGGAGGATAGAGCAGCAGAAAGCGCACCCACCTGTGACTTTCCCCAATCGGCAGCTTTCAGTTGTGGCAGCCGAGCACCAGAATGCCGCGGAAGCTGCAAGGACTTTGAGCCGTGGGAGGCCGTGCAGAAGAAGATGCTAGACTGCATTGGAGAAGAGAATGAGAGAGCCTGAGAGCAGTAAAGTACACAGGCGTTCACTTCACCGATAAGTTCACTGTCGAATTGTGGTTACTCGTTGCACGAACCCAGTCACATTATTGAATACCGACCTAATGTAAAACTGATAAATGGCTTCAACCAATATCAAGTTGATTTAAACAAAAGCAGTTGGCAAAGAGAAACCCCAAAGATTCCACCTAAAGGAGTTGGTTACTTTGTGGTGGGGATTAGGAATAACCAATCCTACAAAGGAGCATTATATAAAGAAGGCAACCCAAACCATCATTGCAAAACCAAGCGGAACATACACTAAGACATTTCACAAATACATTGGGTAACCTAAGTCAAGGAAAGAAATCTAAACATAAATTGTATGAGGAAGATTGCCCAGATGTAGAGAATATCTTAAACCCACATCGCCAAAGAAGTGTGGAGAAGATGGTTAATTATACAAAAGTGGAACAAGATTGGCAGGAGGGCTGGCCTTCTGGTACACAAAGGTCAGGAGGAAGGAAGCCTAGCCTGGCTTGCGTGTGGCAAACACCCAAGGGTGACAAATAACATCAGTGTGGTTCTTGTATCCCCTGAAGAGAATTCTAAATTTAAAGTTGTAAAGCTGAAAATCGTGTTAATGTAAGCCTATGAAGTTGACCCTTTCCACAGATGTACTTGGAGGTAGTAGTTAGGCCTGACAAAGGAGTATAACAGGTCTTGGAACTTTGTGCCAATTGGTTGTGTGTGGGCAGGAGAGTTTACCCGTACAGTGAAATGCAGTGGTTTGTCTTGGCTGGCAGGAGAGTATACCCCACTGAAAGCATTTATAACCATTATTTTGGAAGTAGTAAACCTGGCATGGAGTAAGCCAGATAAAAGCTCTTAAGGTACTGTGGTGGGATAAAACGTATGACAAGGTTAAAGTGGTACCAAAACATCTTGACAAAATGTATTTTGAAGCTGATGAAGTTTTGAAATGTGCTTGATGGATGTTTTTTCAAGGAAGCAGTACTGAAGTTGAAGTGGTGTTCAAACATAGTGACAAGTACATTTGCTTTGAAGTTAAAGAAGTTACATATTCATTGTTCATGACCAGAAACTGTCTCAAGAACTTGACTACAAGTAGACAAAGGAAAGTATTGTTATACAATTGTGTACTGTATTTGGAATACAAGTTGGAACTTTGCGTTGTCAAGTTGGATTAGCAAAAGAACTGAAGTGGAACCTTTCTTTTGGTATGATATCGGATTTCCTTATCCTTTTTGAACATTTACAGAAAGACCTGCTTTAATCTCGGGAAGAAGAATTCACCCAGGTTGTCAGAAAAAGCAGTTATTGTGTTGTGAATTATGTTGCTCTGTTTTTGCTGTTAAACTGCCATATAATTCCTTATTGATTCTGGTGTGTATACAAGTGTGAGGGACTAAAACCCTTTGTTAGAATGTTCCTTTAGTTTACTTTAGGTAGGGAAATCCTCATCAGGGTAGGGATAGTGAGGCGTTTATCCAAACGTTTGATTAAAATAAAATTGCATTTGTTGAAAAACTTTATCAAGTTGTCTTCATCGCATTTCTGTCCCCTCACACAGCCTGGCTTTTAATGCTGCCACCTATGCCCTGGCAAAGTACATCCCATCTTGTAGACAGTTATCTCTGAGTCGGCTAGTAATTTGCCAAACCTGTACATGAAAGATGTTTGCCTCTCTGGTGAAGGATGGGGAAGGGTCCACATCGGACGCTGCAGTCTGGTCTTGACACAGCAGACTGTTTTGCATATTCGTTGGGTGCAGGGTCTGTCCTATGGCGTGAAGGCACGCCCCTGTATGCTCGCACCAGAAAAAATACAACCTGCTAGGGAAGAAGGCCCAAGATGCGCTTGCAAAGGTAACAGGTGTTTATTTCCACAAACAGAAAAAATATCAGCAAAGGACTCTGCTGCACGAGAACACTCTGAGCTCTGGGAGCACTGCAGTACCTTATAACTACAGACAGCGTCACTTATGAAGTCATACTATACAGTACAATTCTACCATCCACATTGAATGTGCACTACACATATAGGGTCTGCTCCATATGGAATGCCAGGCCATTGGTCTGTCTTCATCTGTCCATCTCCGTCCACGTGGGTGCTGCTGGGCTCGTCATCCATGGTGAGGTTGGTCTAACAATTAATTGGCTACACTGTTATGGAATGTTAACCTTATTGTTGCAAACACCTGGTAGACATATTGATGGGCTGTAGGAAAGTCGAGGTCACACTAACTCACATGCTTCACTCATTCCCAGGGAGCTCAGCAACTCCCAAGGTCCTCCACCTTAGTTTTGGGCTATAGTTTAGTTCCTGCCCTGCACCTTACTGCACAAACAACGTGACCCATTTCTAGGGTGTGATAGCCTTGCCTTCTGATCTTAGTGATCGATCGAGAGGTGTAAAAGTTTTGTGGTTGGTGGTTTGGGTTTGGCTGATATTGTGGCATGCAGAGCTCTAGAAATGAAAGCATTGCAAAGCTGTATTTCTTGTGCTGGGATAATTGGGGCAGCAGGGCCTTGCTATCTGTCTTACAGATGGTACTGCCGAGAGGCGCGCTACTCCCTTCTCATGACCTTGCAGGGCACACTCTTCCCTGTGTGCGAGGGCCTGTAATTCTGTGGAACAATGGAGGATTTAATGGGCTGTGAGAGACCTGGCCATGGTTGAGGTGTTGTTCACGCTCATGCAAGGGACCTAATATTGAAGTGCCTAATACTATTCACCACAATTGGGCTTACATTCTAGGATGGCTGCCATTTGTCTACGATGGTGTTCGCATTTATGTTTCTTCTATAACTCCTAATGCAGGCATTACGGTGATCGTTCACACCCCTTTGTCTGTACCCTCCTCCCCCCTGCTCCAAGAATGTGTCTTCTAACGTTTGTCCCCTATTGTGTATCGTCTATGGGGGTAAGAAGACCCTGTCTCCTCCCCAACACTCCCCCCTTTTGTTACTTCTACAGTAACAATCTCCCAAATAGGTTCCCCCAGGGGCCCTCTGAGTTTGTCTATATTCTTGAGCATTCCTTCTTGATTTCGCTTCTAGTCTTTTAGCTTCTACGTATGGCAGTAAATCTTGAATTGGGACCCATGCTCTACACACATCTCGCAAACTTTCCCCAGCATGGGTGCATTCTTCTGGTGTCATGTAAATGCAACCCCCATCTCCAGCTATGTCAGTCCAGTGTTTGGTGTAGTTCTAAAGGTCGGGTGGGGGTTTGGTGACAGTGCCAGGGGGAGGTTTAAGGGGTGGTAAATACATGGTTTGTTTGGGTCATCTGTCTGGTACCGTTCTCTGTGGTACCAGGAGGTGCTGTGGGTGTTACCCCAAAAGAGAGAATCATTATTGCACTGCTTGGCACTGCTTTTGCACAATATTGGAGTCCCATCTGACACGTGTAAAACATAACCAAACAATGATGGGCCAGCATCTTCACTATCGCACCCAGTAAGGATGGGGCCCAAGAAAAGGCCAGATCGAATCAGTCCTCATCCTGTATGCCAGCTTCTTTCTTCATGTGTACCCCCAGGTTGTGCACAGCATCGATGATGTGTGACCGTGAGCCATTCTCAGCATCAGTCTTAGGGCACAGAGGTCCACTTTTATGATGTTGAATCCTTGTTCAGTGTTTGCTAGCTGTATTAGTTACCAGCTGACAAATTGCAGCCATTTGGCATTGGCCGCTGCTTGCAACCCGGGCAGCATCAATGAAGCAAAACATTTCTCTGCTTTGCCAAAGAGACTGTATTCATCTGGTATTTCGCTGAGTAGGGTTGCTGAATCTTGGGACAGGTAATTTGATCTCTTTTTCCTTGTTAGATGTTCCTGCTTGTCTTTCTCTGGGAGGTTGCAAAACTGTGGTGCTGGCAAAGATGTTCCTTGTTTCTTCTTTAAAGGTTTCTGTTGGTGCCCCTTGCAGGCGTGCTTCTGGGATTACAAGTAGGGCTGAGTGCAGTGTGGGCAGCGAAAAAACAATAGCCCCTTCATGATGGTGGCAGGTGCAAGTACGGTTGTTGGCTACACACAGTAATCCATCACTGCTGCTGTGCCTTTTTTGAGATCAGGAATAAGTAGAGTTAAATTGCAATGTTTATTGGAACCCACATGTATCGTTCCAGCACTGTAAAAGCAACATTTCTTTTTGTTGTTGTTTTTTTTGTTTTTAAATTCTTTATTTCTAATTTATATTAAATTATTAAAACTTTGCAACATCCAAAATACTGAGCTTGAACTATGTATATCTTCAAACAGGTTATGTACAAGCAATACAACCGTTAAAACACAACAGAGTATCCATCACCCAAAATCCAAACTCAGTTACTCTAAAAGCACAATACAACACAACATATAAACAACATAACAAGACAAGACGAGGGACAACAAGTACACACCCATACCCCTAGCCCTCCCCCACCTTTAAAAATATATACAAATCACACCCCCAATATTCATCTAACAATTCCCATAAAATTCATTGAAAGGTCCCCAAAGTTCTTCATATATTGTTTCTTTTTGCTGCTTACATTACAAACATTTGTCGTATTTTGAAAGAATCTTCACACCATGGAGCCATTCCTCAACCAGTGGCTTTTTTCTCGTTTTCCATACTTTTAATACCTGTTTAATCGCCACCAGTAAATCTCTAATAATCCAGCACCTTGTGATACAGTCAATATTTCGGCCACATCTTGGAGACTGCAGAATCACAGACGAGGAGCTTTGTGGGAGATTTATGTTTCAGATTGCTTCAATTCTGTCCAGCACATCCTTCCAGTAGTCCATCACCCTATCACAGTCCCATAGCATGACTTCCTTTCTCTTTCTGACAACCCCAGCAGTAGTCACTTTCCAAGCCACCCATACGGACAGGGGTCCAATAAACCCTGTCCAACACCCTTTGATGGATGTAACGTAAGCAAAATTCTTAAGTTTCTTCTCTGTGTACTTTCACTGGTTTCTGCATCGCTTCAACCCATGTTAGTTTTGTGATATGATCAGTCCAGAATTGTGTACATGCAGCTTCCCCCCTTGCCAGAACCCCTTGTTTGTATCCGATGAGGCCCTCTGCCATGTAGCTCATGGTTGCTTCTTGCCATTTTTTGTTTGCAAATTTTAGTCCTTCTATTACCAGATAAGGTCTCTTTAGGCATTGTTTGCTTTTTAGATTATTATTTCATTTCAGGCGATCTGCATCCACCACTTTGAGTCTTACATTGTTTGCCTGGAAAGTGCCTCTGAGCTTACACAGCACAATATGTACTAGGCATTGTGCCTCTAGAATTGTGGCACTAGGACCTTGGGTGCCCCCTGACGCATGCAGTATCAATGAACACAAATAGCAGCTTCCATTCACTCTATTTCTTCCCACCACACCCATATCAGTATACCAACTGTTAGATAGTTCAGGGTGGCGTAGATCTTCCATAGCATCTAAACCAAGTCACTATATGCATCATAGTTTTGTCTGCAAGCATGTCTCTATGTATTTGTGGGTACTCCTATATCCATTTATGATTGCAGTTGCATTATTTCCATCAATGGGGTTGATCCATTTGCAAAACAATATCGACCAAGCAATATATTCTAATATTCCAGCTGGAGGGGGTAGGGTGTTATCATTTTGGGGCATGGGGTTGTATTTTGGGAGCGATACATTAGCTGGTAGGTTGTGCTCTGGGAACCACTATTTACAGTAAAGTTATAAGCTCCTCCTGCCCTCCCCCTTTCATATTACCCTCTAATATAAAAATGCTCACTAAATAAATTCCCAAGCTCTAACCATGGAAATGGTAAATACAATAGCAACAAATGACATAGCACACATATATGAATACAAAAATCTAGAGCTTACATCAAAATCATAATGCTTTATAACCTATTTTGAGTGCTTTGAATGTGCTGGAGCCATTTGCTCATATTGAGTTATCCGAGGGCGATGGTTGCATGCTGTCGATCAATCTGAAAGGCAAAATGTAGGCACACAAAAGAGGGAGCGTGGCAGGAGAGAAAGAAAGAGAGAGAGAAAGAAAGAGAGAAAGGCAAGCGCAAGAGAGCATCTTGCAATCTAATCGAAGAGTTGTAGCACCTTTTTTTGCGTGTGCACACGTCTGAGAGGATGTTAAACAGAACTTTGAGCTATGGCTGTAGGAAAAGGAAATGAGCTAGGTCCCACTGCCAATTATTAAAGTTCTGGTGTAGCGTCTGAAGGGGCCTTCCGAACAACGGACAAGTGGATCCAGTATGGGATGCCCTTCACTTTGATGGCAAGAGGAATGGCATAGGCCACTTCAAATAGTCAGTTGAACCTGGGGCTGTTCCACTTACGAACAAAGGACCAAACGTAGACGAGTTCTCCTGGTAGCACTGATTGAGTGGGTGGGCAATCATTCGTGGAGTCAGCTGTGGAGCCTGGACGTCTTCTGATCGTGGTGGTGCAATCTATCGGGAAATACATTTAATGGCGCGTATTAGGGTTGTCATATAGTCTTTAAACTAGTCGCCTAGAACTGCTGCTGCCCTGTGCGTGTCTTATGCTCTTCTGATGGAAGATATTGGTGTGTGCATGCGGTGGCCAGTTACCACCTCATGGTGCAATAGATGGTGGTCCTTGCTAGGCTGTGTGCACAAACTGAACAGGGCTAAGGGTAGGAAATGCACCCTGCGTTTCTTTAACATGGTGCAAAGCTTAGACAGTTTAATTTTTAGCAGTCAGTTGATTCTGTCCACAACCCTGTTGACCTGGGAGTGATAAATCTTACAGATCTGGAGTTTGATGCCAAGCAGTGCAGTGATCCCCTTAAACAATTCATTGAGAAATGTGTGCCACTATTTGACCTTAAAACATCGCACACGCCCCATTGGGGGAACACTTTGCGGACCAGAAATTTGACACCGCATTTGGCATCCGGATGTGCTCAAGGACCTGCCTCCACCCAACTTTAGAAGCGGCAGACAACAGTAATTAAATATCTGGACCCGCTGCACCTCTCCCCCATGTCCACGTAATCGATATGCAACTTGCGGAATGGCACAGTGGAGCGGAGTAGAGTGCCTCAACGTTTGTAGGGTCATGCCTGTGCTGAAACCTTGTCATGTTGTGCATCTAATGACCATGTTTGTTAGGTGTTGCTGGAGATGCGGAACAAACCAATCCTCTGTCTGCAGCAATATGGTGCTTGGAGCTGTGGGAGTTGGGATGGAGCTGATCAAATGTTGTTACAAGTAGGTTGTGTGGCATCACTATCTTTCCTCTGCATTCCTTTCTCCACAATAGATCTGTAGGGGATTGTGTGCACCCTCTTTTTACCCACAATTCCTTCTCCTGGGGCGCTTCCCTGTAGTTCAATAATTTGCACAATAGGCAGGGCATTGTAACCCTAGGGTGCTGATCAGTGGCAGGTGTTATGAGGACATATTCAGTTACATTGGGAACTGGGAGGTATGCTGCAAGTTTGGCCGCAGTGTCTGCGGTGGCGTTTCCGAGTGACACTTCGTCGGTGTTATTAGAGTGGGCAGCACATTTGGCGACTGGCACGACAGGTTGGGACAGTGCGAAGATCAGTTTATCTAGCAGCACAGTGTGCTGTACTGGAGACTTGTCTGCCCTTCTAAAGCCCCCTCCCCTTCCACCGTGATAGGCCGGCATGCACAGTGTTAGTGATGTATGCCAAGTCCAGGTAGATGGTCGCGTGTGATGCTTGTGATGCTTCAGTGAGTGCAACAAGTTCTGCTGCCTGGGCGGAGTAATGCATTGGTAGCCTTTTCAAAATCAGTGTTTCATATCCACAGTCCGCTAGGCTTACTACCGCCGCCCCAGTGTGTCTGAGACCCGTGTCCTGGTCACTTTTCTCTTAACTGTCAACAAAGAGGACCCCCCCCCCTTCGAGTGGTCTGTCCTTTGCCCTAGGGATCTCATCGTCCTCCCCCTCGTACGTCACACAGTCATGTCGTGCCAGATCTTCGTTGGTGCATGTTTCTGTAATGAACATTGCTGGGTTCACTCTCTTACAACGCGCATTGTGAATGTTTAGGTTACAGAGAACGATTGTTTATGCTGATGCTCTGTGGGTGGTTAAAGTGAATTTGGATCTTTCTAGAATTGCAAAGACGGCATGTTCCACATAGAGGGGGACGGAACAGCCCATCACAATTGTGGAACTCTTCTCTTGGAGAAGAATACCGCAAGAGCCTGTTTGCATGAAAACTGGCCCGGGATCAGAGTCTAACATGCCACTATAATAGGCAAGTGGCTTGTGGCCCATCGTGCTCTTTTGGGTCAGTACTGCATTAATGAGCTGACCATTGGAGAAATTAAAATCCCTGTGTGTAATCTGGCGTTTCTAAAACTGGGGTGGGTGATATTACTTCCTTGAGATCATTAAAACCCTGTACCATTTCTTCAGTCCACACCACCTTATTGTTACTCTTTAGTGTCTCTTTGAAGCCCTGTAAGAGCGGCCTAGTGTAGGCTGCCCTGCAGTAGTTGCAGAACCCTACATCTCTTTTACTGTTGTGGGCTGTGGTGTACGCACAGATGCTGCTCTGTCTAGTATTATTCTCTTCCCATTTGCCGATATGAACTGCCCTAGGTATAAGACTTCTTGGAGGCCGTACTGCAGTTTTGTTGTGTCCACTTTGTATCCCTTGCGTGCTAGGAGCTCTGCAGACAGAGTATCTTGTCTGCATTGTTGCTCACGATTGCTGCACACAAGCAACTCGTTACATTAACGTATTGGATGATCATACTGGGCACTTGAATGTTGCCTAAATCTGCGTTTAATATCCTGTTAAAGATACCAGGGCTCTCACAGTACCCGTGAGGCACTATTCTGTGTTTGAATCTCATTCCCCAATGAGTAAAGGCAGTGAGGCACTGGGAGTCTGGGTGTAATGGTATGGAGAAAAATTTGTTTTTCAGGTCAACTACTGTGAACTGTGTGACCTCCTTGGTGATGCTACATAACATTGTGGCAGGGTTGGGAACTAGAAGAAATTCTTGCTGTAAAATATCATTGAGTGGGCGTAAATCCTGGATCATCCTCCAACTCTTCCCTATTGCCTTTTCTACAGGGTATGTAGCCATGTTGCATGGGGAGGTGGATGGCACAGTTATCCCTTGGACAATCAGAGCACTGATTGTATCTTTTATTCCCTCTTCTGCCTCCCTTGAGAGCGGGTATTGTTTCACTCGTAATACTGCTCCTGGTTTTAGTGTAATTCGCACTGGAGTCGCCCCCTGCTGGAGCCCTACGTCATAGGGGTTAGTCGTCCACAGTCTCTGGGTCACCTGCTCTAAGTGTGTGTCAAAAAGTGAGCTTGTGAGGGCCATTATAGCACACCAGACCTTCCTGTACTGCACCAGTATCTCGCAAGGGATACATATTTCCAACACAATTTCTCTGTCCCCTGGTTTGTCCTCGAACAATTCTGTGTCTGTAACCTCTTCAGAGGTATTGTGGGGTCCATGCAAAGTATGGTGCGTACTCGCACCCATGTTGGTCAGTTCCTACCACCACGATCCTTTTTGCTGAGACCATCAATCCTTGTAATTCTAGGGACAGTATGGTACCGGGTGCCAATTCAGGCAACACAACATAGTGGAAAATGGAATCTGAGGGCACTCGCCAACAATCTTTGCCAATTTGAGGCACCGGCTCCACAAAAAACGTTATTCCATACACAAACATGTCTGGGTCGATGGGAATTTCCCAAACCACCACCTCTCTTTTCATTTCATGTATTATCAACATTGCTTGTATGCCGCACATCGCTGGTGTGGCACAAACTATACCGTTGTCAGTGAATGAAATAGCCATGTTAAGCTTGCTGAGCAGGTCCCTGCCCAACAAGTTAACTGGCGAACATTCAGAATATAGTAGGGGGCCCACACCACCTTCCCCCCCTATTTTGATGTCAGCCTCTTCAGTGTATGGAACTGTGGAGACAGCCACTGAGAAGTCCTGCGTTTTGCCTGAGAGCAGGAAATCCCCCTCACTGATGCATGATTTTGTGGCACCCGGGTCAACCATAAAAATTGAGTGTTTGTTTCCCATCTCTGCGCCCACGAAGGGTTCCGCGTCAGGGTGAACTGTCATCGATAGGACTCGGCACGGAAGCGCTCTCTGTGGGCTGTGCTAGTCTGGATAGGTGTTGCACCCCTGGAATGTGAACCGGTTTTGTACCCATCACGCTCACCCCTCTGTATGGTACTATGGTGCCATTCAGAAATTCTTTGGGTGTGTGCATATTGCTGTTCCCTGCTAGGACATAAGCTGTTGTGGGTACTGTTGCTGCTGCGGCTGTATCTGCTGTGCTTGCGCCCCTAGGGACTGGGGTGTCACTTGCATATAAGCTTGATGTATCTCATAAGGGATGGAGGTCATCCTTGGTGTCGGCATCTGGAGGGCTCTCTGGGTGGTGGGTGGTAGGTATTGTACATGTTATATCCGCCCCCTGGACTACTGCTGCATTGCTGCATTGCCGCAAAGTGTCCCCACTTCCCGCAATTCCAACACTGGGAGGTTCCAATGCTCGCTCCTCTCGGCCCATTAATCCAAAGGCCCCTTAACCTCTCCTCCTTGCCACTCGTGGGTATGGTAATGCTGTCCTCCTCCTCACTGCCCTTGTCCTCCTTGTGGCCACTTTGCTGCCATCCGGACCTCTGCGGAACCTTGTGCGCCCTCTGTTTGTGCCAGTGTGGATACCGCCCCTTCTACAGCTACCTTAGTTAGCTTCTTCTGCACTAGTATGGCTGCTCATTTGCCTGTAGCTGCTGGGCTGCTTCCCCTTCGCGTTTCTTTATTCGCTTGCAGTGGTGTATAATTATTGTCTGCATTTCCGCCCACCCCTTCGCCTCAATGCCTATAATTTTGTCAGGGGCCTTCTGAACTTCTTTCAGTAAGCCCAGTTTGATGGCAAAGTAGAAAAGAGGAATTGTTCGGTCCCAATAGTCCCCCGTCTCCGCTCCCCAAATGTCCTGAATCTTAATAATGTGCTACATGGGGTCTTCAACATCCGTAGTGATCGACTGCAAATCGGACGTATCTGGGTAAGTGTGCCGAAGCGAGCCCCACACATGTGCCCTGATATTGTTGAAAGGCACGCTATCATGCGCATCATCATCAAACCTCTATCGATACTAGCAAACTTTTCTGTCGCCCACTGCAAGGGGCACGCCCGCTGTCTATTTCTCAAACGCATATATCCATTTCCCCACTGCGGCTGTCAACAGCAGGAGTGTTTTTATCCGATTGTTTTTGTCCATCTGTGCCCACGGCACATACTGCGCTCTACCCACCCTTTATGTACCAGGGGCATCTGTAAATCTGATCCTTTCCTTTCTTTTGACACTTCCCTTTTTCCTTGCTACCATCATCCGGCCATGTCTCTGTATGCATTCATCCCACAAGCTTTCCACCCGAGGAGTTAGCTTGGGGGCTTGCTGTGTTTCCTCCCCGCCTCAGTCATATTAAAATTCATCCTCAGTGCACCACCCCTCCTCCTCCGTCCCCCTACCTAGTCCTCTATCATACGTTACAGTTCTGTACCCAGCTTTGGCTGCCCGCCCATCCTCTTTTTTTTCTATAAGCATGTCCTTTATTGCCGTACTGTCCACTCTGAATAAAAAAGTCTCCCGCTCTCCATTCGTCTAACCCCTTCTCCTTTGTTTCACTCTGCACTGCCCTTAGTCGCTCTAACTCCGCCTGTGCTGATTCTAGCACCTCTTCTAGTTCCTTCTGTCCTGCACAGTCCTGGAGTGGGGCTGTTATGGGTGTGTATAAGGGTGGCGTGGCAGTGGCATGCGTAGATACATAGGTCGTGTTGCTATATCTTGTCTCCGGGAGCACCCCCAATGGGTATAACCCCCTGTGTTCAGTTTGGCTCCACTCTGCTTCTGCTTGCTGTGCCCCTCCCTCATTGGTCTCTTCTACGTCCTCGATCATTTTCCATAAGTCTAGAATTTCTTTTCTCTTCTGCAGTTGTTTACCCTTATATTTTGCTGCCAGGAGCATGGTCATATGCTCCAGAATTCCCTCATTGTGTGTGCCCTGCTCTGGCCTGGAGTTAGGCATCCCACCACGTATTTGGAGGGGATTGGGTCCTCCGACGTATTCCATATCTATAACAGGTAATGTCCGCAGCACAGCACAGCTGCGGACATTACCTGTCATAGATATGGAATACGTCGTCGGACCATCCCATCGAAAGAATGTTACCAGGTAAGAAAGTAACTTGTTCTTCTCTCACCAATTGTTTGCAATACTTCTCAATATTTTCCCGGTACAAGGGCAAGGCTTTGTACATGTACTCATAAGGTGTTTGCCCTCCCATTGCTGCGGCGCATGTGCTATAAAGCACCTATGCGCCCCCTAATCGCTCGCTGTGCATGCTGCAAAAGTCACAAAGAATCTGATTGTGGTTCCCTCCTCCCCGTCAGCCCAGGTTACTTTCCCTCCCCTCCACTTCAAACAAACGCTCTCTTACACTCCACTCACTGAACACACACCACTATTTACAGGCTGCCCCTCTTTGGGCCTCCACCCTACACAATAAAAAAGACACAAACACAGTAAACTAAAATAACAAATTAAAACAACCAGCACTACTGTTCCTGAGCTCACAAATTATGCCGGGCAGCTATGTATTTTCTTTTTCCTGCATTACACAATATAAGTGGCACCACCTTCCCCCCCTCACTCAGGCCGCTCCCCAACACTCAGTTTTCCTTTCCATAATATTCTCCTTAAAAATTCAATAATAATATAAACCACACAAACCACAACCACACTTCACCAATAACCTCATACTCCTTACAACCTCCCACACTTCCCCATATACCCTTCTCCCGCTTGTTACCACTTGTAAGAATATACTCACATGCGCGTGTTCACCCGAACTCCTCCATCACGGGGTTCCAACACCGGCTCACACTCTCTCCGGAGCTGCTGTCAAGCTCTGCTTGTAGTGGTTCCTGTATATCCCAGTTAACCTCCTCCTCACCTGTTAGGGCTTCGTCTTGACTCTCTGGGCTCAAGGATTGTCTTGGTCTGTAATCCCTCTCCTTTTTTGATCGAAGCGTGCTCCTTCCTCGAATGGAAGCCACTGCGAAGTCTTAGCAGGGAGCCTTGTCGGTGACCCCCTCCCGAGAAGGGAAAGATTGGGGAAAAAGCCAGACCCTGGCAGCAAAAAACCCCAAGGAGCAATCAGCCGTGGTCTTCGTCTGGAAAGTAGGCGAATCTTCAAAGTTGAAAATACAACACAAGGTCGAACTTCCACAGCCAAGGAAGCGGAGAATCTCCAGCAGAGAGTAAAAGGGAACAGGAAGAGAAAAGGAAGAGAGGT
Organism: Ambystoma mexicanum; assembly: GCF_040938575.1. Taxonomy (NCBI): domain Eukaryota; kingdom Metazoa; phylum Chordata; class Amphibia; order Caudata; family Ambystomatidae; genus Ambystoma; species Ambystoma mexicanum. The sequence continues at coordinate 845,637,874 of NC_090924.1, read as the reverse complement.
GGGAAAAACTGAAGAAGACAGGAAAGGTAAGTGAGAAAACAAACGTAGAAGAAAGGAAAGCCAGAGAAATGCCTGAGATGGAAGCTCGCCGGAGCGGGGAGCAGAAGGCACCCGCACCGGAAGTGCGAGGAAGGCAAGAAGCGTCGACCAGAAAGCAGGGGTCGGCAGCAGAACCCAAAGCGCAAAAAAATGAAAACAAAGGGGCACAGAGAGAGGAGCCTATGGCAACAGGCATCAAGCGTCAGGGAAGCCGACGAAGCAGTTGCAACGCAGCGGCGGCAAAGGCGGGTGTGGCTAAAAAGCCTTTGACCGCGCGCGTGGAACACTAGGCAGCTAAAGCGGAAGACATGGTGGCAATTTACGTCTTCCAATGCAGAAACGTGGCCATATGCGCCAGTCACCAAGGCGGCGCATAACAGCTGCGCCTGCTCAAAAGAGGAGACAGGAATTCCTCAAAGACGGCTCCTGTAAACCACTCAATATTACGCATTTTGGGGGCTGGTCACTGTAGGTGGGCGCGGCCCCTCTGGGGAAGCGTCATGGAAGCCTCTGCAGGCACAGGGGTGCTTGGATCAAGTGTGGGTCACCAAATGAAGGCATGCACCTGTACATTCAAACCTGAAAAAATGCAACCCGCTAGGGAAGAAGGCCCAAGATGCGCTTGAAAGGAGGATGAGAAAAGCCAACACGTGTTTCGACCAATGGGTCTTTGTCAAGGCAGTGGAGTATCTTGCATAAGGGATGGTCCTTGGTTAAGGATCTACAGAACCCCGAAACCACAGAGCGCGAATGCGGAGGCCCGTCGGTCCTTAGAGATGGCCTTAGAGATGCTAACCAGCACCAAGGACCATCCCTTATGCAAGATACTCCACTTCCTTGACAAAGGCCCATTGCTCGAAACACGTGTTGGCTTTTTTTCATGTTACTGGTAATTATGTTGCTCATCAACACAAGCAACCTTGTGTCTATTAAAACCTGTACCACGCATACATGACTGGCTCAGAACTCATCTTTTCAACTAGCCTGAAGGAAATATCATGAATCGGTGATGAACACTATACCCAGCGCCTATTACAACACGGGGTTCCAGCACCCTCCTCTTCTTCTAAACCCACAGGACTTCGGGAGCATTGTCCTGCAGGAACCGTGGAATGACTGCAGGAACTTACAGACCTCTACCGAAATAGCACAGGGATCCGTTTTTCTCCAAAGCTTCCTCTACAAGTATGCAAGTTGGTAGGACCTTGGCTCCCTCCTGGGCTCATATCTGTGTCTGCCCGGTGCACCATTACAGTGATAGAGTAGCATTGTTTTTCAAATAATTAATTGCTTGTTAGGCCCTGTTTTATCGCAGATGATGAGCCTGGCAGCACCCACGTGGACGGAAACGGACAAGACGGGTGGGACCAATGGTCTAGTATCCCCTATGGAGTAGGCCACCCATGTATAGGGTAGCTCCAACCAGCCTCACCGGTTTTCACTGTATATGACGACAACAACAATGATGGCAGGTGTCCTTTTAACTTTCTGCAGATCCCCAATTGGCCAGAACGTTTGATAGCAGCAGAGTTTTTTGCTGATGCATTTGTATATTGCAGAAATAAATACTTTGGTGACTTGGGCCTTTCTCCCCAGCTGGTTGTATTTTTCTGGTGTGAGCGTACCGGGCGTGCCTTCAGGAGTCATATCAATCGATACAGAAAGATATAGGCGGGAAACAGCAATAATTGATTGCAGAGATGGTAAGGACAGAGCAACAGACCGCAAAGCGTGGCATAGCAACCCTTAAGGGTGAGAGGCAGAGCATTAGAAAGTGAGAGACTGTGGAAACCAAGTAGCAACAGGAAGGAGAGATGGACCAAAAACATGGGAGTGGCTGTCAAGCAGGTAGTGCCAGGCAGCGACATTAGGCCCGAGAGACAGAGAAGTGATGCTGGTAGAGTGAGGGACTTCATTTATGATGTAACTAGCTGGCATATGTAGTACGCCTGAACAGACTTTTATTGTCCATGTATAATGAAGATGAAGCTGGATAGAACGCACCTACAAGTTCTTTGTCACTAATGTTTTCGAAAACAGTTTTAATTTTACACACAAATTGATAGTTGTGAGACACTTTTTTACTCTCTTGTGAAGCAGGAAACACATTTTTACTCTCTTGAAATAGGATTTGCTCGCTCACTCAAAAAAGTTGGACTGAATTGCTCTCACGCCAAAATCCTCCTCTGGAACACTGGGGACACCTTTACCACACCTGCCAGCTTTTGCACAGCTTGGGCTTCTCCCTGAACTTCAAGAAATTTCAAGTTTCGCCTTCCCACTTTCTCCAGTTTATCAGAAGGGCTCCGGACACTCGGGCAAGCGCTTTCCTCCCAAAGATCATGGGGCACATATCTTGCAGATGGTGAATATCTCTCAGTCTCTGTATGGACCCAGCCTCAGCATTCCTTCATCTTCTGTGCCTTATGGCTGCCTTCATTCTGGTGGTGCCAAAGGCATCTTTACGAAAGAGGTAGCACCAGTGGCTACTTTGATGTCAGTGGTCTCAGTTTCAGGGCAGTGTGTCGAGACCTGTTGCAAGTCACTAGCCAGGTGTCTCAGCACCTGCTGTGGTGGACAGTGTGAGTCAATTTGCTATGGGGACACATCTTTGAATGGTTGGGAAGCTCACCTGGGAGATCTGAAGGTGACGATTTCTGATCCCTGACAGAGTTTTGGGGACACACAATCTGCTTGGTCTGTGGCCATCAGGCTCATCCTGGTGGCTCTTTCCCTTTCACGGGGTACACGTTTCCTGATTTGTGTACAGACAAAACGGCAGCCTCCACAATCAAGGACGTTTGGGGTTGCTGCCATTGTAAGAAAATGATGCAACTGTGGTTCTGGGCTCTGGTGAACATGTCTGTCTGTGGCCCATCTTGCGGGAACAAAGAACGTAGTTGTGGAAGACTTGAGCAGGCAGACATCTCCTGTTGATTGGATTGTGTCCTCCCTCTTATTAATTTTATGATATATCTTTCAGCTTCAGCTGCTTTGGAATATATTTTCAGCAGAGGGCGCTGTGCATCGATGCGGTCGACTCAATGTCCCTTGAGGGCTTCCATCTTGGAGTCAACATCATCGTCGGTATATATAGCACATGCAGCGCCCGTTGGCTTTAGTTCTGTTTTTCCACTATAGCATTTGCTTCGTGAATTACAGTGCACTTCAGTTTTTGTGAGAAAACTTTGTTCGAGTAGTGGCCTCATCTTCAGCTCCTTCAACCCCAAAGACCGGGTTCAAGAAGTGCTGCAACTGGCGCCAATATGTCCCTCACTGACCCCCATCGGGTGTTTCTGTGATGCCGTGGCGTCGACATAAAATGGTGGACTGTGAGTTGCTGACCGGTAAGGCTCAAAAAGCATAAAGGGAAACTAGCCGTGGGTAGGACCCCTACTAAATCCCTTTCGATGACTACATCGAGAAAAGATCATCCGACAAGTCGAACAGTGACCATCTTCGAAGGAAGAGATCAAGGAAACGATTACGCTCCAGGTGAGGATCATACCATTCCTTGTCATCTTCAAGGAAGTCGAAGAAAAGACATGCGGAGAGAAGTACGTTCAGCTAAATCCTCTACTCTGGCTGAGTGGGAACATTTCAGAAATGTTGAAAATCTTCGAGAGAGAGAGAGAGAGAGAGACCCCAACCCCCTAGAAGGAAAAGGTAAAATGCCATGCTCCTGTCGAGCTGCATAAGGCAGACAAGGAAAGGCCAAAGACTACATCCGTGCACCCTGGAGCCCGGGACGGAAGTCAAAGACCACGCAAGATGCTGATACAACGAGAAATCGTCGAGGACTCTTTGGAGTCGAGAGTCAAGCCCTTCAAAGGCTCTGTCAAAAGTATAATAGACATAAATGTAGTTGAGGCGTTAGTGTGGAAGCCATCAACACCTTTACCTTCACAACCTAAAGAGATTCAAAATCATACTAGCCTTTACCGAAAAAGGACTTTTTCAAGTCTTTATCTTCAATCTATGAGGATTATAAACCCTGGGACAATGACACCCCACCATTTGGATTGCAACTGGCCACACAATGTCCCAGAAAGCTTTATTTCTGAAGAATCCAGACTGAAAGATCTTTACGAGAATCTGCAAACTGCTTGTGGGGTTGACACCTCATCGGAAATAGAATTTGGCAAGCCAGACCCAGCAGACCATGCTGATGCCTCTTATAGGCACCTGATGACTAGCGTCATTGATTTTCTGGGGTGGGGCAGACCTGCTCCACCGTTTGAGCAAGCTGACCTAAGAGATATTCTGGATAAAGGTCCACAAAAGGATCCAATACTTCCTTTTCATATAGCTCTTCAGAAAAGAGTTATGGCAAATTGGGAGGTTGCGGAGTCCAGTCCAGCAGTAAACAAAACCTCACAGAAAAATACAGGCCATCTAGTAGCAACCGTACCTACTTATCTAGACACCCAACACCTGAAAGTCTAGTTGTTCAAGCAGCAACATCTACAAAACAGGCAGCATACCCTACCATCCCACCAGATAGGGATGATAAACGGTTTGGCGCCTAGGTAAGAAAGGTATTTTCTGCAGGAAGTATGGCGCTCAAGTCTGCTAATGCCACTTGCGCCCTAGCAAAATTCATGTGCACCTGTGGGACTGTGTAGCTATGGTGGCTGGTAATATTCCCGAAGGGGAAGGAGGAGATGGCTTTTTGAACATTGTAAGAGATGGCAAGGAAGCTATCAAGTCTCTGCAATCAGGATTGGACTCAGCATCAGCAGAGCTGTGGTGGCAAGCACTGTAATACGCAGGTTTGTGTGGTTGAGAAAGTCAGGATTTGCACCAGATGTGCAGTCCAGGCTCCTCAACATGCCCTTTGACAGCACTCAGATGTTTGGCGGCAAGGCTGATGAAAGCCTGAAGAAGCTGCAGACCTCAAAGGCGGCAGCCAATTCCCTTAGAGCCACCATCAGACAGCCACAACCCTCTCACCCGAGTGGATTATCGTGGAGGAGTAAGTCCTTTTGCTTCTACTCCTCAGTTGGAAGGGCAAGCGAACTGGCTAGTCAAAGGAGTCAGAAGATTCCCTCCTGGTGGACGAGGGAGAGGTGCAAAGCCCGCCCAAGCAAAGGCTACTTTACCATCAGCCTCTGATTCAGCCGCCTCAAAACCTCTTTAAGGCCTTCACCCACAAGATCCCATTGAGAGACAGACTCTCAGTGCATCTGCAAGAATCGCATGCCATTACTTCAGATGCGTGGGCATTGGAAACAGTAGCCCTGGGTTACTGCCTCCCATTTCTAAAAAGGCATCAGGACCATCCACCGGGAGGCACTCTTTCAAGGTTCCACATCTGTTTCTTGTTCAGGAAATTTTGAGCATGCCAGAGAAAGGTGCTATAGAACCAGTACCTGTAACTGAGAGGAACACAGTGTGATACTCTCCCTATTTTCTAAGCCCTGCATAAAAATAAAAGGACAAAAAAGTAATTTTTGATGCTTCGGAAAGTGCTCCGGACCCATCACGATGGACGGAATGTCTTAAAAGTATGGAGGAAAGAGGACTATGGACTAGGAGTAAGGTAGTCACTACAGTGAGTAACTTTGTTAATGTTGCCACTGCGGCGAACTCCAAATCTCAGGAGTTTGCCAGCAGATTCCACCAACCGAGGATCTTGGGGGACGCGTTCTCTTTCCTGTGAGAAGGCCTGTTTCTGTATGCTTTTCCCCAGTTTCCCCTCCTGCTATGTGTCATCAACACACTCAGTGGTCCCATGGTTGTGTAATGTTGTACTGCTTTCTTTATTCATGAGCATGTGAATCCATGCCAGACCCCATGCTGGAGAAGGAACAAGTTACTTACCTGTAACTATTGTTCTCCTGCATAGGTCTGGGATGAGTTCACATGCAAACCCCTCCCTCTTCCCCCTCTGTGGCTCTTCTTGGTCATACTGCCACATTACGTGCTACCAAATCTGAAGATGGCTGCCAGAGGAGGGGCTTAGGGAGAGGGCAGTCATTGGCTGGGGCAGCATGACCCTGAGCTCAGTCATTGGTCTATAGTAGAAAGACGGTTTGTAAATGAAAGTGAAACTGTTTTTTCTTTTACTGAGGATTTCCGGCCTGACGACGGGGAATATTCATGAGCATTTTAATCCATGCCAGACCCCCATGCTGGAGAACAATAGTTACAAGTAAGTAACTTGTTCCTTAGCCTATCATGGAACTTCAAAGGTATAGAGTAACACTATAAGGGTAGCCTTTTTGTTGTGCTAGACATTTCTAAAGCAGCCTGTCTGCCACGCCTAGAAGACAGTATAAGATAGACGGTCTCTTTGCGCTTAGAGGACTTTGAGGGTAGCCAGTCTATAGTGCCTAGAAGAGCATATCAGAGTAGCTTATCTTCTTCACACAGACGATCAGGTCACACAGAGAGATCAAAGATAAGCTCTATCTGAGTTTAAGGTATGTATAAACGCACCCCTTCGGTGGACATTTGCCGCAGGCACTGCTAGCTATCCACTCACTTTAGAAAGCAGCTATGAATATGACACATGTGGTCTAGCTGGACACCTAACGGCTTCGCCCTTACACCAGACTTGCCACACCACCTCTGCCATTAGAACACAGCGACAACCTACACCAGTTTTCGTTCGAGCTGGTCACATATTGAGTCCCCTCAAATAGCGCTCTGTTGTGACCTCCCTCCGGACCCATCCACGTGCCTGACCTCTTAGGTCGCTTACTGGAGCCTAGCCAGCCCACCTAAATCCTGATATTGGCCTAATGAACACACGCACTTTAAACCTTTCTGAGAATCCTCCCATACTTGGACTTTGATCCCCTGAGGGCGTTCCTATCACAAAGTGCTTTGAGGCCATATAAATGGAAAAAGGCGCTATATAAATGACTACTACTGCTACAGGACACTGCTACTTTTTTTTAACAAGTGGAAGATATTTGTAATATGGTGTAGAATGTCGAATGTGAATCTCATTGACTGCTCACCATCTAACCTAGTGCACTATCTATTTCACATGGTAGACTCGGGTCTAGTTTTTAATTCCTTTACATCCCATTTAGCTGTGCTTCCTGCATACACAACATCTCAAAGCACAGTTTCATGGTGGAAAATTCCAGTTGTGAAAGCCTTCATGGAAGGGGTGAAAAGAGTATATCCCCTAATTGCAAATCCATCACCAGGTTGGGATTGAAACATTGTCTTAAGCTAGCTCATGGTTCCACCCTTTGAACCCATGCATAAGGCAAGCCTAAAAGATCTGACTTACAAAGCTGCTTTTCTTATAGCCATCATCTCTACGAGTAAGTGAGCTCCAAGCTTGATCAGTTTCACACACAGCCCTTTGTCACAATACATAAAAAGAAGGTAGTATTAAGAACACCCAAGGTTTGCACCTAAGTTAATATTCCATATCAACTAATCTGTTGAAACTGACAACCTTTTTTTCAAGACTCACCAAACTCTGGGAAGAGAGAGCCCTCTATGCATTAGATGTTAGGTTTCATTTTTTTGAGATAGTACATGAGATCTCTCCTTTCGGGAAAACCTAAACATACAAGTTATTTGTTTCATTGGCTGCAGGGAGAGAAGGGAATCCTGTCTCCAAAGCGCCCATCTCTAAATGGATTGTGAAATGCATACAACAATGCTACAAGTTAGCTAACAAAGTACTACCATTTTATGTTTGGAGCACACTTTACACGTGGTACATGGTGCCAAATTAGCCTTCATTGTAAATGTGCCTTAGAGGCAATTTGAAAACCGCAACATGGAGCTCAGTTCTCACATTCATCCAGCATTACTGTGTGGCCGCACAAACTAGGAGCCACTCCCACGTAGGGACAGGCAATGTTAAGCCATCTGTTTGCCTCTCTCCCTTCTAACAACTCACCTCCTTCTCGCTAGTCTATGCAAAGCATGCGATTCTAAGCGATTTGTCCCGGGAGGATAACTCAGGGGCAAAGTGCTTGCCTTGGAAACAAGATGACACGGAGCAACACGGGTTCGATCCCAGGCTCTGCGCTTAGAAACCTCTGGGTATTAAGCACGTTATAAATAACCTATCATATCATATAAGCACATCCACAAGCTTTGGAAGACAACCGCTACATACCGGTAATCGGTTTCTGATGCTTGTATTTGCTTAGATTGACATGCGCCCCTCACCCCCTTCCTCCTCTCGTTGGAAGTAAAATGTACATAGACAGTTTACACCTTCTTCACTTTTCTTACACTTTACTATATAATTCATGCAACCTCAGGTCAGTTACAAAACAATCTGAGGACCGCGCTGCATGCAGGACCATGGGTACAGTACACGTAACAGTAGGGATAGTATTACAAACACACCCTGTCGACGTCCCTTTTTTATTTAGAAAACAAGTTATGTAATACTACGCACCAATCACTAGATGTTACAGGGCGTGTCGTAGCAGAAACAATGGGGAATCGAACGATAGTTGGGAAGATGAATCACTGGAGCCTGAGCCTAGTCACATGGAAGACGTTTCCACCTGGTGTACCTGCAATTGTTGCGTGGCCATGCCAAACGAGGTGGAGAACTGCTGCTGCCAAGAAAACTCAGGATGCTCAGCCTACAAAACAGAAGAACACACACCACCGCTATGCATTACCGTGCTGCATGACTTCAGGGCAGCCTGCCTCACAAGGTCCGTGTTGAGGATTATGATGTGAAAAAATACAGGCATTCTTCAGGACCGACTGAAGTATCAATAGAGCATTGCCAACGCTCTCAGCATACCCAGATTGCACACTACAAGTGCAGAGAGGCAAGATGCAGCTCAGTCAAAAAACGACTCTGAAAAGCAAATCTTAAATACATGCTGATGTACCCAGCTAGACTAAAAGTCATCCACAACAACCGCACCTGGTTTCTTCGACACACCGGGAAGCCCCAATGACTGGATTGAAAGAGAGAGAATTGGGTTGAAACAGGACGGGCCCTTTCCCACAAAGAAAACAAGTGAGAAAATCAGACACAATGGCTCCCACCGATAACGGTACAAGATGACACAAGGAACCAACAACAGAACCTCGCACGGCAACATACATGCATAATTAGCAGGAGGATAAAAGGAAAACCACCTCACCCACGGGAAGCAAGGACACAGTTGTACTTGGACCCCCAGACACTACACCTTTAGGATACTGAAAGTCAGTATACACCGGCTGCACACCAGTCGCTGCAGACAATTGACAAGCAGCACCGTAGTGTAAAGCAGGAGAGCCTGAGCATGTCAAATAAAGCTGGGCAATGGTTGGAAGGGGGGGTACGTTTGGGGGTAGGGGAAGTTTAAGTGCACAACCCCAAGGAACAAGTAAGGCAAACGCAGACCGCAAACGGGAAGAGCACGAGACGAGATTACAGCAGTACAAAAAGACACATCAAAATGCTCCAGAGCATCCAGAGGAGTTTGTACGGCTGACACTCCAGCGCATGGCAACAGGTGGATAGTATTAAATTGTTAACCTGTAAAGTCAGGGAACTAAATAATTATATAAAGAGAAAGAGTCATGACATACATGCACAGGCAGAACATCAACATTGCTCTACTCCAAGAGACACACTTCACCAAAGACAAGCTGAACACACTGAGCAAAAAATGGGCGGGCTGCACAATAGGGTCATCGTATTCCACATATGCCCGAGGGGTAATAATATGGATAGCCCTGGCGACACCATTATGGATACAGGAAATAATGATAGACGATGACGGCAGAAGGATTATAATACATGGTTTCCTAGAAAAAAGGGAGGCATGTATCATCAACACATACGCACCCAATCACGATGCCTTCACCTTCTTTAGATCCTTATATGCAAAGATAGGACCCTACAGGAACTGCTCGCTTAAATGTGGAGGCAACCTTAACTGCATGATATTGCCAGCTAGAGATAGATCAGACAACAAACACACACAACCATCCCCACCTGCCAAGGTGTTGTCTACCCTGCTGAAAGCTTTCGAATAAACTGATGTATGGAGAAATATACACCCGAACACAAGGCACTACTCGCACCATTCAGAACCACACAATAAAAGCACTAGCATTGATAACTTTTTTGTGGGCAACGAGATTAGTAACACATTCACACAGGTGGAGTATAAGGCACAAGGATTATCAAACCATGCACCCCTTATAGTGGTATGGCAAGCGCAAAAAAATCAAGAATTCCCACATGGAAACTAAGAGCGGGAGCTCTACAAAACACAGTATTCAGAGAACACATGAGAGAACACATCCACTTCCAACATAACACTGAGAGCGTCAGGTCAGCAGACACTCTGTGGGAGGCGTTCAAAGTGGTGATTAGGGGCAATGCCATGTCCAAATCAGGGGGGTTACAGGCAGTAATTACCCAGGAGGCAGCAGAAGCGGAGCTAGAAACAGAAGAAAAGGAATCTAGTGACTCCAACATACACACCTCCTCGTTCACTCAATTGATGCTAGAATGCATACAACACTGGGACAGACTGGGAAAGCTAAGCTACAATTAATATACAGAGAGATTACAGGCAAAGGGAGACAAACTGAGCAGATTACTATCATGGCTATACAAGAGCAACACCAGGAAAGAAATAAGCACCATCATGGACACAAAGGGACATACACATTTTCAGGGAAGTAATGCACCAACAAAACGGAAGCGCTGAACACGGATCAGGCAGAAGCTTTAGCACAAATAGATCTTCACCTGTCTGGATGCAATGGCAGTGGAATGCCTTGGGACCCCTATAACCATAGAGGAAATAGAGGCCACGGTAGGTGAATTGCCGATGGGAAAGACACCTGGCACAGACGAGCTCCGTAGCAAATTTTATAAGGCTTTTAGTATGGAGTTAGCAAAACCACTCCTCATCATGTTTAATGAAGCACAGGAATGGGGGGAGCTTCCCAAATCTCCAAGAGAAGCCATAATCATACATGTCCTTAAGGCCAACAAACAACCCACGGATTGTGGATCGTATAGAACACTGTCCGTCCTCAACCAAGACGGTAAAATCTCCACTTCATTATTAGCCAACAGACTTAAAAAAGTGGTCGCAGATCCTTATCCATCCAGATCAAAGTGGGTATGTGCCCGGCAGGAACACTAGCTGGAACCTGCGGTGACTACACCACATTATACACAGCACTGAGAACCTCACGAGGCACTATGCAGTAGCATCCCTAGACACGATTAAAGCAGTTGACTCTATAATATGGACATGGCTGGAAGCCACATTGAATATATTGGGACTAGGAGCAGAATTCGTTAAATGGCTGATGCTACTGTATAACAAACCAATAGCAAGAGTCAAAACGCGTAGCCAGATATGGGAGCAATAGGTCCTGGAGAAAGGCACCAGACAGGGATGCCCCTTGTCCCCTATGCTTTTTATCCTAGCGCTAGAACCCATAGCAGCATACCTCAGGCAGGAATATGCAGAGACAGGCATAAGGTTGGGAGGCACAAACCACTGCGGACGATAAGCTGCTCTATATGCACCACCCATAAACAAACTTAGGATACATTTTAGAGATACAGAATAGATTTGCAGAACTATCAGTTATCACGATCAGGCTGGATAAATCGTGTCTTTTCCCACTAGCGGGACTGAGGGGACTAGCAGAAAACAAACTACCGGGGTTACAGATATGATGACACACAGATACGTTTAGATATCTTGGGGTGGACATCTATCACGAACGGTGTCTAGTCAAATGGTCGACAAAGGGTCGACAGTCTAAAGGTCGACACAATTTGGTCGACAGGTCAAATGATCGAATTTTAGTTATATATTGTTTTAGGTTTTCGTTTAGGGAAAAAGTGTTTTTTAGCAAAAAAAGGGGGCCGGGGGGTGGACCCCACCCAAAAAAAAAAAGTGGAAAAAAAAGGAAAAATCGATCATTTGACCTGTCGACCTTTTGGTGTCGACCATTTGTCCTGTCGACAATTTAGATTCGATCATTTGACCTACAACCATCACGAACCACAGAAGGAACATGAGAATAACACCAAACGAGCACTGCGTGAGGTAGAGAAGTCCATGAGCTTCTGGTCCCAACTACCTCTGACTCTCATGGGCAGGGTCTCATTGTTGAAGATAGTGGTCCTGCCCAGAATACTACGTTTCTTCGGCAACATCCCGTATGACATTCCGAAGAGGTTCTTCATAGAATTAGACTCCATATGTAGAAGGTTTTTATGGCAAAATAGCAGGAGCAGACTAGCACTGTCCACATTATGCCGTCCATGCGAAAGCGGAGCGATTCGACTGCCTAATTAACTGACTATCGGATGAACCCGCACTAGATTCCGCCCTATTACAGGAACCCAGCACACCCTTCTTCCTTAAAGAAGTGCTATGGCTAAAGAACACACATCTGACACAACCTCCCCACTTGTACACATTGGTGAAATGCATCTGGCAGAAGTCATGTAAAATACTGAAGCTGAACCCCCCGCCCCTCTTCTCGACACAAAGTCCACTGGTCACATTGGAAGAGGAAGCCCAACAAACAAGGTGAAATATAAGGAGATAATGGGAGCCCTCGGGAGTGGCCACAGTAAGACTTATTCACAGAAGGTGAACTAATCAGCTTTCAGGACCTGGTGTAACATATAGGCATACACAAGGGGCAATACATTACGTATATGAAAATGGTGAAAGCACTCAAAACAAAGTGGCCAGAATTAATGCAAAATATGGACTCCAATGACACGGTAGACACTATGTATGAAGTAGCAGAAGGCGGTCACACCGTCTCCCGCTTATATGAGCTGCTTCTTACGAACGACAGGAGGTGTACTAAGAGTGCGGGAGAAGTGGGAAAAAGACATAGGGGAGCAATTTACAGGTAGTAGCTGTGAAAGCATCCTGGGATACCACAAACAGGTGTCCATGAACGCTAGGCTGCAGCAAATACAACTATTCATCACACACAGGGCTTACTTCACACCCAGCAACATGTCGAAATTTTGCAAAACAGACAACACAGTGCTGCCCTAAATGCAAGGCGATAGGAGCAGGCATGCTGCATATGTTCTGGGAATGCCTGATAGTCCAACAATACTGGGAGGAGATAGCAAACAAACTAACCCAAGCGGACATTACATTGACTGTGCAATCTCCAGCAGCATGCTTACTCGGTACAGTCACCAGGAAGGCAAATGCGAAATGTATGGAGGAATTTAAAAATCTAGCATACATATTAGGGAATCGCAGAATCACCACCGGCTGGAAATGGACAAAGAACTTGAAGGTGAAGCTTTGGTGGGCAGACTTGCATAGATGGGTGATGGCTGAAACAGCAGTATGGCAGAGGGGGCAGCATAGCCTAAACAGATAGCGTGACGCAGCTGCAAGAATGGAAAACATTAACACATGCAGTATTCGCACCCAAGGGAGTAGACAACCAGAACAATTCCCCAGGTACCAACCATATGCATTAAACTATACGTAAAGCACCAACAAACTGAATAGACTACCATCCACTGAAATGCAACGGAGAGCTTCAGCTCCGGGAAGTGCACATATTGTTTAAGTTGGGCAGGGGGGAGGGGAGAAAGGTAGTTAATCTGTACAATAAACTTGCAAATGGTTTCCTCTGGCTTCCGCCTACCGATACCTCCAGCTCCTCTGTTCCCACCCCACCCCACCCCCCACAGATTGGGACAGCAACTCTTCTGGCAGAGATCAGCTTGCTCTTAGCGAGCCAGGCAGTGGAGGAGGTCCCTACTTCACAGTGAGGCATGGGCTCCTACTCCTGCATCTTTGCCATACAGAAAAAGAACCAGGCTGGCCTGAAAGTTGTTCTCAACCTTTGGACTTCGAACCTTTCCCTACCCATACAAAAGTTCAATATGGTTATGCCACTGCTAATAGCGGAGACACTGTGGGGGAGACCGGATGTGCTCCCTGGATCTAAAGCATGCTTACCTGCACGTCCTGATTTGGGAGCCCCATCATTCCTTCCTATGTTTCAGGATCATGGGCTTTCATCTCCAATACAAGGTCCTCCCATTTGGCCTCAATTCGGCCCTGAGAGTCTTTACAAGGTTAATGAATACAGTGGTAGCCCTGCTCAGAGCAAAAGGCCACCACCTTTATCCATATCTCTACGACTGACTTGTATGAGCGGAGTTGCCAGAGTCCAGCGCACAGCGGCCACACTTATGCACATGCTATACGATTGGGGGTTCTCCATCAACCTCAAGAAGTCGCAGTTACTTCCCACGCATTCCTGGGGCTAGTTTGGGATACCAGGGTGGAGAGTATCTCCCCCTCAGATGACAACATCACAGCAATCAAGAATGCCACAGGGCATTTTCTCAGCAGAGCAGTAACTTTGGCATGGTGGTACCAGGACCTGCTTGGAATAAAGGAGGCTTGTCTCTTGGCTGTGCCACACATACACGACTCAAAATGAGGAGGCTGCAGCTACATTTCTCAGCCTCTTGGAATCAGGAAATGGGCTCCCAAGCGGCTCTAGTCAGCATACCACAGCCCTTTCACCAGGACCTCTCGTGGTGGAGGACAGAGGCCAACCTATTAGTGGGCAGGTCGTTCAGGCAGCCACTACCAGAGGTCACCATTACCACAGACTCGTCCCTAGAGGGATGTGGGGGGATACCCTGCACAACCAAAGTGTCCACGGAATCTGGTCGAGACAGGAACTGGAACACATCACCTGGCTCGAGATGATGGCCATCTGGCTTGTTTTCAAAGCGTTCCTCCCCATTGTCAGCAACAAGTCGGTTTACATTCAGACAGCTCCACATGCATATATTACATCACCAAGCAGGAGGGTTCCAGGTCTCCTCCACTTTGCAGGCTGTCCATCGACATATGGGAGTGGGCACTGTCAAAGAACATTTACTTATCAGCAGTCCAACTCCTGGGGGAATCCAACCTGGAGGCGCGCAGACTCAGCAGGCTGAGGTTCGACAACTATGAGTGGCAGTTGAGCGATTATGTCCTGAGGGAGATCTTCATCGGGTGGGGCCACCCTCAGGTAGACTTATTCGCCACCCTGAGCAACAGGAGATGCCACCAGTTTGCGTCTTGGATGCAAAAAGGCAGAGTATCCCTAGGGGATGCTCTGCAGCTTCAGTAGAACATGTGGGCATATGCTTTTCCCCCCCAACCCCTTTGTTTCAAAGGGCCATCTGCAAGGTCTAGGAGTCAGAGGCTTCGGCTCATCTTGATAGCGCTGTGGTGGCCAGCCAAACCTTGGTTCTCAGAACTCCTCCGACTGTCGGATCAACCTCTGGTCCCCCTTCCATTGGGACCAGCCCTCCTACTATCCCAGCAGGGAGGTACAGTGTTCACCCCGCACCGCTGAAGTTAGCCCTAGCAGCGTGGTTCCTGAACAGGTCACCCTCAAACATCTGCACTTGTCACAGGACAACCTAGCAATCATTCAGGAGGCAAGAAGCAACTCCACAAGGAGTCGATACAGAAGCAAATAGACCAGGTTCTGTCACTGGCCCAAGGCAAACAAGATAGATCCTCTGGCATGCACACTAGACCATGTGTTGTCTTTCTCTGCACATCTGGGTGATTCCAAGCATCAAAGGCGTCAATAGCGAGGTGGATGGTGATGGCCAGCAAGGAAGCATATGTGGGCCAGCACATGTCTTTGCCAGCAAAAAAGCATGACCACATGGTCCGAGCCAAGGCAACGGCTATGGCCTTCCAAAGACACGTTCTGTGGCAAACAATAAGCAAAGCGGCTACCTGGGCTTCTCCATCAGCCTTCTGCAAGACCTATTGCTTGGATGCCAGTGCCAGATCAGACGCATTTGTCGGAAATGGCCCAAAATGGCGCCCTCACAATTGCGACAGACGAAATGCCTGAGTTTTTTTTTTTTTTTAAACACCCCCTTTACACCACATATATATATATGGGGGGGTATGGGATATTATAGTAATATGGGAGGGCTGCAGGGGATCTCCCCCCGCATATCTATGAGGTGTAATGTTTTTTTTTTAGGTCAGCATTTTCGGCCGTCGCAATTATGTGTGGTCACAATGATCACATAGATCCCTTTCCCAGGCAGTTTTAAAAAGCTTGTTTTCCTAGATGGGCACCTCTCCTCTCCAGGGCTTCATTCAGTTGTAATCGCCCATAAACTATGGAAGAAAGGGGACGGGACGTAGGAGTAAATAAATGTTAATCACCGTTATGACTAACATACTACCAGTCCCTAATCCCCTTTCCTCCATAACTCCTACCATCCTCTCCCTTAAAAAACCTGTCATTAGGCAATTGTAATACAGCCTACGCGTCAAAGGGGACTGAGGAGTGGCGCCGGTGGACGGAGCCAAGTGAGCGCATGCTCCCGGGGCTGAGCCCCCACGCGTCTAAATTTAAAGGGGAAGACCGTTTTTCTGGTTAAAAGGGTTCTGTTTCCCGTCCCTAGCGAGGGACGCCCATAAGAGTATTGAGGAAAGGGGACTACGGACTAGGAGTACGGTATCATGGTACACATTCAATTTTTTCCATGCCCCAGTCTGTATTCTCCCGTCATCCCTTTGATGCCCTTCCTAGCCCTACAGTCCTCCTCCTATAAGACCGCTCCCCTGATGTACCCACATCTCTAATACTCTGTTCTTAAGGTGTGTGGCTGGCTCCTAAATCTCTGCATCTTTTGCCTCAACTTGTTAGGCCTGTTCCCTTACCTGCGATGAAGCAGTGTTTCACTCCACAATCGGAGATCTCTTTCGAAAAAAAAATATTTATCATAATCTCTATTCTTGATATGTTTCGCCGTCTCAAACTACTTAATTGTAAACGATCCCTTAAATGCTTTTTTGGCCCTATTCTTCTCATGTCTCTGGCATTTCTGATGAATTATGTACGAATTCATCTCCTGTAATTGCTACTCGTTTAAACGTAGGTTCCCTTCCAGTTGCCCACTCAAAAATCCTGGACGGGCTTAATAGCACTACTCCTCTTGCTCCCACAGGGACCCAGTACTATTCACCTGGATATGTTGCCAACTGCCGTTGCTTCACGCACACCACACTATAACTAAGTAGGTTACAAACCAAACTAATATGCGTTCTGGTACTGGTGAGGCATAGATCAATAAATAGCTACGCAAGTTCTTCATGCAATGTCATGCTCTGAAAAAGTTCTTCGCGCAATGTTAGCCCTCGTTTTCTCACAACATACAGTTGTTGAAGTGTATACCAATGTTCAGTGTATGCATGCATGGATTGCCATTTACTGTTCGTTCCTGGACCATGGTCGTCTGGAAAACCAAATGTTCAACACTGCATACCCGGACTTTCAACAGAATTAGAAGTGCTCTATGCATGACAAATAACAGTAACCTTTTGATGGAATGCAGTGACAGTATTGTAATCATTGAAATTACTGCTTGGTTAAAAAAATTATACATGCTCAATGGATTGTCTCGTGGTACTGAATGCAATAAGCCCCTCAGCAGTGTTATCTCCTGTAACAGCGCCGTTGACTGGGCGAAGGCCCTTTCTACACAGGGGCATGTAACGCCATCCCTAGGCCGCATCTTGACATATTGCTTAAATGTCTACCTCCAGCTTTGTCCGTGATAAATCTATGTCCAATTCCTTACAGTGATTGCTGAGTCATGGCGTATGTTGACACCTTCAACAGCGTACAATATATGGAAAAATGCTGACTATATCTATACCTCTAGATCAAGGGAATTCTTGGTATATTCTTTAATTTCTTTTTTTTTAATGTGTCGTACATGCATTTCTCTTGCGCATCAGTGTCACCTATGCTTCCTTTCCAACAGGCTGGTTGAGTTAAGCTCTAGGACCTTTGTCCCCTCTCTACTGGAACAATTTGCTGCTCAAATGTCTAAGGTAGTTCTGCTCAGTGATTTACAAGTTAAAAACAATAATTGCACATTTCAATGGGATTAATGATACCATTTTTGTTTATTCTATGCACA
Organism: Ambystoma mexicanum; assembly: GCF_040938575.1. Classification (NCBI taxonomy): domain Eukaryota; kingdom Metazoa; phylum Chordata; class Amphibia; order Caudata; family Ambystomatidae; genus Ambystoma; species Ambystoma mexicanum. The sequence goes on along the minus strand of NC_090924.1, from coordinate 845,619,897 downwards.
AGTTCTACAGTAAAAAGGGAACAATTATAATTAAACAAAAACAGATTGGTACCTCCACCTTATTCTCATGAAGGTATTTCGACACGTAAAATTGTTTCAGTCCAAATGGTGTACAGCCCAAACCTTCACACACTCATTCAATGCCTTGCTAATAAATCTGTTGCAGTGTCTAAATATGTCAGTTTCTCAGTGTAATTTACCCAGCATAACATCTGGGGATAGGTCTACTTACCAGATACACCGATTATGATGGTATCAGGTAATATTGTCCCCATCTATAATATAATCGGGAAACGGCATAGGTGACATTATTGGTGGGGACAATATATGGGGTAAATGGGAAAAGGGGCTGCAGGGGTGTCCCCCGCTCCCTTTAAAAAAATGTGGGGGTTGCGGGGGCCCCCCATAGGTTCCATATGTTTATCTGTACCCATACAGTCCCCCACCCCATTTTCTTCTTTTTCTGCACTTATTCAGACTTACCCAGTCTGCTGCCGTAATCACAGCACTTACCACCTGCACTACCACTGTTTATTGCCTCTATTACCTAGTTAGTTTTATTTATTATTTATTTATTTATCGGTCATCCTCTGCTCCACACTTTCCACCCCCGCCCCTTCCATGCACTTTTCCCTTTCCCATGCACTTGCACGTTCTCAATGTAACTGGGCCTAGTAAGATCATTGTTGTGTTCTCCCGTTTCCCCTCTCTCGCCTTGTCGCGCTCTGAAACACTGGTGTATGAGCGCGTTACAAATGAAATATCATTCATTCAATGTTGATGCAAAAAAAAACCAGCCAATCTTGCATGGCAACATTTTTGCAGGGACATTAACACATGGAACCCTATGACTAGGTCACCTAATGCCAATGGGACTAGCTACCATAAAAAGATTAAATGATGTGCCATCAAGCTCAGCCATAATTATTAAGGGTTTATGTTCCATCAATGAATGTGCTATTAGTAAATTACTTATTTAGCAGTTGTCAACTCTCGAATACTTAAAGTCTTAGGTACTTTGTTTAAAGAGACATGCATTTTGCGTGTTTGTCTCCATTTTCTTGGTTCTTCCTTAGTTGTATATTCTGAAGCTTAATATGTCATGATTAATTGCCTCTACTCTTTATACAGATTGTAAAGAGAAACCAGTGGGTCTCAGTTCTATGGAGTTACATGTGCATCCCTCTCGGAAAGAACCTGCATCAGTGTTGTAGTTCCTTTAAATGGGTTGACAACTCCTAATGTATTTACCAATCAGAACTTTTCTCTTCTTTTGAATTATAAGGGTCCCAGACAGGAACCCCTTAAGAAAATATCAAATTGTTTCTATTTTTGAAAGCCAAGTCATTGGTGCCATATAATTTCTGATCTTGTATGTAACGTCGGGATGCATAATACTCAGAAGGGCATAAGTCACATTTGCATATGCTTGTGTGCATTAATTGGTTTTCGAGAGGTTGTATGTGAAGAGTCATCTGGGAAGCAATACATCTTTAAGGGTAGTTAAGGTTAAGTAAACACCTTCAACCATGCATTTTTTTGGAGCGTTCAATTGGAAGTAATAGACATGATCAATATTTGTTTCTGTTTCTACTGTTCAAACCATGTGTTGTAGGCAACCATTTACATTTGAGTCTACACATTACTTAATGTACAGTTTGAGCATGTTTTTAAGTAGCATATGTTTAAATGTATAGAACATGTTCTAATGCTTGTTAATCTGCTTAGAATCACATGCTGTGCATATGGTCCGACATCCAGTGGTAACCGCTGAGTATTGCATCTTGTCTTTCGGGGACCGAAAGGGGATGTCGGCATAGGCGTGTCTGTAACACTATCCTTATCATGACATGTGTAGTACCCAAAATCCCTCACGCGCCGAGGTCCCTCAGATTGTTTTTTTCCACACAGATAACTGGTCGCCCTATAGCAGAGCTCTTACTAGAGACATTGTTTATCTTTACCGAATTGTCGGTTTATTCCCCGTTAAGTGACTTCGCCAATAACTAGATCTTCGACGAAGACTACGGGGGAATCGTCTACGGCTGTGGATTTCGGTGCCTAACATCCAGCGGCCGGATTGTCCACATGGTCGGGCCCTTTGGCCGACCTATATAGTAGGGAGAGTGGGGTCAGGGTGGCCATATTGTTTAGTATGTCTTTCCTCCTTTCCCCTCTTTTCCCTTTCCCTATGGAAAGGACTCCTTTTAGATTCTGCCCTAAGTGTAGGGTCAGATATCCTTGGAAGGACGAACACAGGACATGTAACGCCTGTCTCCCCCTAGAGCACGACGAGAAGCAGTGTGCAGCATGCAAACTCCTTTGGCCTAAGACCCTTAAAGAGCACTGTGTAAAGCAGTGGGCTGCGTACGTTATGTCACCCGTGGAGCCCCCCTGCCCCACACCAGCAAAAAGTGACGAGGGTACTTCGGATGACAAAACGTTCAACGCGGATGTTATAGACCTTGAGGCGGACACTTCTAGATCCGCCACACCCGTCCCTGATCCTTCCAGGCTCGACTCTGGTCTTGCTACAGGGACCACATCCCTGCGACAGGGGCGTACAAGCGCATCTCACTAAGCACACAACCCCTATGCCAATTTCGACGCCTTCGTTGAAAAAGGCGAAAGCGCCAACGGGGCCGCCAAAGTCTTCGCCGGTTCCCCCGATTGCTCTGATCCAAAGCCTTCCCCGCATTCGCAGCAGCGTATTGCGACTGGGCAATCAAAACTAACCAAGGGGGCTACTCCAAAACCTACACACGTCGAAAGTCGGGAATCCGACGCTTCGACGATTGCCAAGGCCTCGGTAGGCCCAAAAACTCTGGCTAGGCCTCTACCCGGAAACCCGACCGCTAAACCTCCTGGTGGCGCGGACAGTATTTCTACTGCTGACAAATAATCAGAGCTTTTGTCTCACGACGATTCGGCACCTATCGAAAATAGCATCGGAAGAATCGCAGTGGCAGTGGGCCTTATTCCGGTTCCGCCTAAGGTTATGGGTCAATCCGCGGAAAACAATTCGGCGGATGGGATTCCCGATTCCGATGAGGCTTACGTAGATATTCAAGAGCCTCTCTCCGACCCCCTTGAAGGTTCCCGTCGACACCACAGTGCAGAGGATGTCACTTCTCCTCGCGTACGCCCGTTTGGGTCCTCTAAATGGACTACAGAAAAATGTGAGGGTAGTATGGGTCGGCTGGAGCTTATTATCAGTTCTTCTGATCATCCGCCCCCGAAAAGGGCTCGGGTAGACCCTAACCCCCAATTTCAAGTAGATCAGTCTCAGGTTTTCCAACAAGAAGACATTATCCATATGGATACTTATAGAGACATCTATAATGAAGAAGAGGAAGCTTCCTTTCTCAAACTATGAGGAGGATCAACAGGATACGACGGACAACTGGGAGGAAATTCAGCAGGAAGGTGAAAACCCTTGGACACTACAAGATCAGGACTCTGATATTTTGTGCCTAGAGTCTCCTCCGTCCACCCTGGCTCGCCAGGCCTCCCCTGTGAATGACCAAGTGACTTTCAACTCCATGTTGAGAAAAGCGGCAGAATTCTTCAAAATAGCCCCTCAAGAGGCGGTACCGGAGCAGGATTTCGTGGAGGATATTATTAAAGAAAAACCTCCGGCGAGTCAATCCATCCCCCTTCTTAACCCTATTAAGAGACGGGTACCTCCCTCTTTGGTCACACCTGGTCAGACACGGACAGTGAACCCGAGAGTCGAAAAATGATTTCGGCCTTCTCCTACCGCCCCTCTGTATATCAAAGGGCACGCCATCCCGGACTCACTGGTAGTGACTACCACTCGAAAGAGGGCAGGGGTACCCCTTGCCATGGGAGAATCACCACCGGACAAGGAGTCTAAAAGGTTGTATGCCCTGGGCAAACGTGTCACATCAGCAGCTGCATACACCATTCGGATTGCTAATAATACTATGTTATTAGCAAGCTATGCTGATGCCCAATGGAACTTACTTCAAGAAGGCCTCCAGGAGGTTCCTGAACCCGCCAGAACAAAGCTTCTCACCATTGTTTCGGAGGGAAAATTAGTTAACCAGAATGTGGTGAAGAACACCCTGGACACTGCAGAAACAGCAGGCAGGTCTCTTGCACAAGGTACTCTTCTGAAAAGACACGCATGCCTGCCTACATCGGGCTTCAGACCTGAGACTCAGGCCTCCCTCATTAATAAACCCATTGAAGAGACTAACCTTTCTGAGAAAGCAGTTGATGAAGCGTTGGAGATGGCCAAGAAGGAGCACGAGACTGTTAGGTCTTTGCACCAAATTACACAAAAACCCTCCTCCCAGAGGGGTAACAACTCTCGCCGGTCCTTTCGAGAACAACTACGGCACAGGTAACTTCAACACGAATCAAGCATCCGGAAGCCCTACTTACTACCCCTTAAGGGGTGAGAAACGCAGCAAAGGTAGAGGCAGAGGCCCCAATCCCAGAGGAGCCACAACCTCTGGTCAGAAATGACCACCAAGTCCAGGTCCCCTCCCAGGTCTCCCCGGTCGGGGTCGATTAACATCTTTCCTCAAGGTATGGGAGGGGATCAGTGGGTCTTAAAGATGGTCGCCCACGGTTATTGTGTGGAATTCGCCCGACCTCCACAGTTCAGACCACCGTGCTCACAGCGCCTTTCACTGAACCATCTGGAGATCCTGATCCAAGAGGTGGAAGCACTGCTGGGAAAGGACGCCATAGAAGCCGTCCCTATTCTTCAGGTAAACCAGGGTATTTATTCAGTGTACTTCCTTGTACCCAAAAGATCTCACCATGCGTCCTGTTCTGGATCTGCGCCCAGCGAACAAATTTATAAAACCCCAGAAGTTTCACATGGTAACACTGCAGGAGGTGATCCCATTGCTGAAACAGGGGGACTTCATGGCAACATTGGATATGAAAGATGCATACTTTCATATTTCAATGTTGCCAGCGCACAGAAAATACCTAAGGTTCATGATCCAGGACAAACACTACCAGTTCAAAGTACTCCCCTTCGGCATCGCCTCGGCGCCAAGGGTGTTTACCAACGTCCTGGAAGTGGCAGCAGCACACCTGCGCAGAGTATCAGTCCCAATTTACCCTTACCTCAACGACTGGCTCATTACGGGGGACTCGTTCAACGCTTGTTTTTCGAACACCCAAAAAACAGTAGATCTCCTCTTCAGCCTGGGTTTTTCAATCAACGAGAAGAAATCCAGCTTAGTCCCCAGCCAAGTAAAACAATTTCTGAGAGCGCTAATTCGGACAGAAGACGGCCTTGTCTTCCCCTCCAGCGAGAGGGTTCAGAACATTCTCTCTCAGATTCCTCAATATGGAGCCAGCAATGCGTTTGCTGGGGATGATGGTGTCATGTATATACTTGGTTCCCCGCGCACGGCTGCACATGCGCATGCGTCCCATGCAAGTGTGGCTCAACAGCCAGTGGTGTCTTGCCAGCGGACAATGGGAAGATCTGTTGTCTCGCCAGCCCTCGTTCTCTCTCTGCAGTGGTGGTCAAGAGAAAACCTCTTTAAGGGGAAAACTTCACCACCCCTGCAGTGGAAGCCACTCTCACGACAGACGCATCTCTCACGGGGTGGGGGGCTCACCTGCTTCAGCAGACAGCACACGGAGTTGGTCCCCTCAAGTAGCGTCCAACCATATGAACTTACTGGCGCTACTAGCGGTGTTCAAAGCATTGAAAGCCTTTCAGGTGCACCTTCAAGGGAAGACTGTACTGATCCTAACAGACAGCACTACAGCAATGTATTACCTGAACAAACAGGGGGGCACTCACTCTCCAGGGCTATCCAAGCTGTCCCAAAACATTTGGATATGGGCTCTCAAACACAAGATGTTTTTGTTGTCCCAACATGTTCCAGGGGAACTCAATCGTCTGGCAGACGTACTCAGCAGAGATTTTCCTCTGCCAGAAGAATACGAATGGCGACTGCACAAAGACATTGTGTCCAACGTCTTTGCAGAATGGGGTTTCCCAGAGATCGACCTGTTCGCTACTCAAGAAAACGCCCACTGCCAAGACTACGCCTCCAGGTACCCCCAGAACCGATCCAAGGGGAACGGTCTCTGGATAACTTGGTCGGGGAAATTTGTCTACGGTTTTCCCCCAACTCCCCTTCTCTACAAGATAGTGCACAAGATTCTCCAGGAACCAGTCACCATGATTCTGGTGGCCCCATGTGGGCCCGCCAACCCTGGTTTGCTCACCTGATGGAAATGTCCCTCTCCCCACCAGTCAAGCTGCCCTGCCCGTACAACATGTTGTCTCAGGACGGGGGGAGACCCTACACCCATGTCCACAAACTCTGAACTTAGCAGCCTGGCTAATAGAGTTTGGACACCTGCAACTCCCTCAGAGATGCATGGACATACTCAGGGAAGCGAGAAAGCCCAATACACGTTATTGCTATGCCAGCAAATGGAAACGTTTTGTCATCTGGTGCAATTCCAAGGGCGTCAATCCCATCGATTGCTCACCCTCACGCATTGTGTTGTATCTAACCCACCTGCTGGACTCGGGGGTTAGTCTTCAATTCCCTAAAGGTTTATCTGGCTGCTCTGTCAGCCTACACCACATCACAACAAAAAGTATGGTGGTGGAAAATACCAGTAATTAAAGCCTTTATGGACGGGGTCAAGAGGATTTATCCTCCCATCTCTCACCCAGCCCCTGGGTGGGACCTGAATGTGGTTTTGACCAGGCTCATGGGAGCTCCCTTCGAGCCTATGCATAAAGCAAGTCTGAAAGATCTGACTTTTAAAACAGCCTTCCTAGTGGCTATCACTTCTATCAGAAGAGTTAGCGAACTACAGGCCCTGTCTGTATTAGACCCCTTCGTTACAGTCCACAAAGATAAGGTTGTTCTGGCACACATCCCAGGTTTGCGCCTAAATTCATTTCAAAGTTCCATGTGAACCAGTCAATCGAACTACCCACTTTCTTCCAGAACCCCACTAACATGGCCGAAAGAAGCCTTCACACACTAGACGTGCGCAGGGCAGTCATGTTTTACCTGGAAAGAACTAAACCACTAAGGAAGACTAAACAATTCTTCGTTTCAGTGGCAGCTGGTAGAGAAGGGGATCCTGTCTCTAAATCGGCGATTTCAAGGTGGATTGTCAAATGCATTACACTATGTTACACTCGTGCGAAGAGATAACTGCCCTTCAAGCCTAGAGCACACTCTACTCGAGGCACTGGGGCATTCATTGCAAATGTTCCTCTTGAGTCCATTTGAAAAGCGGCAACCTGGAGTTCTGTACACACCTTTACAAAACAATATTGCCTAGACACTCATTCTAGGTCTGATTCTCAGGTGGGACAAGCAGTACTAAGACATCTTTTCTCTACTGTTCCTTCTCACAACCCACCTCCAACTTCGGGTACTGCTCGCTAGTCTATGCACAGCATGTGATTCTAAGCAGGTTAACAAGCATCAGAAGACATGCATTACTCACTGTAATAGCATTTCTGATGATTGTACCTGCTTATATTCACATGCACCCTCCCTACCTCCCCGCTTGGGGTGGAAGGAACATAGACGTCTTACTACTTTCTCTCTTTATGTACTCGCTCACTATAGCCTTGGGCTCACTCATGGCAGAAAAAATACAATCGGAGGGACCTCGGCGCTTGAGGGATTTTGGGTACTACACACGTCACGATAGGGATAGTGTTACTGACACGCCTATGCCGACATCCCCTTTCGGTCCCCGAAAGACAAGATGCAATACTCCGCGGTTACCACTGGATGTCGGATCATATGCACAGCAGGTGAATATAAGCAGATACAATCATCAGAAATGCTATTACGGCGAGTAATGCATGTCTTATATTGTAAGCATAAAGAAATGATGTCAAATTGAATTTTAGGGCTTTTCAAAAATGTAAGCATTTATTTTGTAAAATATATTCACAGGTTGACTGTGAACCGTTGCTCCATTGTTACATGTTGTTGGGAATGGGTTTGCATTCTCCTGTCTGTAGGTTACTTTATTGTATCCTCCCTGGATCAGTGGTTTGTGTTTTACGTGGCTGATCTAGACCTTAACCTAAGCGTTACAGTTGTTACTGCTTACATGACATTCACAAAGGACGATCTCACTATTGGTGTTCGATTGTGCACTTAGAATGTATTTTACCCAATCAAGAGAAACACCCAAGTGTGGTCTTAATTTCGAACATCTCTTTCTGAATCTGGATTTGGGCATGTTATGTATTGGTTCTCTTTACATTCCTCTCAGTGTTCAGTTTGTGTGGCTATCTGAAAGGGACAATGAACTAAAGGCATTGAATGATTTGGAGCAAGGCATTCTATTGCCATTATCAGGATCAATGTGTTTGTGTTTTTTCTAACTATGTTTTCAACTTTAAAATACACCTGGAAATTCAGCCTTCTTTACAAGTACCCCTGAAATCCACCACATGCTTTCTGTACCTCCGTAATCTGAAAGGAAGTTAAAGAATGCACCAATTTGGTTGGGTGATGCTCTTCATTTTCTCTAAAGCTGTTCCCCACCTCTTAATTGTAACTCTGTAGAGTAGTCCCTTCCCAGGATGTATTCAAAGTAGCCCTTATTTTCATATTAATATTGATCTTTATCATGCGCTCCCTTCTGTTGGTTTTCCGACTTGCCAGAAACAAGCCTTTCTTTGGGATGGCCAATTTTAATAATTAAGTGAATCAAAAGCCTTTTAAAGTGGGAGTTGATGTGGAGTGGGATGGACGAAACATAAAAGGCTGCAATGAGGCTGAGCATGTAACTCTACTAGCCAAGTGAGATGAAGTTTATACTCATAAATATCCTGTCACTGAGGATTGTGCTCTTTTGAACAATACGTATAAATATCCTGTCACTGAGGATTGTGCTCTTTTGAACAATTATATTATTGTGAGCAATTGAGCAGATTCTACCAGAATCTGGTAGCACAGAGATGATGCATTTATTACAAACAGGACATTACCTTTCTGACAGCTTTTTCATATGGTTTAGGTTGGGAATAAGTCATTTGAAATAAACAATGCAGACATAAGATGTATAAATAATCTATCCACTTGTTATGCCAATATTGGGAATGTGAGCATGTGTACAGCATTATTTTTCCAGTGTTAAAATGCGATTGTGGGAAGAGAATTTGAATTTTTTCTTTTTTCTTTTGTTCCTAGGAGAAAAGCCATATGAGTGCCCAAACTGCAAGAAGCGGTTTTCTCATTCTGGGTCCTACAGCTCACACATAAGTAGTAAGAAATGTATAGGTTTGATGCCTGTGAATGGACGAGCCCGTTCAGGTCTGAAGACTTCTCGGTGCTCGTCACCATCTCTGTCTGCATCACCGGGCAGCCCAACAAGACCACCGATACGTCAAAAGATAGAGAATAAACCTTTACAAGAACAACTTCCAATTAACCAAATCAAAACTGAACCTGTGGATTTTGAATTCAAGCCCATTGTGGTGGCATCAGGAATTAACTGCTCTACTCCATTGCAAAATGGACTTTTTAGTGGTGGGACCACATTACAGACCACCAGTTCTCAGGGTTTGGTACAAGCTGTTGTTCTGCCTACCATGGGTCTTGTATCCCCCATTAGCATTAACTTAAGTGACATACAGAATGTTTTAAAAATGGCAGTAGATAGCAACGTGATTAGGCAAGTATTGGAGAATAATCATGCTCATCTTACATCCAAAGAACAAGGAACGTTGGGTTCTGCTTCCATACAGCAAGGTGGTCATTCGCTCATTTCAGCAATTAGTCTTCCTCTAATTGATCAAGATGGTACAACCAAAATTATAATAAACTATAGCCTGGAGCAACCTAGTACATTTCAAATTGTTCCTCAGAATCTCAAAAAAGAAACTTGTGTTCCCGTCAACGTTTGCAAAATTGAGAAATTGCCAGAGGATCTTACCATTAAAGCTGAGAAAGATGTTAAAATTGAAGGGGGTATTAATGATAGCACTTGCCTGCATTGTGATGATTGTCCAGAAGAAGTTGATGCACTTAATGAACTCAAGCCCTTTGATCTAAAATGCCCCGCTAAGATTCCTCAACCCAGCAGGATAGATGCCAAGAAATCTGTCTCTCCAGCTTCATCTGACCCCGAGGATAGCAATCTGACTCCTAGCCAGCCGCCATTAAAAAACCTGTTGTCTCTTTTAAAAGCTTACTATGCTTTGAATGCACAGCCAAGTGCTGAAGAACTTTCCAAAATTGCAGATTCTGTTAACCTTCCTCTAGATGTAGTGAAAAAATGGTTTGAGAAAATGCAAACTGGAGACATTTCGGTGCAATCCTCGCGTACATCTTCACCACAGCTGGATAAAGAAGCTCTTTCAATAGACAATAACTCTGATGTGTCTGCAGTTGAAAAAAATGAACACCCCACTGTTGAGACAGATTCTGAAAACACACTTAATGTCATGAAAACCCAGATTTTACCTGTTGAAACTTTAACTCAAATTGGTTCAAGAGGTAACACCCCTTCTCCATCACCACTAAACCTTTCCTCATTGAAAAACTCTCCCGCAAATGTGTGTTCATCTGATGGTGTACATGTAGAGCCTCAAGCAGAACCTCTTGACCTATCGCTACCAAAGCAGCTTGGAGACTTGTCTGAACGATCCACAATAACTAGTGTTCACCATAACAGTGTTTATACTGTTCAAGAAGAACCCTTGAACTTGTGTTGTGTGAAAAAAGAGCAAACGGACAGCAGTGTTACAGACTCCGATCCAGTGTTAATTGTGAAACCACCAAGTGCCAATCCAATTAGTGTTGCTGTACCTTCAGTCACTGCTCAGTTACCTACAATAGTTACCATTTCTGGGCAAAATAGTGTCCCGTGTTTGAGAACTCTGGCTGCCAACAAACAGACAATTCTTATTCCCCAGTTAACTTATACATATTCAACTACAACTAGCTCTACCTTTTCAGAACTACCACAAAAACAAGTCCTCTCTAATGGAATTCAGGTAATATCAAATTGCATGTCCTATTTTCTAATACAAGTGTACACATGATTATGCATTTCTTTCAGGTTAACAGGCTGTTTGCGAGTGCTGTCTAAAGCTTTCTGCACCAGTGCAATAGTAGACTTTAAATGTGAGAAGCTCCAACACTGTAGGACATGGCCTGAGAATTGCAATTGAAGTTTGCACCTCTCTGCATTCTGGTCCATTTACTTTGCATTCACCCTTGCATTCCTTTAGCATTAATGTATATGTTTTGAGAAACATATATTAAATGTTTTGGATCTGTTCTAATCAGTTTTTAATTCTTATTTACTTTACTTTATTCATTTGTGTAGCGCACCATAAAACCCGGAGGCGTGAGGGCACAACAAAGACCATGCCCAGAACAGAGACAAATGGCAGAATACAAACTTTATTTAAAAAGCAGCGTCTTAATCCTTTTCCTAAATATTGCTATTGAATCAATATCGCTAAGGCCGGGGGGAATATCATTCCATGCTTTAGGAGCTGCCATGAAGAACGCACATCTAAAGACCTGGGTGATATTGCATTTGGAAATTTGTAGCTGGTTTGTGTTATTTGACCTCAAAGTCCTGGTATTAGATTTTTTTTTTGAGTGCTTTAGTTAAGTAACGCTGGCCCAATCCCTTTAGACATTTATGAATAATAGTCAGCAGCCGAAACTGAATCCTAGCTTCAACACAGAGCCAATGCAATCCCCGCCTGGCCTCCGACACATGGTCTCTCTCTTTTAGGCCACTATGATCCAAACCATACTATTTTGCAGTGTCTGAAGTCGGGGAATATCGGTATTGGTTACTCCAACTAAAAGGCTACTTCAATAGCCAATCTTTGACGCAGCAATAGTCTCAGTTGGTTTGGGAGATGTAGAGCCTAAATTGAGCCAGCAGTCTAGTGTGATATCCCGTAGACATCATCAGGCTGCCTATTTGTGCTTTCATGTTTAGATTCTGATCCAAGACGACGCCTAGGGTCTTCACTTTCTTTTTAGGTTCTATATCACAACCAGCTATTAAAGTGTTTATAATCTTCATCCAGCTTCTTTAATGTATTTGTTAGTGCAAATAATTGTTGTGCAACAATCTCCCAAACTCTCCCCATTGCAGTGATGGTGAAGTTGTCAAAACTCTAAAATGAAAATGTTTAAAAAAGTAGACTGATTGCTTTGTTAAACTACAGGTACAGTTCTTAAACTAGATTAACTTTTTCAAGTTTGATGCCTTTATCAGACTAATTTGGTAGTTTGATTTGCTACCACCAAAGTCTTTGCTTGAGTTGTATTATACCTGCCAGAAGAAGGCTCTTCCTTTATAGTTAAAGGTACTGTATTTGCATTATTAGAGTTTTTGCAGGGAATTTCTTTAGTTTATGTTGTGGTCGTTAATAACGTAAGCCCATTCCCTCCAGGGTATCGAAGCACTGCACAAAAGTACTACCACAATATATGCACATCTTGCTGATTCACCAAGACAGTCTTCTTATGCAAATTTTCAAGAATGTCCTAGTGGTACAATTTGGAAGCGCAGTTGAGAAACTCCATCTCCAGCACATAAATGAGTCCCGCGAGGAAGGCATCATAGAACTAACAGCCATTATACTTAGTTTTGACTGGCAAAGTGCTGCCTTTTGGAGACGTCTGTGACCAAGGACAAGTATATGGGGTGAAGAGCCAGGATGCTATTACCATTAATTAAGCATGTAGGTGGATAATAGAAGTTAGTGATATGGTATGTTGGAACCTAAGGTGTGGTTACAGAGGAAATGCAGATTGTAATGCTTTTTTACATGTGAGCACTATAACTATGAAATGGAGTTCTTCTGATGTGTGTAATCCGAAAATACGACGTGTTGGTGAGCCATGCTTTGCAGGAAGAGGCATCACTTTCAAATCTGAAGTTAGGACCTTTAAAAGAAAGGTTTTATCACAATAGGACACCTGGAGTGGTGGTGAGGGGAGTGTTTAAGATTGTGGGACCACAGCCAGATAATGCTGTCAGTTTTCAAGTTGGATCGTCAAATAAGGGCAGGACTCTTTACTTCAGTGATCAGGAACTGCCTGAAATGGAACGTTTGAATGCCAGATACTTTGAGAGAGGTCTGCTTTGTACTCCCGGCACTCCTATCTTGAACATTTCAGATATCATGAGGTGAGGCTTTGCCAATCTGTAGTCACACACCTATTTTGCCTGTAACCCATATGCATGTTCTTGCACTTTACATAATGCACTGTGCCCTTTATTAAAGCCTAAATGCCACAGGGTTTTGTGTGCTGATATACATGCTAAAATAAAATAAATATCAGGCTCACATGGGGACCCAGCAAAATGATATAAGGACCTGGGGTGTTATGGTCGAATCAGTGAGTCCCTGAGACAAGCCAGGCACTGGTAAAATAAATAAACAGAGAAGAGAGTGGACACCACCATGTATTCAGAAATGTTCAGAATATTCAAGTAAAAATCAAATATTTCAAAAAAGAATATACATCCAATTGAAAAGGAGCTGGCTGTGACAAGTCTGGAGACACCCGGACGTATAATTGCAACACACGCTGGAGACCACGTAATAATACTGGGTCACACAACCGCTCTCATATGGGGCCCAAGATGGGCATGTATTTATATCTGATTCACGACAATATGTTCAAGTATCCATAATATACCATACTTCTTAGAGAAAGGAAGATGAGTCTTTCTGATTCATATCAAAAATAATTTATCCATAGTAGTTCAAACAAAAAGCTATCACTAATAATCCTTAGTGAGGAAGCAGTTGCCACAATCCACATGTATTAGACTAAAAAAGCCAATGCACGTGCCCATCTTGGGCCCCATATGAGAGCGGTTGTGTGACCCAGTATTATTACTTGGTCTCCAGCGTGTGTTACTGGTAAAATAAATGTCTACAACCGAAAAGGTGAACACCTGTCAGTTCAAGTTTCTTTCAGTTATTCAGAGCAGTTAATCACATGTGCAGAGGGTGGGTGATAGGTCAATTGTTCTGTGTCACATTACTAGCTTGCTTCTGCAGACAGTTTTCTAATCCATACTTCCCTTTCACAGAGTCTCATCTCCTGAAATAGATGAACGGATAGAATGGATTCAGAAATCTTTAAGCTCCACCGGACTGTTGACTGTGTACGGCCTTGATTGAATATCTGCCTGGTCCTGGGGGCATCCATGAATACTGCTAGACTGTTGATGCATGTGTTTGAGTGATAGCTCAGAAGAATATTGGTGTAGCCTTTGTGTGAATAATCTGTCTTTTGACTAGGCTATACAGAGACCACCCACAGACAATCCTCATACTCTCCAGATCAGGCACCCGCTGACACTGAGAACATTCACACAAAGCATTCACGAACATTCTCCTCAGCTGTTACTCATAAACATGCAGAGGTAAGCTAGCAGTGTTTTTATTAGCTGTGTGCATTTTTGTTTAATTCAAAATTGTATTTTTATAGGACCTTAGTTGGGTATTGTTTTATGTTGGTACCACAGTATTCATGTGGTTTGGATTTCTTCTGTACCAGCTTATACCCCTCCTGAGAAGTATAGCCTGCCCTCGCCAGGTGCTACCCTATGAGGCAAAGGTGGTATTCCTGTCAGTATGTGCATGTTTCACCTATAGAACTGTGATTAGTGCTGGTTTAGTAGTAGTGTGGGTCTGAGTCAATTTAGCAAATACTCATCCCTGTACTGTTGCAGAGAAGTAGTAGTTTTGTTACATTATGCTAGCCCCGTTTGAAATGTGTGCCCCTTGGTTGCCTGCCAGTGGTATCCCTGGATGCTTGAAGTGTACTTCCACAGTGTTTTGTATTTTGTTGTAGTCTGGTCTGAGTGCCCACCCTGGTTTGTGAGCATACATGAGCCAATGTGTCTGGTTTGTATGTTGTGTGAAAGAGAAGTTTGCAATTGGTTTTGTTTGCCTAAAAGGAAGAGAGGTGTAGTGACTTGAATGAATGTTTAGTTCTGCTGGCCATCCATGAATGCTGCTAGAATGTTGGTCCATGGGTATAAGTGACTGATTAGGACAATGTTGCTGAATGCTTTGTGTGAATGTCAGTTGGGTTCCTAGGCTGGAGACTGAGGATAACTGGTCTCTCTGTGCATCATAGTGAAGAGAACTGGATCTGTACATTTTGTACATAGAGCTGACTTTTACCACTAAGAGGCTTGCGGCTTGTCTGTGTCCTGAGTAAAACCCCACCTCTATGAAATCAATGGCTGATGATGTGGCTTGCACTTAATCAAAGAACACCTATATTTAATGGGATGATATAGACAAGAGGCCTCTAGCCATTTGCATATTGATATTGTGACTCCTTTCCTGTATCTGTTTCTGTACATTAAAGATGTTTCAAAGAAAATTTCTGATATGGACAGCCGGTTAATTGGAAAGGTCTATGAGCTCCACAGTGACAGTTGGGTGGCGCTTCTGCTTAGGCAGGGCCTGCTTTTTCTTTAGAATCCAGGCAAAGCTGCAGCACATGCCTTTTTTAATGGCAAGAACGTTAGGAATTCCAAGGAAGCTGAGTCTTCTGAAAACAGTGAGGGACTTAAGTCATGCATTTCAGTTTTATCACACTCTTTGTAATCTTCCGAACAGTTTGTATTTATTGGGACCCATAGACCTGACTGAGGATGCAATATCAGCAATTGGCATGGAGTACAGTGGTTTCAGTTTTGGAGATAATTCCAGGATCAGGTCCTAACCCCTACTCAGGTTATCCACAACTTTACGTGGTGGACATTGCACTTCCTGGACCTGCAAATAACACATTTTGCACAAACCTGCACTCAATTTTCCCCCTAATGGAGTCTTCCGAGATTGGCTAGGGGCCTAGACGCACTTTGCGAGTTGTGCCTGGAAGACTGGGACAATAGGTGTAACATTAGCTTTCTGATTGTAACTAACAGCTGGTGCTGGTCACCTGTAAACTAGATGCCATTCTCGGTTGCTATTGTGGCAGGGGAAGAAAAGCCTCTGATCCATGCCCTAAGCAGGCAGTAAAGAACATTCTACAATTGGAAGCTGTGCCAGGAGGTGAGAGTACTCCCTTTTTTGAGTCAAGGGCAGTTTCCAACAGGTAAAACTGCTTACTTTCAGCCTGAACAAAAGTTTCATGTGTTTTTGGTTCCATGCGATTTACTCCTGAAGGTGCAGTGGGACCTTTAAGGGGTGCTTTGGTTGTGGATTGAAACTCCTTTCTCGCTTATGCCTTTCTGTGAGTCTCTTTAATACTGCAGTAAATTTATTGGTATGGGATTACAATGATCCTAAAGCCTCTGGACTAATTGTGGAGTGAGTATCTGTAATGTTGGATTCCTATATCGTATGGATGGCTGTGCAAGGCTCCACTCTCTGCAGGTTCCTGGAAGGAACGCATGAGGGAGACGGTTGGAGCAGCAGGAGAGTCAGACACAGATGGAGCAGGAAGGGCTATCTGTGCCACTCATCTTTAAATAAACATACCCAAATGATATCTCTATATGTGCATTCTGTGTACTACAGATTTGGCAATGAGTGCCTGAGCCACACGCTGTCCGGAGAGGCCTGCGAGCAGTTCCGGTGCTCTCCCACCATACGTGTTTACCCTGCAGTGGTGTCTGTAAATGCGGGGAAGTTGATGGTGCGTGATCGGTTATACACAGCATATATATGAAGTGCATAATTAAAGAGAAACTGATATATTTACAGATTTCGGCGTGCCGGTATTCACAAGCCTGCATATGTGTTGGGTAGGCACTAGAGGAAAGGACATAAGAACATCCAGACGTTCCTACACAAACAGCTAGACTGCTTATTTTCGTATGCTACGCTTTGTAGCCACCCCTCTCAATCCTTCCTCCTTGTCCAGTGATTTCTTGATTTCATCCGCAACACTCTTTTTCGTTGCAATACTTCAAAAATAAATGGTATCACTTGAACAAAAGTATTGCTGATGTGGATGGTATATGCTGACATCATTGTGTATTACAAAAAGGGATATTTAAAGAGGACACACTCCTGGACATTCTGAAGTTTTAAAGCTGCATATACACTTCTTTGCAAAGGGATGCAGGAGATATGGCTTTCAACAGTATTCCTCTGCCAGCATTTTTTCTCCCGGAAATTGGAGAGCCAGTACTACCCTGGAAGAGATGGATCAAGTCCTTTGAACATTATGTCAATTGGGTGTGTGGCACCCATTACATTGTGGAGAGAAAGACATTGTTACTTCTGCATTGCTTAGGTTCTGCTGGTCAGGAGCGATTTGAAGACTTACCAGATCTTCCATAAAGTGAATGTGGGAACATGAATAAGTATGAGAAAGCTGTCTGGAAGATGGGCAAACACTATGAGAAGAAGTTGAGCACCATATTAGAACGATAGAAGTTTGGCAAACGAGTACAAAAGGAGGGGGATAGTGTGGAAGAGTATATTACAGTTCTTAGGAAGTTGTCCAGTACTTGCAATTTTACCAGACAACGAGATCAGGGATCAGTTCATGTTGAAATGCAGCAGTGGTAAAGTCATGTTGGAATTATGGGCGGAGGATGATCCCCCATTGGACACTTCTTTGAGGATTGCTAGAGTTGGAGAATACAGAAAAAATGTGTTAAGTTCTTAGAAGATAGAGTGAAAGACTACCAAGGCTGAAGTGGTTCCACAACCAGTGGTATCTAGATTAGCCAAAACTATAGCAGCCGTTGGCACCAACCCCTCAGCAAACAAGGTTTTGGTTGACAGAAATCATAGGGGAAGAGGAAAGAGAGAGGATTCCAGAGGTTGGACAGTCTTCCGAGTGATGAGACACAGAAGCCCAAGGAGATGTTTCAGAGGCGACAGTGTGCCATACTGGGCTAACAACCCAAGTGATATTGGAACAATGGAACAGTCACTCATTGGATTGGCAGTGACTACAGTGATGAGGAAGGTGGTGATGAGTGTATCTCAATGGTCGTACATGAAGAGGAGGAACTTGACAGTCCTAAGGCTCCTGTCTGTCAATGGTGTTACTATAACAATGATGATGGATTCTGGTGCCAAATATACAATCATGCCACAACGTGAATGGAAAGAGTTAGGATGCAATTATTTTAATGAGGTTGATATAAAACCAAGAGCCTATGGTGGTGCGAAAATAGAACTTTTTGCATGGTTCTGGATTGTTCCTCTCAGCACCTTTCAACAACCTGGAAGCAAACACAATGCGGAACTCTTTACCCCCTTTCCAAGCATTTGCTTCCAGGTTTTTGAAAGGTGCTGAGCAGAACTATTCCACTATTGATAAGGAGGTGCTTGTAATTAAATGGGCTGCTGAAAGATTTAAAAGTTGTGTCTGGGGAACCAACTTTGAATGTCATACTGACCACCAGCTTCTGCTGGAGATAAAAGGGGTTGGACAAGGTCTCGGCCAGAATCAGGAGGTGGGTGTTTCGTCTTAAGGAGTATAATTGTGTTGTCAAATATATACCAGGAGTGAAATATTATGCCGGAGATTCTTTGTCTGAAAATTACCCCTGTGGAGGAGAAAGAGGACAATGAGGAGGAATAGGAAGTGGTTCTGAAGGTGTCTCTTCCTTGAGAGGAGTGGGAAGGGGACATTAAACGAGATGTCGGTTTGTGCAAGGTCATTCACCATCAAGCGGAAGGTAGAATTACCTATGTATCTAGGGTGGGATGCTGAAACGGGGCGACAAGATTGTTCCACCCGAAGGAGTACCGAAGCATCTCCTAGAACCTGGACACGAGTGTCACCAAGGCATCATAAAAACCAAACCGAGGATAAGAATTGATTATTGGTGGCTTGCCAGTGATCTGCAGATCAAGAGGACATGGGCAGGAATGTGTTGGGCCCCATTTGGAGTGATGGTGTGCAGTCTATTTGTCTGGTCATGATAGTTCTGCTCGCCAGGTAGGTAGAGGTTGTAACTGCAAGAAGTGTGATTGAATTTTTGGGACGATTGTGTGCCCGAGAAGGATATCAGAGTGTTATCGTGACTGACAATGGGTTGCAGTTCAAATCTAGTCCGATGGAGGAATACTGCTGCACACATTCTAAATAGTACATTAAAAAAAGTGCCATCTATCACCCCCAGAACAACTGGATGGTGGAACGATTCAACCGGGTCTTGAAGGAGGTCATAAATTTGGCGTGGACTATTGGCAGGACTGAAAAGATACTGTAAGGGAATCTGTGATAGCTCACAGATTCAGCACCATGGGGGTTGCGCCTTTTGAACTCAGCGGGGGTGGAGGGAAGGCCAATATCAATGTGTTGCCTCCTTGGATGGGGAAAGCCCCTGTGACAGTGAGTAGGATAGAGAGTGTTGTGGAGAATATCAGGAGTTAGTTCAAAACAAATGTTTGCATGACAGACATGGTGTGGGTGAAAGGTTTCTCTCCTGAAGTGGGGAACATGGTAACGATCAATGTGCCTGTGGTTCTGAGGAACGGAGGAAGTAAACGGTTGAAACTCAGAGAATTGTTCCAGTATGCGGTTAGGAAAGAAGACAGCAGAGTGTGGAATATGGAGAGAGAAATGTGGATGGAAAGGAAGTGTGCTGGAGATGTGAGGTGTGATGGGGTTGGTGACAAAGACGTAAATAGTGATTTTTCTTTGCCGAGTACAACATATGGTGAACCTCTCAGTTCAAGGTCTGGGAGTAGGTATCGGAAGCTAGTGTATCTCAAGGAATATGCGTAGGGCAGAACACAGCAACCCTGGTGAAGTGGATGGTGGAACTTTGTGAAGGGAAGGTGGTATGTAGTGTTGGCTTCCTACATCTTATGAATGGCTGCATGAGGCTTCACTCTCTAAAAGTTCCGGCAAGGAACGCAGGAGAGAGAAGGTTGGAGCAGCAGGAGAGTCAGAGAGAGACGGAGCAGGCAGGGTTCTCTGTATCACTTATCTTTACTTTAAATTAATATATCCAAATTATATCTCTGTATCTGCATTCTGTATACTACAGTATCCAGACCTGCCTGTTCGTTCAGACATTTGAACCAAACTCTAGCCACCTTTGATATTGCTATTGATATTTTATTTCTATCGTGCTCGTACACAAGTGTTTCAAGAACCTGCACGTGGCTGGTTATTGAAATGCTGAGATTAAATGCCCTTACTGCATTTCTATAGGGGTGTTCTGGAAGTCTGCTAGCTGTAGGTTTTCAATTAAGGCCTGCCATGCTTGACTATGCTAGAAGAGAGAACGTTTTCTCGTTATGACTCCATAGTGGTCGAGTGTGATTTGCTGCTGTCTTTAACCAGGTACTTCATTTTGTTAGTTGAGTTCTCTCCCTGCCTTATCATTGTTAAGAATGCTTGATCAGGGAACTTCACTGTTAAGAATGCTTGATCAGGGAATTTATTTTAATATTAGAAGTGGGTTACAGTTTCTGAAACATATATAGTTAATGTCCACTCACGGGTACCTTTTCCTTTTCACCTCTCTCCTCTTCCCTCAAAGTAATGTATTTGCAAAGCAGTTCCACAAACGGCTTAACCATTTTTGTATATCTTTGAAGCTTGTATGAGCTCAGCACAAGACCTACTGTAATAATTCACGTACATATTTTGAAAAACAATTCTTGTGGTGCGTTATTTTCAGATTGTACACACCTTTAGGCTAAAATGTTGTGTCCACTTTCTTGATTTGCAAAGTTTGCTGAACTGCTTTTGTAACTGCAAAGTAATCAACACATACACATTAAATGTATGTTTTTGTAAACAGGTTTTTTTTTATAGATTGTCGCGTTATGTAAGGGAATGTGGGAACATTGTTGTCCACATCAGGACAAATAATTGTATTGTTTATAGAGCGCACTGGGCTGTCAGACATATGGGCGCTTGTGTGAAATTTTTGGTACATGTTACAACATAGCACGAAAGATACAAGATAACAGAAGTATACAAACATATTTTACAGTAGTACACATCAATACATTTGATGAGCTTGGATGAATGTTTTCGTATCAAACAGATGTTCAAAAACATGCTTTTTGCAAAAGATTTTTCCATACACCCCTGAAGACAAGCTTTTGGGACAAACATCTATATATTGACTACTTACATTTTTGGCATGCTGCTTGACCCAATGCGACATTTTTGCATGTAACGCACATTTTGAAAACCTGAAGGGGGAGGGAGTTTGAGTTACCCACTTTTCAAAATGTACCTATTTCAGTTGTGTGCAGTAGAGCTGGAAAAATGAAAAATGCATGTGTAAACCCACACATACAGCCAGGAACTTGTTTATGTGGGCATATGTACAGCGTGTAGAAAAGACAAAGTTACGCGAACCGAAGTAGCGATCACACTTGCCTGGCTATTGGGAGTTAGAAAACAGAACAACAACATCTAAAACCTAGATGGAAATGCAAAACACAAATGCCATTTTGGGCATTTTCTGAATTTAGGCATGCAGGAAACTTGCCAAGGAATCTACCAACCTGCCTTACCAGACACACAAAATACACGATTTTTAAAGTGCATTATATGGGAAATATAAACATGCAGGTTCTACAGAGATTACATTACTGTACAAAATAGAGGAAATTTGCAGGAAATGTTGCTTTATTAGAGGGTGTTAACATTAAGGAGAGAAAATATTCTACACACATTGCAAAGGTCAATTTTAAGATTACTGCAAACAGTAAAAATGTAATATTTCTCAAATTAAACCGTGGTAAATCAAACCTTAACTCATACTACACTGCTACTTGCCAAAACTCACTTTGTGTAAACTTTCCCATATTTGTTGTTATGTAGTGATGTAGAGAGAGTTATTGTTTGGGAAGTTTGAGGAGGTTCTGACCATAGGGGTGGTGCCCAAGGTATAATGAATCACCCACAGGTTTTATTTCCCAGGTACATTCCCAGAGGGTATTTTTCATCACATACATCAACAATGACTGCATGTTTTTTCACCAAACCTTCATGAGAAGCTGCAATCTGGCCCCCACTTACTCACTCTTTCTTTTGAAAATCCATTCAGCAGTTTTCATGAAATACCTTTAAAAAGTGGTCATAAAAAGAAAGCTTGTAGGACAATGTGAACCTGCATACCGGCATTGCAGAACATGATTGATTTGGGTTCGCTCATTGGTCAGTGGACCCATGCAGGAGTATGTAGCACGTTAATTGAATAACAGCAAATCTAATAGGATAGATGGACCTAACCTGTTTGGGCTGCCTGCGTTCTAGGTCTTTTGACTTCACCTGGGGATCTGCATATTCTCACTGCAAGGATTTTTACTAAGGACATATATGATGGAGAAAATACATCAGATCTGGTGATTTGATTCTCAGGCTAAACTCTCGATCTGCAGACTGGGCACTTTGTCGACTGGACATTGGGGCTCTTTAAGGTGCCTGGGCAAAGTGGCTGCAAGTGTGAACGTTGAGGCTCTTTCATGAGCCCAGGGCATGGCCAAAGGTCACATGTACAATGTCTAGTGACTTTGATGTGTCTGCTGGACATGACTGACACAATGCCCAGCAAGTACAGTGCCCCTTATTGCATTCAACAAAGTAGCTACTGCAACAGTTGGTTTCTCGCTTCCACTTGGACATTGGTGCCCCACTGGTTCACAAGCCTGAGCTCAAGCTTGTGAACGCTAGGATCCAGTACGAAACCGAACTTTCTAGAGCATTGCAGAAATGTGCATAGCCTCACTGGCTGAATTTTAAAGATTTGTTATTTCCCTTTGGAGCGTGTCCTTTCCCTCCCCAGGGTCAGGGAATCCCCCATGTCTCTGCAATGGTCAACGATTCCGTGATGGAAAAAAATGTGAGGGGACGCACTACAACATTTATAAACCCTGTAATTGTTATTCAAGATGATGAATAAGATTACTTGATGCTAAATACGTGTTTTCAGGTGCTCCTGGACAAGTCCATGGCTACAGAAACGTATAATGCAAGGTACATGTGGTTCTTCGAGTCTCGATAAAATGTCCGGTCACTTGTAGTGGGATCCCCAAAAAATTAAAAAATGTAACATGAATTCCTACTATTATGTCTCTTTTTACAATATTTATTTCAGAAAAGAAATGATCAATAAGGAATTTAGTTCCCTTCTTATGACCATGAATTAGACAGTTCTGCTTGCTTGCAGTACTTTATTTCATCTTGCGCCATTTACAATATAAACTCACCATACACATTAAAACAAGTGATATTACACTTGTTATCTCAAAATGTGCTGAAAGCACCTTAAAAATTCCTGCAAGTAAAACTTAATGAACCTTTTCTTTGCAAAGGTTTAAGTGGAGACATATTCACATAACTCAGTTATAAAATGTACGTCAAAACAAGACACCATT
The DNA here is from genome assembly GCF_040938575.1 of Ambystoma mexicanum. NCBI lineage: Eukaryota > Metazoa > Chordata > Amphibia > Caudata > Ambystomatidae > Ambystoma > Ambystoma mexicanum. The sequence continues at coordinate 845,596,565 of NC_090924.1, read as the reverse complement.
GCAGCCGAGAGTGACCTAATATTAGAAATAAAATGCCTTCTCAGCAACTGCCTTATTAGATGTAATAATTCTGTGTAAATAAGCAGAAAATGAGTTAGATCCTCGATCACACCACTACTACAGCTACAATAACCTAGTCTTAAATTCCCATGACATCGAACCCTTTAATAGCAAGACATTTCATCTCATCATAGCTAGAATACATCTTTGACTAGGTGACCGAAGGGAGCTCACCAAGACATTTTCCATGCGAGTACTATGTGCCATCATTAAATGTCTCAGTGAACAGAGGTTTATTATACTATTCATGGCTTGATCGCGTTCTAGCTTTCTTGCTTTAATTTCTAGATGTCGTCTAGTGATCAAAAACCCCTGAAAAGCTTAATATCTAGGGTCCACTTTCTGCATAAAGTGGAGCATTCTTTGTACCAGGGATACATTTAAGAAGAAGAATTTCTAGCTAATTCTTCCATTACATTCCTAATATTCTGATTTTCTAAGGTCCTAGAATGTAATTTCCTGAGGTACTCCAAGAATCTGAATTCGACCTGTACTCCTATACTTGAAGTCCTCACTTCTAGGGTTAGGGCAAGACCTGGGGCACTCGGACCCAGGGCCAATGGCTTCCTCATGTAAATATGTAAAATACGTTAGCTGTGAGAGAACGCTGGTGAAACTGACTACACTACGGACGTCTGAGCTTTCCTTTCCAGAACCTGCTCGCTCGTGTCTCTGCTGTTTTTCTAAATGCACACGAAGCGGACGTCTTTACAAAGACACACGGAAGCTGCCTGACTTTCCATCAAAGAAAAAAAACACTCCCTTTTGATTGGGCCAGTCACTCCTCCTTCCTTTTTTTGATCCCGCCAACTTGAATTCAAAAATAGCGTACCCAGCGCACTCACGCGCGCACACGTAAAGTACATGAAAGTACTGTTAGCTGTGAGAGAACGCTGGTGAAACTGACTACACTACGGACTTCTGTGCTTTCCTTTCCAGAACCTGCTCGCTCGTGTCTCTGCTGTTTTTCTAAATGCACACGAAGCGGACGTCTTTACAAAGACACACGGAAGCTGCCTGACTTTCCATCAAAGCAAAAAACAGTGAGAGTGACTTAAGTTCCTTTACTGGAACGTAAATGTATATTGACTTCTTTCTTTAGTGGTGGCTGAACTAAACTCCTCCCCTCTCTTACTTGTTTGCAGCTCCCTTTTGATTGGGCCAGTGACTCCTCCTTCCTTTTTTTGATCCCGCCCACTTGAATTCAAAAATAGCGTGCCCAGCGCACTCGCGCGCGCGCACACGTAAAGTACATGAAAGTATTGTTAGCTGTTTGCTACTTTTGCTGGTTTATGGTTTTAAACTCATATTTGTATTGTGCACCGTGATCCATCGCGCAAGCACCGGTGAAGCTCCGCTCGATTGCGGTTCTTTTTGTTTTTCTTCCCGTTTGTTTGCAGCCTTTTTTTTTTAACTATTTAACCTCTACATCACGTTTGGATGCTCTTATTTCTGTTGATCTTCGTTTAGACATGCGTTCTGTAAGTATTATTTTTGTTAAATTATGCAGTGCGTCCTAATGACCTTAAAATCAGGAATGCCAAACATGGGACCATTAACAAGAGGTACTAATGAGCACAGGCCACATGTGCATGCCTCAAAGAGATTACCCAAAAGTTGCACGGACACTTCAACCCCGCTCGCACGAAAATCTCATATGTTAAGTAAGAGGGGTTTGAAATCTGCAGGGCACACTGACATTCGTCAGTTTTGTAAAGATCACTCTGACATGATGCAAAACACCTGCAATAGTATATCAGCAGTGATCCCTCCTCTGCTTATTCCCGATTCACCACTTTCTACACCTACAATTGTGAACACTAACAGCGTTGGCATTCCAAGTGAGTGTCTCAATGCTGATGAATACGTTACCCCTGTCGCAGTAACTGCCATTTCAGACAGGTCACTTACTGATAGTGTCATATTGGGCAATATATTTACAGCTCCTGCCCAAGAAACTATAGTAAATACTTATGGCACAATCAGTGAGCAGGCGTCTCTGCCGCAAGAAAATGTTACACCTTCTCACCTATCTCACTCTTCTATACAAAATCTTTCTGCCTCACCTGAGTTATTTTCAAGCAACAATCACTCACGCTCGGCTTTAGAATTCTCATATATGGCCCCAACGCCGCGCAACCCGCGCATCAACGGCTCTAACACCCCTAAAAAAGCAGAGGCCAAACCAATGCCTAATTTACTAGAAATTACTTTAAATTCAGTAAATTTGGCAATCCAATCAATGGCCAAACTGTTCGAGACCCTTGATTTGAAACTGACAAATCAGAATCTACAAATAGAAAAAGTATTAGCATGGCAATCCGCCTTTATGCAAGCCACGAAATTAAAAAAAACAGCATCATTCTAGCAGTGTTAAACCTAAATTAAACTCTGCCAATGTAGCTACACAAACTGACTGCCATGCAGACTTTGTATTGAGCCCTTCCGTTATAAAACCTGTAGTTCTGCAGAATAAGTACCCTGTACTTCCACACCTCTCAGAACCTATTCAGAACAAATTTCAAACGGCTCCTTCCACTAAAACTGGACCTTTGGCCGTACTCACCCAGCCCCCCAAAGATATTGTTAACTCACTAGATACGATCCAGGAGAGACAACCTGTGGGGCTACACAGTACTGTTAAGGCGTTGCAGGCTGACCCTCAACTTAATTCAGAGCCTTCAGCTAAGTCACCTGTTTACACACTATTTGACACAACACGGTCGGATAAACAGAAGCACGTTAGATTTCTTGATGCGAAGAAAACAAAAAACATGTCCATTCCAAAAAACAATGGTGCTTCAAAGACTAAACACTTCATCAAAGCAGTCACTAACACGCAAAAAGGCAAACTGTTAGTCTCTAATGCTATTGCAAAAAAATATCAGCAGCAAGCACAAGCTCGGAAAGATGCTGCGGGTTCTAGGCCCCTAAAGAAGGTTACATCTTATACTCCTCTTAACGACCTGTTAGCGGTAGCGGTTGACATGGATCGAGCTCAAAGTTCACAGATTACCACTGCCCCCTCAGCAGATAAGGCAGGATGTGTAGGTCAGTCTGATGGACCCACACAAGAGGCACTTGAACTAAGAAGGAAAGAAATTAGACATGCTGTTGATGAATACATGAATAGGCAACCATCCCAAAAAACTCTAAATTGTTGTGAGCATAAAGACAGAACAGATACGACACAAACTTCAGTTCAGCAGCATACAATTTCTATAAAATCATCCCTTGCCACTAGCCTTCTGCCAAAACAGGTGAAGAGTGAACATAAAATTCTCTCTATACCCATTGGCACTAATGCACCCAAATCAACTCCTTTGTTACCTTTACGATCTAGTTCTTGTCAAGTTCCTGATCTATGTTCAATCCAACATCACACAAACCAAACAAACCTGAGCTCATCCTCAACATCACACCCCCAGAACAGTCTTCTATCTCACGCTCCCCCTCCGCTGAAAACTGTTGAGGAACTGGGCACGAAGACTGGAGAGGGTAGTGATCTGGTGACACTACCATCACAATTTCTCCATATACTCCAATTAGCGTTGCAGAAAGCTAGTGAAGTCTCTAATCAAGCAACATCATCTGTTGCCGAGGTAAAACCTCAATCAACTATTGTGAAAAAACAATTGCAAGCAAACACCAAAAGACCTGCTTTATATTCTTTAACCATAGTTTGCAGGCCTCCTCCGAGTGTGCAATATGATCTGAACCACAGATCTATACTAACAATATTTTCAGAGATTCCTGCGCTAGAAGACATTAATTCGTTTGATTTGCAGTTAGTTGAATTTGATAATGAGCATTCACTCTCTTCAGTGAAGGTATGGATCAATTCACGAGTTGTCTTGAACACAATTTGGCTTGCCAAAAGACAACTTTACGATTTAGGATTTATTCTTAATATAAATTCATCGACCACATCACTTCCAGAAGTTGTATCACGATCAGATTTAATTGAGAGTAAGTGTGATATGTCAAAAAATCCTGAGTCAAATATAAAGGATTTGACCAAAATGCTTTGTACATGTATCAGAGAGTTTGACATGCACTAACTAAGCCATCTTACAAAAAAAAAAACACTATGAACGCCGATATATTAATGATGCAGGAAACATGGCTTGTTGATCTCCCAATCTGGGACAATTATGATTTATATCTAAATCCCGCTCTTAAGAAAAAATTGGGAAGACCGACTTCAGGTCTGCTCATTGCAATTAAACAACTTCCTTCATTTTCCTCTGAAAACTTGTCTTTCCCCTAATCCCTTTCTACAAGCTGTGAAACTCAAAGCTGGTGGCTCCACTTATGTTTTAATTAACATGTATTGGAACCCAGTTGGTATATCTGATCATGCTTTTATGAAAGACTTGAATAACTTAATGGACTTAATCTATGTTGACAAATCAGTGCCATATGTCATTCTAGCAGGTGACCTCAATTTACATTGTCTGGAACCAACTCATGACAAGTCTAGATTGGCTTTATGGTTGCATTTTGTTGAATCTCAAAGTCTGCAAATGTTGAATGTTACTTTTGTTGACGATATTCCTCCTCACCCCACGTGGCATAGGGGTATGTCCACGGCAATAATTGATTATATATACGTCAATAAGGGCTTAATCAACAATGTGGTCAGTTTTCAAGTCAAAGACACTAACTTAAGCGACCATAACATTCTATTTGCGACAGAAATCTTGGAAAGTACATATTCTAAATGCGCAGCTGGACCTCTCTCCATCAATTCAGGCTGCAATAGATTAAGATGGTCTGAAACGTCCTTAAAACGTTTTAATCAATTCTATGCCACGGAACTACATAAAACCAGTGTGGTGAATACCAAAAATATCGCGTACCATAACTTGATGCAATTGTTTCAATCTAATCTATCACACCAGGCAAAGCCTAGATCAGTACATTTGCATGTGTTTAGTAAGCAAATTCAATTTGCGAAAAAGTCATATCGATCTCATAAGAGACAAATTCTAAAATTACCAATAGAGCAAAGGAATGGCTTACTATTCAAATTGAAAACTAAACACAAGAATTGGATGCGAACCATGAAAGCCACGCTATATCAAAATGACAGTGCATGTATGCTAAGAAATATTGCTGGGCAGAATACTGCCCAAATATGGGCTACCATTAATCAGATTTCAACAGGGCACCAAATAGCATTATTATGTAACAACGTTCCACAACAAGCTTGGGTTACGCACTTCACGCAATTGTACGAGCTCCCGCAAACGTTGCTTGGTGGACTAGCCACTGTAGAACCAAATACATTTCTGTTGAAGTTTGACAAAGAAGACATTTCATACTTCATAAAGAAAGCAACCACCTCAAGGGCTCCAGGACCCTATGGCTTGTCCAATTTTACCCTGAAACAATACCCAGATATTTGGACTGACATTCTATGGAATATGTTCAACAACATTAATCTGACACAAACCATTCTTGAAACTTGGACCCATTCCATAATCTTACCAGTCCACAAAAAAGGTGATAGAACTCACCCTGCCAGCTACAGGCCCATAGCATTACTAGATGCACCGAGTAAAATCTTTAATCGCATCGTACTTAGAGATCCTAATGTATGGGCCTCCAATCAACAGAAAAGAGATCCTTTTCAGGCAGGTTTTGTGTCTGGTTTGGGTACTGCCCCTAACATTATCACCTTAAACATGATAAGATCTCACTGCTTCACCCAAAAACAACCTTTATACCTGGCATTCATAGACTTTAGGGTTGCATTCGACTCTATCGATCGTAATCTACTGTATAAAAAACTAGTGCGATATGAATGTCCACCCTCACTTCTTGCAATACTTAAACTTCTCCACACAAATACTACTTTCCAGGTTAGGTTGACAACCGAAGGCTCATTATCTGTGCCCATTCACAAAGCTCGAGGCCTTAAACAGGGCTGCATATTGGCCTCGTTTCTTTTCAATCACTTCATTTTAGATCTTGGTGAGTCCTTTTCTGATGTACTAACTGATGCTCCTAAACTGGGCTTGCAATTGGTCCCATGGCTGCTATATGCAGATGATTTGGTTCTCTTGTCGACAACTCCACAAGGGTTGCAAAATCTACTTGATTCTTTATCCACCTATTCCTTAAACAATAATCTTGTTATTAATTTGGAAAAAACTCAAGTAGTGACCTGCTTGCCAAATGTAAAAACAGCTGGTAAAAGAACCTACAAGTGGCATTTGCAAAATGTTGAATTGCAGAATGTTTCTGAATACAAGTATTTGGGCATTATAATCTATAATAAAATCTCAGAAAAATCATATGTAGATTCTTTGTTATACAAGCTTCAAACACTAAAATCACAGGCCATCATATTAATGTCCAAATTTGGTAAATTCTCAATTCAGCATATTGTGTCATTTTATCAAGCAAAAGTGGTTCCTATATTATTATACGGTGCCGAAACTAAACTATTGCATAATCCATCAATGTGGGACATGCTTGAATCTAAATTTTGGAAAGCTCTGTTAAAACTTCCGAACTGCACCCCACTGCCACTCATAAGGTATGAACTTGGTCTGATTACACTCTATGTGCAATTAGTATGGAAAATGTGTTCCTTCCTACGCAAATGTCTCTTAGGTCTTGAAAACCGCAATGTACTGAGTCCTGTTGCATACTATCTTGTGAACTCTAACCATCTTTTTCCTCGTACTTGGAGAAATTGTGTTTTAAATGCTCTATCTGATGCTTCCATAACATTACATGTACTCTTGTCAAATCCAAATCGAGCAAAGCAAAAATTGTATCAGACAGATTGGATACGCACCAGGGAGAAATGTTGTACTTACAAAGATTTTGACACTTAGTTGTTTGGTCATAAAAAATTTCGGGTGATATCAGATTATTTGCTGAAATTCCCATCACCCCACATAAGGCAACAATATCTGCGTTTCAGGTTTAATTTATATCCGACAACTGAAATCCTGGCTAGGAGGGGTCTGATTACTCATGATCTAAATCATTGTCGATTCTGCCAGAATACAATGTGCTGTGAGACATTGAAACATATAATAGTAGTCTGCCCTGCCCTAGACAAGACAAGAAAGACATTTTTCAGCAAACAATTTCAGATATACGTACCTTTGACCGATGACAAAATTTGGTTTAAAATCTTTTCAAGTAACAAGCTGGGACTTAGAATTGCAATTGTGCAATTCCTGGATAATGTGTTGTCGGAAGCCAATTTAGGTGAGGATTGATTACAGAACTTCTAGAATTGTTATGAATATAGAAATTTGTAACTATTCTAAGGTTAAACATGTCTTATTGTTTTTTTGCTTTCCTTTTTCCTTTTTTTTTAAATGTTTCATTTGCAATTTTAATTGTATTATGTATATTGCACATTGCAAATTGTTAAACATTTGTTCTTAAATATTTGCTACTTTGTTATATTTGAAAGGTTGATTTATCAACCAACCAAATAAAAAAAAATAAAAAATACGTTCCAAGAGCTGTTCACACGCCCCCAGATCTTCCTACAATACAAGACAGAGGTATGATTCTTTACTTCAAGAACCTGAATACATTTTTCAAGGGCCATGCTTATAGTAAAATCTCATCAGGCCGCCCAGGCCCGTGTGTAACCGATTTTTAAGTGACTCAAGGTGTGCAGACCATGTAAATTTACTTGAGAATAGTAGCCCTAAGAAGTCCATCATCAGGGCAAATACAATCTGTGTCAAGCTAGAACATTCTTCACTACATCTCAACCGTTGTGTATAGTTCAGAGACGAACAAAGGAATTATTTCTTGCTCTTATTCCAAGCACTCCCCTGCTGTCTGAAAGCCGAATAGGAAACACTCCTATCTGGCTTTCAGAAAGCGCACAATGGTTCAGTTGCAGAGAAGAATGTTCTAGCTTGCACACAGATTGTATTTGCTCTGATGACAGACTGAAGTCCGGAATGTATTGAAAATGAAATAAATAAGTGTGTCTGCTTGCCTCAGGATGTAAATTGAGAATTAAAAACTGGACCACAGTATTGGATTGTAATTATCTTTTTTCAAGCATTGTATATACTGTAAGAAGAATGTTTTAAGGCTTTTCTTGAGCTATATTTGGAGCATGCAGCGTGCTGACAACCTATACAGAGTTTTTGGTTACATTTATGAAAGTATAACACACAACTTGCATCACTTGCTCAAACAGACATCCATATATGAATCGTATTTCGTATGGATTGTGTCCTCCAAAGTATTCCTCATCTTTGACATGTAATGTCCACGGCTCGGCTGCTTTGGAAATTTTTCGGCAGCTGGCGCCCTGCATCGATTACATCTTGTCGATGTCCCGCGAAGATCTCCGTCGAGGGTGACGTCATCGGATGTTATAAGTAGCACGCACCGCGCCTGTGGCCTCAGTTCCGTTTTTTATGCAAAATTGTTTGCTTCGTTAAACACTGCACGCCTCGTGCTTACTGTGAAAACGTATTGTCATCCTCTTCTACCCCGACAACCCTGAAATATGGAATTAAGAAGTGTCAGGACTGCGGCTCCAGAATGTCTGTGGTGTCTCGGCAAGAGCCACGATAAGGATGACTGCTCGAAGTGTCAGTCTTTGACTGCCAAGGCCTTACGGGAACATAAGGGGACACTAAAGGTATTGAAGGTATCCAGGCCCCGTAAATCCCAGCCTGCTGGACTTTCGACCGATGAGTTGAGAGGTGACTCTCCTCGGCGGAAGAAGTCCACAATCTAGGAGTGGTTCCCGCAACTCGTCCTCATCGAGGCGTTACCGGAAATGTCACCATCGTTCGCCTTCCTTGTCGTTGGACGCCTCCCCAAGAAGGATGGTATGCCCGTCCAAGTCATCGACCCCGGCGGAGTGGGATGCTTTCCGGGTTGTGATGATGAAAATGTTTGATAAACGTGACACTGTTCTGCCCGCGCCTTCTGACGAAGCTGGCAAGGAACGTTCTCGGCTGGATACTCGCTCGCCTTCGAGCCCGGGTAGACGGCGTGATAAACACTGGGAGCCTTCACGGCCCCGGTTGGACAAGGCATCGAAAGATCACCTGAGATGTGCCAAGTCAAGGTCTTCATCTTTGGCAAAACCGGCGAAGCCTTCAACACCCCCAAACCCCTTGAAGCCATCGGCGCCATGCCCGTTGGGTGCGCCTGTCGGGTCTTCAACCCTGGTCGGGCCCTTGATGCTGTTGATGCTGTTGGAGCCATCAATGCCAACAATGAATGTTCCTGTGCTTGTGGACCCTCCGAGGAAGGTCACTGCAAGTCTTTAAAGCCTGTTCCTGAGAAGAGGTTCACTCCTCTCCCGAGGAAGGTTTTTTTTAAATCCCTCCCTGACATTTATGAGGAGAAGGAGCAATCTGATGAGGATGTTGTCCCTTTTATTCTCCAGTATGTAACCCATAATGCTCCTGAATGCCTAATTCCTGAGGAGAGTCGGATGGAGGACCTTTGTCAATCATTGCTCAATACCAGTGGTATTGACACTTCCCCTGAACTGAAGTTCGGCCAGCCGGACCCAGGGGAGCATGCCGACTCTTCATATCGCAGGCTCTAAGGTTGTGGAGTATCTGGGCTGGTCCAGGCCTCATGTACCCTTTGAGCAAGATGACCTTAGGGATATCTTGGTTCAGGGTCCATATACCGACCCTGTGTTGCCGTTTCATATGGCTCTGCAGAAAAGGGTGACTGCAAATTGGAGCACCCCAGAAGCTACTCCGGCGGTGAACAAGTCTCTGAAGAAATACTGCCCATCCAGTAGTGACCCCGGCTACTTGTGCACTCACCCCACTCCAGAGAGTTTGGTGGTCCAGGCAGCTATGGCTACCTCGAAGCAGGAAGCGTACCCTACAATCCCTCCTGATAGGGACGATAAGCGTATGGATGGATGGACACGCAAGGTGTTTTCTGCTGGGAGTACGGCATTAAAATCGGCCAACTCTACTTGCGCCTTAGCAAACCTTTCGCGCACACTATGGAATTTCATTCCGTAAGCGGCTGAGCATATTCCCGAAGGGGGAAAAAAGGGATGGTTTTCTGACTATTGTTCAGCGTGGCAAGGATGCCATGTGTGAATCTCTTCAGTCTAAGTTGGATACTGCGGATAGTGTAAGCAGGTCCATGGCTACAAGCACTGTGATGCACAGGTTTGCGTGGTTGAGGAATTCTGGTTTTGCACCGGATGTGCAGGCTCGTCTTTTCAACATGCCCTTTGATGGATCTCATGTGTTTGGCAGCAAGGCTGACGAGAGCCTTGAGAAGTTGGTTAGGCAACCTCAGCCTTTTCGTCCTAGGGGACTGCAATGGAGGGGTTGATCCTTTCATTTCTAATCCTCATTTGGAAGGGCGGGAGGAACGGCCAGTCAATGGGGCCAATATAAGTTTCCTTGTGGTGGACGAGGTAGGGGTGCCAAAGCTGCTCAAGCAGCAGCCTCTTTGCCATCAGGCGCTGCAGCAGCCGCTTCAAAACCGCTCCAAGGCCTTGAGTCACTGTTCACCCGTAGGGGGCAGGCTGTCTCAAGAGTGGTGAGCCATTACTTCCGATGCGTGGACTCTGGAAACAATTGCCCATGGCTCCTGCCTACCTTTTCTACGACGGACTCACGACAATCCACCGGGGAAGCACTCTTTCAAGGTTCCAGATCCACTCCTTGTGCAGGAAATATTGACCCTGCTGGAGAAATGCGCTATAGAACCAGTACCTGTGGCGTAGAGGAACAAGGGTTGGTATTCCCCATATTTTTTCATTCCCAAGAAGGACAGAGGACCGAGACCCATCTTGGACTTACGGTGCTTGAACAAGTTCCTCAGGAAGGACAAGTTCAAGATGGTCACCCTCTCAGATCCTTCAGGCCCTCCAGCTTCAGGATTGGTTGTTGTCATCGAACCTGCAGGATACTTATTTTCATGCACAGGAAATACCTGAGGTGCGCAGTTGGCAGTTCACACTATCAGTTTCGGGTCGTGACATTCGGGTTGACTTCTGTCCCGAGGGTCTTCACCAAGCTCATAGTGGTGTTGGCAGCACATCTTGGGAGAGGGGGGATTCACGTCTACCCCTACCTGGACGATTGGCTGACCGTGCCGTGTTCTCCCGAACAGGCCTTGCATCATCTCAGTGTCACTTGCCACTCCCTTCACAAACTGGGCTTCTCCCTCAATTTCAAGAAGTCACATATGACACCTTCCCAACAGCTCCAGTACATCAGGGCTGTGTTGGACACATCCTTGGGTAAGTGCTTGCCACCCAAGGTGAAGGCTCAACACATTCTCCAGATTGTCACCAAATTTCAACATGCCCAGAGTCTTCCAGCTTTTGAATTCTTAAGGTTGCTCTGCCTCATGGCGTCCTGAATTGTTCTGGTACCAGAAGCCCGACTGAGAATGAGATCCCTTGAATGGGCTCCAAGGACGCAATGTCAGTTCTCAGGCAAGATGTCAGATCTCTTTCGGATTCCGTTCCGGGTCTCACAAGATCTTCTGTGGTGGGCCTGCGAGGGAAATGTCATGAAAGTAGAACCTTTTTGGCAACCGTGGCCAGAGGTAACCGTAGTGACGGATGCTTCCCTCACAGGGTGGGGGGGGCTCACACCAACAATCTGACCATCCGCGGTCGTTGGTCTAAATCGGAGTCCAAACTACACATCAATCTTTTGGAGCTAAGAGCAATCAGGCTAGCACTGAAGGTTTTCCTGCTGTCTGTGCGGGGAAGAATGTCCTGATATGGACAGACAACACGGTGGCCATGCATTACCTCAACAAAAGAGGAGGTGTAAGGTCGCTGCCACTGTGCAGAGAGGCAATGCAGCTCTGGTTCTGGGCAATTCAAGAGGGAATCTCCCTAGTGGCAGTGCATCTAGCCAGAGAGGAGAACACGGCGGTGAATGCTCTGAGCAGGTGGACCTGTTCGCAACCGGTGCCAACCGGAAGTGCGAGAGGTACAGCTCAAGGGAATTTCCTCCGAGAGGAGCTCTTGGAGACGCGTTTGTCATGGATTGGTGATTCCCGCTCCTGTACGCGTTTCCTCCGATCCCCGTCATTCCTCAAGTTCTAAGGAGGTTACAGAGGTTTGGGTCTCACCTGATCCTCATTGCTCCGGATTGAGCCAGGAGAGCGTGGTTCCCGGTCCTTCTATACATGTCCATCTGTCCTCCAATGCATCTTCCCGAAAGAGCGGATCTTCTCTCACGAGAGGAAGGTCGGGTTCTCCATCGAGAGGTCAAGGCTCTCAACCTTCACGCATTCTTTCTGAAAGGTTGAGATATAAGGATATAAGGTTTGGGACCTTCCGTATAACGTAATGGAGGTGTTGCTCTCGGTCAGGCATCCAGCAGAAAAGTCCCTGGACCCTTGCGGTTGGCATAAGTTTTGCGACTGCTGCAAAGTGAAGAATTTTGATCCTTTTCAGTATTCAATTCCGGAGGTTCTCTCCTTCTTGCTTTCTTTAGCGCACAGGGGTCTTCAGGTGGGGACCATTAAAGGTTACCTAGCAGAGCTGTGCATATTTTGTTGCTTTTTTTGATTGGTGCTCCGTTTGAACTTTTGCACTCCTGTCCATTGAGGTGGTTAACCTTTAAGACAGTTTTTTTTGGTTGCAATAACATTTGCTGGAAGAGTGAGCGAGTTGCAGGCACTTTCTTCAAAGCCACTCTTTACTATGTTCCACAAGGACAGAGTTGTACTGAGAGTACGCCATTCCTTCCTCCCTAAGGTAGTCTCTGACTTTCACTTAAGTCAGAAGGTTGTCCTACCCGCCTTCTATCCTCCTCCACATCCTAGTTAGGAAGAGGAACGGCTACATAGGTTGGACCTGAGGAGAGCGTTAAACTTTTATCTTTCCAAATTGTCCAAAGTCAGAGTGGACAACCAGCTCTTTGTGAGGTACACTAGTCACATATTGGGCCAGGCTGTTTCTAAACAGACCTTGTCTCGGTGGATCATTCTCACTATTTCTGGGTGCTATAGACTTGCTTGCAAAAACCTGCCTGAGGGCTCATTCCACCAGGGGCATTGCTACATCGACGGCCCTACAGAGGGGTGTTCCTGTTAAGAAAATCTTAATACACGTTTGTTAAGCATTATTCCCTGGATACTTCACATGTTCATGATGTGGCCTTTGGGAAGGCTGTACTTTACTCTGCCATTTAATTTGTATATCTAATTCTTCTCCCTCCTGCAAATTTGGTTACTGCTTTGGAAGTGTGTCAAAGAAGAGGAATATCTTGGAGGACACAGTCCATTCGAAGAACAGGTTATTTACCATCTGGTAACGTTCTTTCAACTGGATGTTCCACCGTATTCCTCATCACCCTCCCAGCCTACCCCTCTGAAGAATTTCCCGTGCTATTGCAGCTTTCGTTCAAACAAGGCTGACGGCAGTCTACACTAGTTGGACCCACATGGCCTACATGATGAGAGGTGGGAAAAAACATGAACTGAGGCTATGGGCGGCGTGCGTGCTACTTATAACATCCAATGAGGCCTTCGAGGGTCATCGACCCATTGGCATCGACGCAAGGTGCCCTCTGCCGAAAAATTTCAGAAGCAGCCAAGCTGTGGATATTACATGTCAAAGATGAGGAATACGTTAGAGGAACATCCAGTCGAAAGAACGTTACCAGTTGGATAAGTAACTTGTTCTTCTAAGCCAATGTTTTTACTTCAATAACAATCTCGAAATTGTCCAAATGTTCATTCGTCTGTGGGGTAAACAATAACAAATCTACAATGCTTGGAGAGAGTCAATACATAACACATATAAACATTTATAATTTGCTGATTCCAAATCTGAACAGTTCAAAAACATGGTTTTGAAAAGGCATGTGATTCAGCTTAAATAATTGAAAAGTCAAAGGGGCTTTTCTCATGCTGGTTTAGACCGGAGTAAAACACATTCTAACTAATATTATGTTACTTTGCATTTATATAGTTCCTTATGTATCATTGTTATGATCTAAAAGCGCTAGTAGGTTGAATGCCCTCGAGAACTGTAGTTCAAGTCGAGCGAGAGAGAGAGGGGGTGGCAGGGGGAGGAGGAGGGGAAAAGAGAAAGGGAGGGGGAGGGGAAGGTGAGGGGGAGGAGGAGAGGGAAAGGAAAAAAAAAACCACCACGGATATGTGTGCAGGTGGTGTGGCACTTGTATGATAGCTGATTCTTAGCGGTAGGTGTGGTGGTTGGGAGGTCAGGAATATGTGTTAATTCAGGGGGATTGACACCCAGACTGATTTCTGGCTGTGTTAGGCCTGAGGAGACGCTTAGGCTAGCGGTGTGTGCTCAGCTAGCTGTGCTTAATTAGGATGTTGAGGAGTAAGAGGCGGGTGTTAGAGAACAGCTATACCGAATGTGTCATAGTGTCGCTGTATCCTAGTTGAGTGGTGGTGTATAGGAGAGAGTAAGCGTGGTAGTGTGATATGGTGGTTTTCAGTAAGGCCGTTCCATCCACTCCATTCGTCCCGTCCATTCCATGCACTCCATCCGTTCCATGTACTCCATCCACTCCATCCGTTCCATCCACTCTTATCAGTTGCATCCATTTTGTCCGTTCCATTAACTCTATTCGTTCCCTCCACTCCATCCGTTCCATCCGATCCACTCACTCCATCCGATCCATCCACTTGATCTGTTCCATCTTCTCTATTCATTCCATCTGCTCTATCCGTTCCATCCACTCCATCTGTTTTATCCACTTCACCTGAACCATCTACTACATCTGTTCCAATTACTCTAATCCACTCCATTCGTTCCATCTGCTATATCCGTTCCATCCATTCCAACCTTTCGTTCAACTCCATCAGTTCCATCACTTCCATCCATTCCTTCTGTTCCATCCATTCCTTCTGTTCCATCCACTCCATCTGTTCATCCACTCCATCTGTTCATCCACTCCATCTGTTCATCCACTCCATCTGTTCATCCACTCCATCTGTTCCATCCACTCCATCTGTTCTCCATCTGTTCATCCACTCCATCTGTTCATCCACGCCATCTGTACATTGTCCGCTCCATCCACATTGTCCGCTCCATCCACATTGTCCGCTCCATCCACATTGTCCGCTCCATCCGTTCCATCCGCTTCATCCGCTCCATTCGCTTCATCGGTTGCACCTACTGCATCTGATTCATCCATTTCATCCACTGCGCCCATTTCACCCATTGTACCCATTTCATAGCTTTCATCCACTTCATTCCTTTCATACACTTCATTCATTCTGTTCAGTTTATCCGTTTTAATTTACACTGGCAGTTTTAGTTTTCTATTTTTCTCGATCGTGTCTCGATGCTTGATTGTTATTATTGATTCAGCAATCTTGGGTTACTGATTATTATAGCTGTTTATACTTTTTGTGTTTAAGAGTCGATTTTTAGGGGAAGAGCCACGTTTTCAGTAGTTTGCGAAAAGACATGCAGTCTTCGGAGA
This sequence comes from Ambystoma mexicanum, assembly GCF_040938575.1. Taxonomy (NCBI): domain Eukaryota; kingdom Metazoa; phylum Chordata; class Amphibia; order Caudata; family Ambystomatidae; genus Ambystoma; species Ambystoma mexicanum. The sequence goes on along the minus strand of NC_090924.1, from coordinate 845,581,077 downwards.
GTCGGATGTGGGGTGGAAGTGAGTTCCACACAGTGGGGGGCCAGGGTTGAGAAAGATGATCAACCTAATCTAACTGAGTTGATTTTTGGTATCACTAGGAGGTGGGCGGAGCTTGATTTTAGAGTTCGTGGTGGATGGTAGGGTCTTAGTTTGTCCTGAAGATATTGAGGTCCGGTTTTGTGCATTGCTCAGTGCGAAATGCATAAGGTTTTGAAGGTCACCCTTCGTCCAACCGGGAGCCAGTGCAGAGTTTTGAGAGCTGGGGGGGGTGATCTCTTGGGCCAAGTGCTAGTAGCTGTTTGGCTGCAGCATTTTGTGCTCTTTGTAGTTTAGTCAGGTGGTACGCATGGACTCCGAGGTAGAGGGAGTTAGCATAGTCCAGTCTTGACATTAAAATTGATTGGACCACGGTGAGTCTGTTGAGAAAGGAGAGGTATGGAAAAATGCGCCTACGAATTTTTAGGTGGTCGTGGCAGGACTTAGAAACGTTGTTGACTTGGTGCGATAGTGTGACAGTGTGTGGATTCACAGTGTGACCCTTCATTCTGTAATCGTGACAGTGCTTGCATGGCAGTCCTTCCTACAAATGTTTATTTTTACATGTAGTTTCCTGTCAGGAATCTAGAGGAATTTTACCTCGATATTGTTGGTCTAGCTTGTGGTATTGACACCCACAGAAAATACAATATGTAGTTTGAAATAATGTGTGTTTTGAGTTATTGCAAAGACAAATATCATCTTTTTTAGGATGAAAGGCAAGACACAAGCTCAGAGGGAGTTTCAAACGTCGAAGATCAGAACGATTCGGATTCCACTCCACCTAAGAAGAAGATGAGGAAGACAGAAAATGGAATGTATGCATGTGATCTGTGCGACAAAATATTCCAGAAGAGTAGTTCCTTGCTAAGGCACAAGTATGAGCACACAGGTATGCCGGCCTTGAAGTGATGACAAGCGCAGTGACTATTTTCTCAATTGGATTTTACTGTTATTAGCAAACTAAAAGTGTAGAAAGCGCTTTTTTTTTCTATCAGAATTCGAGTTCTAAAGTATACCACCTGCCGTTGAAATACTTTGTTGGACATGCTTTAATTTGCAAAAGTGAGTTCTAGGATCAAATCCTTTATTACGGCCTTAACAGCACCTCTGTATCGTGATGTAGTATTCGACAACACAAGATGAATTTCATGTTATTGCCCAAAAAATGCATTCAGTTTAACAAAACCTTAATCACAGTGAGAAACCTCCTTTAGGGATATTGTTTAAACATCCTTATTTTTTACCTAAGTTTCTGCTGGCACTCAAAATTTCAATTTACATATTGAGAATTTTGGAACAAATAAGACCCTAAAAAAGGTTTTGCTTCTCACAGAAAACAAGGCAATAACATTGCTGTAATATGGTTGAGCAATCATATGTTTTTTTTTATCTAGACCAGAAGAATGCCATGAGGAAAAGCAAATGGTAATTCTATCTGATGGGGATGATAGAGCTGTCCATGTGTCTCTACAACTAGAGAGACCCAGTGAATGTGCAAAATAAAGATGACTAAAATAGCCACAACCCATCAATTGCAGAAGAGTAGAAGGTACAATTGAAACTGAAAGCATATAAAACGGGGGTCTGCACAGTTTTATTTAACTATGTGACTGTTTAAAGAAAAATGTGAATACCATATTAGAAATGCTAGTGAGAAATGCTACAAGCATAAAAAGAAGCTAGAAAATGGCGATAGTGGGCAGCTACAGCATAACCTAATCCCTTTGATATTTATTTCACTAGAAGGTTAAGAAAGCCAAAGAAGCAGTGGTTCCTAGCTGTTAACTCTAGGAAATAGAAGGAAATAGAACATCGATCTGATATTGTACAGGTACTCTTGTATATGATTACTGGTGTTCAAAATGGAAAAAGTATACTCATGTTTTTGTGTAGTGCTTCCTGATAAGATTCTACCTGCTTCTATGTTCTGTAAAAAGAATTGCTATAACTCAGTTTAGTGGTACTTCATTTTATCAGCCTCGAATGGTCAAGAGCTTAGTCAGCCCAGCCATGATTCAAATTACTATCTCGCGGGACACAGAACTTAGCGCTGAACTGTCTTGCCCTCTGAAATATAAACATGTTTTAAATTATACCAGATTTCTATCACACTGAAAATTAAATAAAATAGTTTACTTTTGCTCAGGTGATGATATACATTTGATGAGATCCCTTTGTAAATTTCAAGCAATTTGTGTTGGTAGTTAAATGCCTTACTTTAAAATGAGATGTGACACGTGATTAGGGTACTCCCATAAGATTGTTCCTCAAAGCCTGTAAAAATGAAGAAAGTGCCGAGGGAGGGTTTCAAACCTTTCCAAAAAGTATTTTGCATACTTAAAAAAGCAATGTTTGTGTAGAATGTCCTGCATTGCATCAGTCAGAGTGTAAACTAACTTTAACTTCAAATGTTTTAATCTGAGACATCAACCAGCACTTCAAGGGGTCTTTCATGCCCATCATATTTTGGGAAGAATTACACCTTTAGACAGCGAGGCTGTAAAACGAGTTTCATTAACACAAAGTACTTCCCAAAGCAATGATGACTTGCTCTTAGTTTGTGTGTCTTTTTTATTTTGTTTTAGGCTTCATGTTGGTCTTTCTCTGCTTATCCTCTAAGTGAAATTAAGATTTTGAGCTGTGTACTGTATTCTTGCAATGCTTCCTCAATTCAATGCGCCTTTTTGTTCTTGTTGCAGGAAAAAGGCCACATGAATGTGGGATATGTAATAAGGCATTTAAACACAAGCATCACTTGATTGAACACATGCGACTTCATTCTGGGGAAAAACCATACCAATGTGACAAATGTGGAAAGCGCTTTTCCCACTCTGGGTCGTATTCCCAGCATATGAACCATCGATACTCTTACTGCAAAAAGGAAGCTGAGGAGCGGGATGATGGCGAGCAAGAGGAATTGGGGCAAGAAACGTTGAACCATGATCTCATGGATTCTAGGGCATCTCCATCTCAGATTGACTCGGATGAGAGGGAAAGTATTACAAGAGACTATGATGAGGACAGTGAAAAGGATGAGGAGGACGAGAAAGATGTTGAGGAAATGCACGAGGTAAATGAGGATGGAGTTGCACTTGATGATGTGGAGGAGGATGAGGAAGAGGACATACCCATGAGTGGTACTGTGAGAGAAGAGACGGCTGTAAATGAAGGAAGTTTAAGGTTGGATCGAGAAATGACAAACAATGACGAGAAGGTGGAAAAAACAGTACTTCAAGCTTAGCTAATATTTTTCCTATGAGGAAAAGAAATTTAAATTGGTGATAACCTTTGTTGTGTAATATAAGTGTTTTTGGAAACACAGTAGCTTCTATACTGTGGTTTCTGTTAACTACTGTGTATAAAAAAAATCCAGGTGTGCCTGAACCTCAAACTTGTAATTTTTCACAGCGATTTTCAAGGTTATGCAACAGGTTTCTAACATGAAATGGCTTTGAAGAAAATGGACAAAGTGACTCTAGAATCTAGACGCACAGGTTCCAGTAAATAGGAGTTGTTAAACACGTATTTACATCCTTTGTTTTATCAGTATTAATTTTCATTGTTATGTTGTTTAATTTGTAAGCTGTACAGTTGGGAGAGATTTCTATAAAGTTTTGTTTATTATTGCCGTTAAACATTAACTAAATCCGCATCAGTATTTTATTATGTTAAAAATGTGAGAACTTCTGCACTACAGAATTCCCCTTTGCAGAAAATGCAGGTCCTGACAATACTGGCTACCTTTTGGAGATTCAACCAAAAGGTAGTTATTTGTAACATATAGAGGCAGTAGTTTAGTATGTTATAATTTAAATTCTATTGTTAGCCTTAATGAAGCAGTCAATAGCAGAGCCGGGGGTTCTTATGTGGTTCAAAATTTAGTTAAGATCATCGCGCTCTGTTTGCAGGGACTAACAGTGTTATTGATACTGGCAAGAAAACAAAAATCAGTGTTTGTAATTGCATTTATGTAGTGGAAATATGAAGGATATAAAATGAAGCTTTGTATCTCCTTTGGCCTTATGCAAGACCTATGTGCTGTAAGTGCCATTTATCAGTATTTAAAGGCGTTACCAGCCTAGTTCAGTTGGTGGTTTACAAATAACTAGCATTTGTCAGATTTATAGAAGTATTCTGAATTAAATTCTGACAACAAAAATTCATTTATAGGAAAAGCCAAAAACATTAGTAGCTTTTTATATTATTTGACATACATTACTTTGAAGGTATTAATTGCTAAATGTCTCTATTTTCAGTGACCATTTTGTTTTTGTTTTTATCTGTTTATTTAACTTTCAGACACATACATATAACACAGTTATCTGGCTTGTATCTGTTGTCAAATGTTGGTTATGGACCCCACATGTTAACAATGTTGGCTAAAATTATTTGTTCGTAGCTCTGCAGCATTTTGTACTGTATGTCTTCAAACCTGGCAGTATTACTACCCTTCTTACTGACATATGTACCCTTTTAGTTTTAGAAAACTTTTATATTTATGTGTCTTATTTTTATATTTCTTTATTTATTACACAGTGTAGTGTATAATACTGTAGTTTGTATTAATACAATAATATATTTTAGTATGAAAATTTGGAAAGTTGATAAGATTTAAAGTAGAGATGCAATTTGTTCTCTTACATTGAGATTTGATTTACCAGTGTTATGTTAACATTTATACTTGCCTTGGGACTGTAGAACAAGTCAATTTAAATGGGAATGTGTTTGTTTTACAATTACAATCAAGTCATCCAAACGTATTTGGTTTTTAATTAAAAAAAACTCAAGTATTTTAAAATTCACTGTGTGGCTAATAGCATGATATTCTGCAACTTTATTAATAAAAACCCTACCCATAGGTTTGTCATTTCCTTAGTCAAATAAAAAGGATCTTAAAGGCAGTGTTGGGAAGAGGGAACAATGTTTAACATGTTTGTGCCAATTCGTTCCTGTGTGCATAAATGTAATTTAAAGAACTGACTTCCTTTTTAAGTTCCTTGTTTTATCATGTTCATTTTCTAGTTTTTTACCAAGCCCCCATCTCACAATAAAATATGTCAACAAGCCTAAATTGCTCTCTTTTATTCTAACGGTTTCATCATTTTGTTCCTCAACCAGAAACATGTTACTGCTTCCTGAAAGATTCTAGCAAGTGTTTGTGTATGCTGTTACTGCAGGTAAATCAGTGGCAGAGCATAGTTTATTTACATCTGCATTTGTCCACAAAAGAAAGTTGCAACAAAGAAAGCACAATACATTGACTATCCTTGAAAATAGCAAGCAGCAATCTAAAAACAATATTAAGCATCTCACTTGTAGAAAATAAAGATGCACAACGTGATTATCTAAAGTGGAGAAACAACATTTTAACTGTATCTTGCCTTACAAAAAAGTACACCCAGCTAGCCAAACAAAGTGGAAAGTAACAATGATAGCCCTTAGTGACTGTGGTCTTAGTTCAAAAGAATATGCCTCAAGCTGGCTGGCGCTTCCATATTGGTTTAACCATTTATTGTGGAGATAGAAATCAAGACTGGCAGACAAACTGAAAGTGTTTAGGGTTGTAAGATGTTAGCAGGCCATACAGATCTATCAATGATTGCTGATTTATATCAGTAAAAAGAATTGTCCCAAAAATATTGTAAATGTGATATGCTTTTTAACACAAATGCATTAAAGTTATATATGTTTCCCTTTAATAACCTCAAAAAACCTGTTTTCTTAAGGAAGTAAGGCAAGGAATTGAAATCAAAAGTTCATTTTTCACGACATTTTTGGATACCTCTTTAATGACATTGACTTCTTATTCCAGTTTCTTATTGTAAGTATAGATGAAGTGTGATTAAGGCAGGGCTGTCCCTCAAAACCCTACTAGCGGGCCAAACAACATCCACCATCATTCCCTGTTTCCAGGCTATGCCATTCTGATAATTTGCCCAACTGGTTTTGTTTTCACAGGGAGGTGAGAATTGTAAATACGTGTTTCCTTGAGTGATATTCGGATGGGGATAACTAGCAAATTTGCTTGTTCTATTTTACACATTTGCTACTCTGTGATTAACATTACACATTTGACAAAATAAAATGCATTTTTCGTTGTACCAATTTGTTCAGCCTACATTCAGAATAATTAAAATCAGCAGCATGATCCAGGCACTGGCATGGAAAATCATTTGAAGAGTACTTATGCCAATGCCCAAGGATAGCTGTAACCTCAGACAGCCTTATGCTGTATAGTATAAGAGCTTTATGTAAAAGTGTTTTCAAACATCTAAATCTTTTACGGTCTAACGGTATACCACTGTACCCACCTACTATCAAGTTACAACACTTCTGGTGTTTTAGTCCTTGTAAAACAGACTTACCTGGAAGTGAGGGATTATGAACAAAGGCCATGAGCGAAACTTTAATGTCCATTAATGTCATTTATCAAGGTAGAAGCTTTTCACATGAAGCTGATCCTCCCCTTTGGCTAAAGGGGAATATTAGTTTACCTTTAGACCAAATTAAGGAGGACAGTGGGCAACTGGGTAGATTTTTCAATAATGTCAATATCTCTTCTAGAAGTTGCAAAGTGATTTATTGACTCCAGCAATTGGTTCAGCAATGTGTTTTCTGCTGGGTTTATGGGTGCAGGAGAAGTTTACTATAGGCTCAGATGTATCTACCTTAACGTAATATGCTTGAGTATGTATGCATCTAGCACTACTTTAACTTAAATAAAATTTTCCAAAAGCATATCCCAGTGTCTATATGTTGTATGCTTGGATTCTATAAAGAAGGCATTGTATCAACAGTAAGTTAGACACAAGTGACCACAGTTCAAGGGTGTTTATTGAAATTTCGAAAGGGTGTGAAAAATGCCTATCTAAATGATATGATATTATAGGTTATTCATAACGCGCTTAATACCCAGAGGTTTCCAAGTACGGACCCGGGGATCTAACCTGTGTTGCTCCGTGTCGGCTTGCTTTCAAGGTGAGCACTTTGCCATTGAGCTATCCTCCCGAGAAATCTACAAATGGGAGCAAGCTACGACCATCAAATAATAATTATACACTCCTAGTGGAGTATTGTCACAATAAACAGGCCTATACTCAAAAAAACAATCCATACAGCTAATTTACAAATAGCGTGGGGTAATGTTCATGAAAAAGAAAGAAGTGTTCACGAAATAATATGTCAGGATGATCAAGCTGTTTGCCTCCCTTCCCCGCGTTTTCATCCGGGGCAAAGCGGTTCACTCGGGCAAAGCACACACTCTTACTTTTTCAACACGAGGATACAGTTCTATTTCCAGCAACAGGCCTTCGGTGCCCAAGTCTTTTTTCGAATGGATTGTTTCCTCCAATGTATTCCTCATCTTTGACATGTAGTGTCCACAGCTCGGCTGCTTCGGAATTCTTTCGGCAGAGGGCGCCCTGCGTTGATGACGTTGGGTCGACCTCCCTCTAAGGCCTCCATCGAGGGTGACGTCATCGGATGTTATAAGTAAGTAGCACGCACAGCGCCTGTTTCCTCAGTTCTGTTTTTTCCGAAAACATGTTTGCTTCGTGAAACTCAGCACGCCTCGTTCTTACTAGTGTTGGCTGTTGAAGTTCATCGATATGTCTTTGTCTTCCACTCTGATGACACCTCGGTCCGGATTCAAGAAATGCCGGCACTGCGGCTCCAAGATGTCCATCACGGATCTGCATCGAGTCTGCATGTGGTACCCCGGTGTCGGCCATTACACGGATACATGCTCCCAAGTGCCAGTCGATGACTGGAAAGAGCTTGTGTGAACGAAAGGGGAAGCTCCAAGTAGACGGGGTGTCCAAGCCCCATAAGTCCCAACCTGCTGGGCCTTCGACTGATGAGTCGGGAGGCGATTCTCCTCAGAGGAAGAAGACCAGCCGTTCAAGGTCCAGGAGTGGTTCCCGCCACGCCTCCTTGTCGAAGCTCTCGAGGAGAAGGCACTGTTGGGTCGCCTTCCTCGTCTTCAGACGGCACCCCCCGAGAGGGTGAGTTACCCATCCAAAAAATTGACACCAGCTGAGTGGGAAGCTTTCTGCATGGAAATGCTTAAGAGTTTCGAAAAGCAGGGCTCAGCCCCATCCGCGCCTTCTGTTGAAGCCGGCAGGGAATGATCTCGTCCAGATATTCACGCGCCTTTGAGCCCGGGTAAATGGCATGATCCTCATCAAGAGCCTTCGAGGACTCGTCCGGACAAGGTATCTAAGGATCGATTGAGACGTGAAGCGAGGTCACGGTCTTCGTCTCCATCGAAACCGTCCAAACCCTCGAAGCCATGGAAGCCGACGGCGCCTTCGGCGCCACGCCAGTCAATAGTACCTGTCGGGTCCTCCACCCCGGTCGGACCCTCTATGCTTTCGACGCTGTTGTCGACGCCATTGACGTCATCCGTGACAATTTTGCCAGCACAGCCCCTGGTGACGGTGGAACATCTAAAAAGGCGGTGTCGAAGTCGACGACTTTAAAGCCTCTGGCTGTTTTAGCTGAGGAAAGGTGTACTCTTCTGCCAAAGAAAGACTTTTTTTTAAGTCCCTCAACTCCATTTCTGAGGAGGGAGGAACATTCTGATGAGGATAATGCTCCTTTCGGTCTCCAGTTTGGGACCCCTAATGTGCCAGACTGCCTCATCTCGGAGGAGAGTAGAATGCAGGATATTTGTGATACCTTGCATAATGCAAGTAGTATAGACACTTGTCCAGAGCTGGAGTTTGGCAAACCAGACCCAGGGGAGCATGCTGACTCCTCTTACAGGTGACTTATGTCGAGAGTTGTGGAATATTTGGGCTGGGCTAGACCTCCTGCTCACTATGATCACGATGATATCGCTGACATTTTGGATCAGGGTCCCCCTACGGATCCGATATTGCCATTTCATGTGACTCTGCAGAACAGGGTGGCCAGAAATTGTGAAACCCCAGAGACTAATCCAGCGGTTAACAAAAAAATGCTGCCCCTCCAGTAGCGACCCTGGCTATCTGTCTTCTCACGAAAATACCAAGGCAGGTGCACAACCTAGTATACTGATTATTTAGAGGAACGTAAAAAATAATGGTATTTAAATTTTAAAGGTGCGGGAGAGGAACTGAGATCCTGGCACAAGACCTCTACAAATAACAACAAAAAAGGAAAAGATTCAAACTTTGAACCCTCCCGTCCCCTGCACACTGCAGGGTGTATTGGATAATCCAACTACTATATCCTCGAGGAAATAAATTCTTTATGAGTAATTAAATGGTATTTAAACACAAGTTTCAAACACAAAAAGTTATTTGAAAAGCACATAAGTGCAAATGTTATTATTTTTAAGTACAGGCTTTTGGGTACAAAGACAAAAGCAATCTCAGTACATTTGCAAAAAACAAATGAAGAATGAAGGAGTGTTGCCAGTAGTCTGTTTCTGGGTGGCGACGCGTTTTGAGGCTGGACGCCTCTTCTTCATAGGTCTCAACAGACTCTAAACAAAATATTTGTACATTAGAAGGCAGGCTTTTTGAGTATGCCAACATATATTAACACAAGAATACCTATCAATTCAAGCTGGTGTAACGCTCACCTGGTTCCCACGGAGGCGCGGGCGTGGTCTGGACGGCAGTGGCCTCTTCGAAGCAGATGTTCAGCACCCTGAAGATGGAATGGGCTGGGTTCCCAAATCCGGCTTGTCTGGCTCGGATGAATACCCTTCTGTGAGCGAAAAGGAAGGGTTAATACTCTGCCGGTTTTGTGTTGATCTCCCGTTCCCCTTCTCACCCTCCTTGCAACCCTTCTGTAATTCCCTGTGCAGACTCACCTTAGGGATTGAAAAGGCGAGCTCTCCATCCTGCTTCTGATGCAGGGGCGCGTTGGGATCCAGTTACGTCACTGGATAGTAAGTTCGAGTTTGCTTGTCTGTTACGGTAAGTACTGTAAATGTTTATGGCAAGCTTGAGTCTAAACTGTTCCTCTTCTCTTTTGCAGGTAATGGAAGACTCCAGGCTGAGGGCGGTTTCCGTCGAAAACCTGATTTCAGGTGAGTTTTGGTGTAGGCCCACTACTGTCTTTTCCTGTCTCTTTTTCCTTAGGGGCCGGAGTTCGAGAATGCCGAAGAAATGGAGCCGGTACGAAGCAGAAGCTGAGTCCGACCTGTAAGCTGGTGAGTTTAAAATAGTTTGTTTGCTACGGTTCTTGCATTCACTAATGTGATGTTTGCTTTTTCCTCCATAGGGGCCGGGGTGCTGAAATGCCCAAGGAATGGCATCGACCCGAAGGTAAGAAGAATTAGCTTGGTGGGTAAGTGCTTCTTGGTTATTTTCCCCTTCTCACCTTACTTTCTTCTCTTCGTCTCCCCGTAGGTGCTGGAATGCTGCAGGAGATCCGGATGGGCGTCGCAGAGCCGAAGGCGCCACGTGCAGGTAAGAGAAGTGCGCCGAGATGTATGCGACGCGGTGAGTATTTAAAATTAGGTCTTTTTGCAGGAACGTTGGCGCGCTGAATCCGGAATGCAGCTTTAACCGGTAAGGTTTGTTTTCACCTGTTTCTTCTTCCCTTTTCTATCCTTAGGTGTTTCCAGGATGCTGGCAGGCGTGGTCGAGGACTGGAGCAGGAGCAGGCACGGTGAGCGTCCAGCTGCTATGAGCAGAAAAACGCGAAGCGTGGTTTGCTGTATGGGCGTGGCTTAAATAGCCTTTCAAGTAGTCTCAGGTATGTATCCTTCCACTGAAGGTATGTATCCTGCCACCAGCCACTCCCGTGTGGTTAAGTAGTTCCTTTTTCATCTGGAAGTTGTAGAATGATCTGCCAGGTAAGGAAATTGCAGCATGGTCTGCCAGGTAAGTTTGCACCAAACACTATTCCTTCCATATCTTGTATGAGCCTGACGCCAACGGCGCCAGGACTGAGTCCAAAGAGCCCCTATCTGGGGTGGCTGGGACTTCCCTAGCATACATGTTGCCTGCCTCTGAGGGTGCCGGGCCCTGTCTGGCCCCTTGGAGGTAGGCATCATGACAGTACCCCCCCCCAAGCCCCCTCCCAAGGACGTACTGTCCGGAGGCTTTGGTTTGTGTGGAAACTTACGATGACATTTTTGTATTAGACGAGGTGCATGTATATGATCGCTTGGTTCCCAAGATCTCTCCTGAGGTCCATATCCTTTCCAATCAATTAGGTAAAAAACCTTTGACTTGGACATCTTAGAATCTAATATGTCTTTAACTTCGAATTCCAGTTCCCCATCTACTGGGATTGGTTCTGGTGGCTTGAGTAGCCTGGTTCTGGGTTGTACAGGTTTCATCAGTGATACGTGGAAAACCGGATGGATTCACATGTTGGGGGGCAGATCGAGTTTGAAGGCTACCGGGTTGATTACAGCCTTGATTGGATAAGGCCCTATATATCTTGGGTTAAAAGTTTGCGGGCCTTTAAGTGGTAGATGTCTAGTCGCCAGCCACACTTGATCTCCAACTTGGTAAGGAGGTACTTCGCTCTGATGTAAGTCAGCATTTTCCTTATATTTGTCCTTGGCCTGCTGTAAATGAGTCTTGACTTCTTTGAAGGCTCGGGTTATGGTGGCATGTAAGTTATCCACGGCAGGCATTTCAAGGCCTTGAGGTGGTTCAAGATCCGAAGTTCTGGGATGGTGGCCAAATAAGGTATAAAAAGGAGTCTGGCCAATTCCTGAATGCACAGAATTGTTGTACGCGTATTCAGCAATCCATAAAATGTCTTTCCAATTATATTCTGATTGATGCAACATGCACCGTAAGTACTGTTCCAATGTCTGGTTTGTTCTCTCGGTTTGGCCGTCGGTCTGAGGATGGTGGCTGGTAGATAAATGCACATCAACTTGTGCCATTTGGCAACATCTCTTCCAGAACCGAGAAATAAACTGGCTTCCCCGATCGGAGATTAATATGGATGGAAAACCATGTAGACGAATGACATTCTCAAGAAATTCCTTGGCTAGGGTGGAGGCTGAAGGCAGCCCTTTCAAGGGAATAAAATGGGCCATCTTGGAGAAGAGGTCTACAATTACCAGTATAGTACTAAATCCATGACAAGGAGGTTGGTCAGTTATAAAATCCAGCGATAAAGTGTGCCAAGGTGCTGGTGGGATGTCCAGAGGTCGTAACGGACCGGCTGGTTTTTGCTTTTGACTTTTATTTTGGGCGCACACTGCGCATGTCATCACGAAAGATTTTATATCCTTTCGCCAGGAAGGCCACCAGAAATGCCTCTTAATTTTATCTTCAGTCTTAGCGATGCCCGGGTGTCCTTCCATTAGTGTCTCATGATGATGGGCAATAACGAGATCTTGCAAATCCTTTTGAGGCAAGAACAGTCGCCCCTGGAAATAAGGTAAATCGTTATTAATTGAAAATCTGGGATCTATCAAGCTCCATTCTTGCAAGGCTGCAGCGTCGAAAAGCAATTTAACTCTAGTTTGAATATCCTCTAGAGTTTGTGAGGAGATCACCCCCAAAATTCTCTGCTCGGGAATAATCGGAACTGGATCTAGAGTTGGGGTAGAATCGCCCATTCCTATTCGAGATAGTGTGTCTGCCTTGCCATTCTTGCAGCCGGGGCGATAGGTGATCACAAAGTCAAATTCTGCAAAGAGCAGGGCCCAACGGAGTTGGCGTGAGGATTGAGCTTTGGCCGTTTTTAAGTATTGCAAATTCCTGTGGTCTGTAATTACGGTAACAGTATGTCTTGTGCCGAGAAGGTAATGACGCCAAGCCTTGAAAGCTGACTTGATAGCTAATCGTTCTTTATCTGTGATTGTGTAGTTAACTTCTGGAGCTGAGAATTTTCTGGACCAAAAGGCCACAGGATGCAGTTGGGTCGAGACTGGGTCCCTCTGTGATAGAACCGCTCCCATGGCTAAACTAGATGCGTCAGTTTCCACAACGTAAGGGAGATCTGGACGGGGATGTTTTAACACAGGTGCGGAGGTGAATTTAGTTTTTAGTTCCTGAAATGCTTGTTCTGCTTCCGTAGTCCATTCGAAGCGTTTGTTTTTCCGTAAGAGGGCTGTGATGGGTTGAACCACTCGAGAAAACTCCGGGATGAACCTTCGATAGAAATTGGCAAAACCAAGCATGCTCTGAACCCCTTTCACCGAACTAGGGGATGGCCATTTGAGGATCGCGTCCACTTTCCGTGAGTCCATTCGAACTCCCTTTGGCGTTAGGACGAAACCAAGAAACTCAACCTCCGTGACGTGAAAAATGCACTTTTCGAGCTTTGCAAATAGTTTGTGCTGGCGTAGTTTCTCCAGGACGGCCTTAGCATGTTTTCGGTGATCAGATTCCGAGGAAGAGTCCACTAGGATGTCGTCAATATATATGATGACACAAACATCTATGAGTTCTCGAAAGATGTCATTCATAAAATACTGGAAGGCAGCAGGTGCGTTGCACAACCCGAAGGGCATCACTTGGTATTCAAAGAGTCCGTATTTGGTGCGGAAGGCCGTTTTCCATTCATCGCATTCTCTGACGCGCACCAGATGGTAAGCCCCTCTTAAATCCAGCTTGGTAAAGATGCAGGCATCTTTCACCTGGTCGAGGAGTTCAGGGATCAGAGGCAGGGGGTAACGATTCTTAACCGTTATCTGATTTAAGGCGCGATAGTCAATACATGTTCTAAGGTCGCCTTCCTTTTTCGGCACGAAGAACAAAGCTGAAGAAGCCGGTGACTTTGACGGGCGAATAAACCCATTGGCAAGATACTGATCCAATACTGGCGTAAATGAAGATTCTCTGGTTGGGTAAGGGCATAAATCCTACTACAAGGCGGTTGAGCATTGGGTACCAGATCAATTTGACAATCGTATGGCCGGTGAGGTGGTAAGGTGTTGGCCTGTTCTTTTTGAAAAACGTCCTGAAAGTCCTGATACTCAAGTGGTAGTTGTGCTGACACAGAGGTTACTGAGGCTAGACCCACTTGGGATTTCCGGAATAACAAGTTTGTCTGCAGTTAGGAAAGGTGATACTCTTTGCTCGCCAGTCAATTCGAGGATTATGTGCTTCTAACCAAGGGATCCCCAAGATTACCTGAAATTGTGGAGCCTTGATTACTTATGACCATCTTGGCCAACCAGTGTCATTTCTGTGGTAGAATGTGTTACCGGCCCAGAGGCAATTGCGGTCCCATCAACCGTGGTAATGACATCTTTGGTGATTTTTGGTCGGAGAGGGAGACCATTCCTGGAAGCCAATTCAAGATCAACATAGTTCCCAATAGCCCCACTGTCGAGATAGGCCTTTATGCCATGTAATCGTTGAGGCTGCTTTGGATCCACGAGGGTCATTGGCATGATGAAATGCGAGGTCAAAGAGTTTGTCTTCACGCTCGGCAAGCGGACCTCTACGCTTGTCAGGCTTGATCGTTTCCTGAATCAGATTTTGGAAGGTTTTGGTCTGTGGCTCCAACCACCTTCTTGGGTGGTTTTACAGGGCAATTTCATCGAAAGTGTCCAGACTCTCCGCAATAGAGACATAACTGGTTTTGCCGTCTTCTTTCTTGTTCTTTCTGCGTTAGGGTTCCTTTTACTCCCCCAATTTGCATTGGCTCCGAAGTGTCGGTACTCTTGGGGTTTGCGTGGGTTTTTACCAAAGCCCGAGTTTCAAATCTAGTCCGATCAGTCTTTCTATTCTGGAGTCTATGATCAAGTTGGATCACTAAATCAATGCATTCCTCACAGAGTTGGGGTGGATTCACAATTTGAGCCAGAACGTCTTTTAGCTCTCCACGAAGTCCTCGATGAAACAAGGTGATTCTTTTATTCTCAGGCCACCCAGTTTCCACGATCAGTCTGTTAAATGTGGCGATATAAGATAGGAGGTCTTGGTTACCTGGACGCAAAGACAGAAGTTCGTTATCCAAGGCCTCGCCCTGGGCGTGCCGGGCAAATAATCTCTCCATACTAGCCTGGAAGCGTTGAAAGTCACGAAGGATAGGATCGTCTTGATTTACCAACGGAATAGACCAATCGGCTGCACAGCCGCTGAGATACGATAAAACAAAAGCCACCCTAGTTTTTCATTAGGGAAGGCCCCAGGTCTACATAAAAAGTGTAAACGACATTGGTTCATGAAAACAGCGTATTTCTTGGGGTCCCCCGCAAAACGTACAGGTGGGGCCAAAGGCATGTTTTCCGGCAGGTTAATTTGCACCGGGTTAGTGGAAGCCATAGGAGTGGACTCTCTCCCGGAAGCAGGTTATGGCGTTTGTCCAGCCTGATTCTGCAAAAGCTGTTTAGCCAGGTCATTGGTTCGTTCTTTGGACAAGATCAGTTCTCTTCGAAGAACGTTGGTTTCTTGGCGGGCGGCGTGAACTTCCGCCCGTAATTCCCCCAATAGTAGCGCCAGTTGGTCTGTTTCGGAAGTCTCCATGGTGCCTGGGTGGGTAATTGTGGGTAGGCTTTGCGTTCTGTAACGCTCACCTGGTTCCCACGGAGGCGCGGGCGTGGTCTGGACGGCAGTGGCCTCTTCGAAGGAGATGTTCAGCACCCTGAAGATGGAGTGGGCTGGGTTCCCAAATCCGGCTTGTCTGGCTCGGATGAATACCCTTCTGTGAGCGAAAAGGAAGGGTTAATACTCTGCGGGTTTTGTGTTGATCTCCCGTTCCCCTTCTCACCCTCCTTGCAACCCTTCTGTAATTCCCTGTGGAGACTCACCTTAGGGATTGAAAAGGCGAGCTCTCCTTCCTGTTTCTGATGCAGGGGCACGTTGGTATCCAGTTACGTCACTGGATAGTAAGTTCGAGTTTGCTTGTCTGTTCTGGTAAGTACCGTAAATGTGTATGGCAAGCTTGAGTCTAAACTGTTCCTCTTCTCTTTTGCAGGTAATGGAAGACTCCGGGCTGAGGGCGGTTTCCGAAAACCTGATTTCAGGTGAGTTTTGGTGTAGGCCCACTACTGTCTTTTCCTGTCTCTTTTTCCTTAGGGGCCGGAGTTCGAGAATGCCGAAGAAATGGAGCCGGTACGAAGCAGAAGCTGAGTCCGACCTGTAAGCTGGTGAGTTTAAAATAGTTTGTTGGCTACGGTTCTTGCATTCATTAATGTGATGTTTGCTTTTTCCCCATAGGGGCCGGGGTGCTGAAATGCCCAAGGAATGGCATCGACCCGAAGGTAAGAAGAATTAGCTTGGCGGGTAAGTGCTTCTTGGTTATTTTCCCCTTCTCACCTTACTTTCTTCTCTTCGTCTCCCCGTAGGTGCTGGAATGCTGCAGGAGATCCAGATGGGCGTCGCAGAGCCGAAGGCGCCACGTGCAGATAAGAGAAGTGCGCCGAGATGTATGCGACGCGGTGAGTATTTAAAATGATGTCTTTTTGCAGGAACGTTGGCGCGCTGAATCCGGAATGCAGCTTTAACAGGTAAGGTTGGTTTTCACCTGTTTCTTCTTCCCTTTTCTATCCTTAGGTGTTTCCAGGATGCTGGCAGGCGTGGTCGAGGACTGGAGCAGGAGCAGGCACGGTGAGCGTCCAGCTGCTATGAGCAGAACAACGCGAAGCGTGGTTTGCTGTCTTGGCGTGGCTTAAATAGCCTTTCAAGTAGTCCCAGGTATGTATCCTTCCACTGAAGGTATGTATCCTGCCACCAGCCACTCCCGTGTGGTTAAGTAGTTCCTTTTTCATCTGGAAGTTGTAGAATGATCTGCCAGGTAAGGAAATTGCAGCATGGTCTGCCAGGTAAGTTTGCACCAAACACTATTCCTTCCATATCTTGTATGAGCCTGACGCCAACAGCGCCAGAACTGAGTCCAAAGAGCCCCTATCTGGGGTGGCTGGGACTTCCCTAGTATACATGTTGCCTGCCTCTGAGGGTGCCGGGCCCTGTCTGGCCCCTTGGAGGTAGGCATCATGACAGCTGGATTCATTACCATAAACATTGTTTCTGTGGTTCCCATGGTTAAACTGTCACTGTTTTCATATCCACATAATTGTATGGCTGATTATAATTTGCATGGTTTTCAATCACTAAGGTGACATGCTAATAGTTAGTTCAAATGTATATCCTGGACACAAATATGCAAATGTATATATAGAGCCCTATGGCCCACATGGAGTGACTAGATTAGTCTGACATTGCCCATAAACTAGAGTAGTATGAGTTACCTGATAGAATCAAGTAGAGGACAGTGCTGTAAATTCTTCCAGTATGTCGGGATGAAGCAAAAAGGCTGATGCTCAGGCTTCAATGGCAAAGGTGCCGTTAAATGGAGAATGGCTCAAAGTCGAGTTCCATCAGAATTAACGAGAGGGGTTGTTCTTGAGAGGTCTTGTACTTGAGACCCACACAATGTAGCGACAACAAAGCATTTGTGGCCAGATGAGACCAAATACTCAATAAATGTTCCTTGGCCTTGATCCTTCTTACTATTGAAGAATTATCCAAATCACTCACAACCATCGATACAGACATCTCAACCTTGAAAGAGCAACTTTCTAAATTCAAAACACCTCAAGAACTATCTGATCTATTAGAAGACATTAATACCAAACTAGCCGACTATAAAACAGAAATTGAACAAAGAAAGTTACGAAAATTTAAACGTGACACCTTTGACTATTTAAACAACATTGTATATAATTGGCAGGAATGTTATCGCCAACGTAACGCAAACCGATCAAGACCAAGACAGAACGGGTCACTGAGTTCTGGAAACAGTAGTGACAGCAGTATCGGAGAACCTTTACAGAATCGAGCTACACAACAACCAAGTCCAGCTCCACAAACTGAAGAGCCACCACAGAGCAGCAGCTTAGCAGTTAGTGAAATCCCAGATTCAGGTGTTTTTTTAGGCACAAGAGAAAGGCCAGGCGAGGCAACAAAAAAACAGCCCAGAAAAAAGAACAAATAGATTCAGTTAATTTAGTAATTAATATTTCGAGTAAGACATTGTCTAGTGGTCAACTTAATACACTGAACAAAGGCTTATCCTTTGTCCCGACCTGTAATACTACATTCTTTGATGAGAAAGTCTTTCTACATCGCCTTCTCAGGAAAATTAGATTAAAAATCTTCTTTGACACACAACCAACTATGGATCAGCACCAAACGATTGATGACGCATTGGAGATGCGCCCAAAAAGTGCATTTGACCCACACATTCAGAACTCGGTATTAAATCTTTTTGAAAAGAATGTGCTACAAGATCTTAATCGAATTAACTATAAAATAAATTCCCCATTGAATATCAAAAACAGTCAACTTGATCATATTGAGAGCCTGACCAAGGATGAATCTCTAACCATTAAACCTGCTGACAAAGGAAGGGCCATCGTAGTGATGGATACTCCCTTCTATAACAAAAAATGCTTTGAGTTACTAAGCGATGAAGGCACGTATATGAAACTAACTAATGATCCAATCATTAACATCAAAAGCCTAATTATGAATACCCTAGAGAAAGCCAAATCAAATCAATGGATTAGTGACAAAACATTTGACTTTTTGATCAACAAACATCCCATCACTCCCGTCTTTTATGGATTGCCTAAAATTCATAAAGACAGAACAAACCCACCATTAAGACCTATTGTGGCGGGTACTGAAAGCATTTTCGACCCTCTTTCAGTTTATGTAGACATGTTACTTCAACCATTGGTCCAAGCTACGTCCACCTACTTGAAGGACACTACTGATTTCCTCAACTGCCTGAAAGAGATTACGGCCATCAGTTCGGACTGTATTTTATTCAGTCTCGATGCCTGTAGCCTTTATACCTCGATACCTCATGCAGAAGGCATTGAAGCAGTTGAGTGGCTACTCCTCAACACAACAAACCACAGAGGTGAAGCTGAATTTGTCATTGAATTGCTCAATATCATACTGTACAATAGTTACTTTCGATTTTTGGGTAAATACTATCTACAAACCTCAGGAACCTCCATGGGGTCCTCCTTGGCACCTATGTATGCAAACACCTTTTATGTTTAAATTTGAAAGTGACTTTGTACTAGACCATCCTAAATGGTCAGCATACATCTTAATATGGAAACGTTTCATTGAGGACATCTTTGGGATATGGTGTGGTACACATGATGAATTAAAATCCTTTTTTACATACCTTAATTCGGTACACTCAAGAATCAAATTTACGATGGCGATTGGCAATCCATATCTGCATTTTTTAGATGTTAATTTAAAGATTGAAAATGGTAATATTATGACCAATATTTACCACAAACCTACAGATGCCAACAACTTACTGCATTTTTCGAGCTTTCACCCCAAAGCTATGTTACATAGCCTCCCATATAGTAAAATTATAAGACTTAAAAGGATTATTTCAGAACCGGAAGGCTTGGATATGGAGTGTTCCACACTCATTGATAAATTTAAGCAAAGAGGTTACCCTGAAACAGTTCTCACTGAGGCAAAAAATAGATCACTGAATGTGACATGGTCTGATCTTTTGAAAACTAAAACTCGTGATAAAGACATTCCACTACTATTTATATCAAAATTCTCTCGCCAGAGTTTCAAAATCAGTAAAAGTATTAAGAAACACTGGACAATACTGCACAATGACTCATCACTTTTGAGATTGTTCCCCAAGGCCCCTATGATGTGCTTCAAGAGAGGCAAAAACTTGAGAGACAAATTAATTAAAGCCGAAAGACCCCTCAAAGATAACCAGCAGTTCTTGACTACCCAAAAAAAGGGAACTTACCCGTGTCTTAACTGTACACACTGTAACAACATCACTAGGGGTAACTTGCTCTCTCACCCCCAAACAGGAAAGAAAATAAAACTACATGATTACTCCACCTGTTTGTCATCAGGGGCCAGACCATGAGACCCGCCAAAGAACGTTGGACTGAGCATAAATCCAACATATGGTGTAACAACCAACGATCGCCAGTGGCTAGGCATTTTAACCTTGAACATCATACAATTGCTCAGATCAGATTTCAAATCCTGGAGGTTGTAAAAAAAAACCCAAGAGGGGGAGATTACCACTCCATGCTCCTAAGGAGAGAACTGTTTTGGATAAACTTTTTGGACACCGTTCAACCCCAAGGTCTCAATGTAGAACACTCTCTTAACTGTTTCCTTTGATAATTATGTCTGTCAATGGTTGAAAAAATACCTGAGGGTATTTCTGGATAACCACGACTATATTTGCACTGTTGTTCTCTACTTGTAAAAATGTAAATATTTAACGGTCTTTGACCGTTAACTTGTTTTTAGTACTCATGAGTATCCTATGATGGAATTTTGAGCATCCCGTATGTTACATTTTGGTTTTAGAGTATTCTGTACTACCTCAACTAGTATGTTGCTAATTCTTACCTCTAGCTAGTCTCTGTATAGTCACCATCGAATCATGGAGAAAAATGATGTTTTTAACACATTGATGGCCTGTTATGGAGACTATTTTAACTCATGATATAAATTAGTACAATTCTTCCCGTTACAACTGTTCAATAATGGTCTGATATGTTGATTATAATCCCTCACTGTACATGTTAATCTATATATGTCTACTTGGCCATCATGTGTATTGATGAGATATAGTAAGAAGATGTCTTTTTTAGCCCTCTTGTTGAGATGATCAGCTCTGACATTGCCCGACTTAACTTTAGCTCCCACTTTCATTTAGTCTGTTTTTCATTACTCATTATGAGCTAATATTACTGTCCGTTAATATACAATTCTAGCCATCATGCCTTGTTCACTAATGTTTTCTTTCATTGTCTAGTTTATTTTATTCTATTTTATTTTTCATAGTTTCATCAACTTTTTGACGATGTATCATTCGGAAATTTGTTAGTTGGTGTACGTCGTATTTAGTGCACTTCGTTTCTATGCAATGCCGCCAGCCAGGCTCCTCATAAGGAACATACTCTAATATGGCCGCTTCACGGTCTCCTAGAAGACATTAGTAGTCCGTTTTCTA
This sequence comes from Ambystoma mexicanum, assembly GCF_040938575.1. Lineage (NCBI taxonomy): Eukaryota > Metazoa > Chordata > Amphibia > Caudata > Ambystomatidae > Ambystoma > Ambystoma mexicanum. The sequence continues at coordinate 845,560,137 of NC_090924.1, read as the reverse complement.
TTTCTAGCCTCGATACTCTACCATTGGTTGGAACGGCCCACGTGGTCTCATTCCACTTCCCCTTTTCTGGAGGATCGCGTCACTATGGTAACGGTCGCCGATGCCTTCACGCTTTCCCTGTTCAGCACTGGCTATCTTGCATTTACAAGGTCGACTGATCGCTATCGAAGGTACACGACCGCTTTGATTAGAACTCTTCTCTTTACAACAGAGCCGCGACCGCTGCTCTTATTACATACTCTCATGATTACTTCTTTTTAGCACTGCAATTCGATCGGTTCCAGTGCCAGCGCATGGTGGAATCACCATTATGTTCGCCCGGGACCTTTTTTAGGAAATCTGCTGACTTGGATGCACACCCAGTTCTCTAGAATTGGGTAGGTTAATTGATAATTTCCTTTGTCCATATACATTGCTGACTCTCGTTTTTCGGGCCATGATGGCCCGGGTTTAGCTCACATGGATTTATATTTGATTCTAAATAAATTCTACTTTTAGAGATTCTAATTGGGCTATACAGTGCATTTCGCGCTCCTTATGTAGATTGCTGACTCTTATTTTTTGCGTTCAGACATGAGTACGTCTCGACAAGTGTAGATTGTTAATCCTTCGGTTTATATTATCGGTTTGTGACACAAGATTTGTGCCCTGTATTTATCTTTCCTTATTTTCATATCATTTTCTTTCGCTCTCAGATCAGAACAACCCCTCTCGTTAATTCTGATGGAACTCGACTTTGAGCCATTCTCCATTTAACGGCACCTTTGCCATTGAAGCCTGAGCATCTGCCTTTTTGCTTCATCCCGACGCACTGGAAGAATTTTCGCTTCTCTGTTTACAGCACTGTCCTCTACTTGATTTTATCAGGTAACTCATACTACTCTAGTTTATGGGCAATGTCAGACTAATCTAGTCACTCCATGTGGGCCATAGGGCTCTATATATATATACATTTGCATATTTGTGTCCAGGATATACATTTGAACTAACTATCAGCATGTCACCTTAGTGATTGAAAACCATGCCAATTATAATCAGCCATACAATTATGTGGATATGAAAACAGTGATAGTTTAACCATGGGAACCACAGAAACAATGTTTATGGTAATGAAACCAGCCTGAATTGATAGGTATTCTTGTGTTAATATATGTTGGCATACTCAAAAAGCCTGCCTTCTAATGTATAAATATTTTGTTTAGAGTCTGTTGAGGCCTATGAAGAAGAGGCGTCCAGCCTCGAAACGCGTCGTCACCCAGAAACAGACTACTGGCAACACTCCTTCATTCTTCACTTGTTTTTTGCAAATGTACTGAGATTGCTTTTGTCTTTGTACCCAAAAGCCTGTACTTAAAAATAATAACATATGCACTTATGTGCTTTTCAAATAACTTTTTGTGTTTGAAACTTCTTGTGTTTAAATACCATTTAATTACTCAAAGAATTTATTTCCTCGAGGATATAGTAGTTGGATTATCCAACACACCCTACAGTGTGCAGGGGACGGGAGGGTTCAAAGTTTGAATCTTTTCCTTTTTTGTTATCTGTCTTCTCACCCCACTTCCGAGAGTCTGGTGATCCAGGCAGCCACGGCTACCTCAAAACAGGCTTCGTACCCTACCATCCCTCTAGATAGGGACGATAAGCGCGTGGATGGATGAGCATGCAAGGTATTTTCAGCTGGGAGTATGGCGTTGAAATCGGCCAACTCCGCTTGTGCCTTGGCAAGATATCATTCACTCTGTGGGAGTGCATACCTATCGCGGCTGAGCATTTCCCCAAAGGGGAAGAAAGGGAGGGCTTCCTGGTTATTGTTAAGGACGCAAATTAACAAGGGGGTCCGGGGAGTCCCTCTGCCAGACATTAGTCCTGGTTACGAGAGACTTACCCAGAGTCTTTAGCTCACTATCTTTCACAGAGAAGAAATATCCCAAACATTTCAGTCTTTGTCCTGCCCTGGGGCAGTCCAGCACCGAAATGCTAGGCAATTCTCCTCTGAACAAGAGTACCAACAGAAACCCCAGACACGTGTTTCGGTCTGGTTGGACCTCATCAGTAGGATGGATGTGTGCCTCTCTAAGAATAGTGAGCAAGGGGTTCACGTCTGGATTCCCCTAGTAACTTAGGGTGAGACCCAAAGTTACTTAAATATGCAAATGAACAAGGGGGTGCAGACGTGGACCCCTTGCTCACTATTCTTAGAGAGGCACAGATCCACCCTACTGATGAGGTCCAACCAGACGGAAACACGTGTCTGGGGTACTCACGTGTCTTGGTACTCTTGTTCAGAGGAGAACTGCCTAGCATTTCGGTGCTGTACTGCCCCAGGGCAGGACAAAGACTGATATGTTTGGGATATTTCTTCTCTGTGAAAGATAGTGAGCTAAAGACTCTGGGTAAGTCTCTCGTAACCAGGACTAATGTCTGGCAGAGGGACTCCCAGGACCCCCCTTGTTAATTTGCATATTGCTAAGGAAAGCAAGGAAGCCATGTGTGAATACCTACAGTCTTGATTGGATGTTGCGGATAGTGGCAACAGATCCATGGCTACAAGCACCGTGATACGTAGATTTGCGTGGTTGCAGATGTCGGGTTTTGCAACGTATGTGCAGGCTAGACTTCTGAACATGCCATTTGACGAGTCATCTTTTTGGCAGCAAGAGCCTTGAGAAGCTGCAGACAGCTTAAGCAGCTGCCAAGTCTTTGGGCGCTGCTGTTCGGCAGCATCGCCTTTTCGTCCTAGGGGACAGCAATGGAGGGGTAGATCTTTTCGCTACTACTCATCATTTGGAAGAGCGAGAGGAATGGCAAGTCAAAGACGCCAACGTAAATGTCCTCGTGGGTGACGAGGTAGAGGTGCCAAGCCCGCTCAAGCAGCAGCCACTTTGCCATCAGGCTCTGCTACAGCCGCTTCAAAACCGCTCTGAGGCCTTCTGTCACAGCTCACCTGTGGGGAAGCAGGCTGTCTCAGCATCTAGAAGAATGGCGAGCCATTACTTCGGATGCTTGGGCTATGGAAACGATAGCCCAAGGGAACTGCCTTCCTTTTCTACAGAAGCCTCACACCAATCCACCAGGAGTACACTCTTTGAGGATTCCAGATCTGCTCCTTGTGCAGGAAATATTAACCCTGCTAGAGAAAGGCGCTATAGAACCAGTGCCTGTAGTGGAGAGGAACAAGAGATGGTATTCCCCTTATTTTTTGATTCCCAAAAAGGACCGGGTACTGAGACCCATCTTGGACTTGAGAAATTTTAACAAGTTCCTCAGGAAGGACAAATTGAAGATGGTAACTCTTTCTCGGATCCTTTAGGCCCTCCAACCTCATGATTGGTTGGTGTCATTCAACCTTCAGGATGCTTATTTTCATGTGCCGATCCATCTCAAGCACAGGAAATACCTGAGATTCGCAGTTGGCGGTTCGCACTGTCAGTTTCGAGTCCTTCCATTCGGATTGACCTCTGCCCGAGTGTATTCACCAAACTTATGGTGGTTGTGGCAGTGCATCTCAGGAGAGGGGGATTCATGTCTACCCCTATCTGGACGATTGACGGTCATGGTGAGTTCTCCCGAACAAGCCTTGGCTCGTCTCAACCTTACCTGCCACTCCCTTCATAAACTGTGTCGAATTCTTGAGGTTGCTCGGCATCATGGCATCCTGCATTTTTCTGGTCCCAGTAGCCCGTCTGAAGATGAGATGCTTCAGTGGGCTCTCAGGACTCAATGGTCCCTGTTCTCAGGCAAGATGTTGGATCGCCTTCAGATTCCAATCAGGGTCTCACAGGATCTTCTCTGGTGGGCCTGCGAGGAACATCTTATGAAGGTAGAACCTTTTTGGCAACCATGGCCGTAGGTAACTGTAGTAACGGACGCTTCCCTCACAGAGCGGGGAGCTCGCGCCAATGATTTGACCATCAGCGGTTGTTGGTCTCTATCGGAGTCCAGGCTACACATCAATGTTTTAAAGCTGCGAGCAATCAGGCTAGCACTGCAGGCTTTCCTGCCGTCGGTACATGGAAAGAATGACCTGATAATGACGGACAACAAGGTGGCCATGCATTACGTCAACAAGAGAGGAGGCATAGAGTCACTGTCTCTGTGCAGAGAGGAAATGCAACTCTGGTACTGGGCAATTCAGAAGAGAATCTCCATGGCGGCTGTTCAACTAGCCGGAGAGGAGAACACAGCAGTGGATGCTCTGAGCAGGCAGAGCGCAGTCTCCCAAGAGTGGGAAATAGCTCAGGAAGTCCTTCAAGAGGTCTTGGTCCTTTGGGGAACCCCGCAGGTGGATCTGTTTGTGACCAGTGCCAACCGGAAGTGTGAGCAGTACTGCTCAAAGGAGTTTCCTCCGAGAGGAACTCTAGGAGATGCGTTTGTGTTGAATTGGGAATTCCCGCTACTGTACTCGCCTCCTCCAGTCCCTGTCATTCATCAAGTTCTCAGGAGGTGAAGATGGTTCAGGTCCCGCATGATCCTAGTTGCTCCAGATTGGGCCAGGAATTGTGGTACCCAGACCTTCTAGACATGTCCATCTGTCCTGCGATGCGTCTTCCCCAAAGAGAGAATCTACTCTCGCAAGACGAAGGTCGGGTTCTCCATCCAGAGGTCAAAACTCTCAACCTTCACGCATGGTTTCAGAAAGATTGAGATACAAGGATTGGGACCTCCCGGATGACGTAATGTAGGTGTTGCTTACAGCCAGGCGGCCGGCAACAAAGTGTCTGTACCGTTGCCGTTGGAATAAGTTCTGCGACTGGTGCAGGGAAACAAATGTTAATCCTTTTCAATGTTCAACTCCGGATGTTCTATCCTTTTTGCTTTCTTAAGCACACAAGGGTCTTCAAGTGGGAACCATTAAAGGTTACCTAGCAGTGCTCTCAATCTTTTTAGCGATCATCTGAAGAATGCTCTTATTTTAAGATCCCACTGGTTACTCAGTTTCTGAAGGGTCTCACAAATGTGTTCCCGCCATCACAGTTTCAGGGTCCGGTTTGGGAGCTTAACTTGGTCTTAAAGTTACTGAAGGGTGCTCCGTTCGAACCATTGCACTCATGTCCGTTAAGGTTGTTGACCGTTAAGACTATTCTATTGATGGATATTACATCTGCACGAAGAATGAGCGAATTGCAGGCACTTTCTTCTAAGCCACCCTTTAATGTATTCCACAAGAACAGAGTGGTGTTGAGAGTCAGACTTTCCTTCCTACCTAAGGGAGTTTGGGACCACTTAAGTCAGAAAATTGTGCTACCTGCCTTCTATCCTCATCCGTATCCTATTAAGGATGAGGAAAGTCTTCATAGGTTGGACCGTAGGAGAACATTAAGCTTTTATATTTCCAGAATGTCGAGGGTGAGAGTGGACGGCCAGCTCTTTATGGGTCACAAGCTAGGCCAGGCTGTTTCTAAACAGACCATGTCTAGGTGGATCAGCCTCACTATTTCTGAATGCTATAGATTGGCGGACAAGGACCCTCCCGAGGGCTTGCGTGCTCATTCCACCAGAGGTATGGCTACGTCGACAGTCCTTCAACGGGGTGCCCCTATCAAAAACATCTGTAATGCTGCAACGTGGTCTTCGATACACACGTTTACTAAGCATTGTTCCCTGGATACTTCCCATGCTAAGGATGTGGCGTTTGGTACGGCAGTGTGTTACTCTGCCCTTTAAATTCTAATGTACAAAATTCTTCACTCTCCTCCAAACATGGATACCGCTTTGGGAGTCTGTCAAAGATAAGGAATACGTTGAGGACACAATCCATTCGAAGAACAAGTACTTACCCCTGGTACCATTCTTTGGACTGGATGTTCCTCCAACGTATTCCTCATCGCCCTCCCAACCTGCCCCTCTGTAGAATTTCCCATGCTATTACAGCTTTCGTTCCACCAAGGCTGAGTATGGTCAGACCCGATTTGTGGTCACTTCTGCTACACAATGAGGGGCGAAAAAAACAGAACTGAGGCAACGGGTGCCGTTCGTGCAATTTATAACATCCAATGATGTTACCCTCGACGCAGGCCTTCAAGGGACATCTACCCGATGCTATCGATGCAGGGCGCCCTCTGCCGAAAAATTGCCAAAGCAGCCCAGCTGTGGACACTACATGTCAAAGATGAGTAATACGTTGGAGGAACATCCAGTTGAAAGAACATTCCCAGGGGCTACGTTACTTGTTCTTCTCATCAAAGTCTCTTGATTCAGAGGGCCTGATGTACAAAAATTAAGTTCTTTACTTCTTTCAAGTATTCAACACGAGTGCTTCGATAACCACATTGCCACATATTGAAGTTAGCTGGCGAGGTAGTATACTTCAAAGTTGGGTAATGTAACTCCCCCTTGTTCATACGAGTTCTGTAGCTTCCACAGCGCAATCCTATTTCTGGTGTTATGCCATATTGTCAGTCTAGAAATACGGATACCTCTACTTTGAGACCCCAAACGCATTTTGGTGGCCGTGGGCCAACCGTCTCATGCACGATATGACAAAATATAGGTTTTCGAGTTTGCCAATGAACGGCCATTTTGATGTAACAAGAATCGCCATTTTGTTTTCTAACCATTGATCATTGCTTTCTGTTCCTATGGCGTCGCAGTATATTTTTCCCCTTACACTGCTCGACTGTGAAACATTGTTGTCTGTATGTGAAAAGGACAAGGCCGCTGGGCAGTGAGGATAACGAGAGTTCGCTGAAACACAAACGTAGGCAGCGCCAGGAAGAATGCCCGGCTCCCTCACGAATATAGCCTTGAAGCAGAGCTACAGGGCATTTAATCATTTCACAGCTGCCAGCCAGTCTCGTTATATGGTAGAATATGTTGGAATAATACCGCTGAAGGCTTGAATTATGCTTTTCTTACGGCCCCCCTTTTTGCTGAGCCCGCTAGAGCATCTCGGCTCCCAGGACGCGAATAGCACCTGATAGCAAGGTCCGGAATGCAACTCCCCCCCCCGTATGTAGTTCGCTTCCAAGAACAGAAGCGCCGTGTTCTATTCAATAACCGAAAGATGCCTTTGCACTCACAAATTGAAAATTGTTACTAGAATAGATGTTTGAAGGTGTCGTAGTGGTCGGAGATGTCCATCATCACACCAAGTTCAAAGAAACCCAATAAAGGGGGGGGGTGTTAAACATGTCATAGCTGATTTGTTTGATATGCATTTTGTATATATGTAACTGATGTATGTAAATTGCTCTCTTGCGTCCCTCGAGGTCTAGAGATACACGTCGCGGGGCGTGAGACCCAGTTGGCCAACTGAGACTCTTGCTTTGCAATAAAACCCTAGCTTTGGGAATACAACCTTGTGTCTGGCGTCTCTATCGTGTGTGGTGACTCGCCTTGTTTCCATAGACGTCAGGGTCCCCTAGGGGCCCCTTTCAATATGAACCCCCTACATATACTCTGTAGTTTAGCAAAAAAACGTTTAGGTATAATATATGGAATGTTGGTGAAATAGTGTAATAATCTCGGCAATACCACCATCTTTATCAGTGCCACCCTCCCCATCATGGTCAGCGGTAGCTTGTCCCAAAATATCATACTATTCGAGGGGATTGGGTCCTCCGACGTATTCCATATCTATCACAGTAATCACCACAGCTGTGCTGCTTCGGAAAATCTTTCGGCGTCCTACGTCGATGAGCCGTCCTCGAGGACCTCCTCCGACGGCCGTCGTCACCAGATGTTATAAGTAGGATGCACGACGCCCGTAGCCTCAGTTCTGTTTTTTCCGTGAACGTGTTCGCTTCGGAGATCTCGGCGCGCCTCGACTCTGGAGTTTCTGTTCTTTTGGTTCTAAGAACCTGTTCGTTTAGTGAAGTATTCTCGGGATGTCTTCCTCTTCTTCCACCCCGCGTCTGGGCTTCAAGAAGTGTGGGGACTGCGGGTCCAAGATGTTGGTGACGGACTCGCACGACGCCTGATTCTGGTGCCTCGGGGAGGCCCACGACACGGATGATTGTGTCGACTGCCAGTCGCTTACGTCCAAGGCCTTGCGGGAACGTAAGAAGAAGCTGTCAGTCGGTAAGGTGTGCAAGCCCCGGAAGGCGAGGTCCACTGGGCTTTCGACGGACGATTCGAGAGGCGACTCTCCGCATCGTAGTCGTAAGTCTAGGGGGTCTCGGTCCTGGAGTGGGTCCCGCCACTCCTCTGCCTCTTCGAGGTACTCCTGGAAGCGCCGTCATAGGTCACCTTCCCCATCCTCATCCGAGGACTCCGCCAGTCGGCGGGTTTGTTATCCCACCAAGCATCCCTCTCTGGAGGAATGGGCTTCCTTCAGGAAGAAAATGTTGGTGATTCTTGAATCGCAGGGCTCCGGTCCGTCCGCGCCTCCGAGAGGGGTTGGTCGCGACCGTACTGGAGACACTGCTCGTACGCCTTCGGGCTCGGGTGGTCGGCACAATTTGCGGGAGAGGTCCCACTCGGACAAGGGGAATCGTTCCAGTCATGCCCGTTCCAGGTCCCGGTCCTCGACGCGCTCAAGCCCGTGTGCACCTGTGAAGTCTTCGAAGAAGACGTCGACGCCGGTGGCGCCGAGATCGTCGACGGACTCTCTCGAGGCTCCGCCCTCGAGGCCTGTGTTGGAGCCATCGATGCTGTCGGCGCGCGCTCGACTTCGATGCCGTTTCACTCGACGCCTTTCGAAGCTGTGGTGTCGGAGGTACCCCGTGGCACAGGGGAACCCCCTAGAAAGGCTCTGGCCAAGGCAAAACATGTCTTTCTCCCTTATTCATTGCCCACTTCCCAGCCTATGGAGTATATTTCTGAGGTGGAAGAGGGTTCTGAAGATGGGTTGGTTCCGGACACGGTACCAGATGAGATTCTTTCTGGTCATAGCCAGATTGAGGACTTGCGTCAGTCACTGCATGACGCCAGTGGTCTGGACACCTCTCCGGAGGTGGATTTCTGTAGGCCTGAGCCTGGCACCCATGCCGAGTCATCGTTCCGGCGCCTTATGTCGAGGGTCACAGACTACTTGGGGTGGTCGGCGCCCCCAGTTGATTTTGTGCAGGATGACCTGACGAATATCCTCGACCAAGGTCCACCCACTGACCAGGTACAGCCATTCCATATGGCTCTGCAAAGAAGGGTGGCAGCAGCTTGGACTGCTCCGGAGAGTCTCCCGGCAGTGGGCAAGTCTTTGCCGCGAAAATACCGCCCAGCCAGTAGTGACCCCTGCTACTTGACCACGCACCCCACTCCGGAGAGTTTGGTGGTGCAGGCGGCTACGGCCCCAGCAAAGCAGGCGTTGTATCCTGCCATCCCTCCTGATAGGGACGACAAGCGTTTTGATGGCTGGGCAAAAAAAGTGTTTTCTTCAGAGGGTATGGCTCTTCAGGCGGCCAACTCCGTATGTGCCTTGTCACGTTTCACGCACACTCTGTGGAACTGTATTTCCTTAGCGGCTGAACATATTCCCGAAGGGGATGAACAGGATGGTTTTCTTGCTATTATTCCAGATGGCAAGGATGCCATGTGTGAGTCCGTTCAGTCGGGTTTGGACATGGCAGACTGTGTCAGCCGGTCCATGGCGGCGAGCACCATGATACGCAGGTTTGCGTGGTTGAGGAAGTCGGGGTTTGCTCCTGATATGCAAGCCAGGCTCCTCAACATGCCCTTTGATGGTGAACATCTTTTTGTCAGCAAGGCTGACGAGAGCCTTGAGAGGTTGCAGACCTCCAAAGCTGCAGCAAAGTTGTTGTGTGCTGCAGTCCGCCAACCTCCACCTTTTCGTCCTAGGGGACAGCATTGGAGGGGAGGTTACTTTCGTTATTACTCATCCTTTAGTAAAGCGAGAGGAGCTGCAAGTCAAAGGGGCAACCGTAGGAGTGCCAGAGGTGGAAAACAAGGTACTCGAGGTGCCAGGGCCGCGCAAGCAGTTGCCTCTTTGCCCTCAGGCAACGCCGCAGCCACTTCTGCTCAGTCATCAGGCCCATGCTTTGCTGGGTTGGGGGAAGGCTGGCGCAGCATCTTGTAGAATGGCGTGCCATTACTTCAGATGTGTGGGTTCTGGAGATCATAGCCCACGGCTACTGTCTTCCTTTCCAGCTGAGGCCACACGACAATCCACCAGGGAATCTCTTTAAAGAATCCGGATCCCTCCTTGCGCAGGAAATTCAATCCCTGCTGGAGAAAGGCGCCATAGAACTGGTGCCTGTAGCGGAGAGGAACAAGGGATGGTAGTCCCCTTATTTTTTGATTTCAAAGAAAGGCGGGGGATTGAGACCCATCATGGACTTGCGCGGTTTGAACAAACTCCTCAGGAAGGACAAGTTGAAGGTGGTTACTCTCTCTCAAGTCCTTCAGGCCCTTCAACTTCAGGACTGGTTGGTGTCTCCCGACCTCAAGGATGCTTATTTTCATGTGCCGATCCATCCCAAGCCCAAGAAGTACCTGAGGTTCGCGGTTGACGACTCGCACTTTCAGTTTTGGGTCCTGCCGTTCGGATTGACCTCCGCCCGAGGGTTTTCACCAAGCTCATGGTGGTGGTGGATTTCAGGAAAGGGGGGATTCACATCTACCCCTACCTGGATGATTGGTTGATCAGGACTTGCTCTCCCGAGCAATTCCTGGATCATCTGTCCGTCACCTCCCACTCCCTTCACAGGCTGGGCTTCTCCCTCAACTTACGCCAACTCAGTGGCTCCAGTACATCGGGGCAGTGCTCGACACGTCCCTGGGGCATTGTTTTGCTCCCCAGGTGAGGGCTCATCACATTCAGCAGATGGTGCACACGTTCCAACATGCCCAGAGTCTCCCTGCGTTCGAGTTCTTGAGATTGCTCGGCCTCATGGCATCCTGCATTCTTCTGGTGCCAGAGGCCAGGTTGCGGATGAGATCTTTGCAATGGGCACTCAAGCTCCAGTGGTCTCAGTCCTCCGGCAGGATGTCGGACCTTGTTCAGGTGCCGCCCTCGGTTGCCCAGGACCTTCTGTGGTGGGCCGTCGAAGGCAATCTGATGAAGGGGGCTCCTTTTTGGCTACCCTGGCCGGAGGTGACGATCGTGACGGACGCATCGCTCACGGGATGGGGAGCTCATGCCAACGAGTTGACAGTCAGCGGTCGTTGGTCTCCGTCGGAGTCCAGGCTCCATATCAATCTGTTGGAGCTGAGGGCCATCAGGCTTGCCCTGAAGGCTTTTCTGTCGACTGTGCGAGGAAAGACTGTCCTGATTCTGACGGACAACACAGTGGCCATGCACTACCTCAACAAAAAGGGGGGGCAGGGTCACTTTCTCTGTGCAGGGAGGCGATGCAGCTCTGGTTCTGGGTCATCCAGCAGGAAATTTCGATCTCGGCAGTTCATCTGGCCAGAGATGAGAACGAGACGGCGGACGCTCTGAGCAGGCAGAGCACGATCTCTCACGAGTGGGAGGTGGCTCAGGAGATTCTCTTGGAGATCTTCATCATTTAGGGGACCCCTCAAGTGGATCTCTTCGCCTCCAGTGTCAACAGGAAGTGCAAAAGGTTCTGCTCGTGGGAATTTCCTCCAAGAGGAGCCTTAGGAGACGCATTTGTAGTGGAGTGGTCTTTCCCACTGCTGTACGCGTTTCCTTCAGTCACCGTCGTTCCGCAAGTGCTGCAGAGGTTACGGAGGTTCGGTTCCCAGGTGATCCTCATTGCTCCGGCATGGGCCAGGAGGACGTGGTACCCAGACCTTCTCGACTTGTCCATCTGCCCTCCACGTCATCTTCCCTACCAAGACGATCTGCTCTCACGGGAAGGGGGGGTCAGATTCTCCATCCAGAGGTCAGATCCTTCACGCTTGGCTTCTGAAAGGTTGAGTTATAAGGATTGGGACCTTAAAACGTGATGGAGGTGTTGCTATCGGCCAGACGGCAGGCAACAAAGTCCCTGTACCGTTGCCGTTGGAGAAAGTTCTGCGACTGGTGCAGGGTTCAGAATGTGGATCCTTTATCATGTGACATTCCTATTGTTATGTCTTTTCTGCTTTCTTTGGCCCACAAGGGCCTGCAAGTGGGTACCTTTAAAGGTTACTTGGCGGTGCAGTCTATATTTAAGCGCTCGTCTGAGGAGTGTTCTTATTTTAAAATCCCTTTAATTTCTCAGTTTCTGAAAGGGCTCACTAATGTGTTCCCTCCCTCACCTTTCCAGGTGCCCGGTTGGGATCTGAACCTTGTTCTCAAGTTTCTAATGGGTGCTCCCTTTGAGCCTTTGTATTCTTGTCCTTTGAGACTGTTAACCCTTAAAACTGTGTTTTTAGTTGCGGTCACTTCCGCTCGCAGAGTGAGTGAGTTACAGGCACTTTCATTTAAGCCACCCTTCACTGTGTTTCATAAGGACAGGGTTGTCCTTAGAGTTCGTCCTTCCTTTCTTCCAATGGTGGTGTCGGAATTCCATTTAAGCCAGAAGGTTATTCTTCCGGCATGTTATCCTCCTCCACATCCTGGTAAGGAAGAGGAGAGGCTCCGTAGGCTGGATCCTAGGAGAGCTTTAAGCTTCTACGTTTCACGCATGTCCCGGGTCAGAGTGGACGATCAACTCTTTATTGGTTACGCTGGTAGGCGTTTGGGACAAGCTGTTACTAAGCAGACTTTGTCTCGATGGATCATCTTGGCAATTGCCGAATGTTATCGCTTGGCGGGTAAGGACCCTCCGGTAGGCTTACGGGCCCATTGTACCAGAGGTATGGCTGCCTATACTGCCCTGCAGAGGGGTGTTCCTATTCGTAACATCTGTGATGCAGCCACCTGGGCTTCAGTCCATACTTTTGTACGTCACTACTCCCTCGATTCTATCAGGGGGCAGGATCTGGCCTTTGGCAAGGCAGTCCTGTCATCTGCAATTTGATTGGGCATTCTAAATTGGTATATTCTAAATTCTTTTCCCACCTCCTTACGTTGGTGCTGCTTTGGGAGTCTGTCATAGATATGGAATACGTCGGAGGACCCAATACCCTCGAAGAACAAGTTACTCTCTTTCCTGGTAATGTTCTTTCGATGGGGTGGTCCGACGACGTATTCCATATCGCTCCCTCCCTGCCTACCCCGCTACAGAATTTCTTATGCGATTGCAGCTTACATTTCCGCAAGGCTTTCTGTGGTCATACTGGCAGAAGATTGGTGCCACACGTTCTGGGAAAAAACTACAACTGAGGCTACGGACGTCGTGCATCCTACTTATAACATCTGGTGATGTCGGCCGTCGGAGGAGGTCCTCGAGGATGGCGTATCGACGCAGGACGCAGACGCCGAAAGATTTTCCGAAGCAGCACAGCTGTGGTGATTACGGTCATAGATATGGAATACGTCGTCGGACCATCCCATCGAAAGAACATTAGAGAGTAACTTGTTCTTCTCAATTTTGGACACTGCCTTCTCTGTGTTTTGCTTATGTTCAGCTTCAACCCTGTGATATACATCAATTCCCAGATATCTGAACTTCTCAGTTTCCCATCTTATCCGTAATACCGGTAGTTTGTTATGGTATTTTTACATATCGACCCAAGGGGAATACACTAGACTTGGTAGGGTTGACCGTTATACCCGACAACATTGCATAATGCTCCATAACATCCAAAATATATTGCAGGTTCTCTTCGGGATACTTCAAGTACAGTAGCATATCATCTGCATATATCGATATCCGGTGTTGCCCTCCCTTTGTGCTGATCCCCACTTCCCCATATTGCTGTCTCAAGTATACCGCCAGGGGTTCCAATGCTAAGATAAAAAGCATCGGGGACCACAGGCATCCCTGTCTGGTGCCTCTGCTCAGTTGCCAACTTTTATGATATGATCGCTCCCGTTCCAACTCGAGCCAGTGGTTTGCTATCTAGCATTTGGGCCCATTTAAGGTATGCATGCCCTATACCATATTCCTTTAGAACCGCCATTAGCCAGGGCCATTTGAGTCGAAAGCTTTCACCACATCCAATGAGATTATCGCCACCTCTTGGGATCTCCCTTCTGTTTGTTCTATCACGTAGTGGAGTCTCCTGAGGTTGTCAGTTATGCTCCTCCGCGGGACATATCCTGTCTGATCCGGGTGTATAAGTTTGTTTATCACTGGTCTTAGCCTGTTGGCGAGCACTGCTGTGAGTATCTTACTATCTTGATTGAGCAGCGAGAGTGGTCTATATGACCCACAGTCTGTACTTGGCTTATTGGATTTGAGGAGCGGGATGATGATCGCTTCTCTAAGGGACCATGGCAATGTGCCCCTAACAAATGCCTTGTTTAACATTGCCAACATCGGGGGGGGGGCAGTTCTGACCTATATGTCCATCCACCCACTGGGCCTTATTAGAGGGCAGTGACTTAACCACTTGTTCTAATTCTTCTAGCGTTATGGGAGCCTCCAACTTCTCTCTCTCCACTGCCTTGAGTTTGGGAAGATCAATCTCTGTTAATGTATCTTAACACATCTATTTCCTCGTCCTCGATTTTGTCCATACACAGTCTATGATAATATTCAAGGAAACATTCCAACTCCCTCCTGGGTATCTCCTATCTGCCCATCCATTCACTGCATTGCTCTTATTGTATGGGGGTCTCGCTTTTATATAACCAGGCCAGTCATCTTCCCGGCTTATCCCCTTCTGCGTGCTGTCTATCTATATATTTCTTATAGTTGAGGTTGCATAATCTTTCCCAATGGTCCCTGCAGTTTTGCTGTAATTGGTGTATAGCTTTTGCCTCCTCTGGGGTTCTCACGCCCTCACACATTTTAGTCTCCACCTCCCTTTCTGCGTCATACAATTCCTGTATTATGCCATCTTGCTGCCCTTTTGATTTTGAGATTGCCGCCCCCCTTACTACCACCTTGAATGCCTCGCACAGAGTACCCGCCGACTCTACACTACCCCTGTTATGTTCAAAATACTCTTATTTCTTCCCTTAGATCATCTTTAAACACTGTCTTTTAATGCCTCAGCCCTTAGTCCCCATGTTGGGATTCTCGCCCGAGGAGGCAAGTGCCGCCATGTCACGATCAACGGCGCCTGGTCTGAGAGGACCGCTGCCTTGTATTCTGCTCTTGTCATTTTGTCCGTTAGCTCTGGTCTTACGAATATATAATCCAATCGGGTGTACAAGTTCTGCGGGGCAGGGAGTGTGAGTATTCTCTATTCTGTGGGTGTAGCATTCGCCACACATCCATCCTCTAATCAATACTCACTTAACAACGTACCCAGGGCCCTCGCTGCCTGGGTGGCCTTTCGCCCTTCTCATCCGACCTATCCAGCTTCGGGTCCAATGTGCAATTAAAGTCCCCTCCCCATATCACTGCCCCATCCATATTTGGGCTGATCCTGGCATACGGGTTCTTGAAGTAACCAGTGATATCTTGATTTGGGGCATATGTGTTAATAATGTTCACTTCTTTATTTTCAACCATTCCTCATCCACCCTTCCGTCTGTGTCTATGGTGGACTGTAATAGCTTAAACAGGACGTGTTGGAGGGTGTCCAGTCAAAGTTTTGACTCAAAAGGGTCGAATGACAAAAGGGTTGAGTCAATTCGACCGAAAACAAAAGGATTACATTTTTTTTTAAAATGTATATTTTTTTTTTTTGCTTTAGTATAGGAAAAAATGTGTTTTTACACCAAAAACGGGCATTTGGGGGGGGGCCCTTTTTTCGGTCGAATTGACTCAACCCTTCTGTCATTTGACCCTTTTGAGTCGAAACTTTGACCTATAACCCGTGTGGTGCTATCTACGTTATGACCCCTCTAGCATACGCCGAGTATGTTGCTCCTATTGTAGTCCCTTGCTACCACCCCTTGCATCTCTTTGGTCAGGTGAGTTTCTTGTAACAAGGCGATATCTATTTTCTGTCTTCAAGTACATTGTGACCTTATTCCGTTTGATGTAAGTATTTAACCCCCTTACATTACAGGTCACTATCTTCAGGTCACCCATCTCATCCATTCCCTACTCCCGCCGTCTCTTCCCCTATCCTCATTTTCTTAGATATTGGCTTAGGTGGCTTGTGTCTGTATGCTCACTCCCTTTTAACTCCCCAAACTCCCTCCCCTTGAAACACCCCAACTTTCCCTCCACCCGCCATCCTACCCATCCCCAACTGCTGCCCAGCTTCATCCCTGGATCTCAGGCTACCCTGCATCTAGTCCTTTTCCTGGCCTCCGCCGGCACTTGGAACTCCGCAGGGGAATACCGCTCTACTGGTATGCCGATTAAACTAACTACTGGGGGTAAGAACGCATTCCCTCCATGTCTCCCGCACTAGCGCCACAGTCTACTAAGCACACGTTCATCTTAAGCCCCTCTGTGCACAGATCACATATTTGTCCAGGGGCCCCTATCATAGGTATATATAGAGTTCAATATCTACATTCTCTTTTACGGCAGAGCCCCTTTGGATTTTGATGAGCCCCTTTGGATTTTGTTACTACTTTGTGTCCATGTCAGTGTTGCAGCCACTAACTAACATCGACTATATCAGTCAGTAGTACAGTACGGGAGAAAAGCCGGTTCACTTATCCTCTGAGTCTGACCCTCTGCACCTGCTGGGCACCCCAGCATGTCCAGCCAGTTTGTCGCTTCCTCGTGTGTCTCGAAGAAAAACGCCTTGCTCCTATGTAAGACTTTCAATTTTGCCGGATACAGCAGCATGTATTTGGAGCCAGATTCCTGCAGCCGTCTCTTAACCGCCACATAGTGTAGTCGTTGTCGCTGTACCAACAAGGTGTAGTCCAGATACGCTGTAACGGTCGCTGATGCTCTGCTCATCATCCCACCTTTGCGGAAGTGGTCCAGAATCTTCTCCCTGTCTTTGTAGTTCAGTATCTTGGTGATCGCCCGGGGCGGGGCTCCCGGTTGGGGTCTCCTAGCTAGGACTCTGTGCGTCCTCTCCACTGTGAACCCTTAGGTGAGCGCTCCTGCGCCTATCTCTTGTTCTCTGCATAGTTCGTCGGGTCCATACCTCCTTGCCTCCTTCTCTTTCCGGTAGCCCCACCACAGGTATGTTATTGCGTTGTGCCTGCCTTCTGCCTCTTCTGCTCGGTTTTCCAGATTGCGCACCTGTTGCTGCAATATATGACCCTCCCAAGTGTTGGCCGTGCTGGTATCAGTGTTGATTTTCACTTTGCTTTCTAAACCATTTGTGCGCTCCGCCAGCGCTTTCATGTCCTGTCTCAGGAGGTTCATGTCCACACTGGCCGCATCAATTTTGAATTCCAATGAGGATTTTAATTCTCCCATGGCTGCGTCGAGCTTGCTCTCCCACAAGGATTTCAGTTCTGATATGGCTTCCAGGATCTGTTGATCATTACGCGCTGGAGTGTTTGTTCCTCGTGTGTCTCCCCCTGTGTGTGTGTGTGGACGCGTCCGGCGATTGGGACGGTTATGTGAAGAGATCCATTGTGGGTTGCTTTCCTTTAACCTTGCTGGTCTTGGACGCCATCACTTCCGTATTGTACTTGCCGCTTTCGCTTACAGAGAGTCTTGTATCTAGCAATGGAGGCAGCCGCTGGCAACGCGTGCCCTGCACGTATTCTGTACTTTCCGCCACGCTCTGTACTACTCAGCGCCCATTCTCGTTGCAACGTGAGGTGTGCTGTATTCAAACTCTACAGTTAGTCCTTCATTCCATCTCCTGGGGCTCATGTGACTGTTCAGCAGTGCCTTGCAGCCCCCATAGCTGTTATTTGTTATACTTCGTCGTTAGTATCTCACAGGGTCAGTTCCACCTATGGGCGGAGTGTTCTTCACAGGCTCATAGTGCTTGCGCCCTGTTTACTGCCTCAAAGTATGCCATCACACCATTTGGTGCATCCGTGTCGGGAGGTACTTATGCCAGCCGAGAATTCTTGGCTGTTCCAGTATCATATGCCACACTTCATATCTCCATCCCCATTTGGGTCACTGCAAATGTATTCTGCTGGCAGATACTGATTCTGCACTCCACCCTGTGTTAACCCTACTGGGCTGTGTATGTCAGTACAAAAGCAGCATTATATGGCATGCCCTGTTTGTTCTGGTCCTTAGTGAGCCTCCAACGCCTTATTCCTCCTCTCTGATCCTTTGTTATGGCCTGCTAGCCTGTGTTGTGTAGGAATCGTGTTTCCTTTGGTTAACAGAGTGCCATCCAATGTTGCAGCCAGCCTTGTCTAAATATTGCAGTCTGCTTTACCCAATGACTTCTCTGCTACTGCTCCTTTCATCGCTTCTCAACAGCTGATCCTGTAGCTTCGTCTGTCTCAGTGCATACAGACTTCGTTTGCAGCTGTCACCCTGGGTGAAGGTGTCCGTGTGTATTTGTCGCTGGGCTTGTATTTGTTATGGGAAACCGCTTAACCCTTTATTGCCAGCTCCTTTCCTTCACTGGCATCTCGCTGCACAAAGCCTGCTACGGACCAGTGCCCAATGCCGTCTAGCTCTGGGTCTTGCATACTGTGCAAGTGCATTTGTATGCTACCTTCCCACCCACTTCCAGTCTGTCAGGCTGTGCGCCGCATTAGCAGGCGGTGGCAGGCTCTATTCATCTGCTCACAGTGCAGGCCAGTCCCTTCATGAATCCATTCAGTCCTTTATCAGGCTGAAGTTGGACGCCATTTTCCTTTCCAGTCGCTGCAATCCCCTTTCAACACTTTTCCTCCTGTAACTGCAGTGCCACAGATCAGTTTGTTTTTACCAGGCAATCCACGGGTTCCCCATAGTTTCATACAGCTTCTGGTGTATTTTCACGACTCGTGACGTAGTTCAGGTAGCTGCAGCTTCAGGATCATAAGAGGGTCAGCGGAAGACAGCCCAAGAGACGTCCTATTCCATGGCTGCTTAGCCACGCCCCCCCCCCCCCAAGTAAGATAATCAGAATATTGATTAACCAGGAAATACAAAAATTGATTTATTCTGCTTCCCTTATTAGTAAAACACCTTCATCTTGCTGATATTAATAGTAAGACCTGCTGGTTATTATATCAAAATGTATTTAAAGATTTTCATTTGTTCACATCTTAAAATCTATGAAAACATGTAAAGGACACAATGATAATATAATGTATTTCATTTTTCAGAACTAGTTCTGATGGTCATTTGGTGGCTTTTTATACACATCACTCTTCCTTATTTCCTTTAGCTCATCTATGCTCGTTCTAGGACTTTTAAAACAGTAGTAGTATTTTGGATTACACTCTGGTACAAATACCTTGTTTCACCAACAAAACAGCGTCTTATTGCCTCCGATAGTTTGAATCTTGTTGAGATAGAAAATGTGACATTTTCACAGCAAACTAGGAGTAATTGGCAATACAAATTAAACCTTTGGAGGGTCTACATGGTTAAATCAATCAGTATTTTAAGGTTGTTTTAATTTCGCGACTCTTGGTAATCTAACAACTGACCACAAAACAAGAGTCACACAATCATGTAATTATTGGTTTGATGGATCAGAGTAACATGATTGTAATGGTTCCAAAATTCAACAATCTCATCCCCACACTTTGGGACACGAAACATACAAGTTTTGAAACACACTCTATATTTAAAATAGAAAATTGTGTCAATTTGTGGTTAATTCAAATCTACCTTCAAACGGTGAGTTTCCCTGAAGTACTGTTGACAAATGCAGGCTTTCAATGCAAATGAATTGCTTATTGGTTTGCAATACTAAGAATGAATGAGCCATGTAGGATGGAATCACATAATTATTAAAATGAGATATTCTCATTAAAAGTCTCACGTAAGAATCATTTTAAAGTGATATATGTGTCTAATAGTTTTATTGAAATTACGTGACTACACAAGTATATTTTAAAAGGTGTTCACATTTACTAGAGTAATATTGGCTATTTTCTGAAAACGCATTTAGGAAAGTTAAAATATAAAGTAAATGCAAATCCATTTAATTGGAGTGATGACGTATGGTCAAACCACCTTAACTGCTATAATGTGCCCTGAGATTTTGGACAACTGAATGGTTAGACTTAAAATTACATTTAATTTAACAGGGACGAGTAAATGTAGAATGGGATTCAAACTAAACTACAGGTTTTGTAGCTTTTATTACTACACAGGACGCTTTCCCCAACCCCCTAAATACTTTGAAAAAGATGCTCAGTAGGGACATTCATTCAAGTAATGATTCTTACACAACATAATGTCTTAAAATCCAACTGTCAATCTGAAAAGACAAAAGCTTACAGAGAGAGTAGATCCTAATAGACCCTTGTTTCTGTAGTAGCCTGGGTAAGTACCCCTGTAGTATCCTTAATTTCTAAAGGGATGCACTATTTCTTACACTGGGAGATTATCAATTTACTTAATATTTTAAGGCTGTAGTTTGGAACAGGACATTGAGGCTCAGTGCAAGCTGAGGAGACTGTTCCCTCTGGTAATCTTCCCTCTGTCATGATATGGTCGAGTTCTTTTACCCCCTCTTAATGTAACAAAGCATTGCCTTGGATCAGCTGGAAATCAGGACCTAAAATTGTATTCCCTCAAAGGCTCTTGATCTAGGTGCTAGATTCTATCTG
This sequence comes from Ambystoma mexicanum, assembly GCF_040938575.1. Lineage (NCBI taxonomy): Eukaryota > Metazoa > Chordata > Amphibia > Caudata > Ambystomatidae > Ambystoma > Ambystoma mexicanum. Next base: position 845,539,682 of record NC_090924.1, on the reverse strand, counting down.
ATTTTGTTCCAAACTGACCTAAGGGTCTTAATTGAATGAACCTGCTTCCCAAAATACAGGTGATTTCTTAAGGTCCTTTTTCCTACTCTCTGCTGTCTGCTTATAGTGTGACTCCTTATTTTGCTCTGTTTACCAGAGGGTTAGACCTTAATAGTCTTATAATCCATCCTCTTTAGATGCTCTCTGATGTAGCATGATCATATTTGTCTAATGCCTGTAAAACATAGTTCCAATGGATTGTGTCCTCCAATGTATTTCTCATCTTTGACATGTAGTGTCCACAGCTCGGCTGCTTTGGACATTTTTCGGCATAGGGCGCCCTGCGTCGGGTCGATGTCCCTCAAAGGACTCCATCGACGGTAACGTCATCGGATGATATAAGTAGCACACACGGCGCCTGTTTCATCAGTTCAGTTTTTTCCACAAACGTGTTTGCTTCATGAAACTCGGCATGCCTCGTACTTTTCGATATGTCTTGCACTCCGACGACGCCTCGGGCTGGGTTCAAGAAATACCGGGACTGCAGCTACAAGATGTCCATCATGGATCTGCATTGTGTCGGCCTGTGGTGCCTCTGCGGGGGCCATCACACAGATACGTGCTCCAAGTGCCAGTCGATGACTGGAAAGGCGTTGCAGGAACAAAAGGGGAAGCTCAAGGTAAGCAAGGTGTCCAAGCCCCATAAGTCCCGACCTGCTGGGCCTTCGACTGATGAGTCGAGAGGTGTTTGTTGTGCACCTCGAGAAGGAACTGGAGCTCCCTTCCCCACCTGCAGGAGCAGCGACATGCCAGGAGGCATGAGCAACACCCAGGTAGGCCCCCTGCCATACCCTGATGCAACCCTGCTGCCCTCAGCATAACATCGTCGCTCGATCATTTTTTGCAATTAGCCATGATATTGCAAGCACAATTTACAAGTAATGCTGCTGCGGGCTCCGCTTCACCCGATCAGCAGCACGCGGCCACTTTTGAAATCTCCTCCATTGGGAGACACGAGCAAAAAGCCTCTTCAAAATGGCCGCCCGCCATATTTTCTCAAACGTCCTTGCTATCTTCATCAGAGTATCGTGGATGCTACTCTGATTGGCTGCCCTGCCGTATCAATAGCCAACAGTGAGCCGGCAGGCTCAAGCTGGCTCACCCCCCAAAGGCACACCTCCTAAGGCTGCATTACCTGTTGTGAGCCTGTCTGGAGCCGCAGGGAGCCTAGGGCCACGAACCTTTCACCCTCACCCCCACCCCAGGATCACATGCATCTGTTGCTGATCCCAAGACTCTTCTTGCTACCATGCTGCTAACTACACCTCGACCGCAGAGTCACGTAAGGAATTATATTAGACTGCCTAAAACGTTCGTGAATGGCCCCTCACTCAATGCCACAACCTAATGCCTGATGCTACCAGTAATGCACACTTGCCCCAGGAATACGCAATTATGACTAGTTATCATGCATATTTCCCAACCCAATGGTGTCTTAGATCTCTACTTGTGTTGCTGCACCTAACCTGCGTGCTAGTATCTAATAACACTGTTCATAGGCACTATACTCCCTTTATTGTGCTGTCCACCTGTGACCTGCCCATCACTACATAGCACACTCCAGGAAAATGAAAACAGGTTTTACAATTACTGCTCTTAATTTAAACGCTATTGCAGTAGACCCTACTTATCTGCACTGGCCATTCTCATATTCAGGCCCAGCTACCACAGTCGCACTTACATGACTGCACACTGTATTTTTGCTCTGATGTGATTGTCGAATTTAGACAGATTTGCCTTAGTTGTTCATACATGCCATTGTACTGCTGCCCAGGTGTGATTTTGAATTTAGTCAGATCTGCCTTAATTGCACTTGCATGCCATTGTATATTGTATTGATGCCCAGGTGTGCTTTTGAATTTAGACAGATTTGCCTTAGTTGTTCATACATGCCATTGTATGGTTGCCCAGGTGTGATTTTGAATTCAGACAAACTTGCCTAGCTGTTCCTACATGCATGCACATTGTACTTCTGCCCAGATTGAGTTTGAGATTTTAGAACACTGCCCTTGCCGCCTGACCGCCACAACCCACCCACACCGATTAGAATATACCTACCAGGCATCTACTCAGCACTGCCCAGATTAATTTTCCACCTCATCCACTTATCTGGCCAGCCCAGCCCGACCTTTAGCTCTGCCTCCATAGACATCAACTCCCCTCTCAATATGCACCTCGCTACACCATGTAGCCTCTCTGCTAGAAATGCCAAACTAAGGGCCAGACTACCCAAACTATGAGCCTCGAGCCAGGGAGTCCACACAGACCAACCGGACCCCACTTATGTACACGTTCTCTCCCACCAACCGCCCCACGGACACACCTAAGCACAGCCTATCCAACGCCATTACCAAGCACAAGGGTCACAACTTAATCACCATACCCAGCAGCACCAAAACTATCACCCCACCCATAAGAGGCGCCTTAATTAATGCGTAGTCTGCAGTAGCCCATGCCACAGACATAGCAGACCTTATTCTAGCAGATAAACTAGATTTCCTAGCCATCACTGAGTCCTGGCTCCATGCAGCCGCTGACCCAGCGCTCTCACTAGCCAGACCTGATGACTATACTATCCTCCAAGCGGACAGAACAGACTCTAGAGGCGGAGGCCTCGCCATAATTGCCAAAACACACCTCAACATTAGACTTGACACTACCAACCACATCCCATAGTGCAAATCACTTACAGCCAAGCTTCCCACTGCCAACTCCCAAACTATCAAAATCCACGTACTCTACAGACCTCCTGGACCTCTAGGTTCCTTCGAGGAAGACCTCACCACCATCCTCACCAACAACCTAAAAAATACCTCCCAGAGTCTCCTTCTAGGAGATTTCAACCTAGTCTTCAAAGACCCCCAGGCCATCCTCATTAACAATACCTTGCTAGAATTAGGCTTAATCCAAAGAGTATCCACCCCTACCCATAACAAAGGGAGAACCCTTGACTGGGTAGCAGATTACAACTGTGTGGCCTCCATCACCGCTAAAACCCCCCAATCATGGTCTGATTACCACCTCCTCACCTTCAACCTTGAAGCCTCAAGCCCTATCCCTAACAACCTTCTTGCCACAGCCATTCCTACGCGAAGCAAGAAAAATATCACAGCTGAAAAACTCATCTCCCTCATCCTACCGACTTTGAACCAACTCTCAGCAACCTCCAACCCCCACCACCTCATAGAAACCTATAATAACAGCATGCACTCAACCTTAGACTCTATTGCATCCCTAAAACTGAGAAAATGTAAGCCAACAAAACATCTGAACATGTGGTTCTCTACCCACCTTAAAGCCCTCACATCAGAGAACCGCATAAGGGAACAAGCTTGGAGACAATCTCCCACAGACACTAATAAGCTGATCCTCAACAAAATAGTCTCCTTAGACAAAAAAGAAGAAATCATTCTCGCTAAATGAGAATCTTATAACCAAAGAATCTCACAAGCCAAATCCAGCACGAACAAACTCTTTTTTATCATCAAAGAGCTGGAAACTCCGGTCCGTGCCCCAGATACATGCGTGAAAGATAAACAATGGTGTTCTAGTGTCCAAAACGCACTGGCCAATAAAGTCGCAGGCCTTAAAATCAACAACAAGAAAGAAACCTTATCTAACTCCACTAACTCCACCAACACCCCCCCACCTCACACCTCAGAACCCCATATCCAATCCTCTCACCCGTTTCAGCTTTTGCAAAGTCTCTACATTAGAAGTGGAAAAGATCATCCTCAGCCTTAAACCTTCAAATTGCCAGGGCGACCCTTGCCCCTCTCAAATCATTAAAAACGCAGCAAGAGACCTCTCACCCTTCATTACCAAACTCATTAACGCCTCCTTCTCATCAGGCTCTATCCCCAACAATCTCAAAGAATCGTGGGTCCTCCCTCTGCTTAAAAAACCCTCCCTAGACCCATCTATACCCACTAACTACAGACCCATCACCACCATCCCCTTCCTGCTCAAAATATTAGATAAGACTGCCTACCAACAAATACAATAATACCTGGAACAAAACCACCTCCTGGGAATCCGGCAATCAGGCTTTAGACCCCAACATGGGACAGAAACGGCTCTCATTGATCTATGGCCCAAATCGACAGAGATGATGGGAAACTGCCCTACTCCTCCTCCTAGACCTCTCAGCAGCATTTGATCTTGTAGATCACAAAATGTTATGCAAACACCTGGACTCGGCTGCCCACTTCTAACAAGTAGCCATTGGCTGGATTGAGTCGTTGCTGAGCAACAGATTGATGGGTGTCTTTTCCTCCTCAGCTTCTGCCTACCCTATCCCCATCACATGCGGGGTCCCCCAGGGTTAATGCGTCTCCCCCACACTGCATAACGTGTTCACGAAGCCCCTGTTTGATGATCTTGACGGTCTGGGTATCACCTACACTAATTATGCCGACGATACCCAGCTCCTCTTCCCGTTGACGGTAGATTACAACAAGGATTTGGCCTTGGTGAACAGGGTATACCTCATCATCCAGGCATGGGTGGCCTCCCACAGTCTATGCCTGAATGATGACAAGACTGAACACATCATCCTCTGATCCACCCACAATCTAAATAAACTTGGCCACAACTACACCAGCTTCACTATAGATGGCAATCCCATCAAGGTAGCCAAAGAAGTGAAAACCCTAGAAATCTACCTAGACTCTGCACCCTCCTGCCATAAACAGATTAGCTCCATGGCCACCTCCACAGCTTACACTTGTAAGCTTATAAGAGCAGCTAAACCTTTCGTTTCCACTCAGAACTGAATCACCCTAGCCAGAGCCCTATCAAAACTGGACTATTGTAACACCCTCTATGTAGGAGCCAACAAACAGGTTACTAATAAAATCCAGACCTTGCAAAATAATGCTCTCAGAGCTGCGCTCAGCATCTCCAAGAGAGAACACATCTCCAACATCAGGAGAACTCACAACTGGCTCACCACCACCGACAAAATTCTGCTCAAAGTAGCCTCCTTAACTCACAAATGCCTCAACAATGCAGCCCCTCGCTACCTTGCCGACAGAATAAAGAGATACACCCTCAACATGCCCACCAGATCCACCAACACCAACCTTCTTACAGTTCCTAGATACAACCGAACTAAAATGGGCGGTAACAGCTTCCAGGTGAAAGCGGCCCAACACTGGAACTCCCTACCACCCTCCCTCAGGACACCTCAAATATATCCCCACTTTAGGCATAGTTACTTGCAATGGTTAAAGAATAAGGACCAATAACTGACCTCGCCGTTCTATCCATGTAAATATGTTCACCTGCTAACTGTATATCACTAACCAACTACTGACCAACTTTGCTAATTATGTAAATATGTATACCTATATTCTGTATATCAATGTATCCATCTGAAAATGTATCTACCTATGTATACACTGTAATTACTGTACAGCACTGTAACCAAGCTGAGAATATTCCTGCTGCTCCTGCGCCCTTTGGGTCTGGCGCGCAATATAAATGAATAAACACTCTCCTCAGAGGGAGAAGGCCAAGCATTCAAGGTACGGAGTGGTTCCCGCCACTCGTCCTCGTCGAAGCGCTTGAGGAGAAAGCACCGCTGGTCGCCTTCCTCGTCTTTTTCAAGTGGCACCACAGAGAGGGTGAGTTTCCCGTCCAAACACTCGACGCCGGCTGGGTGGGAAGCTTTCCAAGTGGAAATGCTTAAAAGTTTCTAAAATCAGGACAAAGCCCCATCCGTGCCTTCTAATGAAGCTGGCAGGGAACGGTCTCGGCCGGACACTTGCGCACATTCGAGCCCGGGTAAACGGTATGATCCTCATCGGGAGCCTACGAGGCCTCGTCCAGACAAGATATACAAGGATTGATTGAGACATGCAGAGTGGTTGCGGTCTTCGTCTCCAGTGAAACCATCCAAACCCTCGAAGCCGTCAACGCCTTTGGTGCCACGCCAGTCGATAGTGCCTGTCGGGTCCTCCACCCCGGTCAGACCCTCGATGCTTTTGGCATCGTCGTCGATGCCATCAGCGCCGTTGGTGCCAATTTTGCCGGCGCAGCCCCTGGTGACGGTGGAACCTCGAAAAAAGGTGGTGTCGTAGTTGACTACTTTGAAGCCTCTGCCTGTTGTACTTGAGAAAAGGTGTACTCCTCTGCCAAAGAAAGACTTTAAGTCACTCCACTCCATTTTTTAGGAGGAAGAACATTCTGAGGAGTATGAGGCTCCTTTTGATCTCCAGTTTGGGACCCCTAATGTGCCCGAATTCCTCATCTCAGAGGAGGGTAGGATGCAGGATCTTTGATACCTTGCATAATGCAAATGGTATAGACACTTCTCCTGAGCTGGAGTTCAGCAAACCAGACCAGGGGGGGGGGGGAATGCTGACTCCTCTTACAGACGACTTATGTCGAGGGTTCTGGAGTATTTGGGCTGGTCCAGGCCTACTACTAATTATGATCAGGATGATCTTATGAACATTTTGGATCAAGATCCTCCTACAGATCCCGTTTTGCCATTTCATGTGGCTCTGCAGAACCAGGTGGCCTGAAATTGGGAAACCCTGGAGACTAATCCGGCGGTGAACATATCTCTAACAAGGAAATACCGCCCCTCCAGTAGCGGCCCCGGCTACCTGTCATCTTACCCCACTCCTGAAAGTCTGGTGGTGCAGGCAGCCAAGGCTTCCTCAAAACAGGCTGCATTCCCTACCATCCTTCCAGATAGGGACGATCAGCGTGTGGATGGATGGATGGTCATGCAAGGTATTTTCTGCTGTCGACTATGGCGTTGAAGGTGGCCAACTCCTCTTGTGCCTTGGCAAGATTCTCGTACACTCTGTGGGATTGCATCTCTATTGCGGCTGAGCATATTCCTGAAGTGGAAGAAAGGGAAGGCTTCCTAGCTCTTGTTAAGGATGGCAAGGAAGCCATGTGTGAATCCCTTCAGTCTGGGTTGGATGTTGCAGACAGTGTCAGCAGTTTCATGGCTACGAGCACCATAATATGTAGATTTGTGTGGTTGCGGAAGTCAGGTTTTGCACCGTATGTGCAGGCTAGACTTCTGAACATGCCATTTGATGGGTCTCACCTTTTTGACAGCAATTCTGATGAGAGCCCTGAGAAGCTGCAGACCTCTAAGGCAGCCGCCAAGTCTTTAGGTGCCGCTGTTCGGCAGTCTCAGCCTTTTTTCGTCCTGGAGGGGTAGATCTTTTCGGCTACTATTCCTTATTTGGAAGTGCGAGAGGAATGGCCAGTCAAAGAGACCAATGAAAGTTTCCTCGTTGTGGACGAGGTAGAGGTGCCAAAGCCGCTCAACAGCAGCCTCTTTCCCATCAGGCTCTGCTACTGCCGCCTCAAAACCGCTCTGAAGCCTTCAGTCACAGCTCACTGGTCGGGGGCACGCTCTCTCAGCATCTAGAAGAATGGCAAGCCATTACTTCAAATACTTGGGTTCTGGAAACCATAGCCCACGGGTACTGCCTTCCTTTTCTGCAGAAGCCTCACGACAATCCACCGGGAGTACACTCTTTGAGGGTTCCAGATCCACACCTTGCGCAGGAAATATGAACCCTGCTAGAGAAAGGCACTATAGAACCAGGGCCTGTAGGGGAGAGGAACAAGGGCTGGTACTCCCCTTATTTTTTGATTCCCAAAAAGGACGGGGGACTGAGACCCATCTTGAACTTGAAATACTTGAACAAGTTCCTCAGGAAGGACAAATTCACAATGTTCACGCTTTCTTATATCGTTCAGGCCCTCCAAATTCAGGATCGGTTGGTGTCCTTAGACCTTCAGGATGCTTATTTTCATGTGCCGATCTATCTCAAGCACAGGAAATACCTGAGGTTTGCCATTGGCGGCTCGAACTATCAGTTTCGAGTACTGCCATTCGGGTTGACCTCCGGCCCGAGGGTATTCACCAAACCAATAGTGGTAGCACGTCTCAGGACAGGTGGGATTCACGTCTACCCCTACCTGGACGATTGGCTGATCAGGCACGTTCTCTCGAACAAACCTTGGATCATCTCAACGTTACCCGTCACTCCCTTCACAGACTGTGCTTCTCCTTCAAGTTCAAGAAGTCACATATGACACCCTCCCCAATAGCTCCTATCTTAGAAACATCCTTGGGGAAGTGCTCGCCACCCAAGGTGAGGGCTCAAAACATTCTCCAGATGGTAACCAAATTTTAGAATGCCCAGAGTCTTCTGGCCATCGAATTCTTGAGGTTGCTCGGCTTCATGGCATCCTGCATTTTTCTGGTGCAAGAGGCCGGTCTGAGAATACGGTCCCTTCAATGGGCGCTCAGGATTCAATGGTCCCAATTCTCAGGCAAGATGTTGGATCATCTTCAGGTTTCCGGTCAGGGTCTCACAGGATCTTCTGTGGTGGGCCTGCGAGGAAAACCTCATGAAGGGAGAACCTTTTTGGCAGCCATGGCCGGAGGTAACTGTAGTGACGGACGCCTCCCTCACAGGGTGGGGAGCGCACGCCAACGATCTGACCATCAGCGGTCGTTGTTCTCCATCGGAGTCCAGACTACGCATCAATCATTTGGAGCTGAGAGCAATCTGGCTATCACTGAAGGCTTTCCTGCCATCTTTATGGGGGAAGAATGTCCTGATGACTGACAACACGGAGGCCATGCATTACCTCAACAAGAGAAGAGGTGTAGGGTCACTGTCTCTGTGCAGAGAGGCAATGCAGCTCTGGTTCTGGGTAATTCAGGAAGGAATCTCCCTAGCGGCAGTTCATCTGGCCAGAGAGAAGAACACGGCGGCTGACGTTCTGAGCAGGCAGAGCGCAGTCTCCCATGAGTGGGAAATAGCTCAGAAAGTCCTTCAAGAGGTCTTTGCCCTTTGGAGACCCCACAGGTGGATCTGTTTATGACCTGTGCCAACCGGAAGTGTGAGCAGTACTGCTCAAGGGAGTTTCCTCCGAGAGGAGCTCTAGGAGATGCGTTTGTGGTGGATTGGGCATTCCCGCTACTGTACGCGCCTCCTCCAGTCCCTGTCATTCCTCAAGTTCTCAGGAGGTTAAGATGGTTCAGGTCCTGCATGATCCTAGTTGCTCCAGATTGGGCCAGGAGATCGTGGTACCCGGATCTTCTGGACATGTCCATCTGTCCTCGGATGCATCTTCCCCAAAAAGAAGGTTGGGTTCTCCAATCTGAGGTCAAGACTCTCAATCTTCACGCATGGTTTCTGAAAGGTTGAGATACAAGGATTGGGACCTCCCAGATGACGTGATGGAGGTGTTGCTTTCGGCCAGGTGGCCGGCAACAAAGTATATGTACCCTCGCGAGAGGTACGTCGGGTTCTCCATCCAGAGGTCAAGACTCTCAACCTTCACGCATGGTTTCTCAAAGGTTGAGATACAAGGATTGGGACCTCCCGGATGACGTGATGGAGGTGTTGCTCTCGGCCAGGCGGCCGGCAATAAAGTCTCTGTACCGTTGCGGTGGATATTACAGCTTTCGTTCCAACAACGCTGAGTACGGTCAGGCCCGATTTGTGTCCACTTCTTCTACACGAGGAGGGGGTCGGGGGGACCAGAACGGAGGCAATGGGCGCCGTGCGTGCTACTTATAACATCTGATGACGTCACCCTCGATGGAGGCCTTTGAGGGACATTGACCCAACACATCGACGCAGGGCGCCCTCTGCCGAAACATCTCCGAAGCAGCTGAGCTGTGGACACTACATGTCAAAGATGAGGAATATGTAGCAGGAACAGCCACTCGAAAGAACATTACCACGGGTAAGTAACTTTCTCTTCTTGTTAGTATAATCCAATGTATCCAATGCCTTGTAAAATATAATTCTTGTTATTCTCTAACTACCATTTGTTCCCTAGTTTCAGGAGTATGCAACCCCCATCTTCAGCCACCTTTTTGGCTAAAGGCATAGCTAATGATACAGTAAATGAGTTTAGCGTTGGGTTGTATGAACCTCCATTCAAGCTTTGGGAATTTTCACCCTGATTTATCGGTTTCCCTTGAAAACACAACTTCCGTAATATCATAGACCATTAAATTTGCAGGAAATCTGTATTCCTCAACAAGGGGATTTGAAAATCTTTCGCATCATTTTAAATGGCAACATTTTGTTATTGTGTTTGGCCAATGTAAAATCTTTCCACTCAGGTTTATTTGAGAAATATGCTGGAAGAGCTCATTATGACTTAAACATATGCATTGCAAGTCTTACGCATTCGTTTTAACACAGTTACATTGCAAGTTCTTTTTGGTGCTGCACGTAACTTATTAAAAAGGATTTTTCTTTCTCAAAAACATGATTTGCCATGAAATGCTTTTGATAGCCACAATTATGATTCTCTTGAAGGTCCCAGATCATGCTACATCTGCAGCAGAAATCCAGTAACTCTGTTTAGTTATTGCTTTAAGAGTCAGATGGAATGGTAGAATCCCAACTCTTCATCTGTCCCTGGTGGTAATGTATTCAACAGACTACCAGACTAGAGGACCTAACTATATTTCTCTTTGAAATTGACTCTGAAAAGTTTGTTTCCCATTTTGGAAGTCTGTGTTTTCAATACTAATTGAAGCATTAACTCATAGGTAGGAACACACAATACCTTTCTAAACAAATGGACGTTTGTTTCTCTGTAGAATACGAGACTGCCCAGTTGTACTTCTGAAAGAGTAGAATGGATTACAGTTATTAGACATCTGGACTATATGGTAACACAGCAACATTCTTTCAAAGTTGTTGAAGCTAAAAGTGTTGTACATAATTTAAAATGTCTTCAATCCACGATTAACTCCTCATAGGGCCTCATTACAACCCTGGCCTTAAGGGGTTAACAGCGCCGTAAAAGGCTGCAACGGCGTTAAACCCTTAACGCCAGATTCACACTTTAACGCCTGCTTTTTGCAGGCGTTAAAGTCCAAGGCGCTAAGCGACCTTGGTGCTAATTACGGCACCGTAATTTACGGTGCCGTAATTAGCGCCTTCCCCATTCCCATTGTGCCCTATGGGCCAAAAATGGGAATGGGGAAGGGGCCATGGTGAATGGGGAATTACCGCCCCGCCAACCTTGTAATGGGGCGGTAATTCCGCCATCCACCATGACAGAATCCGGCATGGACCATGGTGCTAATAGCACCATGGTCCAACGCCAGGGTCGTAATGAGGCCCATAGAATTTCTCAGATAACAGTAACCATTGCATTAGATAGATTGGACTAAGCATGTGGATATAAGAAGTTAAGCAAATTATACAAATGAGGCACACTATTTCAGTATAGGCATCCTAATTCTCCACTGCACTCAGTGGATTACCCATAATCTCGCTCAATGCAGATATAATTCTGTTTACCATTCTCATTTTACATGCCAATTTGCAAAGTAAGAAATTGTCACCTTTAAACAATGGTTCCGTAGTTTATTCAACTGGTGATTTGCAATTTGTCTGCCTACTCGCGCATGAACACTGGCCTCTAAGAAGCATAGCATCGATATATTAGAATGCCAAGGTTAGCTAATCAATTAACTTGCAAAATAAAGTTTACAATTACCCCTACTCCATCTATTTGTGTTTCCGGGGGTGTAAAGAAGATGGATAAGGGAACATTTTTTGAGGTTCTCTATTTTTAGAAATAAGCAATCCCTTTTAATCTTGAGCATAGCTTCTGAAACACTGAAATGTACAAGGTCAACTTACATATTGTAACAAACGGTACAATTTTAATCAGAAATTATGTTTCAAGGGGATTGGGTCCTCCGACGTATTCCATATCTATGATAGGTAATGTCCACAGCTGTGCTGCTTTGGAAAATCTTTGGCGCCTGCATCCTGCGTCGATGACGTCGATGCGCCGTCCCCGAGGACCTTCTCCGACGGCCGACGTCACCCGATGTGATAAGTAGGACGCACGACGCCCGTAGCCTCAGTTCCGTTTTTTCCACAAACGTGTTCGCTTCGTGAATCCCGGTACGCCTCGACTCTTTTGAGTTTGCTGTATTCTTCTCGGTTCGTTGAACCTGTTCGGTTTTTGTGAAAATCTGTTCGTGACGATGTCTACTTCGTCTTCAACCCCGTGTCCGGGCTTCAAGAAATGTGGGGACTGTGGGTACAAGATGTCGGTCACGGACTCGCACGACGCCTGCCTCTGGTGCCTCGGGGAGGCCCATGATACGGACGACTGTGTCGACTGCCAGTCGCTCACGGCTGTCGGTAGGTTGGGTGTCTAAACCCCGGAAGTCGAGGTCTACGGGGCTTTTGACGGATGACTCGAGAGGCGACACTCCGCGTCATCGTCGGAAATCCAGTGGGTCTCCTTCCAGGAGTCGGTCTTGCCACTCCTCTGCCTCTTCGAGGCATTCCCGGAAGCGCCGGCATCGGTCGCCTTCCCCATCCTCTTCCGAGGACTCCGCCCATCGGCGGGTCGCTTATCCCACCATGCAAGCGACATCGGAGGAATGGGCTTCCTTCGGAAAGCAGATGTTAGCGATTCTTGAATCGCACGGCACCGGTCCGTCCGCGCCTCCGAGTGGGGTCGGTCGGCACCAGTCGAGAGACACCGCTCCTACGCCTTCGGGCTCGGGTGGTCGGCACAGCTCGCGGGAAAGGTCCTGCTCAGACAAGGGTAGCTGTTGAACGCCATGCGCGTACCGGGGCCCGGTCCTCGACCCGCTTGAGACCGCGTGATCCTGTGCCGTCTTTGAGGAAGACGTCGACGCCCGTGGTGCCGAGGTCGTTGACGATTTCTCTCGAGGCTCCGCCTCTGAGGGGGTCGTCGGCGCCTAGTTCATTGAGAGACACGCTCAGAGCTCCGGCTTTGAGGCCTGTGTCGACGCCGTCAATGCTGGCGGCGCTGCAACTGACGTTGACACCAATTCACTTGACGTCGACGCCGATTCTCTCGACGCAGGCGCCGACTCGTTCAGCGCCCTCAACGCCTTTCGAGGCGATGGTGTCGGAGGGGCCCAGTGGCACGGGGTTAGTGCCTAGAAAGGCTCTGGCTAAGGTCAGGCATAGCTTTGGTCCCCAGGTGTCTTCCTCTCGCCGCCTGGAGTACATTTCAGATGGTGATGAAGGCTCTAATGAAGGCGTGGTTCCGGTTACGGTACCAGATGAGCTTCTCTCGGGCCATAGATAGTTTGATGACCTGAGGCAGTCACTTCATGACGCCAGTGGACTGGACACCTCTCCGGAGGTGGAGTTTTGTAGGCTGGAGCCTGGCACTCATGCCGATTCTTCATACCGGTGCCTTATGTCTCGGGTCACCGAGTACTTGGGATGGTCGGCTCCCCCAGGGGAGTTCGTTCAGGATGATCTCACAGACATCCTTGATCTTGGTCCCTCCACTCACCCGGTGCTGCCGTTTCATATGGCTCTGCATAGAAGGATGGCGGCGGCTTGGACTGCTCCGGAGAGTCTCCCGGCAGTGGGCAAGTCTTTGGCGCGAAAATACCGTCCAGCCATTAGCGACCCCTGCTACTTGTCCAGGCACCCCACTCCGGAGAGTTTGGTGGTGCAGGCGGCTACGGCCCCGGCAAAGCAGGCGTCGTATCCTACCATCCCTCCGGATAGGGACGACAAACGTTTTGACGGCTGGGCGAAGAAAGTGTTTTCTTCAGGGGGTATGGCGCTTCAGGCGGCCAACTCCACATATGCCTTGTCTCGTTTCACATGCACTCTGTGGAACTGTGTTGCATTAGCGGCTGAACATATTCCCGAAGGGGACGAACGGGATGGTTTCCTTGCTATGGTTCAGGATGGCAAGGATGCCATGTGTGAGGCCGTTCAGTCGGGTTTGGACATGGCAGATTGTGTCAGCCGGTCCATGGTGGCGAGCACCGTAAAACGCAGGTTTGCGTGGTTGCGGAAGTCTGGCTTCGCTCCTGATGTGCAGTCCCGGCTCCTCAACATGCCCTTTGAAGGTGAACTTCTTTTTGGCAGCAAGGCTGACGAGAGCCTTGAGAGGTTGCAGACCTCCAAAGCTGCAGCAAAGTCGTTGGGCGCTGCAGTTCGACAACCTCTGCCTTTTCGTCCTAGGGGAAAACAATGGAGGGGAGGTTCCTTTCGCTATTACTTGTCCTTCAGTAAAGTAAAAGGAGCTGTCAGTCAAAGAGGCCACTGTAAGAGTGCCAGAGGTGGAAAACAAGGTACTTGAGGTGCCAAGGCCGCTCGGGCAGTGCCTCTTTGCCCTCAGGCAACGCCGCAACCGCTACCACTCAGTCATGAGGCCAGGTCCCATGGTTCGCCGGTTGGGGGAAGGCTGGCGCAGCATCTTGTAGAGTGGCGTGCCATTACTTCAGATGTGTGGGTTCTGGAGATCATAACCCAAAGCTACTGTCTTCCTTTTCGGCAGAGGCCTCACAACAATCAAGTGGATCTCTTCGCCTCCAGTGTCAACCGGAAGAGCGAAAGGTTCTGCTCGCAGGAATTTCCTCCAAAAGGAGCCTTGGGAGATGCGTTTGTGGTGGAGTCGTCATTCCCACTGCTGTACGCGTTTCCTCCAGACCCGCCATCCCGCAAGTACTGCGGAGGTTACGGAGGTTCGGTTCCCAGATGATCCTCATTGCTCTGGCGTGGGCCCGGAGGACGTGGTACCCGGACCTTCTCGACTTGCCCATCTGCCCTCCATGTCGTCTTCCCTACCGAGGCGATCTGCTCTCACGGGAGGGGGGGTCAGATTTTCCATCCAGAGGTCAGATCCCTCAGCCTTCACGCTTGTCTTCTGAAAGGTTGAGGTATAAGGATTGGGACCTCCCTGAAGACGTGATGGAGGTGTTGCTCTCGGCCAGGTAGCCGGCAACTAAGTCTCTGTACCGTTGCCGTTGGAGAAAGTTCTGCGACTGGTGCAGAGTTAAGAATGTGGATCCTTTTGAGTGTGACATTCCCATGGTTCTCTCTTTTTTGCTTTCCTTGGCCCACAGGGGCTTGCAAGTGGGGACCATTAAAGGTTACCTGGCGGCGCTGTCCATATTTAAGCGCTCGTCTGAAGAATGTTCCTTTTTTAAGATTCCTTTAATTTCTCAGTTTTTGAAAGGGCTCACTAATGTGTTCCTCTGTCATCTTTTCTGGTGCCCGGTTGGGATTTGAACCTTGTTCTTAAGTTTCTTATGGGTGCTCCGTTTGAGCCTTTGCATTCTTGCCCTTTGAGACTGTTAACTCTGAAAACTGTATTTTTGGTTGCAGTTACTTCCGCTTGCAGAGTGAGTGAGTTACAGGCACTTTCAGTTAAGCCACCCTTCACTGTGTTTCATAAGGGCATGGTTGTCCATAGAGTTCGTCCTTCCTTTCTTCCGAAGGTGGTTTCGGAATTTCATTTGAGCCAAAAGGTTGTTCTTCCGGCGTTCTATCCTCCTCCACATCCTGGTAAGGAAGAGGAGAGGCTCCATAGGGTTGATCCTAGGAGAGCGTTCAGCTTTTATATTTCGCGCATGTCCCGGGTCAGAGTGGACGATCAACTTTTCATTGGTTACTCTGGAAAGCGTTTGGGACAAGCTGTGACGAAACAGACTTTGTCTCGTTGGATTATTTTAGCTATCTCCGAGTGTTACTGCTTGGCGGGTAAGGACCCTCCGGCTGGCTTGCCGGCCCATTCTACCAGGGGAGTGGCTGCGTCTACTGCCCTGCAGAGGGGTGTTCCTATTCGTCACATCTGTGATGCAGCTACCTGGGCTTCAGTACATACTTTTGTACGTCACTACTCCCTCGATTCCATCTGAGGGCAGGATCTGGCCTTTGGCAAGGCAGTCCTTTATTCCGCAATTTGATTGGGCATGCTACATTTGGGTTCTAAATTCTTTTCCCACCTCCTTGCTTGGTACTGCTTTGGGAGTCTGTCATAGATATGGAATACGTCGGAGGACCCAATCCCCTCGAAGAACAAGTTACTTTCTTACCTAGTAACGTTCTTTCGATGGGATGGTCCGACGACGTATTCCATATCGCTCCCTCCCTACCTTCCCCGCTGCAGAATTTCTTTTGCGATTGCAGCTTGCGTTTTGCAAGGCCTTGTTTGTCTGACTGGCAGAAAACTGGTGTCACACGTTCTGGGGGAAAAAACTACAACTGAGGCTACGGGCGTCGTGCGTCCTACTTATCACATTGGGTGACGTCGGCCGTCAGAGAAGGTCCTCAGGGACGGTGCATCGACATCATCGACGCTGGACGCAGACGCCGAAGATTTTCCGAAGCAGCACAGCTATGGACATTACCTGTCATAGATATGGAATACGTCGTCGGACCATCCCATCCATCGAAAGAACGTTACCAGGTAAGAAATTAACTTGTTCATATGTTTGCAGATGGCCGAGGCATTCCCTGAAGGGTGCCTGTACAATAGCACGAAGACCAGAACAAGCAGCAAGCAAGTTTGAGGGTGTGAACAATGTGGGAGATAGACAGGGCAAAAAAGAAAGCAACAATAAAAATAAGAATCGGGTCACTTACCAAGATAATATTAACCTAGGGGGCAAGTGCTTCCAACTACAGAAGAGAACTGGGCAAATATACAAAATTATTACGCAGCACTGGCAGGAGTGGTGGGGTAGGAAAGACGGGGGGAGGACAAAGGGAGCTCCCCCTTCAGCAAGTTAGTGAAGTTTAATCCAAGCAACGAATAGATCCACAGACTGGATTTGATTGTGATGAACAGCGGGTTCCAATAGAGCGGGGCAAGCAGGGAGAAAGAGCAGAAGCGAGATGTGGCACATGGGGGCATGGGACATTGAGGTAGAATTGAGAGGAAGGGAACAAGATTGTGAGTAGACAGATATATCCAGACAAGTACTGAGGAGCACAACCATTGATAGCTTTTGTAAAATAGGAGACGGAACTTGAAAAGAGCCAACAGGTATGGTGTCAATAGCTAGAAGTGTGGAAATTGTAGAGAGTGAAGTTATTTACATTGAGCAGAGATTCAAGGATTGATCCTTGGGGATAATCACAAGGAGACCAGTGAGGTCAATATATTGCAAGTGCCTGGAGATTTTAAAGGAACAGCCTTCCGGGTAGAAGGCAATACCTGCAAATGCAGATTTGCAAAACCCACGGTCCTGGAGAGGGGAGTAGTCAACAGTGATGAAAGCAGCCGAGAGGTCCAAATAAATGAGTACATAAGAGAGTTTGGAGGGATAAACATCAGATAGAAAGTTGGAGACATGCATGAGTGCAGTCTCTATTTACTACAGGAGCCAGATTGAAAGCCATTAGCCTCAAGGTACTTGGTGATCTGGTTGAAGAGCACCTTCTCAAGGACCTTTGAATAATGGGAAGGTGAGAAACTGGGCACTTGTTCGCCAACATGTTTGGTTCAGCAGAGGGTTGCTGTAAAATGGGTACGAAAGTTGCAGACAAAGGGGTTGATAACACAAGGTTGGTTGCTTTTAAGAAGGATGGGGCTAATTCAGTAAGGGAGAAGCAGTTGATACTCAAAGTGGGCAGATGAAAGGTGGTGGGAGGGAGCTGTGAGCGTCATACATTCCTGAGTTTTTATTGATAAATTAGTGATCATAGTCATTAGCAGAAAGAGAGAAGGCAGTGCATATTGGTTTGGAGGTGTGAGCAAAGCTTGGTAGGTAGATGAAAGTTGTGAGAGTGATTGCAGAGGTGAGGACAACACAGGAGTTTTTGTAGGCTAGGACTAGGGTGAGGGCCTCTGATTCTCTGTGCCTTATACCCATCCAATGAGGAGTGGTTGCCTTATAACAAGTTTCCTTGTAGTTTGATGTGACACTGGAGAGGAACCAAAACACCACCCTGCTCCTACATCCTGTACCCTTTCCTCCTTACTTATGGAACATTCCGTCATTTGGGATGGAGCAGACTTTTTTTGTAGCACCACAATAACAATGGCCTTCGTTTATTTTTACACTGAGCCCTGCGGCATCCGTGGCAACTGGGCCCTGCCTCCCCAATCCCTTCCTCTGGGCGTCACCCCTCAGTCCTTTTCTCTGCGTAGTTGGGGTCAGACATGTGCAGGAGCTTTTTTCTTCCCACCCTTTTTTCTTTGTCCTTCACACAACGTTTTCTCCCCTGTTCTCGAACATGGTCTGATTTTCCTCCCACTTATGCTGGGGAATAAAGACTTTGGGCCTCATCACGAGTTGGGCGGTAACTACCGGCGCTATAAGCGCCGGCGCTAATATCCCTACCGCTAAACCCCCGGCGCTATTAGCGCCGTATCACAGGTTTAGCGGAAGGGTTATTGCCCATTCCCCATTCGGGAATTCCTCATTCCTTATTGGGCCCAATGGGGAAAATTTGCGCTATTACCGCCGGATTTCCCGCCGGCGGTACTTGTGCCGAAAATCTGTAATTTTGCTGCAGATTTCCCCACTCACAGCTGGGGGGAAATCCGCCAAAGCCATGATCTGGCGGACCCTTAAATGCGGCAGTAATAGCGCTACCGCCGCATTTAAGGGTTACCACCAGAATCTTGATAAGGCCCTTTGTATTTGAAGCCTGTTTGTCGTGTGGACGTCACCACGGGACAGCAGACTCTCATTCACTCTGCTTTTATATTCTGGCAACAGAGCACAGGTGGGTTGCTTGTTTTTATTGTGACACACTTTTGGTTCACAATTTAGGTTGTCAACTTTACTGCTGGGAGGTTTTTTACTTCCCGGCTCCAAAGCAGCTGCAAGGCTTCATCTCAGAGAAATGACAGCGACCGGTAAGTCATTTCTTATTTGGATTACCCTGTGCTGGGGATTTCCCACTAAAGGATTTCTAGTTACGAGATGGCCAGTCCGGCTCAATCTTTACTGGGGCTTGTCCCGAGGATCCCTGGGTAGGGGCTAACCTGGATACCGGGGCTTGCCTTGATATTCCCCACTTAGAGGCTAATGTCAATAGCATCAAGGCCGAAGATCTCCACTTAGGTGCTAACATCAGTACCAGCAGGCCCAAGGATTCCTCATTGGGGGCTAACACCAGTCCCAAGGTACTCCTGCGGGTGGAGAATGTCCATTCACATCAAGTCCTGGTGGACCAACACAGGGTTTCAGATTGTTGCTTCCCCCGTCCTCGCTTTCCACCCCCCTTCCTTCATGGAAGAAATCTCCAAGCTACTCAAGATGAGGGCCATGGAAGTGCCATTTCCAGAAAGAGGATAGGGTTTTATTCCAGGCTCTTTACGGTTCAAAAATCCAAACCAGCCTGGGCACCATTTTCGATTTGGTGGATTTCAGCCTGTGTCCCCGTCTCAGTAAATTCAAGATGATCACTCCAGCCCAGATCCGATCTGCCCTGCAATAGTGATACTAGATCTGTGTGGTGGCTCTAAAGGATGCTTATTACTACATCCCGATTTGTGCCACTCACCACAAGTTTCTGTGCTTTTGCATTGGGGGTCTCCACTTCCAGTATCGAGTACTTTCCTTTTGGCCTGAATTCTGCACCAATCGTATTTACCCAAATTATGTTGGTTTTTGCGGCCTTGCTTCACCTCCAGGGGAGCCATGTATATCCTTACTTGGATGACTAATTGGTGAGGGGCAAGGTCCCCAGAAATAGCAGAAGCACAGCTCAAATACTTGTTGGACCTGCTGTATGATCTGTCCCTGTCGGACGTCGTCTTTGGTGGTCACACAAGACCTGATGTTCATGGACTTCTGCTGGAAGACTCCACTTGTGAGGATTTGCTCAACGGAAGAGTGAATCAGAGACATTGTTCATGAACTCACATTATCAGTGTGTGGTGGTTTCAGAGGCTTCTTCATCTCGTGGCCTTTTGCGTGCATGCTGTGCCTCTGGCCATACTGAAAATGCACAGATCTCAGATGAATTTGAGAGTCCTGGTCCCAAGCCTCCGATCCGCAAACAAGTGAATTACGATTCTTCAAAATGAGGCCCTGATCTAAATTGGTGGTGAACCCCTCAGAATGCACTGTCATAGGTTGGGGACCCCCTCCAAGTGTCAGCACATACATTTTTATCAATCTAGACAGACAACAATGTATTTCTTTTTCTATCAGCAAACATGGCAGCACAAAGTTGAGACAGCTTGCTTCCCTTGCGGTATAGATCTGGGAGTGGGCTTTGCAGAACATCTGGATCCTATTTGTATATGTACCAGGATTATCCAATACAGTGGTGGATCGCCCAAGTCATTTAACCGAGGCCAATATCAAATGGGAATTACAATCAAGAGTGACCCAGTCCCTCTTCCTTACAGGGTGGTCCACAAGTAGACCTATTTGCCACATAGTGAAACAGGAAGTGCACCTTCTTTGCCTTGAGGGAGGGCCAGGGTTAAAACTCTCTACGGGGTATTCTCTAGAGCTATCGTGGGAGGGCATGATGGCTTACATCTTTCTCCTGCTTCCTCGCATTCACCAGGCTCTGCTCAAGTTTCAGGAAGCAGTGCACTGGCCGGCAACCTTCATAGCTCCCTGTTGGTCAGCCAGGTTCAGATCTAATTAACGGTGTCCAGTGATTATACCTAATAAAAAATAATAAATAAAAAACAACAAAGACATAAAAAAAAAGATATATGTGCGGGCGAAGTAAGTGGTTACATCTGATGGGGTGAGACTTGGGGTTGGTATTATTTTCGTTATTTTGGGTTTGTCAAAATTTCATTTTTTTATTTTTTGGTTCGTTAAAATCACCTGTCAAAGAACCCCCCTTTCCCTCCCTCAGTCTTCTGGTTCTCTCAAACCTACTAAGCTGGGAGACAGGGCAGATTCCACCCCCACCCCGTTATCACTCAACTTTGCGTCTGGTACCTGAAATAAGGGAATTTGGGCATGTTGGTCTCCCAAATGAAAACATGGGAATCATTTAAGCAGCAAGGAAGGACTCCAAAAGATCACAATACTAAAGCAAATGTCTCAGGTTCTGTTATTAGAGTCTGGAGAAAGAAAGAATTCTGCTAATAGCTTCCTTAGATATCTTGTCTTTTATTTCTAGAGTATCAGCTTTGGGCAATAACAATGAGGATGTACCAATCTGCATTTGGTGGCAAGTTCAGTTCTGAGGAGCAGTTTTCAATATCAAATCCTGTGGTAAAATGGTTTCTCGATGGAAGGAATTACTTTTCTTCCCTCTGTAAGGTCTCCTCATCCCAAGTGGGACCACAATAAAGTACTCAGTGCTCTTTGGCACAAATCTATGGAATTGGACATAAAGCTAGTCGTCTGATAGGTAGCTTTTCTAATAACTATTACGTCTGCCAGACGCGTAAGCGAGATGAACAATTCAGTTTTTTTCATAGAGACAAAGTCGTACTCCAAACTCGCCATTCCTTTTTACCCAAGGTGGTGTCAGATTTCCACATCAATCAAGAGGTTTGTCTTCTTGTGTTCTTTCCCAACTTGACCTCTGTCAGTATGGCCTTACAATTCTGTTTGTACAGAATCAAATATTTTAGGAAATCTTCCCAGCTTCTTGTAACCAGTCGGCGAGTAAAGCAGCTATCACCAAATGCGTTGTATCTTGTATTCCTGAAACCTATGCTATTCAAAAGCTACCTAAACCCAAAGACATGTATGTGCATTTGATCTGGGTCAAGGCGCTGTCAGTGAGAGGCATGTCCCTTGGGATCTGATTGCGAAGGCAGCTGCATGGTCAGCTTTCTGCACACACTATTGTTTGGATCTGAGCTCCAGGGCAGGTGCCTAATTTGAGCAAGCCATTGTGGGCAGTGCCCAGCATAAAAATAAACAGATTTTTTCTGGTGTTACAAAACATGCTCACAGATATTAGAGGGGACACCAGGATTGGCTACACCTCGGTCAGTCCTGGTTACATTTATTTTTTTATTTTTTGTATATGGTTTATTTAAACCTTTACAGAATTTACAGAAAAGTATCAAAAAAGAAAATGTAAAATACTTTGAATTTCATCAATCATACAAGTTTAACTTACACATAATACTACTCAATTTACACAACTCCATTAAAACATTTTTGTCTGTACTTTTCAATGACCATTATCATATAAGCTTTTCAATGTCCATCAGGGTAGAACCACCTCTTTACCGTTCCGCCAAAATATTATCTCAGTTCCCATAAATTGTTCATGGGTAAACATTGCCTTTTCATACAAGATCACCTATAATCCTCAGATATTCATTAACTCGTATTTTCATTGCTATTGAGTTACCATGAAGCATCTCGTACCATAGATTATCTCTATTCACATGGGCAATATCATTCACAAACAATGAAAAATATTCAATCCTCTGCGTCATAAGGTTTGGGCAAATCAATAGTAGATGAATGAGTGATTCCTTCACTCCAATTGTCTTACAATGCCTACAGAATTTCTTTTCTTCATCATTTTTAGCTTGTATGTTCAAAATCTCATGTGTATGCAGTACATTAAACATAAATCTCATTGTTGCATTCCTAAAAACTCTGGAAGGATATTTTTCTATATATTTCTGTGGTACCGGTTTCCACTTGAATGATATGACTTGTGAGTACAAAGTTGAATTTAAAATCACAGCGTTATTCTCCATCCAGTCAAATGCTTTTATAAGTTCTTTAACCTTACCAGGATTTTTTATAACAGTCTCCACAGATAACCCAAGGTCCTGTACGTTTTTGTCACATACTCTTTTGAGAGCAACCATAAACGACCCTTCAAGATCATTCCCCAAGTAATAGTACATCGTTTTTTCAGACACATGACATTTCCTCAATAGCGATAACTTATTCCATAACATTATACTTTTTAGTGATGGCAATCCAAATTCATATCGTTTCATTTCCATTCTTATACATTTTGGAATGTGGCACAATAACTTTCGCCATACGCATGCTTCGATTTTCTTCAAGTATGGCACTAATTCATCTGGACAAAACTCAAGTCCATAGTACAAGCGCGGGATAGCTTTCTTACGATAGAATAAAATACAAGGTGTTAATGTAAATCTCCTGTATTTCGTTTCAATTGCTTTCATTTGGTTTGCGATTGCAGATGCCTTTGCCTTAAGATTGCTTTTGATGAAACCAAGTGTATGTGCACTGACATGTGAATAACCCAGATATCTCAATACTGTTTGATTTTTTTTATCTTCAAACCTCCACACAACCACGTGAGTGATACTTGTTTGATCAATTTTGGACCACTGTGAAATATCACGGTTTTACTCAGGGTTTATCAACAGTTTGCTTTCTTTAATGAATTCCTCAAATGAGACTATCAATCTTTGTAAACCTACCTTGGTTCCATAAAACAACAAAAAGTCAGCCACATAAACAACCCATTTTACTTTTGTACCACTTATCTTCAGTGATGTTAGACCGCTCATATATTCAATACCTTTCCTGCTTGAGATACATATAAATTGAAGAGAGTTGCCGCTAACGTGCATCCCTGCCGCAAACCATTGTGTGTATGAATCACATCAGATAATAAACCTCTATTATTAAGGCGTACCCTCATCACTGTATCTGAATATAACATTATAATCAGCTCAAGTAACCCTTTATCAATCCCTAGGTCTAATAGGGTCTTCCATAGTGTATTACTGTCTACCATGTCAAATGCCATAGTTAAATCCATGGAAGCAATGTATAGTGATTGCTTTCCTTTCACTCTTGCCTTACTCTGTAGGTTTGATACGATCAGCCCTCCCACATCCGTTCCCATTGCACGCTTAAAACCAATTTTTCTCAGGTCCAGTATACTGTTATCATCTATCCATTTGTTCAACTCCTCTAGTATAATTGCTTCAAAGATTTTGGATTCCACATTGGTCATCGTGATCGGGCGATAATTCAACGGGCAAAGGCGATTTCCTTTCTTGAAAATGAGTAAGACATGTGACATTTTCCATGATTCCGAATCGTTTTCTCACCTATAATGCCACCAAACATACAATTCAATAAACCAGCCCACATTACTGCATTATATTTCAGTGTATCTTATGACAAATTATTTGGACCTGGAGTAGTTGATGCCTTAGCTTTCCGTATCAGACTTAATATGTTGCTAACTGAAATATTCAGTGACCACCCTAAATTGCTGTTATATTGTACTGATATATTTTCGTCCGGACACCTGTATAAATTCTCAGTGTTTCAGCAACACTATTGCAGCTATTGGATTCGTTGTTAACTGTGTCTGTGTTACTTCTGTACTATTAATAATGGACCAGACATTTCGGGTAATTTCCTCCATGCATTGCGGATAGCATTAACTCTCCATCTTTTTGCACCATGTTTGCGCAATGCGATACTACTCAATTTGTATAGGTTTGTTTACAATGCTTTATTTTTTTATAATATCCTCAGATTCGTTGTTTGCCTTCTTTAAACAGCGCACTTCTTTTCTCAATTGCACCGTTCTACATTTCACTTCATTATCAAATGTACGAGTGCAGCTTTTCATAGGATCTTGATGGAAAGGTTTCATGACATTTGTGCATTGTAACATTACAATGACGTAGTCCTTGAAACTCTCCCCAGAATACATTTCAATGTTCCTTTCTAATGAATTTGACATGTAGTCGTGCAACAACAAGGTGTTAAGTTTCACAAGGTTATGCAGAGTCCACTTGGCTCTAGTGTCTGATGATCTCACCTCCACTCTCTCATCACAATAAGCCTCACCTATCTTTTGTTTAGTCCAGGGAAAGTCAGTTGATATCATAGCATGATCGCTTTCATCAAGTCTATGCTCTGTTATGTTACACACCACATCTTGACTGCTCACAAATATATAGTCCAAAATCGAATTAAGACCTCTAGCATACCAAGTAGGAGTAGTATTAAACTTGGGCTGCATACCCCAGATTTCCATTAATTCAAGCCATAAACTTCCTCTATACGCTTTATTAGAGGCTGGTACACAGTCAGAGCCAGTTGTAACAAGGATCCATGATGCATCTA
Source organism: Ambystoma mexicanum (assembly GCF_040938575.1). NCBI lineage: Eukaryota > Metazoa > Chordata > Amphibia > Caudata > Ambystomatidae > Ambystoma > Ambystoma mexicanum. The sequence goes on along the minus strand of NC_090924.1, from coordinate 845,514,841 downwards.
TTTTTGCCATGTTATAATCCGCATTCAGGTCTCGGGATAACAACAGTGACCCGCTTGGATATTCATCCAGCCACACACTAATCCTAAAATGTAGCAACTCAAACAGATTTACGAGCTGTTCGTTATTGTGCGATGCCGTATTCCAATAAATATTCATCAGCATTATATCAATTTGCTGCATATCTGTTGTTAATTTAAAAGTTCCAATCATTGCACAATCCGATATCAAATGTTCAGATACCATTGTGATATTAGTTTCTGAATGATAGTCCAAGGCAAGTCCACCACTAGGGCGACCAATTGTACCTTTTTTCGCATGCAAATTAATAACACCATACCCATCCCACAACAGATTACCCATAGCCCATGTCTCTTACAATAACACAAAATCATGGTGTTCCAATAATTTCACAATTTGAATGTTTGCGACTAGATGTGCACATCCTCTGGTATTCCAGGAGATAAGGCTTTATGATATTTTCTTGCTAAAGAGGTTCCTTCACAGATTTTAATTTCTCTTTTGACTCTCTCAGAGATAACGCGAGCCACCGCCACTCCTGCATGTCCGTCATATGGGACCTTGCCTCTGTCACAGACAACGCCCCTGCTTCTTGGCCAGCATTGTCTTGGGGCCCACTTCCTTTCATACCATGGCTTACTGTATTCTGTTTGCTTCCTTCAGTCTTACTAGATGTTACATGTTAATTCTTGATATTGTATTACTTCATAGCCTCTTTTCTGCAGCGCATCAGCCTCCTTCAAGATCAGGGACCTTACTAATGGTGAGACTATTATCAACAACAATAAACAGGAGTGACAGGGGATACCAGGCTATTATCAACCTGACCTAATCAAACCTTTCATTGTGAATGTAGTCAACAAGCTGTATATCAGCAGATGCTATCAAGTCAATTCCTTAATATCACTAAATAAGTTTAATATGTACTGCCTGTTTAGAGCCTGTGGACCGCCTTCGTCAAAGACATAATACATCACAAGGCTAGGCCCATTGGGAAAGGCTGGACGTCTAAGATTCACTGGGGCCATCGTCTTACCATCTTTGACCCAGATATTATGGTCAGGTGTATGATTATTCACTTTCCCATCACTTTGCATTTGGTTACAATTTAAAGTACCGTACACTGAATGATCTTGAACACTTTTCTCATTATGCTTTTTATTGCGTTCCATCTGTTTATTTTCACTATCGTCAAGGTCTGATTTACCATATGTCAACCCGGAAATAAAAGGTAACATCTGTTTTGCATCGTTACGTTTTTGATTCAGAACATTCTCTATGAGTAGACTGACTGCTTCTCTAGTTAAATGATTGTCTATTACCATATTTTTTTGTTCATATTTAGCATCACTCCTTGAACTTTTATCAACCATGACACCAGATTGGGTCATCTGGGGTTCACTCGCTGAACCTTTAGCACACACAGATGCCCCATCAGGTTTATTACTCACATTGGGAAACGTTTCAATAGGTCTATTTAATTCATTCGTTACTACAACTTGCGTAGAGTCTATAAGATTTGGCGTGTTGGGTCGAGATGGAGCGTCAGGATTCTTGAAGATGTCAAAAATATCCATCACTCCTCTTTCAAGTGCACGCAAATTGCTGTCGATCCTTGCAGAAGTTTCCTTGTTCTTCAGTGCTTCTGACAGCATTGTTGTTCCTTCAGTGTAATCAGGTTGTACTACACTACTTTTTTCTACTATAATACTGGCTTCCGTTAGTCTGCACAATTTGTTGGAGGCTACACCGTTTTGACTGGTGGTAACACTAATTTTATGGCCCCCCACTTCAGTCTGTCTATCTGCCAAGGCATCTCGAATATCTATGGTTCGCATGAACTTACGTGAAGATGTATTAACAACCTTTGCAGCTCGAACCTGTTTCTTCATATTTTTCTTTTTTTTGGATATTTATTCAACAAATAAAGTGTTGTCTTCATCACTTATTATTGTTACAACATCCTGCTTACTAATGTTAGCAGTTGGATCATTTGGTTCAGTTTCTGGGTAATTAGAGCATCCACTCTACCGGCTGAGCATCCAATCTCATTCTCCATACATACAGCGGAAGCCAGTCTACTGTCTGTTTTTTCATCAATATTTTTCTCTTGAACTGTCACACTGTTCACAAATTCAGAACGTAGTTCTTCAACTACTTTCCTACATAACTCGGGCAAGGCTATCATTGCCATCACTAATTAATTGAGTAGTCGCGAGTGTGTTTTTAATTCTATCAGCATCTTAGTGTGTATTTCAGTGTTGCAGGGCAAGGCATTACAGCTGGGTTTCCCACATATATTATTTAACTCGTTTACCTCGTTACACTCTAAATGTTCCAGTGCTGAAAATTGGAGGAGTATCAGTGTAAAAGTAGCTTGCATTCGTATCTTTTTCTACAGAGTTCATATTATCGACACATTGATTGGCTCCATCCACGTTTCCTTCAACAAACAGTGATTGTGAACTTTCTGTTAGTTGTTCGTTTGTTTCCTCTATTTGTATAGCACTAGCTAATTTTTGCTCTACTGAGCACATTTGTGCGCATTCCAAAAGATCTTCGTCTATATCAGATGACCCTGGAAGAGTCACGGCAGCTGCGCGTGCAACGCTCATTCGCGTAGCCATGTGAGGCGCAGGCGCAGCTGCTGGGTTTTGTTTTAGCTTACCAGATTTATTCGCACTCATGGCTTTCTTTACACGTAACACCAAAGCGGCTATGGTTCATTCGTTTTGAACGCTAGCAGATGACAGTTGAATATCCATAGAGCACACTTTCAAGTAAAAACTCGCTGGCTACAGAGTTTTGTGTTTCCACGTTACAGTGCCTAGTTTAACCCCACAAGCCCAAACAGGCACAACAGGCCACTTCCAAGGCCACTTCGCATGGGCACATGCACAGCTGTTCTTATGGCGTTCACCAACTCTTAGGGCTCGGCCTAAATCAATGTAGTGAAAAATAGTGTTTTAGCGTCTTATATAACTAATTTGACACCTATAATGGGTGATAGTATGCTTGTCCATATGTCAATATAGTCACCAATAAGTCCAATGTTATTTCTTGCAGCTTTAAAGATGAAGTACTAGATCTTCGTGAAATGGTCAGACAGCGCTCCAGGCACAACAGGCCACTTCCAAGGCCACTTCGCATGGGCGCTTACATTTATTATAAAGCAATTACATGGGGACCGGGTGTGTTTAATCTCTTTTACAAAGAAGCATACAATCTAAGTGTAAAGGGGGAAAAAGTATTCAATACCCGCTTCTTTTTAATATTAGTAAACTTCAAATAGCACTTTTATTAATAAGAATCAAGTGGGTAAAGCTCGTTTTGAGTGAAAAAGGGATTGGTTTTGGAAATGAAAAATTAAAACTGCAGGTTGTTTATATAATTAACCTGTTCGAAAACCTTTATAAGAACCATATTTGTTAAACAGAAAAAGTGTCAACATAGGATAAACAAGTTACCAAAAGAAAATACAATCACAGTGAATATACAAATGCATATAAAACATTACATGTGGTAGATCAAAGAATTAATCAATTATTTGCTCAGTGTTAAAAATGAATGGCCTAACAAGATTATTTTAGGCCAATGTTATCCCAACATGTTTCCTTCTCATTAGTTTTAGGAAATTCTTCAGGGGAATGTTCAATGGCAGTTATTCTTTTTTTATAGTAGGAGTACTTGACTAAATGGTGTCAATAACTCCTGTTCAGATTTTATGGCCGCCTGTATATAGAGATACAAATGAACTTGTATTAATTAATAGTCTATTGTTGTTATGTGAAAAGAATACTTACTTCATGAAAAGTATTAATCATTACTCAGTCTTAAACCTTCATATATGCTCACACTTACCTATTGGATTAGTTAATAATCGATATAGGTGGCAAGGAGTATACGTTTCTTCATGCTTTCGCTTTCTGTTGATACAAATGGAAGCAACCATAGATTAGTGTCTAGAGTCTATGGTTGCAATTTATACATATAGGTACGTGGCCATATGCCCACTTACTTGATTGATTTGGCTTGAGTCATTCATCTAAATGAATTAATCATTTCTAATACAGGTCTTCTGAGATTCTTGTCATTAATGAGTTCTAAGGGACATAGAAGTGTAGGCAACAGCGGTCTGTAATTAAAACAAGATTATCCATTAATCTCCAGTACTTGGTTGTCTCGTGTCTGAGATACATTTTTAAGGTGTAGATAATGTAATTTACAATTTTAAGTTATTCAAACTCTTTCAATATAGGTTGAAAGAGAGCTTACTTGCAATACACATGCACAACTGTGTGTGTAGGAATATCCGTCGGGTAAGGGTGTAATTCCCTTTTATCTCTTTCGTTATAGGTTTCCAACGTAATAAATTGCTGTTAAGCCTGTTTCCCTGGATAGTTGGAAGGGCAGAGTTCTGTGGAAATAAAAACACTGGCCGAGTGAGTTAAACACTCATCGTATTGGCCGGATGTTTTCGCTCTATTTAATACTCTCTATTCGATAGAAAGAGAATTGTTAGATATGCTTACCCGGACTGGTGTTGTACAGTCAAGCATAATTGCATAAAACAATGCTCCCATCCCAAGGATGGAATGTCCCAAAAGTACGGAGGAAAGGGAACTATGGACTAGGAGAGTGCAGCAGTCCAATGGTACATAAAATGTTCCTATTTGAATCAAACTGTTTTAAGTCTGTACTGTCTTCTCTTCTAGTGTCTTGTCTTCTTTTCTTCTCCATAGTCCTGCTTCTTCTTGATAAATCCTTGGTTCACCTTTGGTGGTGGGCACCATCTCTTTAGTTGCATCCAGGATTGTTCTCACTAGGCTGGAACAACTAGGTTAGTTATGCTATTTAGAGAGGGGGTACAAATAATTGCTTAGTATATTGTAGGGAAGGCATAGTATCACAAGTATGACACTGACAAAATGGATACAATTTGTAAAACCTTTATTGAAAATTTTATGGTTGGAGGAACTCCTATTTTGCCCTATAACTAAGATGGAAGTAGTCTTGACCATCAAACGATAAAAAAAAACAGTCCTAGTGGAGTCTGTCAAATCAAAATGAGCTATGTAAACAAAACCTAATGCCTGCCCTATCTCTTGTACAAAAATGTGTAGAAAAGGAGAAATGTATGCAAAGGAAAAATCAGTCTTCAAAAGAATAAAGATAGTTGAAGCAGCTATCCTACTAATGTTAAACCTCACAGAGTAAGGTTGTCCTTGTAAACAAGATGACACACGCTGACTCGGTTTCTAACACTCTAAGCAGTTCCAAACCGTGGATTGAGGCCCTTCTGGCCTTCCACATTAACATCTCATTCTTGACTTTCAAAAATGTATTCCAATGTAAAGTTTTATAAAGGTCCCCCTCTGCCGGGCTCAGACCTCATACATCACAGTGCAACACAAACTTGCAAGGGGTCTCCCTTCCCCAAGCTTCTTGTTCTTCTGGTCTCTGTCGACTTGCAAATGTGCGTGGTTCTTTTTACAGACCACTGCAGGACCACTTGGACTGAAAGTTCACATTTACTCTCGCTTAATTCATGTTTGCTTCAAACAATGTACCTTTCACAAAGACTTTTGACTGGCCTACTTTTTTTGGCCGTACCACTCCATTATTTAGTTTCGCTGATCTTACAGCTGCCTTTTACTTCAAAGTTCATTCACAGGTCTGCCTTTCCTCGCGTGTCATCCACACACGTGCATCCTTCACTTTTGATATAATGTTGCCACTTCATTCGCTTTAACACACACCGGTCTCTCAGGTCGCTTGCCAACTCACTGGTGGTGTGTGTTTCTTAATTGATTTGTTATTTCCACTTCATGAGTCAAGGCTAGTACCACAGGTTTGGCCTTGCTTCCCCAACTATGCCGTTCATCCGGGAGCATCGCTGGTGTCCTTGAAACACAATGCAATCTTCACTTGTGGGATCTGGCCCTTCTCCATGCGTGTTTCACGGCCTGTCGGAGGCAATGATCTCCAGTAGGGGAACCCTTGGGGTTTTCGGCCTGCTACTCTCATCCCATGGTCTGTTACTCTACTCCAATAGGTCTGTCTTCTTGCCAGAAGTTCTGCTCATAATAGTGTTCCACCTTGCTCAGTGTGTGCCTTTAGATGTTGACTTTTATTTGTGTGAGGAGAGCTAACTGGTTTATGCACTTAGTGTAAAGTGCCTGACTGCCTGTCCCGATTAACAGGACATGTCCAGTTCAATCTGAGAGAGTTAGTCTGGTTACCCTGTCACCCTCTTCCTTGGCCCAGTGTTTGTGTAAAAAGTCGGGGAGTTGGGACTTCGGAAAATCCTACAAAATAAGATGGGGTAGATGAACAGAAAAGGGGGGTGCATCTCACCATCGACTGTCTCACCCCCACTCCCTGACGACCCCTCACCCAGGTGCTCCTCCTGCACTGGTCCACCCTAGGGTCTGGATCCAAAGGCAATGGCTGTGCCCTAGCCACCTGAGAGGGAGAAGCCTCTGGTTTCTCACAATATGGCATTGGCACAGATGTTTAAAATTTCTGACTGCCGGTTCTAGTCCAATTTTTTACATTTAACAGTATGGCTCAGATATTCATATAAGCATGCTTCCTTATGTTTCTGAAAGGACCCTGAGTTATTCTTCCTTCAGATATCTAACCTGACACTAATTGGGGGCCACCTGAAGTATATTGTTCAGATTGTTTCATAATTTTGAAATGACTGAAATTATAAATCAATAAAACAAACAAACTGCTTCTCAGCTCGTAGTTATGAACCCAGTATTCTTCGGTATGTTCCCCTTTCTGGATTTGAATTATATATGCTACAAGAAATATTGTCTGTAATGTCAAGGCTCCTTTCCAAAAAAGAAGAAACTTCCTCCATTCGAATGGTTCCTTTGTAAGTTAAAGACATATACCATGGTGTCCACATCATGCCCTTTGTCTTAAGTTCATAAGTATTCATGCACAAGTCAGACTTATCAAGATTCTTCTAGAAATACTTGAACCATGTTTTTATTTCTTTTTCTTGAAGTTTAATTTAATGTGATACAGTATTATAAACAAAAACTTTAAACATAATTGAACAATTTAAACAATTAAATATATATCTAGAACATCAAATTAATCATCAGAAGTTTCAAGCAAACTCATGCAGTACCGCATATTACTTAGTCTTATATAGAGTAAGCAACCAAATCACTATCCTCAAATAAACACAAATATACATAATTAAACAAACAATAAGAAGAAAAAATATAAATTATAAAATATAAACTATCCATCAATCATAAATTCTGAACTCAAAATACTCAGTCTTTCACTAAAAAGTAATAAACTGGGTTCCACCCCCAGCCGTAAAGATTAATAGACGCCAAGCTCAAGTTATCCCTTCGTCAGCCTTTGTTAAATGGAGAGGTAGGAGTCCTTCAGTCGTCTCTTGACCATATACCACAATCTATATAGTGCCAGATGGAGGCTTGCATTTAATGTATTTATACACATGTACCAGAACTCGCCTTCCTTAATGTAGTCCAGGTTATGAACATAGCTACTATAATGCTTAATATAGAATAAACTCAACCTGGGGCACAGCATAAGAACATGTCTAGCGGTTTCAGGTACTGCTTTGTTCTTACAAATCCGGCAGAAGAGCTCAGTTTTAGGTATAGCTCTTTCAGGGCCGATAACTGTTAACACTGGCAGATGGTTAATGCACATAAGCAATATAAAACACCTTAAATTATCTGATGGGCATACATTTAAGTACCCTTGAGCCCTTTTGTATGTATAAAGTATATGTGATATAAATCCATAACTACTTAGGCTTTCTAGATGTGCAAAGTTGTTTTGCCAGTCCCATAACTTTATTCGCTCTCCCAGAAGGTATTTCAGATGTTCTGCGCTGTCTTCCCAATTAGGAATCCATCCTATAGTCTCAAATAGTGTGGTCATTTCTGCCAAAAATTTAGAGTGTTTGTTCATACTCATATCCTCTTTCACAGACACCAATAAAAAGATTGGAAGTGTTCATATATGTTTTAATATAGAGTTCCACTCGATTCTTTAAGACCAAGGATTTCAAGGAAGACAAGCCCAACTCCAATCTCAGAATTGCCATCAGTATACCTTGCGGGAGACCCAAAAGCCTTCGCCAAAACTTACCCTCAGATTGATATTAATCAAGGCCTCCAGACCATATATCACCATTGGGACCAGACATTGAATGTGTAATTGACGGGCCGCCCAGATAGAGTAACCACTCTGATTGCGGGAAAACTGACAAATCATAGCAGTTAGTTGCGCTGCTTTTATTCTGCGATTTTTCACAAAAGAGTGATAATTTCTGTTTGAATCAATTTCCACTGCCAGATATTTATATGAGTGGGTATAATGAATTTCCACACCTCTAATATTCATTTAAGGGCGGCTGACCTTGCCATGAGAGTAAAGAATCAGTTCCCTTTTAGTATGATTTATTGCCAGTTCATTTAATTCTACATATTCCCAGAGCGTCTCAGCCGATTGCAGTACTCTGCTAAATGTGTGGTCAAAAATGACCACATCATCTGCATAGGCCATTACTATGCAATGCTGAGTTCCATGTTTCGGGGGGGAAATTATGTACATCACAAATGTACTCAGGAATGTCAGACACAAACAGATTATATAGTGTTGGTGCAGTAACACATTCCTGCTTCGCTCCCCTAAGTTGTTTTATTGCTAGGGTGGTGGTTCCACTTCCGTCCAGCCTCAACTGTACTGTGGTGTTACAATGAAGGAGCTGTGGGTAATGGAGCAGCCCCTCAGGGCACCCCATTCCCTCCAACTTCCTACACAGTTTCTCCCTATTGACGGTGTCAAAGGCCGCCTTAAAGTCGATATATAATGCATATAGTGGGGGATTATTAGGTGACAAGGCTTTGACTCTGAGGTTGTTCATAATTAACAGATTATGGAAAGTCAAGTAACCGGCTCTGAAACCTCTTTGAAATCAGTCCAGAATACCTGAATCATCGACCTAGATCTGTAGCCTCTGTAAAAGTAAAGAGGCAAATAGTTTACCCGAACAGTCCAACATGGATAGTAGACGGTAATTTCCTGGATCGGATCTATTCCCTTTTTTAAAGACCGGTACTAAGATTGCTTTCTGCCAGGTCTCAGGAATTCTCCCCTCTTCAAGTACCTTTCAAAAAGAATTTTTAATGGGTTCATCCAAAAAGGCCGGGTTGTTCTTCATAACCAAATTAGAAAGACCATTCGGTCCCGGGGCAGGGGAAGCTTTAAGTTGGGATATTCTGTCTACTAGTTCCTCCAAACATACTAGAAATGGGGGGGGGGGCTAGTTTTACAATAGGGGATACTTCAACAGTTTCACCCAGATTCCCATTTCGCCTCTCAAGAAAACCTACCCATTCCTCAGCGTCTATGGGCTTAATTTGCGGGGTTACCCTACTCCCTCTTGCCTCCCCCAATAGCGCCCAGATGTTACGAGTATTTCTGGAGCAGATAACTTTAACAGTCTTTTGCCAGCACGCTAGTTTTTTAGATCTTTTCCAATGTTTAGACCACAACCTATATCGATTTTTTAATTCTCTTATCTTACTATGTGCTGAAATGAGGGATTTAGTAGTGCTTTTTATTTTACGTATTTCCCCTCTGAGTATGCGTTTAGCATCTCTTTTCAATTTATCATAAGTCGAAGTTGGACCTTTGTCTCTTATGACGGGTAAAGACTTTTTAGTGGCATATTTACCTGTAAAGGAATATATCCACCCTTCCAGGTCCTCAGGTGACATGGTAATAAACAGGTCATAATACCATTTGTCCCAAACCCCACTATCATGACAAGCTCTTATGATGTTTTTTTCAGACCACACTAATCGTGTGGCAGCATGGTTAACAAGCACATTGCTAGTAGGGTTTCTCCGGGGTAAGTCAAAAATGCTATTAAGAGTTAGGCTCAGACCTTGATGGTCACTCCATTCGTTGTCCAAAATCTTTAAATCTTTAATCATAGATGTTACTTCAGCACTAGTAAAAACATAGTCCAGAGTGTGGCGTGCATCACCAGCTCGCCAGGTATACTTCCCAGGGCAATCACTCATTGTTCGCCCATTAATACATTCTAGCTCCCAGCTATTCAAAAAACAAAGCCAGTTCCTTCCCTCCTCATCACTCTGATTATGCTGCATAAGCGGAAGCAGGTATAGGGACTTATTGTTACTAGTACCCCTTCCCCCTTTAATTAAACAATTGAAATCACCCGCCAAGATGATAAAATTACTATTCCGTTCACTCTTCCAACTACTCAACAGATCATGTAGGCAGTCTTGAATTTGTTCTCTAGCTGACGCATCATATGGATTATAAACATTGACTGGCAACAATTCAACCAGCTGTTATTAGTTGGTATGACCACCTCCACCGCATTGACATTATCCTTTAATTTGGTGGGTATTTCTCGGGATACTATTGATTTCCCAACCCCGATCATTAGTCCTCCATAAGGTCTTGCAACCCGGCCTTTCTTTTCAGGAGTGTGATATAACTTATAACCGTCCATTATAATGGGGGTAAGTAACAAGGTTTCTTGCAACATAAATAAAGGATAATGGCCCATTCGCTGAAATGAAATGTTTAAAGCCCCTGGTGTTCCAAGATAATAATGAGCAAATTCAGGGTTTATTCAAAGCCAGGGGCAAAGCCTCTGCTAACCACATAAGAGTGTTCTGTGTATCACTCATTTGTACTTGTTTCCCAGTAATGAGTGAGGGCTTAGACTTATTATTAAACTTTAAAGTCTTATATTTATCATTGATCAAAGGGTCTACGTCTTCAGGATTAACATCCACTCCAAGCCCCTCCGCATCAGATTGCATCTGTGTTTTAGTATCAGTTATGCAGAAGCCAGAACCTTACAATGGAGTGCGGTCACATTAGGGTTGGTAGTACGCAGGGGCTCCACAAAAGAGAAGTCCTCAGACCGAATAACTCTCAATTGCGGGATTAAATGTAACTTAGCCAGCACTGCCCCGCGTGATAACCATTTGCCATCAGTTTTCTGTTTGAGGTGCTTCACAATACAAATCTTGTGTTCTTCTCTATTTTCCTCTATTGCTATCACAGTACTTTCCGTATCCGCGGTCGTCCTTTGCGGGGTGGAAAATTGATTATCAATAGTAGTGTGATTATCTGTGAGAATAGAGTCTTGACTAACATCACCAACCATTGATATTTCCTTTCATTTATCCGATAGGATCCAGCTTGTCAGCGTCCCTGGACCCTTTTTTGGTGTTTCTTGGCCTTGAGCGCCCTTTTCTTAGCCTTTCTGGACTTTTGTTGTGGTTTGGCTGTATTGGGTAGCAGAGATGCCACCTCCATCGGCACATCACTTAGAGCAGCTCTCTTTGCCATTCTACACTGTTTCTTAGTTAGATGCAGTCTTTGCTCTTCAGAAGGGGGGTTCAACCACCTCAATGCTCGCTGGAACCGTCGGAGCTTCCTGTTCCTCCCCTTCTTCATGCTCTGTTTCATTTACCAGACCCGGGTCTGGTAAATTCAGCTTCAAAACTGTATTCACATGGATTCTCCCACACAATTTCAGCAGAATTTTTAACGCAAATTGTAGAGAGAATAGGGACACCTGTATGTCTGCAATTGCAGCAGCATTCAACCCAGATAAATCATTGGTATGCACAGTATTCTGGTCCCCCGCGTCCTCGGTCTCAATCTGCAGGTTAGGGGATTCAGACAGGCGGCCCGTACTCAGAGTAATGGTGGAACTATTGGCCGACTGAAGAACCTGCGCCTCAGTAATAATAATAACTGCTTTCGGGGGCGTTGCCATCTTGCTATTAGTTAACATAGCATTGCTGGAGGGAGGGATCATCGATCTCTGTATAGACAGACACACATCAAGTAACAAATGATTGTCTATGTCATCAAAATTAGTAATATCCAGAGGGTGACTCCCATTATGTGTTAGGGGGATTGTCTCCACAGTAGGCTCGATGGGACGTATAGGTAAAGTCTTTTGAAACAATGCTGGTATAGTACCTCTAGCATTAAGAGGTGATTTCAATGTCTCCCCTTCATTAATATACACATTCTGTTTATTTGTCTTGCCTTTTCTCAAATTATATGTCATTTTGGCGCTGTGAGCTTTAGGAGGCCTAGTGCTCACAGGATGTTATTTAATGTGGACTCAAACACACTGTTCCGGAAATAGACTCTCAGTAGGGGCGTATCCACCCTACCCAAGTATGTTAGAGCTTTCTAGACCAGAAATGACCCGCACTCAAGAGTGTGAGTTTATAGATTTCACAAGCTCAAAGGGTAATATACACCCCCACAGCCTCCTATAGCACCTGTATACACACTGGAACATCAATCGTAAATGCCCGGGCTCACAGGATCAAAGGGGATTACACCCCCCGCAGTCTCCTGTAACACCCATATGCACGTTAAACTAATAGAAATGATGGCTGCATGGGCTTGCCAGAGCAGGGGTCCTTAGGGTAATCACTACCCAGTATACTACTGTATACTGCTCTCAAACCCCCTGCAGGATTGCGTTGCAAGAGGGCGACCCTCACACCTTCCAGCAAGTGATCGCACTGCGCCTTCTTCACCTGTAATGCTGCACTTACGGTAGCCGGAGGGCAGCTGGTAGGACGCCTGTGGGCAACGAAGACGTGCCTAGCCACCTTTCATGCATGCAGCCTCCGCGGTGTCCTCGTCAGTCCTCGTTGAGGTTAGAGGAAGGGACCTTGCGTCACAATTCACCTCACGTAACACGCAGGAGCAATGCTACGCACAAGAATCAAGCCGAACTGATACCAGAGCTCAGCCACCTCCGATTCAATCCCATATCCCATTTCTTGAAGTACATGTTGTGACCAGAAAGACTTACAAATCAGCAGTCATATGCAATCCTAAATCAGGTGCAGTATCTATGTGGGACACGTAATGAGCCGTTGACCAGTGAATGATGAGGATTACATGGTATATTAACTGGAGACTGAACACCCATCACAGACAATAGTACAAGTTTACTGGGTATTTCCATAGGACTATTTACATTGGAATTAGTAACCAGGTGTTTTGTGAGTTGGGGAATAATGCAGGAACGGGTGGTCGTCGAGGTGGAACTTTGGCACAGATTAATTGAATGGGGTGGTAGGTGAGTTTTTAACTCAAAGGCTAGGAATTCCAGTGAAGCAGGGCAAGAAGGGAGAATAAGCAAAGGTGGGAGGAAGTGCGGGGTGGTCTGGAAACAGAGTGATTAGTAAGATGAGTGGAGCAGAGGAAATGCGCCGGAGAGTAGCCAGCGATAATAGTAGTGAGGTGCAGGGTCGGTCATGCATAGATTTGAAGAATAGTAGTAGGAATTTGTAGAGGGTCCAGTATTTCATAGAAAGCCACCCAGCATACTGGTGGTGTTTTGATTTGGCAGAGGAGTTGGAACATTATAGTGGGCATACATGATGTATTAGTGGCAGAGTTAAAAACGTTGTTAAGGGGTGAGAATGAGTAGAGTGGGGCCTGGCAAAGTAGTCCATGCAGCTAAAGACGAGGGTAATTTGATGGTCCTGGCAGAGTTGCTTTTGAAGAGATGACACATTTTTCTGATAATTGGCGTAGAGGTAAAAGTTTAGTCATGAAGGTGGAAATTTCTGTCAAAAAGCACCCCATGCTTATGAACCTTTGAGGGGAGCAGGAAGGAAATCATTTTAGACTTGAAGGAGTTAAACATAAGACAATGAAGAGTCATCCAGTTGGATCATGCAGCGGCAGGCAGAGATGCATAAAGAGAGCTCAGGAGTAAGAGGGAAAAAGATGTGTGCGTCATCTACAAAGTTGTGGACGGAGAATCCAAAAGGAATCAGTTGTCTGAGGGAGTAGGTATAGAAGGAGAAAAATAAAGGGTTGGGGGCTTGGCTGCCAACAGGGAAGGGTGGTAAGTCTAGTCTAGAGCATTGTCCTTGTTTCCATGATGTGCAAGACTTTGCTGAAAGGAGGGAGTGGTCCACTGTGAAAGTGGTGGAGGGGTGTGCCAGAATTCAATGTTGGAGACTTGGGTAAGGGCTGCGTAAACCTGTTTGAAGAGAGTCACAAAGCCCATTGGTGTCAAGCTAGATGGAGACTGTTAAATACAAGTAATTCAAGGATTTTGGAGTAATAAGGAAGAACAGTTCAGTGGAAGAACAGTTAAGAGGGAGAGCGTAATGAGCACAGGTCGCGGACCGATCGATGGAGGCAAAGAAGCATGGTAAACGTGTTGTGAATTATCACTATCTTAGATGAGAAGTAATGGGCAAAGTCGTTAGAGGAAAGCGTATCCTAGGCCAGCAAGGCTTGCAGTGTGAAAGAGAGTTTCAGGTTATAAGAGTAGTGATTAGATTGGTGAAATAGGATGATATATACAGCAGAGTCAAAGGCTGTAGTGAAGGAAGAGGACATTCTTATAAGTAAAGAGAAGGGGTGAGGTCTGGTCCTTGGCCCACCTATGAAGATGGTGCTGCAGGACCATCTTTAGGAGGCAGATTTGCAAGTGTCATCCAGAGTTTGGTATAGGGCTTGAAGGAGTCAAGGAGGGGGGTGATCAAAGGGTGAGTGGAGAGTTATGTTGAGCTTGGAGAGGGACTGTTTGATAGAAGGAGCCTGAGTAGGAGGGAGAGTGAGAAGAGAAGACCTGACTTCAGATGGGTAGGGTGTCAGGTGTTGGGCTTGAATTTGTGCGAATGAAAAAAGGGGCAGAGATGAATGTGACAGTGATATTAAAGTGGAGGATAACGTGCTCAATATGGGGACAATGGAGGGATAAGAAGAGGCAAGAGAAGGAGAGCTAAAACTGTGTTAGCACTTTCAGCCTTCCACGCCTTTCGTGTAATCATTTGACCTTTGCAATAAAAAGAAAGAAAGGAAATAAATGATGCAGAAAAGAACGTGGTTGTTTTAAATATTCAGTTCAAGTTCTTCAGGTCTGCTTCAGCGATGTATTTGTTCTCCTTTATATGCCCTGTTTCTCTTTCCATGCTCCCACCAGGTAGGTTGCAGTAATTCTTGTTATTGTTGTATTGAGGTCTTCTAGTATAAGTATAGCACTGTTTATGTCAGACATCTCATATTTACTTAATGAAAGAAGTCCTTTTTCTGGCCGTATCTTAAGGTATTTTGGACATAAAAGAATAAAATGTTGGAGGTTTTCAACCAAGCCTGTGGAACACAGAGAGATTTGATTCTGAAGTTTCCTCCTATTCTATCAGATTTGAGGGAGGGTGTTGGCTCCCGCAAAATGCATTCAACCTTTGCTCCTCGTGGTTGGTCAAAGTGACCAGATATGGGTGTGGTTCAATTGTAGTAATAAATAGGTATTTCCAGTTTTGATGAATACTCTCCATAATATTTCTCTCTATTAGCTCTTAGTGTTTGAGTTTCAAATTAAGACTGTGATTCTTTGTTTCCTGACGAAATTTGGAACTTCCTCGTAAGAATGAGGTCTAATAGACCTACATATTCTGAATTATTGTTTCCAGGTTCTTCAACATCTTTTTTTTATTTGGTGCCTCAGCGCGTACAATCCATGTCATGTCAATTAAATGATTAGATGTAGATGATGCTCCATTTGCTCTGCATATCTTTGGTTCTGACTTAGCTTTTTCAATAATGCATTAATTTCTGCAATCAAAGGAGGGTGTGTGAGGCGGTGTATTGGAAAGCTTGGTGGCAAAAGGATGCTTTTCCAAAATGTCTACCCAAATATGCCAAGCATGACGATTCTTGCATCTGCTACCCAGAGTTCAGCATTATACACTGACATGCTTCCTGCTTTCGTTTTGGAAGATATTATCCACTTGTTGGATATCCTGGTTTCTTTGCTGCTTTACAAAGCGTGGAATCGCAATGGCAATGGGGTTGTTATTGTGCACATAATGTATTTGCGGCTAGCATCACACAGAACTAGGGGAAGGTAAATTACTAGTTTAAGTCTCTTGTTGCGGATGAAAACATGAACATAGTCTTTTTATATTTACTTTGCTTCAGGAGAAGACCATTTGTTTTTAGAGTGTGTTTTTTGTTTTTCCAATAATATTCGTCTGCACAAAGGAGCCGCAGGACTTTCAAGTCTCCAATCTTCGGGACAGACGGTAATGCTGCCAAGACGTCTTGATGCATGTTATTCACAAAAAAAAGAGAGCAGAGTTGAGCCTTGCTCTTTGATTAAAGCGTCCCTATAATGCAAAGGAGCTGTTTCTTTAAGCTTATTTCTCCAACTTAATCACTTGTCCTTCAACATTTGATTCAATCACATCTGGAAGGGAAATCCAGAAATGCTGCGTACATTTTTGAGCTTTCACTTTTGGTAACATCTTCGATTATGTGCAAGACTTTGGTGTACAATTGAAAGACCAGTCCAAATGCCACCCTCTGTTGGATGTAAAATGCGCCTTGTATGGAACCGGTTCATAAGCTTGTCACATACGCTTCCGGAAAGTATTTTTAATTCTGTCAATTAAACTAATTGGGCTCATTAATCAGGAACCTTTTATCTCTGAAGACCAAAGTGCTCTGATGACTTCTGCTTCGGAAGCTGTGCTCTGTTACAAACAAGTGAAAACATCTAGCCAATAAAGGTAGCCTCCATTCTTTCATCTCAATAAAGATTTCTGCTGTGATTGTGTTGGGTCTAAATACTTTTCCCACAGTCATTTACATTTGGCCTGTTCAGATGTTCATATATCTGTCTATAGGAGAATGGTTACCCGTCCCTTAGTATAGGAGCGAAGACAATTTGCTCATACCGTCTAAATTTTGCTGCTGTTTGCTGCTTCTAGTGCATCCATCTACAGAGAGAGTGAAGACCACAAGTCTTATGTCACTCATTTATTTAAGAAAAATTCATATTAAGTGTACAACACAATCCGTAGAAATCAGCTAAACCAAACAATATGAAAAAATCAACATTAACAATATATAAGAAACAATTGGTCATTACACATCACTGTTTAATAATTAAACCTTTAACGCATACATTTGTGACTGGGGGTGAGTATACTGTGGTTTTGCATACTACTTTTTGACAATATAGCACAATACTAAGACATGCAAAAACACTAATTTTTGAGGAGCACAAAACAGCAGACCATAAGGTTAGGCTTTCTTTCTCAAGTCGACACGTGTTTCGGCTCTTTGCTAGTGATAATCTGTACCCACGAGTTCACGATGTAGGATAACAGAGCCATCTTCAGGACATATAGCTGATTCTAAAACAGGATCAATCAGATGATAACCCCACTGTAACATGACCTAAAATATAAAAAATCACATTGGTATCAAAAATGTCCTAAAGATGGCTCTGTAATCCTACATTATGAACATGTGGGTGCAGTGTATCACGAGCAAAGAGCTGAAACATCTGTCGACTTGAAAAAGAAAGCCTAACCTTATGGTCTTCTATTTTGTGCTCCTCAAAAATTAAGAAAAGACATTGAGTAATAGCACAGCATTTACAAATGTATTACTATAAAACCAGTGTGCAGTAAGAGGTATCTGTTGAAAAATAAGATTACAACACAGTATTGCATTTAATAGTGTTAATAGCCCTGAAGGAAGTTATTTATTCATGTTCAGATATTTTTACTAATGTCTGTGGCATTTCAGTCCCCATTCATCGGCTGATAGATGGCAAAAACATTGTTCCCTTTGCCACACTCTAGCGATTTATCAATCTTTCTGTCATGATTTCTTTTCTTTTAATCACTTGTTTGTAGATTTTCTAGATAAACTCTATCTGATCTATCTGAGGTTAGTGTTCTTTCCACTTTGAATCTCCCACAGATGTTCTATGTTCATTTCCAAAACACACTAGGCCAAACACTCTTTGTTCATGGTGTTGCCAGTCAATACTTTAAATGTCTTTCCCTTTCTAGTTACAGGTGGAATGAGATTCGAGATCATTTCCTGGTAAATCTTCAAATGTGATGGGCATTACCCCATACCATTCTTGGTCCAGGAAAGTGTTTCTAAGTTTGCTTGCAACATCTTCTACTGTTCATTCCTCTGTTAATTTGCCCTGCTTATAAGAGACGAGCATGGAGGAGAGGAAGACCTAGTTCAGAAAGTTGCCCGAGATTGCACTGATAGATTGTGGCGTGATGTAAGAAAGTCAGAAAGTAGGACGTCCCCTATTAGAACTCCAGGGACTTCTATAGGAATGGAGTGAAAGAGGATATCTAGGTTAAAAAGGAGTTCCAAGAGCCCACTGGCTGACAAATAAGGTTGATAGTTAGGATGCAGTGAACCCAAAATCGGGGAGGTAGATATTTTCATATGCTTTGAAGATTCTTGACATATTCATGGGTAGTAGAGCCTTTGATTATTTTTAGTTGTTCCTTAGTCCGGAATAGGAGATGTTCTCAGGCAACTCCTATTTTTCTCCGATTTATTAGTTCAAATTGCAGCATCCTGGTAACTCAAGGAGTAGATCTCAGAAACATTCAAGCTACGGCTAATCCCAATTCCTAATTGAGCCCTGAGTTGACCACCAAACCGTTAAGGACTCTCAGTTTTATTATTATATCTCTCCACTATCCCACTAGATACAGGGTGATAGGCGACTTAGAGTTTCCTTTTTACGTCTAAGAAATCCCTCATCATTGTCATCACCTCAGAAGTAAAATGACTTCCACGGGTGGACTCAATCCTTTGAGGAAAGTTGAAATGATAAAAGATCTGGTTATTCAACAAAGATGCAGCTGTCTAAGCCTTAAGATTTATGGCTGGAAGGCCTTCAACACACTTTCTAATTAGACAATGGAAGAGTATTTCGATAATCTTTTGAAATCCCCTGTGTCCTGCTATTGCATCATGGGTGTGCTTTAGCATGATACTTTTGAATGAGGTACTTGCCACCCAATAATTGTAAGCACATTTGGGTTTCCTAACCAATCGCCGGTCTTGAATTTGAAGCATCCTTTGAAATGTATATCTTCTCCCAACAAGGTAATCTCCACTGTCTGTCTTTTGTTCCGTCATCAGTGTCATAATGGTGGTCAGATAGCATAGTGAGCTAAGCGCTTGCCCCTGAGATCTGTGTGCAGCCGGCTGTGGCAGGTTTGAATCCCGGCAGGGTCAACTCAGCATTTCCTCTTTCTGAGGTTGATAAATTGAGTACCTCTATGTGGGATAATAAAGTCTTCTGGTATTTCAGGGCTCCGAGACCTATGGGCGTGTATAGCTATATAAGAATTACATTATTATCATCAACATAGCAACATAAGCCATTTCCTTTCATCCAAGTTGGTAATGGCTCTATGTAAGACAATATGAAAATCATTTGCACTACTGTCCTACCCTGGACATGGGTAAACAGACTGAACCACAACAGCATACAATGCTTTTCTCCATAGTCTTTTGTTGTGACATTCTCAAATATAAACAAAAGAAACACATTTACTTTGGGGGTGAGACCCCAGTCTATGGCCTTCATTTGCTCTTCTTTAGACTGACTCCTGGAAATCTCCCCACTCCTCCATACAAAAGTAAATCTTTCTCATAGCCTGTAGGTATTACTTCTCAGTTCATCAACTTTGCAAAAGAAAATTAGTCAAAATGAAATGTGCTCACTTCCTTGCTTTCTCTCTCTCCTCTTGCTCCCCCATTGGATTAGCTTCAGCCAGACCTGCACAGGTTGTTTGCACACAAGGTTACTTCACTGGCACTTAGCCTCTTGCTCACTAATCCAAAATGTCATTTTTACTGTAATGAGCCTCATAGTCCTTTAACTCACCTCTTAGACTCAGGACTAGTTTTTAACTCACCGAAGGTCCCCCTTACTGCCCTCTCGGCTTACACCACCTCTCGGAGCAAGATTTCGTGGTGGAAAGTCCCGGTACTCCCGGCTTTCATGGAAGGGGTGAAATACTTCACCCACCTATTTCTAATTCACCTACCGGATGGGTCTTGAATGTTGTCCTTACTAAACATATGGGCCCTCCTTTTGAGCCAGTGCACAAAGCTAGACTTAAGGCTCTCATCTATAAGACTGCTTTTCTGGTGGCTATTACTTTCAGGAGGAGAGTTAGTGAACTGCAGGTGCTCTCAGTTCAAAACACATTTGTTAATATTCATGAGGACAAAGTGGTTTTGTGCACACATCCAAGATTTGTACCTACATTCATTTCCAAGTTCCACGTAAACCAGTCCATTGAACTTCCAACTCTCTTTCAGAATCCTACTGGCTCAGCTGAAAGAAGCCTCCATACACTACATGTTAGGAGAGCAGTGATGGATTACCTCAATAAGGCAAAACCACTTCAAAAGACAGGTCAATTCTTTGTCTCTGTTGCCAGTTGTCTCTAAGTCAGCAATCTCTAAATAGATCATTAAATGTATCCAAATACGTTGCTGTGACAGGAGAGCCTTGCCTTTTACACCTAGAGCATATTCTACTCTAGGCACAGGGGCTACTATAGCTTTCATTGCAAATATTCCTCTAGATTCTATTTGCAAAGTGGCTACCTGAAATTCTGTTCACAACACATTAATGCTTAGAAACACATTCTAAGACTGATACTCAGGTGGGCCAGGCGGTGTTAAGACATCTTTTTGCTGCTGTTCCTTCAAACTTCCCACCACCTTTCTACTTCCTCTTCTTCTGTACTGCTCACTGGTCTAAGCACAGCATGTGATTCTAAGGAGATTCACAAGCATCAGAAGACATACATTACTCATCATAATCGTATTTCTTGTGCTTTTATCTGCTTGGATTCACATGAGCCCCCCTTTCCTCCTCTCTTGTAGTTGAAGGAACATAGAGATCTTACACCTTCTTTTCTTCTGTACTCACTCACGCATTTTTATTAGGACCCCTCATTGCAGAACAAAAACAACCGGGGGACCTTAACACGCGAGGGATCATGGGTACACTACACATCACAGTAGGGATAGTGTTATGTCCCTTTTTGATCTTCGGGAAAAAGATGCAATTACCACTATATGTCAGAGTATATGCACAGCATGTGAATCTAAGCAGATACAAGCACCAGAAATATGATCAGTGTGAGTAATGTATGTCATTTGCTATTGTGAGGTTGCAGCAGGAGGACGTAAGGTGGAGATTGGACCACACATGCTTAATAACATATGCCTGGTGACATGAACGAGGTCATGTTTGAAACATGGGTTGTGTTCGGATGAAAATAGGAACGCGGAATGTCCATGGTTTGGGAAAAAAAGTGAGAAGAGAATGAAGGTGCAGAAATTTCAGAAACGCAATCGGATACATGTGGCACTATTGCAGGAAGCGCACTTACGGGGGCCAGATAGGGAAGTTTTGAGTTTTGAGACTTAAGTGGGGAAGAATTCAATGTCAAGACGGAGGCGAGCATTAAGCATTAAGCTTTCTCTTCTCTTTCATTCACTCTCCAGCAGTTTCAACAAATACATCATATTTCGTGAAAATATTATTTTTTTTTTCTTCAAAAAACTTCAAGTCCCATCATTCTCTGTAGTTCTAGTCTCTGTGCCTTAGACCTTCCTGTTCCTGTGTTCCTCCTCTTCTTTTCCTGCTCTCCAGATAAGTAACACGCTATTTCAGAGCTGTGTGAATTGTATATTTATATGAAGTGGGATCGTGCAGTGTTTAATGCTTATAATGAGATAATGTTATGGGAGTTATAGTGGGACCCAGCGGGAGCACAGTGCAGCGTGCGGCGTAACAGTTTTGGTATTTACTGAGGAGAATCGGCGGCCCCGTGCCGCATTACCCGACACATCAGGGGCCTGCCAATCTCCTCATTTAAGCCCACAGCGCTCCTTAGCGTGACCGAGGGCGAGCAGCGCCCACCCTTGGAGGGGCGGAGCAAGCGGCGTGAGCGGGAAGCCTTCCCTTCCCACTCGCGCTAAGGAGTTAGTTAGCCCCCACCCTTGTGGGGGCGGAGCGGAGCGTGAGCACGCACGGAAGCTTGCGCTCCCAGAGAGGGAGAGCCCCCTCCTTTGTGAGGGTGGAGCGCTGCTTACAAGCGTGTGAGCCAATAAGAGCGCGAGCGCTCAGCTCAGAGAGCCCCCCCACCCTTGGGGAGGAGGAGCAAAGCACACGACACGGAGAGATTCTGGTTTGAAGGGATTTCACTGTTGCGTGCTTCGGAGCATTAATAAGCTCAGTGATTTAACGTGAAGAGATTTCACTCGAATATAGCTTCAAAGCATATACTTTCACGCATAACACATAGAGCCTAGCTCTGAAGAACCCTGCACAGCAGGAAAAAGGGCAGACAGGTGCAGCCTCATAGACTGGAGCAGTGGACCTGCCCCTACACCTGGATAGGTATTTGAAAGGCACCTAAACAGCACAATAATGTCTAACTTTGAGTAGAGTGATGAGGAGCAAGAGGCAACCTATCCGGAGGATTTAGCTGTAAGGCTCACCTGATTCCCGCAGAGGCGCCGGTCTTGACTGGGCGAATACCGTATCTTCAAAGGTGACGTGTAACACACGGTTGGCTCTTTGGGCTGGACCTCTGTGCACTGTATGTCTGACTCGAAGAGTAAGATGTCTGCAGATAGAAAATATGGGATTAATGAACTGGGGTTATTGGGTGTCTCTCTCTTCTTCCCCTTCTCCTCTCCTGTAGAACCCCAAAGGTTAACGCTCTCACCTTAGGTAAGTGAACGCCGAGCTCTCCATCTGCCTCGGGGCAGGGTGCCGTACCCAGTTTCTTCACTGGATAAGGGTGCAGGCCTCTTGACCTCAGAGGGCTGCTGTCCGTCGTTTACTGCACGAACGGTAAGTTCCGAGTATTTCAAATGTCTTTAAAAGTCTTTTGTAATGATGTCTCTTGTTTTACAGGGTTCCGGCGATGGCGGATGACGGGCTGAAGTGAGTTGAGGATGGAACCCGTGTGAGGAATAGGAGCGCCTGGAAGCACGTAAGTAAGCGCTTGTTGCCTGCTTCACAATGCGCACTAACTGTCCTTTTATCTTGCAGGTACAAGTTCGGAGCTGCTGAAGGGTGCCGGAATACCCACTGGGTTCGGCGTGGGAAGGAGTAATGGCACGTGAGTAATAAAGTTACCCAATGTCTTTAAACGCACCTTCTTTTGTCTTTCAGATGCGGGATGCAGCGCCGAAGGCCTCCGGAGCGTGCGAAGAGTTGGTAAGCTTTTGTCTTTCAGATGCCGGAATGCAGTGCGAAGACCTCCGGAGCACGCGAAGAGTAGGTAAGCCTTTGTCTTTCAGATGCCGGAATGCAGCGCGAGGCGTTGGTGACAGCCGATGGACCAGGTAAGAGAAGCGCTGTCACTGAAGACCGTAATGCTAACCTGTTCTTTCTTGTCTTTATAGGTGTTGCTGAAGACTGGATTCAGGAAGGTAAGCCTTTTTCCCTTAGGCCCAGGATCAGATGCAGAAGACACGATGAGCGTTCTGCTGCAGAGGATGCAGAATAACGCAAAGCAAGATTCATCCATCGGGTGTGGTTTAAATAGCCTCCTGTAGTGCTTAGGTGTCTCCTTCCACAGCCTCGCCTAGGTAAGAAAAGAGTTCCTGCTTTCCAGAAGAGTTCCAGTGTTCTGAATCTAGGGAGTGGCTCCTGCCCCACCCAACAGGAAAAGTAGTCCCAAACAGAAGAGGATTAGAGGCTCAACTGGCAGGTAAGTAAGCAGCATGGTCTGCTGCAGGTAAGTCCACCCAAACATTATGAGCCCGGCGCTTCCAGCGCTGGGACTGGGCATATTTATGAGCCTGGTGCCACTGGCGCCAGGACAGGGTCCAAAAGGTCCCAATTGGCACTCGGAACCTGGGTTATGGGTCTGCTTCCAAGGGAGTTGGGTAAGTCCTGACCTTTTGGAAGCAGAGATCATGACATTAGCCTACAGCTTTAAAGAAGTGCTGGGAGACTCGCTCACAGAGGCAGTAGCGCATGGTGTGAGACCCCTGCAAGACAGGCCACATACCATAGAATTATACCTGAGTACTCAAGGTAAATGCACCAAAGACAGCACGTCCACCAGGGTCGCTGCAAAGGACCCCAAGGGGTGTAACAAGGCCCGGAAGAGCAAGGACTCTTCTGACCCCCCGGGCCAAACTGAGGGGGCAAATACTGAGGCCCCGGAGGCTTTAGACGCTTTTAGTAAGCTAAGAGAAGCGTTCATAAAGAAAATAGAGGTGCCAAGCCTCGAGACCCCCTACCCAGGGGATGATAATATGGGCAACATAGAGGGAGGTTTCCCCGAAGAGAAAATCCCAGAATCCCCTACCTCTTCACAAGAAGAGGCAGACAACGAAGGGGACAAGAGCAGCCAACCTCCGCCGAGGAAGAGGCTCAGAAAGCTCAACAATTTAGAGGAGGATGAGACCCCCGATATGTTTAACCCCGAGGATATCAGAAACCCAAGATCATCAGAATGGGTACTGTGGCCAAGAGTGGCGAAATACATGAAATACATGACACAGAGATTGCGAAAGGCCTTAGAAAAAGAAGTCAGGCAGAGGATGAGGGCAGAGTGCCCAAAACCGGAGTTACCAGGGAAGGTAGCAGAGGCTCCGGAGCTCGATCCGAACATGTTGTCATTTGTCTCAAAAGCGAACAAGGACCCAAGAAAAGGCATTGATTGCTCTTGGAAAAGCTGTCAGGAGAAGCTTCTTGACATTGCAGGACCATTAGCGAAGATCATGGATCTGGGCGAACGTGTGAAGGACACGGGAGAAGAAGTGGACCCAGGAGTCCTGGCAAACTGGGCCCAGAGAGCAGTATGCCTCTTAGGCAATGTGAACTGCGCAATTTCTTCTGAGCGCAGGAAAGGGCTTCTGCTTAAAATTGATCAGAAGTTAGGAGACCTGTCATCCTATGAATGAGGCAGGCGAAGCCGAGCAGGGCCTTCTATTCGGTGAAACCTTCGGCAAAGAAATGGGGAGGTTTGTTGAAACATACACCTCTCTAGAAAAGGCCCAAGCATCCATGAAAAAGATTTTCCCGGCACAAATTTTTGGAGGGACCGGTCGGTCTAGAGGCCGAGCGGCCGGTCGTACCAAGCATTCAGGAGGCCTCAAGGAAACAGAAGTAATTACTGGGAAAACAGACAGCCAGGCGCATTCTTCCCACCCAGGGGTCGCTTCCCGAGAGGAAGACGTAGCAGAGGACAAGGGAGAGGACACAATTTCCCCACAGGTGAGAGTCTAAATTATCCACCAGTTGGGGGGAGAACAGCAATATTCTGGGAGAACTGGCATGCCTGGGTGTTGCAGACGGCAAAAGGCATGCACATAGATTTTATAGAGACTCCCACTCAAAGTCAGGCGCCACGTCCTCTAACAAAAACACGAAAAGAGATAGATCTTTTGCACGCAGAACTACAGCAGTTAGCGGAAAAGCAGGCGATAGAGCCTTGCGTGACCCCTCCCAAATTTGTGAGCAACATGTTCTTAGTCCATCGAAAGGACAAAGTGAGACCCGTAATAAACCTAAAAGACATGAACAGATGGGTAAGTACAACCATTTCAAAATGGAAGGAACTCACCATCTCAGAGACACACTCAAACAAGACGATTGGTTAGTGAGGATAGACCTCAAAGATGCTTATTTAACAATACCAGTTCGAAAAGATTTCCGTCAATTCCTAGCATTCTACTCGGGCGAGCAATTATGGCAATTTACTACCATGCCGTTTGGCCTGGCGTCAGCGCCATGGGCTTTCACAAAAATTATGAAACCAGTAGCAGCAGCGATCAGGGAGAAGGGGATTTGTATGATTATATACCTGGACGATATCCTTCTGATGGCCAGCTGCAGGGTGACGCTCCGCTACCAGACCAGCTGGGTAGTGAATCTCCTGACGTCGTTGGGATTCCTAGTGAACCGAGAAAAATCGGAAATGGAACCAGCCAAGAGAATAGAATTTCTAGGTTTCGTTATAGACACCAGATCAGCTACACTAGAACTTCCAAACAGAAAAATAAGAGACATAAAAAGGGAGATAAGAACATGTCTCAGCAGAGCAGTCATATCTCTACGCACAATAGCTCGAGTGGTGGGCCTCCTAGCAGCCTCCATACAAGCAATATTCCCAGGGCCCCTACACTATCGAGCCCTCCAGAGACTAAAGATAAGACACCTTCAACAGGGTCTGCAATATCAGCAGCTAGTCCACATCGACCAGGAAGCCAGAACAGAACTGGAGTGGTGGCGAGCAAACATGGAAGCATGGAACGGGAGAGCCATTTTCGGCGATCATCCAGACCTGATTATAGATTCGGACGCCAGCAGAGCAGGCTGGGAAGCCCGTTGCGGAGACCTTCAGACAGGAGGGAAGTGGAGTTCGGAAGAACTCAAATTTCACATCAACTGTCTAGAATTACTAGCCGGGTCATTTGCGATCAAGGCATTTACGAAAGGGAAAGTGAACTCCTGTATTCTGTTGAAAATGGACAACATTTCAGCAGTGAAATATATCAATCATCTAGGAGGAACGAGATCCAAACTTCTGGCGGAGATACCCAAGGATTTCTGGCACTCCTGCCTAGAATCAGGGATTTCGGTAGTAGCAGAATACCTGCCAGGATCACAGAATGTGATAGCAGACTGGAACTCCAGGTACCTCTCGGAATCCAGCGTCTGGAAGCTGGACCGGGAAGTTTCCCGACAGCTGGAAGAACGTTGGGGGCCGGTTCGTACAGATCTGTTTGCGTCCAGACTGAACGCACAGAAGAAGAGGTTCTTCAGTTGGAGATTAGACCCAGCAGCAGCTGGAGTAGATGTCTTCCTGCAAGACTGGAGAGAACAGATTCTACACGCCTTCCCACCTTTCCTAATACTGAGCAGAGTTCTAGCGAAAGCTCGCAGAGAGGCGGCGAATCTGATACTAATAGCTCCAATATGGAAATCACAAGTTTGGTTCCCAGCACTCATAGAAATGTTAGTAGACTATCCGAGAATGTTACCACAAGGAGTGAACATGCTCACGGACCCAGTTGGGTCATTTCACCCTCTGAGAGTGAGGGGGACGCTGCCATTGATGGCGTGCAGGATAGCAGGAGACGCTGGAACCTCCCAGGCATTTTGGCGCAGGCTGCAAGTCTCATCGCCGAGTCATGGGCTCCCTCAACCAGAAGGAGCTACGACGCAGCTTGGAATAAGTGGTCGTCATGGTGCAGAAGGAGATATTTTCATCCTGTTTCTGCACCTTTTGTCGAAATACTGAATTTTCTGGCAGAACTTCTGCAGGATGGCAAATCATATAGAACCATAGGAGTCTACAGATCTGCGATTTCAGCAGGTCATATACCACTTGATGGTACACCAGTGGGAGAGAACATAGCAGTGATTAGTCTCCTGAAAGGAATAAGATTTAGGAAGCCACCTCAACCTAAGTACAAAGTATTATGGGACGTATCGGTGGTGCTGAAACTGCTAACAGACTGGCCTAGCAATAGATACCTATCGCTAGAACAGCTATCAAGGAAACTAGCCATGTTACTGTGTATGGTATCATGCAGGAGAGTGGCAGACGTGAAGGCACTGGAGATAGATATAAAGACATATGGACCGGAAGGAGTAACTTTTTATCCGGCAAAGAGAACTAAAACAGACTTATCTACAATCACATGCCCATACATGCAGGACTATCCGAAATGGTGCGTGGCCTCATGTATTAAAGAGTACGAGAGTAGGATAGCGGAAATGAGACCAGTAGGAACAACCCAACTACTTATAGCGTGCAGAAAACCACACAAAGGCGTAGCATCAGCTACGATAGCGAGATGGGTCAGAGATATCATGGGCCTGGCGGGTATTGATTTATCTACATTTGGAGCACACTCAGTCAGAGGAGCGATGGCGTCAAAGGCATTGGGGCAAGGTGCAGCCTTACAATATATCATGAAAGCAGCAGATTGGGCTAGTGATAAAACATTTAGGACGTTTTATTTTAGACCAATCAACACGATAGCAGGAGCAGTAGCAAGAAGCTTTGAACAAGCTTAATGCTCGCCTCCGTCTTGACATAGAATGAAGATTCCCCCTGCTAATAGCGCAGGGAGCTCTTGATTCTATTAAAGACAAGGAGGCGAGCATTAAATTCCCCACCCAGATACACAGAAAATGGGAAAAGTATTGTAATGAAGGAAATGTGAATTGTGAGTAACCATGATGACCGTTTCTTCCCAGTATAGGGTGTGTATTCTCAGCCCTAATATATCTCTATTGTTTACTTTCTGACAGTAGGAGAAGACCAAAAGAACGGGTGAATTCTATTCAAAGAGGTTGGATTGTTCCGATCAGATTGCAAGTTCCGAAGCAAGAGATCGAATCCGCTGAAAGCAGGAAAGGCGAAGTTGTTGTGCCTGTTGGCAAGTTAATGTTACAGAGGATTTCAGTTTAAAGCAGTCAAAGAAGAGGAGGAACACAGGAACAGGAAGGGCTAAGGCACAGAGACTAGAGACTAGAACTACAGAGAATGATGGGACTTGAAGTTTTAAAAAAATCAAGAGCTCCCTGCGCTATTAGCAGGGGTAATCTTCATTGTGTTTAGATCTTCATACACCTCCAATGCGTGAGGGGTTTTGACATCGATAGCACAGGAGGTTCCGATAGTTATAGAGAAGAAAGTTGGCGGATTCAGAAGGTCTGACGCTGATACTGGTTGGTAGGTTGGAACAGTCTTCTGTGCCAAATGTATTTGTATTTATTTTAATTTATATAGCGCTTTAATCCAAGGCACTTTACACGAGGAACAAGAAAATACAACAAGCAATACATGTCATTAAACCTAACCAGAAAACAGAACAAGGAACAATTTACATTATTTATGAGATTAATTGCAAATGGAGAGGGTCCAGGGCGAGAGAGGTGGGGAGGATAGGAGGTGAAAGTGGGGGTGGCTTCAATGGAGAAAAGAAAGAAAAAGAAGCTCATGGGGTGAGTGGAAGAGATAGGATTTTAGGGAAGTGCGAAATGAAGGGTAGGAGGTAATAGAGCGGATGGGGAGAAGGAGGCTGTTCCAATGGAAAGGAGTGAGAAATTGGAAGGAGCGGAAGTGGGAAAGGGCAAAGGGTGAAGGAGGAGAAGAGAGAAGGAAGTGGTCTGCAGAGCGGAGAGAACGAGAAGGAGTATTGAAATTAAGAATGGAGGATAGGTAGGGAGCAGCAAGACAATAGATGGCTTTGAAAACTATGCAGAGGAAGTTGAATTTGAGCAGGGAGTGAAATGGGAGCCATCCTAAAGAGTTAAGAGAAGAGGAGATGGAGTCGTGAGGTGAGAGAAGGCAGAGGGAGTGGATGGCAGAGTGGTAGATTGATTTCAGGGGGGAGTCCGAGGAAAAAAGTGGAGCAGTAGAAGAGTCTGGAGAAGATGAGGGAGGAGATTAGGAGTTTAGTGGCACGAAAGGTTAGGAAAGGGCGAATTTTTACGGATGTTGTAGAGGTGGAAGCGGCAAGATCTGACAGTGAGAGAGATGTGGTTAGATAAAGGTGGGGGTCAAATTTAGACAATAAGGTCTACTTTCTTTTGGTGTTGAAAATGGCTGGAGGTTATAGGTCCAATATTTTTATTTGGGGGGGTTGAATTTGAATTGCCTTCTAAACCCGGGCATGAATAGTGGGGAAAGGCGGGCCCATTTAAACAGATGGCATCTGCATCACTGAATCTGGTTGAATTGTGGAGGGGGTTCCATGAAGTGGAAGACGGTTATTCCTTTTATTCACATGTTCATGGTTCTTTTTCCAGACTGAGTTATATTTTTGTGGGGAGGGACTACTTTCACTGGTTCACAGACGCAGAATATCTAGGGAGAATTCTACCGGATCACTCCACTGGTTACGGTTTTCAATGGTCAAAGGGAGACCGGTTGTACCGCTTTGGAAATGAAAAGCAAAGGCTTTGGAGGATACAGCATTTCAGAGTATACTGAGTGAAGAGATATCTCAATTTTTTGCTAGGAATGATGGCTCAGTTTAAGATCTAGTGGTGATATAGGAAGCTTTTAAAGTGACCATGAATGGAAACTGCATTTCAAAATCGGTGGGGGAGAGGAAAACGCTGAATGGTTCCTTCACTCAAGTAGAATGGAAGGTTAAGCAAATGGAGGGGTAACTGGCAAAGGGATTGTGGGTGGGGGAGGATTTTTCGCTTGCGTTTCAGAATCATCAGGAGCTGTAAGCGGCTCTATTCAAGTTCGAATATAGCGAAAACCTGGTCCATGTTCGCGTGAAGGGGGATAAAGCATGTTTTTTGCTGGTGTGGCCGCTTCAGCAGGAATGTTTTACAGTCAATGATAACGCAGATCTGTGACCAAAGGGGTGACTTAATTGCATTGCAAGAAGGGATTAATGGGGTATTTCAAGAGTACTGTATACCAGTGAGTGTACGCACTCGGAATCAGAGACCTCAGACATGCTGGATTTGGTGCAGTTACCTAGACTATTGGGTGTTTCTCTGGATGGGCTTGAAGCACCAATAGTGGAGACCAAAATGTTGTGCGCTATGAGGTCCATACAGAGAAACAAGCCACCAGGGAGCAGTGGGATAGCAAATTAATTTTATCTTACATTCTCAGAGCTCCTGGTGCCTAAACTAAAGACGGTTTATGATTGGGCTTTTGATAGGGGGACTCCCCGGAATCAATGCGCAAAGCACTGAATCCGGTTCTATTGAAGGCTAAGAAGGACACAAATCATTGTGACTCATATTGGTCCATCTCATTGATAAATGTGGACGCAAAGATCCTAGGGAAGGTCCTTGCGATGAGGCTGTCCAAGGTGGTGCCGGGACTTGTGCACCCGGGCCAATGTAGATTTCTGGGGGAGCCAAACATGTCAATTTCTGATGACTACATCATGTCATGGATTTAGTGAAGCTGTTAAGGGAAGAACTTGCATTAGCCTCATTAGATGAGCTTAAGGCTTTTGATTCGCTTGAATGGACCTGGCTTTTTAAGGTTTTGGAAGCATTTGGCTTCGGATTTGGTATGTTGCAATGTCTTAGATTGTTATATGAGGGTTTAATGGCAAGGGTTAAAACGGGGAGCAGGGTGTCTACCAGATGGATTTTGGAAAGGGGTACTAGACAGGGTTGTCTGGTGTCCCTGATTCTGTTCACAATGCTGCTGGAGCCCCTGGCTGGATACTTCAGGGAATATATATTGGAAACTGGAATACTGGTACTTAGTATATCCTTATACATAGTATATCCTTATATGTGGATGATGTTTTATTGCACGTGATCAATCCACTGGATAATATCCCGATTATTATCAAAATTGTGGACAACTTCAGAATGTTAACAGGATTCCTGATTAATAAGAACAAATCTGTTTTGTTATCTCTGATGGGCCTACATAATAGATATAAGTATGCACTCCCTGATTGATTTTTAAAATGGGAAATTGAATCCTTTAAATATTTGGGTATTCATGACGTTAAGGAGACTCTTGTGTATAATACGGGCAGAACATTGACTGGGATTTGGGATGCAGTGAGTTTTTGGAAGTCTCTGCCATTGTCGTTGATTCTGAAGGATATGCAAAATGGTAGTCCTCCCCAGATTGCTTTATTTCTTTATCAACATTCCATACTCAATCAAAAAGACATTTTTTAAGATGTGAAAGCAAGTCCTTTTTAACTCACACTCCAGAAAAAAGACAACCTGCTAGGGAAAGAGGCCGGGAGATAGCGTTGCAAGGATAACAAGGTTTAATTGTACAGAATACAAATATCAGCAAAGGTATCTGCTGCTCGAGAGCACTCTGAATTTTTCAGTTACAAACAGGGGCTTAAAAACCCCACGCGTCATAATATACAGTACAAATGGGTGCCACTGATTGGAGGTACCTTACACATGAGCCTGCTCCATAGGGATGCCAGGCAGTAATTGGTTAGTTTGTTTGTTTGTTTGTTTGTTTGTTTGTTTGTTTATTTATTTATATGGCGCACCTTACCCAGGGGCAACAGGGCGCGGGCAGAAGATAATTCAAAGCTTACAATGTTGCAGAAATATACACATTGAGGTAGTGATAGAGATAACCAAAATTACAGAATAAGAAATGTACAAATCTTCATACATACAAAGTCAATATCTATGCAAGGGTAAATATACAGATATACAAATATGTACAGGGCTGTTAGAGGCGGGTACTCCTGAGAAAAAAATATTCAGGATTACAGGATTACAGGAATAGGAGGTATGGAAATGTATACAAATCTTCATACATAAAAGGTCAATATCTATACAGGAGGAAAGTGTACAGATGTGTGCTGTAAGGGCTGTTAGAGGCGAGGGCGAGGTCGCGAGCAAGGTATCACTATCTATACCTAGGTATAGAAAGTGCAGCTACAAACAAGGGTTATTGGAGTTAAGGTGACTGATGAGGTGTTTTCTAAAGTGTAAGTATGGTTGGTCAGCTCTTAGGTTGTGTGGCAGCGAATTCCAGAGCAGGTGGGGGGCACAGTGGGAGTTTTGAGCAGGAATCCCCCCTTTAGCTGCTCCTCTGGCACGACCAGCAGGGCAGAATGCAGCGTTGCTAGCGAACACTAACCCCTCCAAGAAGGCAGGAGGTGCAAGTACGCTTGCTTGCCACAGATCCAGTAATAGTCCATCAGTACAGCTGTGCTTTTCTTGAGGTCGGGCACTATGACAGTTCAATTGCATTGTTTGTTAGACCCAACAGCCACTGTTCCTTCATTGTAAAAGCAAGGTTCGTATGATTTCTGTGGGTGCGCCTTCACTGGTTTCTCGAGGGTCGCAATCCAAGTAAGCTTTGTGATATGTTCTGTCCATGTTTTCTCACATGTCTGCTCCACAAGTATTACAATGTTCTCAGACAACCCCAGGAGTCCTTCAGCACTGCAGGCATGTATTGTGTCTTGCCATTCGTTATTGACATATTTTGCTCCTCCAATCACAAATTTGATTGTTTGAGACAGGGTTGCTGGAACTCATTTTGCACTACAGGGATCAGGATCAATGAGTTCTAGATGGATGTTCCATGCCTGGAAAGTGTCTTTGTTCCTACATGGTGCAAGGTGAATCTAATGACGTAGTTTATCATGGGTTCTTCTTGTGGTACTAAGACCTTGGGTGCCCCAGAAGCATGTGGTATTAAGGAGCAGACATAGAAGCTCCCATTAGTTGTTTGCCTTTCCATTGCAACCATATCGGAGTACCAACTGTTTGAGTGTTCGGGGTGGTGAATGTCTACTACCACATCTAGGGCCTGATCACGACTTTGGCGGTAACGCCGCCGGTATTACGGCCAGCGGTACTAGCCCTACCGCCGAACTCCCCGGCGCTAATAGCGCCGGATCACGAGTTCGGGCGGTAATGTAATTCTCCATTCCCCATTGAGCCCATTCTGGAATGCCCCATTCCCCATTGGGCTCAATGGGCAAAATTTGCGCTCTTACGTAATAGCGCGAATTTTCAGCGGATTTCTCCCTAGCTCAGAGCTGGGGCGAAATCCGCCGAAGTCATGATTTGGCAGACCCTTAAATCCGACGGTAATAGCCCTACCTCCGGATTTAAGGGTTAACGCCAAAGTCGTGATCAGGCCCCTAGTCTTAAACCATGGTAGGCATCATATTTATGTTTTCGTGCTTGCCTCCTCTTTCTGTCACTATGCAATGTGAGTCTTTTCCTCACTGCTATTGTCTCTCTAGTAATGTTAGCATTGCATGGGGTTTGTTTTACCCTTGGCATTAGTAGTTTGAACATTTTACTATTGCATAATGTGGTTTGGGAGCTGCTACTATTCACAAGATTATCATTATAACCTGTATCTTTTGTTGGCATTATGAAAAACTCAGTGATTGCTGCTGACATACTCGTATTCATCCTTTCATTCAAATCAGGGAAGGGGGTAGAGTTGATTTTAACTTTTGTAGAGAACATAAAAATAGAACTGGGTGGCATTGTAGTTACATTTAAGAGAGATGCAGTAACATTTGAGAGCATTTTTGTTTCATTCAAATCTAGTATTATAAGGTTCAAGGGTGTACTCCCATTCCAGGTCCATTTGCTCCCGTTCCAAGTCCATTTAAGCTTCCCCGCCCCCTTCTTTTAGATTGTCAGCCCAGATAAAATATGCCCCCCAATAAATGCCCAATACAAACATACATATTGTGAACAACATCGTTGTAAAATGAAGGCCACAGTCATAGCGGTAGGCCCTAGTAATACTAATTTTACTTCTACTACTATCTACATTTGAAGAATCTCTCAGTGGTACCATCTCCATCATCATTGCACCTGTGGAAATTGGGAAAAACGGGGAGGGTGGGAGATGGGCGAAGAGAGAGAGAGAGATTTAGTTTACCTAGCTCGTGCTCTAGAAGCAATGCATGTCCTGCGATTATTCTTCACATGCACAAATATGGTCAGCAAACAGCTACTGTTTTGAGGTAGTGTTGTTGATTTCTGTCCGGACCTTTTGAGTGGCATCCGACAGTGTCCTACGAACATCAGAGAGGTGTATTCAATATCTCAGCCCCTTCACCTTTACTGCAAGTCGGGTGAAAAACACCACTAAGTAGGGCCCATGGAATCCGGGTGACATAGACCAACTCCTCAGGCAACAATGGTTGGATGGGGGTTGTGTCTGCCAGTGGGGTAGTCGTAGTCTCCCTTTCCTCTGTTTGGGGTGGTGCAATTTGTTTTGCAATGCATCTGATCACCCATGTGAGCTGGGTTAGGTACTGTTTGAATTCCTCTCCCAAAATCATAGCTGTTCTGTGAGCATCTGATGCGGTTCATACTGGGGATAAGGGTGTTTGCATGTGCATGTGTTGCCCAGTAACTATGTTGTGGGGGGACAGGTGGTGGTCCATGCTGGGCTCTGTGCGTAAAAGGAACAGGGCTAGGGGCAGGCAGTATACCCAATTCTTTTTCAGGGAGTTACATCGTTTGGAAAGTCTGCTTTTAAGGAGGTCATTGATTTTCTCCACCATCTCGTTTGCTTGTGGGAGGTAAATGGAGCACATACTGGCCCTCATTACGAGCATTACAGTCTGGGAAGTATGGTACCGGAAGCATGCCGGTACCGTACTTCCCGGACCGCCATACTACGAGCTCTGTCGTGGGAACCATTTCACCCACCAGATTTTTCCTGGCGGGTGTAACGGCACCTGCGAGCAGAGCACGTCGGATGCACAAGCACAACTCTGAATGTGCCGGTGCATCTGACTGACATCCCCATCCCCATTCAGCCCTATGGGGCAGAATGGGGATGGGGAGGCCCTTGATTCCGGCACCCAAAAATGGGCAATTACCGGGTCCGCCTACCTCGGCATGACCCGGTTCTTGCCCATTCACGGGTGCCAGAAAAAATGCAACTCCGGTCGCAGCCATGCCATTTTTAACGGCACGGCCACCGCCAGAGTTGTAATGAGGGCCACTGTTTTTAATCGTTTAATCCCCAACAGAGTAGTCACCTCCTTGAAGAGTTAATTGAAAAAATGTGTCCCATTGTCTGAATGTAGGACATCACACACCCCCCAACGGGGGAAAACTTCTCTGACAAGAGGTTTTGCAGCACACATGTCATCTGGGTGGGCACATGGGCCAGTCTCGACCCATCGACAAAATGGACACACCACCACAATTAGATATCGTCCCCAACTGCACCTTTCTCCCATGTCTGCATACTCAATGTGCAGCTCACAGAAGGGACATACAGGGCGGGGCAATGTCCCTCTCAGAGTTCTCAGTGTCATTCCTATGCTAAAAACTTGACACATTGTACATTGGACCACCATCTTTGCCAGGTGCTCCTGTACATTTGGAATAAACCAATCCTCCAGAAGGTCTGCTGCAATGTGTTGTTTAGAGCTGTGGGATGGGAAATGCAACTGTTCAAAGGCCGCGGACAGCAGCTCCATTGGCATCACTACTCTTCCTGTGGCCTGCAGCCTCCATGAGAGATTGGTGGGGGATTGCATGCACCCATGTTTAAGCCGTAGAACCCGTTCTTCTGCGGCTGCCCTGCGCTATAGTTCGAGGATTTGTGCTATAGGGAGGGCTGTATATGCATCTGTGTGTTGCTCCATGTTGGATGTGGTTATGACATATTCTTCCGATACTGGTATTGAGCGGTATGCTGCCTCCTTAGCTGCCACATCGGTGGATGCGTTCCCCAGTGATATTTCATCTGTATTGTGGTGTGTGCTACGCACTTAATGACTGCCACCACAGAGGGCTCTGCAAGGGCAGAAATCAATGCGTTAAGTAAGGTAGTGTGTTGTACTATGAGCCATCTGCTCTTCTGAACCCCCTCCTTCTCCAGAACGATAGACCTGCATGTACTGTAGTGGTGACATAGGCAGAGTGCGAGTAAGTGGCCTGCAAGGCTTCTATGAGTGTGACAAGTTCTGCTGCTTGTGAAGAATAATGCCTGGGTAATCTTTTCATGACCAGTGTTTCATATTCTCCCTCTTCTAGTCACACTACTGCCACCCCAACATGTTTTTCACCTGTGTACTGGCCAATAGATGCTGACGCATCAACGGAAAGTACTTCTCCTTCCTCTAAGGGGCTGTCCTTGGCTTTTGGAATATCATCACCTTCCCCTTCATATGATGCGCAATCATGCTGTTTTATATCTTCAGCCGTGCAAGGCTCGGTGAGAAACATAGCAGGCTTTACTATTCTGCACCGCACTACATGGATATGGGGGCTGGACAATATTATTTCATATGCCGATGCTTTTTGTGTGGTGAGTGTGGATTTGTAGCGATCTAATGTCGCAAAGAGTTAATGCTTGACATAGAGGGTTACCGAGCATCCAATGACAATTGTGGAGCTTTTTTCAGTGGCAAAGGCTGCTGCAGCGAGGGCTTGTTCGCAAGCGAACTGTCCCTGCTTGACAGAATCGAGCATGCCACTGTAGTACGCAAGTGGTTTGTGGCCCATGGAGCCTTTTTGTGTGAGTACTGCTGTCATGAGTGTGCCATTTGAGTGAGAGAAAATGTAAAATGCCTGTGTGTAATCAGGGATGGCAAGAATAGGAGCTGTTGAAATCACTTCTTTTAGAATGTTAAAATGGGTCATCATTTCTATTGTCCACTGAATTGTGTTGCCCTCCTTTTGGGCCTCCCTGAAGCCCTGTAGGAGTATTCGTGTATATGCTGCATAATTTGAGATCCCTGCTCTGGAGTAATTGCATAATCCTAAGAATGTTTGCATGTCTTTCACTGTGAGTGGTTTGGGAGTGGCGAGCACTGTGGCTGCCCTATCTGGAATTATCCTCTTACAAACCTTGGAGATGAGTTGCCTTAAGCAGAGCATTTCTAGTAAGAAGTACTGGATCTTTTTCCTGTCCACTTAGTATCCTTTCCTTGCTAGCAAATGTAGTAGTGCAATGGAGTCCTTTTGACAGCTCTGTATGCTGTCACTGCAAACCAGTAGGTCATCTATGTATTGAATGATCATGCTGGGCACCTGAATGTTCCCTAGATCTTCATACAGTATGCTGTTAAAAATACTGGGGCTTTCACAGTACCCCAGGGGCAAGCAGAGGTGTTCATAGCGCTTTTCTCCCAGGGTGAATGTTGTAAGGTACTGTGAGTCTGGATGGAAGGGCACATAGAAAAGCACATTCTACAAGTCAAACACTGTTGAAATAGGTAGCCTCTTTGAGAATGCTGCACAAAATGGATGCCGGGTTAGGAACAAGTGGAAACTCTTTCTGTACAATGTCATTAAGCCGTCTTACATCCTGAATAATCCTCCAACTCCCCCCGTTGCCTTTTTAATCGGGTGTATAGCTGTATTACATGCTGAGGTGGAGGGCACTATAATCCCTTGCTGTAACAGGGCCTGCAGTGTTTCCTGAATCCCTTCTTCTGCCTCTCTGGACAGGGGGTATTGCTTGACATGCGGGAGTATGGCTCCTGGTTTTAGTGTTATCTTTACAGGTGTTATCTCTTTTAAAATATCTACATTGTGCGGGTTTGTGGTGCACAAATGTGTAGGGACATTTTGCAAATCAATTTCACTGAATGGGGGTGGTCCACTTACAATCGCAACTTTTCTGTATTGCACCATTATGTCACAAGGTATACAAATTCCGAGGACTATTTTTCCATCATTGTTTCCATCCTCAAATAGGTCGTCACCTGTCACTTCTCGTAGGGGTACATTGCGGTCAATACACAAAAAAATCTGCCATTGGCATCCGTGGGGGTCAGTTTCTAGTACTACAATCCTTTTAGCAGACAAAAGCAAGCCCTCCAAATCTAATGACAGGATAGTGCAAGCAACCATTTCAGGGAGTGCCACAGGTCAGAAACTGAAGTCTGCAGGTACTCTCCATTCCTGGTAATTTGGGGGACAGCTCGGGGAAGTACTCTGATACCATAAACAAACATGTCTGGGTTGGCAGGGATGCCCCTCACTACCATCTCTCTGGCCACAGTATGTATTGCCAGCATCGCTCGGAGGGCGCACATGCCAGGGGTGGCACAGACAATCCCCCTGTCTGTGAAGGATATTGCCATGTTCAGTTTGCTAAGCACATCCCTACCCAGCAAGTTGATGGGGGGAACTCTCGGAGTAGAGGAGGGGCGCTCAAACGACCTTCCATCCCACCTTGCCATCTAAATCCTTTGTGTATGGTACCGTTAAAACAGCCCCAGAGAATCCCTGTGTGTCGCAAGTCTTTCCTGATAGTGGGAAGGTTCCTTCACTATTACATGACTTCTCTGCCCCTGAGTCCACCATAAAGATTAATTGCTTGTTTCCTATCTCTGCCCCCACCCCTAGTTCCTTTTCTGGATGTAAGGTCATTGACAGTACT
Organism: Ambystoma mexicanum; assembly: GCF_040938575.1. Taxonomy (NCBI): domain Eukaryota; kingdom Metazoa; phylum Chordata; class Amphibia; order Caudata; family Ambystomatidae; genus Ambystoma; species Ambystoma mexicanum. The sequence continues at coordinate 845,476,054 of NC_090924.1, read as the reverse complement.
GGACACGCAAATGCTCTCCGTGGGCTGTCCTAGTTGGGGTAGGTGTCTGTCTCCGGGAACGAGAAAGGGTTCCCTGCTACCACTGTTGCTCCCTGATATGGGGCTGGTGCTCCATTGGGCGCAGTTGAACACGGGTGACTACTTTCTGTGGCTTGTTGGTTTGGGCAGGGCTGGTGTGGTTGCATAGTTTGTTGCTAGTGCGGTGGGCAGTAAGGGCAACTGCATATATGCTTGATGGATTTCATACAGAATTAAGGACGTTCCCTGAACAGGCCCTTGTGGGCTACCTGGGTGGGGATACCCATAGGGTTGTTGATTGTAATTATTATTCCCTCCCTGTCTGCTGTGACATTTTCTAATAGTGTACCCACCTCCCGCAAGACCAGCACTGCCCTGGCCCACCATCCCTTGGTCCTTGTCCACTAAATCCTCCTCCTCTTTGCCCTTGGGACCCACCTCATCCTCGTTGTGGCCCTCCCCACTGACCTTGTCCGTTGTCTGCCCATGCTGCTGCCATCCTCGCTTGTGTTGCAACGGAGGCACACCCTTCCTCGCCCATCTGTTCTGGGGTGGCACTGTCGATATCGCTGCTACCTTCACTAGTTTATTTTGCATTTGTATTTTATTTATTTATATAGCGCACCAGGCCCATGGGCTTCCGGGCGCATCACTTAGGTTACAACAAAGTATAAACATGGCAAAGCAGGATAATAATCAGTACAAGAAACAAGAGAGCATTTACAGAATTATATACAGATTCAGATTATAAGGGTAGCTAATTACATATTTACACACAGAGTTAAGTCGTAGGCAGGAGCAAGAGAAGTCGTTAGCGAGCGGTCTGAATCAAGGGCAGGTCTTGGGCAGACAGCCAGGTGTTGGCCTTGCTCTTGAATGCCAGGAAGGAGGGTTCTGCTCTAAGTGGGTTGGGCAGCGAGTTCCAAAGTTTCGCCACCATGACTGGGAAACTGATTCCACCAGATCTCTGAAGGTTGAAATGGGGTATGGAGAGGCAGTTGGTCTGGGCACTTCTGAGGGGTCTGTTAGTAGTATGTATAGAGAATCTACTGGCCAGATAGCTGGGCGCTTGGTTGGCGAGGCATTTATGAGTTAGAGCGGGTACTTTTAGAGAGATTCTTTGTGTTACTGAGAGCCATCAGATGCTCTGTCTGGTGTCACAAATGTGTTGGTTCCTGGGGGTATTTAATGCAGCTCTAATGGCATTGTTTTGGATGATATGTAATTTATTGATATTGCAAAGGTTGGTACCAAGATAGAGGGCGTTGCAATAGTCAATGTTGGACATAACCAGTGTCCTGGCTAGTGTGGTACAGTTGGCTGGTGATAAGAAAGGACAGCATGCTGTGATGAGCTTACATGTGTATGCTGCAGCGCAGGATACTGCGTTAGCTTATCTGGCAAGAGTGAGGGTGGAGTCAATATAGATACCTAACGTTTTGGTATCCTTTGTGACTTTAATGATATTGCCATCAATGATGAAAGATTTAAACGAGGGGTCTAGTTTGTTAAGTCTTTGGTGAGAGTCTAGGATGAGAAGCTCTGTCTTTTTGTCATTCAGACAAAGTTCATGTTGCGCCATCCAGGCTTGGATGACTTGGTAGATGGAGTTAACGGCAAGAGTACCAGTTATATGATCACCTGTAATGGGGATGAGTATCTGGGTGTCATCCGCATAATTGGTGTAGTTGACACCCAGATAATCCAGGATATCGAATAGTGGCTTCGTAAACACGTTGTGTAGGGGAAACACACGATCCTTGTGGTAACCCGCAGGTGACTGGTGAAGGTTCCGCGGCCACAGAAGGAGAGAAAACCCTCATGGATCTGTTATCCAGGAATGAGCTGATCCAGGCCGTTGCTTTGTTAGAAAAGTGGGCAGCTGGTTTAAGGTGTTGACAAAGGATTTGGTGATTTACAAGGTTGAACACCGCAGATAGATCTAGTAGGAGTAGTAGGGCCAGTTTACCCTTATCTTTTAGGTCTTCAATCTGTGTTTTAAGATCAATAAGGGCGGTTTCAGTACCGTGATGCGAACAGAACCCAAATTTCCTCAGTCCCTGGAGTTTGTTGGTTTCCAAGTAATCTTGGATCTGTAAATAGGCAGCTCGATCAAGAATTGTTAGCAAAAATAGCACCGTAGTGATGGGCCTGTAATTGGTTGGCATGTTTGCATCCAATGATGTTTTTTTAAGGAGCGGGATGACCCAGGCGTCCTTCAGGTTGTCGGGGACAATCCCAGAGCTAAATGAGGAATTTGTGAGAGTGGTAATGAAAGGAGATAAATTATGCGAAGCCTCCTTAATAATAAGAGCAGGGCATAGGTACCCTGGCAGTTGGAGGGTTTGAGATGGTTAATGATATTTTCCACTTCAGTGATGGAGAGGGGTGAGAAGCTGAATGGTTTCAGCGAGTTGAAATTGGTGTTGTTTCTGTTCAGAGGAGTTTTAGGTTGCGGGTCAATCTGCAGACAGGTTTTTTGTCATTGATTTTAGTTTGGAGAGTAGCTATTTTCCCAAGGAGCGCCCTTTGAATATTGGCGCACCATGTACTGTCTTTGGTACAGGTGTCAGGTGGGGTGACAGGGGATTCCAATTCTTTTAGTATTCTGAATAACTCTTTAGTATTTGATTTAGCTTGTTCAATACGCTTGTTATAGGTGTCATTTTTAGCCTGAAGTGTATGGTCTCTTTGTAGTTCAGAGTGACTAGGGCTATACTTGCTTTATTTGTTTCAGTGGGATTACTTTTCCAGCGCACTTCTAGATTCCATTTTTCTTTGCATAAAATTCTCAGCTGTGGTGTAAACCAAGAGTTGAGGTGAGCCTGTGGTTTAGGCTTAGTAGATTTAGTGGGAGCAATTTGGTCAAGGACTTTCAGCATAGTCTGATTGAACGTGTCTCCCAGGACAATTGGATCAGTGCACGAGGAAGTGTGTTCATTGAGAACTGGGAGGATTAGTGGGAGTAGTTTTTCACAAGTTATGTCTCGCTTATTTCTTGTGGAGATCGTAGGTGCAATGTCTAGAATGGTCCGGATAATTCTGGCAGGGATACTGAAGGTGATTAGATGGTGTTCTGTCCAAGCACATGGTTGGTTAGATTCCACATTGATTGCACAATTTAGGTCAGCTATCCAGTCCAGGATTCTGCCCTTGGAGTGTGTAGGCTCGTTGATATGTTGCATGAAGCCTAAATTAGATAGCAAGTTATTGATATCATAGGCATCATTAGTGTCTTGGAGACCCAAGTTGAAGTCTCCTAATGCGATGATTTGAGATTTAGTTTTAGTGTTATCAGCAAGAATGTGGGATAGGTCTTCGGCAAAAGTGGATATGGACACAGGGGGCCTGTAGATAAGGTGGAATGTAATAGTCTGATTCGGGGTGAGAGCTAATTTAGCTGTAATTACCTCCGCTGATGTGATTTGATGCGCAGGGGAAATGTGGAAGTTGATAGAGTTTTTATGTATGATGGCAATGCCACCTCCTTTGGTTTGACTGGTATTGTGATCGCCTCTAATGATGGTATAGCCTGTGGGAATAGCTAACGAGAGTAGCTGACCTGAGGAAGCATGGAGCCAAGCTTCTGTGATGGCGATGAAATCAAGGTCATGTGATATGATAAGATCAGCCATATCAACTGCATGTGCCATAAGGGATCTGGCATTAATCAATTTGAACTAGTTTGCTTCCTCTGCCTGCCTCCTCTGGATAGTTTCTTTCTCATGCTCTTTCATCCTCCTACAATAGTGCACTATGATACTTTGAATATCGGGCCATCCCTTTGCTTCCACCCCAGCTATCTTATCGAGTGCCTTCTGCACCTCCTTCGGCAGTCCTCTTTTTACAATAAAGTAAAACAAGGATATGGATTGAGCCCAGGTGCTGCCTGTTTCTGCTCTCCAAATCTCGTGACCCCTCTGAATGTACTGTGCAGCGTCTTCCTCATCCCCTATTGTGCATTATTGATTGTAAGTCTGGTGTATCTGGGAACATTCGGCACAGTGCATCCCATACTCTTGCTCTAATCTTGTTGAATGATGCCCCATCATTGCTCAGCGTTACTCCCGGGTACCCCGCTTTAACCCACATGGTCTCTGCCTGATCTCCCACTACAGCTACTAGCAAGCTCTTAATATCCCCTATGACTAGGGGCACCCCTGCGGTGTGTTTCTCAAAGGCATAAATCCATTTCCCCGCTCATGTGGTGAGTTGGGGGAGGGCCCTAAGGAGATTCCTTTTGTCCATTTGCACCCAAGGGAGATAATGGGGTCACCCTGCACACCTTATGTATTAAGGGCATTTGTAATTTCACCTTTCCTTTCCCACCCTTGACAACACTTTCCTTCTTCTTTGCTAATGCTATCCTACCAAACCTTTCCCTTAATCTTCCATCCCACAGGCTTTCCACTCTCGGTGTAGTTGTCGGTGCCTGCTCAGCCCCTTCCTCTGTGTCCTCTTCTGCGTCATCAAAGTCGCTCCAATACTCCTCATCCCCTCATTGGGACCCCACATTTTAATACCCCAGGGTGTCTGTTTCTAGCTTCGTTCCACATGAACAGTTCTTATCGGTGCACTGTCAATCATGAACAAGAAGTCCCCCGACTTCCATTTATCCCCGGGCATCTTTGGGGGCATTACTGTAACGCTCACCTGATTCCCGTAGAGGCGCCGGTCTTGACTGGGCGTATACCGTATCTTCAAAGGTGATGTGTAACACACGGCTGGCTCTTTGGGCTGGACCTCTGTGCACTGTATGTCTGACTCGAAGGGTAAGATGTCTGCAGATAGAAAATATGGGATTAAGGAACTGGGTTATTGAATGTCTCTCTCTTCTTCCCTTTCTCTTCTCCTGTAGAACCCCAAAGGTTAACGCTCTCACCTTAGGTAAGTGAACGCCGTGCTCTCCATCTGCCTCGGGGCAGGGTGCTGTAACCAGTTTCTTCACTGGATAAGGGGAGCAGGCCTCTTGACTTCAGAGGACTGCTGTCCGTCGTTTACTGCACGAACGGTAAGTTTCGAGTAATTCTAATGTCTTTAAAGTCTTTAGTAATGATGTTTCTTGTTTTGCAGGGTTCCGGCGATGGCGGATGACGGGCTGAAGTGAGTTGAAGATGGAGCCCGTGTGATGAATAGAAGCGCCTGGAAGCACGTAAGTAAGCGCTTGTTGCCTGCTTCACGATGCGCTCTAACTGTCTTTTTATTTTGCAGGTACAAGTTCGGAGCGGCTGCAGGGTGCCGGAATACCCACTTGGTTAGATGAGGAAAGGAGTAATGGCACGTGAGTATTAAAGTTCCCCAATGTCTTTAAACGCACCTTGTTTTGTCTTTCAGATGCGGGATGCAGCGCCGAAGGCCTCCGGAGCGTGCAGAGAGTTGGTAAGCTTTTGTCTTTCAGATGCCGGAATGCAGTGTGAAGACCTCCGGAGCGCACGAAGAGTAGGTAAGCCTTTGTCTTTCAGATGCCGGAATGCAGCGCGAGGCGTTGGTGACAGCCGATGGACCAGGTAAGTGAAGAGCTGTCACTGAAGACCGTAATGCTAACCTGTTCTTTCTTGTCTTTATAGGTGTTGCTGAAGACTGGATTCAGGATGGTAAGCCTTTTTCCTTAGGCCCAGGATCAGATGCAGAAGACACGATGAGCGTTCTGCTGCAGAGGATGCAGAATAACGCAAAGCAAGATTCATCCATCGGGTGTGGTTTAAATAGCCCCCTGTAGTGCTTAGGTGTCTCCTTCCACAGCCACGCCTAGGTAAGAAAAGAGTTTCTGCTTTCCAGAAGAGTTCCAGTGTTCTGAATCTAGGGAGTGGCTCCTGCCCCACCCAACAGGAAAAGTAGTTCCAAACAGAAGAGGATCAGAGGCTCAACTGGCAGGCAAGTAGGCAGCATGGTCTGCTGCAGGTAAGTCCACCCAAGCATTATGAGCCCGGCGCTTCCAGCGCTGGGACTGGGCATATTTATGAGCCTGGTGCCACTGGCGCCAGGACTGGGTCCAAAAGGTCCCAATTGGGACTGATGGGACTGGTTGGCACTCGGAACCTGGGTTATGGATCTGCTTCCAAGGGAGTTGGGAAAACCCTGACCTTTTGGAAGCAGAGATCATGACAATTACTTGGGACAACATCGGAACCTCTGCCACCCGTGTTGTTTCACAGGCTGCTCTCAACCTTACCAATTCTGTACTTGTGTTGGCCAACGCCACCTCGAGGTCTCTGGCGCTTACCCTTCTACGGGTAGACAGCTCAGGGGGTGCAATATACGGTTGTAGCAGGGCGGTGCTTGGACCGGCCACCATCGTACCCCTGTACACATAGTCCTTCTGCTGGCCGTGTAGCGAGCAGATACATCTTCTTCTTTGTCTCCCCACTCTTCCCAGTCTCCATTTTCTTACTATTGTCCAGTGTCGCCCCATTCCCCTCTGGGGCCTCTGTTTCTTCAAACATTCTCCAGAGGTCCAATATCTCCCTTCTATTCTGTAATGGTCTATCCTTATATTTTGCAGTTAACTACGGGGACATATGGTCCAAAGCGCCCCTGTCAAAAAGACTCCCACTCTGGCCAGGAGTAGGGCATTCCTGCTAATTTAGTCTCAGTCACCCATTGGTGGTGGTGGTACTTCCTTTTCTCACAGTACAAGGGCAGGGCTTTGTATATATATATATGGTGTAGGGTTGTGTAGGTCCCCATGGCTATGACCAGTCAGTATTGTGTGTCGAAAAATGTGCTTGTACAGTTATCACACAAACTAACCCAATAAATGTGATACGGCCAAGATTACTTAAAAAATATTTACTATAACCGTTTCAGTACTATCAGTCCATTCTGTCAAAATGCTCATAACAAAAGACATCAATTTTACTTTTTTACCCCCCTGGAGCATTTCTCCCCTAGAGCATCCACATTCACTCCCTAAATGCTCCCCTGATGGGCTCACACACACCAAAACTCACCCCTCCTGGGCCTCCTCTGTACATCTAAAAATACACTAAAAAAACTAAAATGACAAGCTAAAACAACATGCAGATTTAACAAGGGGGGTCCTGGGAGTCTCTCTGCCAGACATTAGTCCTGGTTACGAGAGACTTACCCAGAGTCTTTAGCTCACTATCTTTTCACAGAGAAGAAATATCCCAAACATATCAGTCTTTGTCCTGCCCTGGGGCAGTCCAGCACCGAAATGCGAGGCAATTCTCCTCTGAACAAGAGTACCAACAGAAACCCCAGACACGTGTTTCGGTCTGGTTGGACCTCATCAGTAGGGTGGATCTGTGCCTCTCTAAGAATAGTGAGCAAGGGGTCCACGTCTGGATTCCCCTAGTAACTTAGGGTGAAACCCAAAGTTACTTAAATATGCAGATTTAACAAGGGGGGTCCTGGGAGTCTCTCTGCCAGACATTAGTCCTGGTTACGAGAGACTTACCCAGAGTCTTTAGCTCACTATCTTTTCACAGAGAAGAAATATCCCAAACATATCAGTCTTTGTCCTGCCCTGGGGCAGTCCAGCACCGAAATGCGAGGCAATTCTCCTCTGAACAAGAGTACCAACAGAAACCCCAGACACGTGTTTCGGTCTGGTTGGACCTCATCAGTAGGGTGGATCTGTGCCTCTCTAAGAATAGTGAGCAAGGGGTCCACGTCTGGATTCCCCTAGTAACTTAGGGTGAAACCCAAAGTTACTTAAATATGCAGATTTAACAAGGGGGGTCCTGGGAGTCTCTCTGCCAGACATTAGTCCTGGTTACGAGAGACTTACCCAGAGTCTTTAGCTCACTATCTTTTCACAGAGAAGAAATATCCCAAACATATCAGTCTTTGTCCTGCCCTGGGGCAGTCCAGCACCGAAATGCGAGGCAATTCTCCTCTGAACAAGAGTACCAACAGAAACCCCAGACACGTGTTTCGGTCTGGTTGGACCTCATCAGTAGGGTGGATCTGTGCCTCTCTAAGAATAGTGAGCAAGGGGTCCACGTCTGGATTCCCCTAGTAACTTAGGGTGAAACCCAAAGTTACTTAAATATGCAGATTTAACAAGGGGGGTCCTGGGAGTCTCTCTGCCAGACATTAGTCCTGGTTACGAGAGACTTACCCAGAGTCTTTAGCTCACTATCTTTTCACAGAGAAGAAATATCCCAAACATATCAGTCTTTGTCCTGCCCTGGGGCAGTCCAGCACCGAAATGCGAGGCAATTCTCCTCTGAACAAGAGTACCAACAGAAACCCCAGACACGTGTTTCGGTCTGGTTGGACCTCATCAGTAGGGTGGATCTGTGCCTCTCTAAGAATAGTGAGCAAGGGGTCCACGTCTGGATTCCCCTAGTAACTTAGGGTGAAACCCAAAGTTACTTAAATATGCAGATTTAACAAGGGGGGTCCTGGGAGTCTCTCTGCCAGACATTAGTCCTGGTTACGAGAGACTTACCCAGAGTCTTTAGCTCACTATCTTTTCACAGAGAAGAAATATCCCAAACATATCAGTCTTTGTCCTGCCCTGGGGCAGTCCAGCACCGAAATGCGAGGCAATTCTCCTCTGAACAAGAGTACCAACAGAAACCCCAGACACGTGTTTCGGTCTGGTTGGACCTCATCAGTAGGGTGGATCTGTGCCTCTCTAAGAATAGTGAGCAAGGGGTCCACGTCTGGATTCCCCTAGTAACTTAGGGTGAAAACCAAAGTTACTTAAATATGCAGATTTAACAAGGGGGGTCCTGGGAGTCTCTCTGCCAGACATTAGTCCTGGTTACGAGAGACTTACCCAGAGTCTTTAGCTCACTATCTTTTCACAGAGAAGAAATATCCCAAACATATCAGTCTTTGTCCTGCCCTGGGGCAGTCCAGCACCGAAATGCGAGGCAATTCTCCTCTGAACAAGAGTACCAACAGAAACCCCAGACAGAGCTTTGCCCGTGGTTATGATTAATTCAAAACCTTCCAACCATCACCTTTCTGTTTTGCCAAAGTCACCCCGAGTGGGACGGGTATGCCCAGACGTGGGTCCCGAGTCTGCCGGGCCTAGAGACCCAAGCTACTCCTCACTGATGACGCCCAACAAGGCTGAAACATGTCTGGGGATGCTTGTGGTCTCGTGCAGAAGGGATGTGACCTAGCAGTTCGGGCTGCACTGCCCCTTTTGGGGTAGGACCAAGCCTGATTTGCATATGGTTTTTCTCCTTCTGTAATGGCTTGGCAGGCTGAAAAACGATGGTCTGGAGAGTTGCCCAGAGCTTTGCCCGTGGTTATGATTAATTCAAAACCTTCCAACCATCACCTTTCTGTTTTGCCAAAGTCACCCCGAGTGGGACGGGTATGCCCAGACGTGGGTCCCGAGTCTGCCGGGCCTAGAGACCCAAGCTACTCCTCACTGATGACGCCCAACAAGGCTGAAACATGTCTGGGGATGCTTGTGGTCTCGTGCAGAAGGGATGTGACCTAGCAGTTCGGGCTGCACTGCCCCTTTTGGGGTAGGACCAAGCCTGATTTGCATATGGTTTTTCTCCTTCTGTAATGGCTTGGCAGGCTGAAAAACGATGGTCTGGAAAGTTGCCCAGAGCTTTGCCCGTGGTTATGATTAATTCAAAACCTTCCAACCATCACCTTTCTGTTTTGCCAAAGTCACCCCGAGTGGGACGGGTATGCCCAGACGTGGGTCCCGAGTCTGCCGGGCCTAGAGACCCAAGCTACTCCTCACTGATGACGCCCAACAAGGCTGAAACATGTCTGGGGATGCTTGTGGTCTCGTGCAGAAGGGATGTGACCTAGCAGTTCGGGCTGCACTGCCCCTTTTGGGGTAGGACCAAGCCTGATTTGCATATGGTTTTTCTCCTTCTGTAATGGCTTGGCAGGCTGAAAAACGATGGTCTGGAGAGTTGCCCAGAGCTTTGCCCGTGGTTATGATTAATTCAAAACCTTCCAACCATCACCTTTCTGTTTTGCCAAAGTCACCCCGAGTGGGACGGGTATGCCCAGACGTGGGTCCCGAGTCTGCCGGGCCTAGAGACCCAAGCTACTCCTCACTGATGACGCCCAACAAGGCTGAAACATGTCTGGGGATGCTTGTGGTCTCGTGCAGAAGGGATGTGACCTAGCAGTTCGGGCTGCACTGCCCCTTTTGGGGTAGGACCAAGCCTGATTTGCATATGGTTTTTCTCCTTCTGTAATGGCTTGGCAGGCTGAAAAACGATGGTCTGGAGAGTTGCCCAGAGCTTTGCCCGTGGTTATGATTAATTCAAAACCTTCCAACCATCACCTTTCTGTTTTGCCAAAGTCACCCCGAGTGGGACGGGTATGCCCAGACGTGGGTCCCGAGTCTGCCGGGCCTAGAGACCCAAGCTACTCCTCACTGATGACGCCCAACAAGGCTGAAACATGTCTGGGGATGCTTGTGGTCTCGTGCAGAAGGGATGTGACCTAGCAGTTCGGGCTGCACTGCCCCTTTTGGGGTAGGACCAAGCCTGATTTGCATATGGTTTTTCTCCTTCTGTAATGGCTTGGCAGGCTGAAAAACGATGGTCTGGAGAGTTGCCCAGAGCTTTGCCCGTGGTTATGATTAATTCAAAACCTTCCAACCATCACCTTTCTGTTTTGCCAAAGTCACCCCGAGTGGGACGGGTATGCCCAGACGTGGGTCCCGAGTCTGCCGGGCCTAGAGACCCAAGCTACTCCTCACTGATGACGCCCAACAAGGCTGAAACATGTCTGGGGATGCTTGTGGTCTCGTGCAGAAGGGATGTGACCTAGCAGTTCGGGCTGCACTGCCCCTTTTGGGGTAGGACCAAGCCTGATTTGCATATGGTTTTTCTCCTTCTGTAATGGCTTGGCAGGCTGAAAAACGATGGTCTGGAGAGTTGCCCAGAGCTTTGCCCGTGGTTATGATTAATTCAAAACCTTCCAACCATCACCTTTCTGTTTTGCCAAAGCTAAAACAACAACCACTACTCTTCCGGAGCTCTCTAATTATATGGAGCTCCTAGATTTCCTCTTGTATTCCTCTCTTGCACTGGTTGGGAAAGTTCAAAGTGGTGCCACCATCTTCCCTCACTCAGGGAGGCTCCCATATTCCTTTTTCCTTATACTTAATATATCTTAAAAAATAAAATGAATGTCAAAATATGCTTTCACTTTCACTCACTGCGTTCATGCTGCTCTACATCCCTACCCAAACGTTATCCCTTGCAGGCTGTACTCACGTGTTCATGTTTTTCTGAAGGCCTCCGTTCACGGGGAATCCACAACAGGCTTGGGCTTCTCCCTGGAGCCGTTCCTCGCTTCAACAAGCAGGTGGGAATTCTGCAAAGACGGCACACGCAAGGACCACTCAACGTATGAATTTTTGGGGCTGGTTGCCGTAGGTGGGCCCGGCCCTTCCGGAGAGGCCACCTGGATAGCCCCGCAAGAACGGGAGCAATGGAATCACGTTGTAAGGGTCACCAAATAAAGGCCCTTTTTACGCACACTCCAGAATAAAGACAACCCACTAGGGAAATAGGCCGGGTGATAGCATTGCAAGGATAATAAGGTTTCATTGTACAGAATACAAATATCAGCAAAGGACTCTGCTGCTCGCGAGCGCTCTGACTTTTTCAGTTACAAACAGGGGCTTAACAACCGTACACACGTTATAATATACAGTACAAATGGGTGCCACTGATTGGAGGCACCCTACACATGTACCTGCTGCATAGAGGATGCCAGGCAGTAATTGGTTAGTTATTTCCCGTTGGTCTGGATCCACGTGGGTCAGCTGGCCTCATCCTCGCGGAGAAGGTTGGGTCACCCATTATCAGGGAATGCTTGCTTATCAGGGAATGCAAAGGTGTGGGGGTCGGGTCACTGGTGTGGGGCTGGCTCTGGCCTGGCTGGGTGGGGGTTAGAGGCCAAATGGCTGTTTGGTGGAGATGAATTGGCGCAGCGCGGAGCCTGGTGTTGTCTCATGCTCTTGCAGGGCACATTCCTTTGGAAGATACTAAATATTTGGAGCACTGGAGGAACAAGGGGGAAGTGGACTTCCGTGGGAACGGGGCTCTGCAGAGTCAGTCTGTCTTCCAGGCGTAGTGAACAGAGAACACAAATCCCTTTTGGGCAAAATGGAGTCATGGGCTATGGATTTCTATTGCCGCACAGCTACTTCTAAGCGCTACAGTGCCTCTACATGTTGCCTGATAGTGGGACTTTATACTCCCCTTTTAGGTTACATCACCTCATATACACCACCTCATATGGTGTTTGCCTTACTTGGAAGTGCATAGGGGGTAGGATAGGCTAATTTCCACCCAAACAAATGCTAGATGTTAAGATTGGCGAATTACTTTGGGGCACGGGTAGATGTCAGAAAGCCATGAAGACACTCCGGTAGTCATATCAGGAAGGGGGAGGGAGAGGATAGCCCTCCCAGATTTCAAGTTATACTTTTTTGCAGCTCAATTACAGTTTGTGGCTCATTGGGATAACTCTCTGACAGGAGAAATAAAGGGTTTGTTAGGGACTCTCCCCGGACATAGGCAGGGCATTGAATTACTAAGGGACCCGATGAGGACAGGGGATGACACAAATATACTTAATCCCTGAAGTCCTGATGAAGGCCCGATCACAATACAGGAGGCTCCCAACCATTATGCAAGGGAGTCCCAAGAAATCTTTGGGCCGAAACACAGTAGTGTCGATGCTTTTGTTATAAACATTGTATGAGATGACATGTGGTGACATTAGAAGTGTGAAGGTTCACGCATGAGCAGTATATGACTAAAAAATGTTCCGATGCGAACACATCTTTAAAACTGTTAAGAGATTATTAAATATGGTGCAAAAATGATCTACAGTTGTATATGGAAATTTTGTATAATGTTCTGCTGAAGACCACATATGTATACAATGTGTACATAAAATTGAGATACCCAGTTGTGTTTTTGTTGAACTGGGAGTGATGAATCAGTCTCAAGTACTAACTCTCACATATTAGATTGTAATATTTGTATGTGTTCTGCATTCTTTGTGTTGTTTAAAAAGAGAAAATGGAGTCCTGCAGACCAGTGTTTGTATTGTTTTTATTATGTATGGTTCTTATTAAATGCTTTATTTATCTGTAGAGCTGAGCCTGAATGTTAGCTGTGGTTCAAACATGTAGGGTGTTGAAAAGTAATATTTGTTTAGAAAGGAGTGTCCAGGTTCATTATTTCACGGGACTCCCATTGAGGTGCGTAGTATATTTTCTGAAAGATTACCCAGGAGTAGTGGGAGTACATAAATGGGTTTCCACAGATATTGTGATGGTGACAAGAGTCAGCAAGAGGATTGGAGAGATGCCAAGCTTGAGACGAGGCATTCGAAGGAAGAGTAGGTCTGATTGAGTATGATAGTAGCAGGGACCCATTCAGGGTAGATCAGGGCCACTCTGCCCCCAAGCCGGTTAGGCCTGGGATTAGAGAGGATCTTGTAGCGCTCTGGGAGGAATGTCTCACCATGGAGGGGGAGAGCAGAGAGCTGGAAAGGGGGAGAAAGACAGGGAAGGAGAGACTGCATAATGCACAACAAAACTTACCAGGCGACCTAGCAGCGAGACGGGCGCAGATGAGTCAGGTGTATGAGAAAGGAAGTCCTTAGATTAGATGCTCATGAACTGTGCCTTCCAAAAAGCAGCTGGGTCTCTGGTGATTTCACAGATTGAAATGCAAATGCGGGCTGTGCCGCCGCATCCTCGAGAAAGAAATAAAGCAATAGGGGACACAAGGGTCGCAGGATTAACCACAGACTGGTGGAAGCCCACGACCAACGTTCAATACCAGTACTGTTACCAGCCTCTTGACTTGACTTCCTCTCCAGATTTGAAATCGCCTTGAGGGAAATGTATTCCCAGTATTAGATGTGGGAGGAGGGATATAGAAGTGTAACTGCAGAAAGAAGGAAAGTCATGTTGGCAACATAGTCTGTTGATATGGGGAAATTGGGGGAAGAGGTATCTGGAAGGTGGGATGAGCGGGGATGGGAGAAGGGACTGAAGAGTGGAGGTTATGAAGATGAAGCTTGTTCTTTTGGGATATGTTCCTGGAACTATATTTTTTATGTGGTAACTCTCCAGCATTGGATCTTTCATGGATTCACATGCTCATGTTCCCCGTCGTCAGGCTGGCAATCCCCGGTAATAATAAAGCCGTTTCGCCTTAAACTTAACTACTTGGTACTTGTATAGCCTATGTCTGTCACTTTGGGTCTTATTGCCTCAGCCAATGACAGTGATCCTCCTTAACGCCACTCCTGTTGGCCACCTTCAGATTTGAACTGCACATTTACATGTGGGGAGCCCTTGTTGTTTCGCTCCTCGAAATGTCAACTTTTTCATCTACTTTGAGATCACACTCCCTCTATGAAGAGGTCGATACCTCGTGAGGACACTTCTCAGGCACATAAGTCACAGGATTCGACTACCTCCCCATCGACGACCTTGTCAGCGGCCCATTCTATAGCCCCATCTATGGCTGTCATCTACAATCATGACTATGGTGATAACAAAACACTTGTCCCACTCTTCGGAGACTAGGGGTCTTTCGACAACCACGACATCTACCCTGTCTACGTGCCACAGGAGACTATCATCAACGTCAGCTAATCCATCCATGACCTCCTCAACAGCATTCCTGTCGATGATCCTTCGATGAAATTCTACTACCTCATCGGTGACCACTCCGTCCACGATGGCTTTGTCGATGGCTTTGAAGACAACTATGACAGTATCCGGGATTGCTATGCCTCCAAGACCAGCATCTGCACCATTGGCGTCTACAGCACTGGTGTCCACTTAGAAGTACCAGTTCTCACTTCATTTCCTAGGAGCATGAGTGTGCAGAAGGAGATACCCCCACCTCTCTCTTCCCTATCAAGGCCAACTAAAACCAAACCACTCTTCACCCTGATGCCAGCGAGACCTCCTGCCCAGTTGAAGCAAGAGTGTGTTCTCAGGAGATGAAGTGCCTCTGGAGGCTTTATTCTCTGAAGATGAGGAAATGGAGGAAGAATCGGACCCAATTCTGCTGGCACCCTGGCCATCAGTGGCTGTGCCTACGGTACCCAGAGGCCTGTCTGTAGACATTCTTTCTACCCTGGAAAATTTAGTCACTGAATTGCATCATCACATGCACCTCCATCCTCGCAAGCTGCACATGGTGGCCTAAGTAGGCAAAGTAGAAGTCATCCTACCAGTCATTCACAGGAGGCAGAGGCTCCGGCACCACACCCTCTGAGACCATCTCAATTGTTTGCTGCTCACAGGCACAGATACTGGTCCAGATACAGAAGCATCTCCGACCACGCATACTACTAATGAGTATGACGACCTGGTGCCTGCTTATGGGGAGCCTCCGGACATGCCAGATATGCCTTCCGGAAATTCACCTCCATACAAAAACAGCACTTTCCATGCTCTGCTCCTGTGAGCTGTGAAGCTTTTTGATCTTGTTACATAGGAACAATGAAAGGAGGGGTTCCTTTTTCAGAGGCGGGAAGCCTCCAGGTGATCGATAGTCCTGTCCCAATGCTTGATGATATCTGGGAGAATGAACTGCTGATTATGAAGAATCCTTTCTCTGCACCTAGAAACACTTGTGCACTGGCACGTTATACATACCTTATCATATCATTATCACCTCCAAAGAAGGACCAACTACAGAAAAAATATAAAGTTACAGATTCTGCTCCAAACTGTCTTCGCACTCTGCCAGGCCCTGACTCTGTGGTATCCGCTGCAGCAAGAAAACAGTCAGCCAATCTGTCCTCCCCGGACAAAGAAGGCAAGCAGCTAGTCGCTTTTGTTAAGTGGTTAATTACCAAAGCCACAACCACTGTTAAGGCATCCAGTTCCTTGGTACGACAGGGAGTTATGGTAAAGATGGATCCTATCTTATACTTCCTGCTTCATAACAAACCGGATGAGGATCTTGCTCTGCTGCACAAGAGGGAAGCGGCCTCGGATCATGCCATCACCGTGGCTCTGGACATTGCTGACACAGGTTTCTGCCAGATGGCCAGCGGAGCAGTCCTAAGGCACCAGGGGTGGTTAAAAACACAGACGGAGAAGTGGGAGGACAAGTGGTCCTTTGTGGTGCGTTCGAGTATTTTTTCCCTGGACACTAATTTGGAGGTGGAGCCCTGCAGCAGTGAGCAGCTACCAACTCTACTTAACATCATTTCTCGCGCGGAGCGCGCGCGGAGAAGTGGGAGGACAAGTGGTCCTTTGTGGTCACTTGTGGACAGCGGTGGACAAGAACCTTAAACCCCTCCAGGATTTACATAAGGGGCACCGGAAGAGCGGTAAGGAACGCACTTGTCACACCCATAGAGGCGGCAGTTGGGTCGGGAGACTGCGGAGGGCGATTCTCCCTCTTTCATCCCTATCAGCGCTCAATTAGTCACTGTGGGCTACGATACATATCGGTGGCTGATATATATCCAGCATAGCACGATCACAGTTTTACCGTAATTTACGGCATACTCCGTGGACAGACGTGCGGCGGTGCGGCCCGTAAAGAGAATGACTAAAACAAAATCAGGGAACACTAGGTACAATCTGCGAAAAGGCAATAAGGAAAAAGTGGAGAAACAACCCCCCAAGCTAGCGAATAAGGCAGCAGTAAATGGGGATAGTGGTATACCAGAAAAAGGTACTATTCCTGGATTGTTTGGGAATGGTAAGCCTAAAGCTAATATGGGGGCGGATATTGTTGCACTAGAAAAAGAGACTCTTTCGCCCACTCACAATGGCAGTGATGTTTTAGACTCTACCAATTATGAAGATATCGACAACAACTCATTATTGGACCTATGTTTATCTATCCAAAAATCAATGGCAACTTCAAGTAGACCATTAACCTCAGTTGGAAGATCCCCAATTGTGGTTGAAGTGCAGATCCTGAATACGGCTCATAAGGAGCAACAAAAGGTCAGAGAGATCCCCAGTCCTAAGTGCACAGGCAACTCAATTTCGGATCTGTCAGGTATACTTTCCATCCAGCTTACACCCATCTCACCAGCAGAACCAACGTTGGGACGACTGTCTGCCTCCCCTAGCCTCTTCATTGATCCTGAAGAATTGGACCACACGGGTGAGGGGTGCAATGGGACGCTGAAAGACTCCAATGGCTTAGCCATAGCGGAGTTGCAGGCTTCCATGGCATCTCTCCAATTTGAGCTGAACATTTTATTACAGTTATGTGGGAGGATTCACACAAACACCATCATTCAATTGGGGTCACCGAATCCGACTGGGAGCATGGATTCAGCACCGTTAATACCGCCTGTAATGGAGGAAGCTCCAATACCTACGGATCCGCCGGACATAATAAATCCGGAGGAGTCCGAGGAGGTTGATACGGTAGCACCATTGACTAAAAAGCAACACAGACAACAGAAACGAGATGCTGCGAATAATGCAGTGGTAGAAATCGCCTCTCCTCTACCGGCTACCATCCCCCTGGCTGCTCGATCAAAAAAAAGCAAAAAAAGGGGTCGGAAAGCAAAGAAACGTGCAAGAAAGGGGGTGGGATCTTTATCAGGCTGGATAATTCCAGACCCATTGCATGAAGCTAAAAGCGTGGCCCAAGAAGTCGCGGATTCCGAAATATCGATCAGTATCATCGGAGAATCGACTAAATGCTCGACACCAGGCCGAAATGAAGAAACTGAAGGTGAAGAGTTCTATGCATCCTTGGTGGGTGAGGAATCTGAGGAAGTGGAGGACACCTATGCAAGTAAAATCTGCATAATCAAAAACCTGAACCAGAAAAAACACAAACTTTCACCATGCGGTACAGTTGAAGGTTATTGACATGCCTTTTGATGGGGTGGACTTTTTTGAGGGGAAAGGTAGACGAGACACTGTTAGCCATCAAAATGGACACAGATACTGCTCAGTCCCTGGTACCCCGCAACAGAGAATACAGTCCTGCAAGGGCAGATTCTCCAGGACCTCCAGAGATTATCAGCCTGCCTATCATCAACCATCCTGCACCAGCTCACAAGAGTCTTACAGAAGATGATCACATGTGTATAGAGGTATGCAGAGGCGATGCAGTGCTTACACCAGGAAACAAAAACCCCCAAAGCAAGCCTGACCCACGTCAGGTCGCGAGCCCCCAGTTCAGTGCCCCAGTGGGAGGCTGGCTGCCGCAGTTTGTCGAGCAATAGCAAAACATCAACACTGACAAATGGGTGCTCAACATCGTCCAGCATGGTCACACACTAGAATTTCTAGACAAATTCCCCTCCATTCCTCCATTACTAAGGCAAGAACAACATCTGCCACTACTTCTACAATAGGTTCAGTCTCTGCTAAAAAAAGGGGCCATACAAACCATTCTGTTGCATCTCTGCGTCTCTGGAGTGTACTCCAGATTCCTGGTGAGAGAAAAGTCTGGTGGGTGGAGACCTATACCTCTGGGAACTCAACAAGTTCCTAAAATCACAACGGTTCTGCATGGTCATGATTCAGCATGTGCTGGAATGGAACAGGGGCATTTCCTCTCATCACTGAATTTGGAGGATGCATACCCATCTATCGGAAACACAGACAGTTTCTTTGCTTTTTGGTGCAGGGGAAGAACTACCAATTCAAGGTCCGGCCTTTTGCACTAAAGTCGGCACCAATGGCATTCACCAAGTTTCCATAGTCATGCGTGTCACCATCTCAGAACGCCCTGTTCTTGGGCTCACAGCTCAACTCGCTAAAGTGTCTAGATACCCCCTCTGGAGACAGGGTTAAAGCCATACGTCACAAGGTTCAGCAGCTATCCTAGGTCCAACTAACGACAGTTCACGCAATCACATCATTACTCGGGATGATGTCCTCATGCATCCCTCTAGTACCTCACTGCAGACTGCGTATGAGACCAGTCCAGAATTCCAGGTGAAAACAGGTGTTGGGCTCCTGGAACAACAAGATCTTGCTCATCCAGGCGTTTTGCCAGGTTTTGCATTGGTGGACTAATTGACTACACCTCATGCAAGGTGCCCCCTTTGGCGCACCAACACATCAGGCCACAGTGACAACAGATGCCCTGGAAGGTTGGGGAGCACACACGGGAAGGTTTTACCCCAGTGAACTCAGAAGCCGGAAGAGAAGATACTACATATCAATGGGTTGGAGCTCTAAGCTGTGTGCTCCAAGCCCAGCTCCAAGGCAAGGTAGTTCACATCTTCACAGACCACACTACTACAATATTCTACATTGGGAAGCAAGGAGGGATACTCTCTCCCATCCTGTCCAAAGAGGCACAGATACTGTGGCACTGGGCACTATCCCAGAATATGCTCCTCATTCCCTTTCACCTTGCAGGTATCCACAATGCTATCGTAGAGTCCCTCAGCTGGGAACTGCGGTCCTGCCACAAATGGGAACTCTGTCAAGATCAAGTTCTTCATCTTTTCTCAAGATGCTGTCTCCCACAGATCGACTACTTCGCCACAGCGGGCAACTCCAAGTGCAACCAATTTGCCAGCAGTTACCCTCAAGGGAGGAGTCTGGGGGACACTTTCTTCATGTCCTGCAAGGGACTGTTCCTCTACGCATTCCCCCCGATCCCGCTTCTTCTACGAGTAATCAATGCACTCAAACGGAGCCAATGCAAGATGATTCTCATTGCTCCGGTGTAGCCACAGCAAATTTGCGATTCTGACCGTCTACATCTGTCAGTAGCAGCTTGCATCAGATGGCCCATTCTTCTGTACCTAGTCTCCAGAAAAGGAGGGTCCATTCTGCACCACGACCCAGAGTTCCTGAAGTTGACGGCTTGGATCCTGCAGCCCTAGAATGTGGACATTTCACATTGCCTTTAGAATGCAGAAAAATTCTAGCAAAGGCTAGAGCTCCGCCCATGCTTTCCTGCTACAGCCGAAATTGGCAACATTTGACTACATGGTGTCATTCACAAGGGCTTGTCCCTCTTCGAATGAAGTCTAATCAAATACTGCCATGTCTTCTATCATTGGCACAAGTGGGGCTGGCACATGCATCTATGAAAGTCCATCTTTTGACTATCTCTCTCTCTGTACTCGAACAGCGGGCAAGCCTTCTCTGTGGTTTTATAGGCTGGTTAAGGGGTTCTTTAAGGGTCTGTTCTGGACATTCCCGCTGGTGAAAGCACCATCTCCTGCATGGGAGCTCAATGTGGTTCTCTCCAAGCTCATGGGCCCGCCTTTTGAGCCTCTACATCGAGCCCCTTCAAGGTTTCTCTCATGGAAAGCTTTCTGGTGGCTTTTACATCTGCCAGGCATGTGGGGCAGTTGCTGGCTCTCTCCCTGAATGCCACCGTATTTGACTTTCCATAAATCCAGGGTGGTGCTGCGCACTCACCCTTCACTTAGGCCGAAAGGTGAGTTGACATTGCATTCACTGGACGTTGCCCGTGCTTTAAAGTTTTACGTTACACGCATGAAAGCTTTCGCAAAACTTTGCAACTTTTAGTAAAATTTGCACCTGTTGAACAAGGGCGAACCCTGTCAAAGGCTTCCATTTCCAGGTGGCTATCTGGCTGCATCTCGTATTGTCATCAGCTGGCGAACAGACCACTGCCAGGTAGATCAATGGCGTACTCCACTGGATCCGTGGCTTCTACTACAGTATTCCTGTCTGGTGTTGCCCTGCTTGACATCTGCGGGGCAGCTATGTGGAGGTTTACCCACACCTTCACGAAATTCTACTGTGTTGACAGGGGTTCCAGGGAGGAGTCCTGTGTAAGCCAATCAGTGTTTCACAACGTTTTTGCTTGATCTGAGTGTTCCAGGGGTGAGTTCCCATTGCTTTGGTTGAGACCTGTACCACCTCCCATTGGTTGTTGTTATATACTGATATATAATTGTTTTCATGAGCATGCAAATCCAAAACATCCAATGCTGGAGAAGGAACAAGTTACTTGCCTGTAACTCCTCATCTACAGCATTGGCATCTTTCATGGATTCACATGCGACCCTCCTGCCTACCCCTCCATGGCTCATCATTGGTTCAAACTGCCATGTTAGGTGTGCTTTTAAATCTGAACATGGCCAACAAGGGTGGAGCTAAGGAGGACCACTTTCATTGGCTGGGGCAGTATGACCCAAAGTGACAGCAATAGGCTATACAATACCAAGCAGTTTTTAAGTTTAAAGCAACACTGCTTTATTATTACCAAGGATTCCCAGCCTCCCAGCCTGACAACAGACAATATTCATGAGAATGAGACTCTATGAAAGATACCATTGCTGGGGAACAGGAGTTACAGGTAATTAACTTGTTCCTTATTTGACTGTATGTGCTGCTGACACTACAGTTTTTTGTTTGGATGTACGACATAGAATTATATAATAAAAATAGATTTAAATTAAAAATACATGTTACTGGGGATTCCCAGCCTGACGATGGGGAACCTCCAAACAGCGGGTGTATCTAAGAAAGCTAACCATTCTGGAGAACAGGAGTTTCAGGTAAGTACCTTATTCCTGACTGACATCTAATGAAGAAGAGCACAGAGGGAGGTGTTTTGGGTGCACATACTAGACCCTTTTGGTCCCTAATGGCATGAATGAAGAATTGAACCTGCATTGTTTTCTATCAACAGATCCCTCTAGGACTTTTTATTTGTGTGAATTCATGAACGACTGGTTAAACGCACCATTGTTTTAAAGATGGGTGCAGTGGGGGAGTTTGTATTCCACAATAAGTACTGATTAGTAACAAGAAGAAAGCAATGGTTGTTAAGGGCGGAGGGCACCATGGGATTGTTTATGAAAGTCATTTTCTACCAAGGAATGTCACCAATCTGCCTTTTTCTTTCTCTGTACTTATGAATCTACTTCACTGTTATTTCCTACTTTCCAACATTTGGTGATAGACATGCAGAGCTCATAACCTTATACACTTTCACATTCTATTAGTTAATATGGTGAAAATGTTTGATACAGTGCATACTGGCAATTGTGAAGGTATTGTGAAGCAAGACACAGACAAGAGATTACAAGTTCAAAAGAGAAATGGTTTATTAAATCAAAAGTCAGGATGGTGGAAGGCTTAACTTTCGCTATGCTAAACTAGGATTTCCCTAGCTGATCAACACTAAGGAAAGTCTGAGTCAAAGTGTTCAACTTAAAGGTCTATCTGTGTCCAAAACCTATCCTTGTACTCACAACTAAGGCTAAACAATGTCAATCAACTAAATGGTGACCAACACAAAGTTCTGAGCTTCTTCCAGTTCTTAGCTTCCTTTTCAGCTCCATTTCCCGAAGTTCAGGAAAGTTCCACAAAAGTGTCAAGATTCTTTGTCAAATTCAAGGCAGTTACACAAATCCTCGGAGTTCCCTTCCCCAAGTTCAAGGGAACACAGTTCAAAAGAAAAGGGTTCTTGAGGCTTCCGACATTTGCAGTTCACCAAGTCTTAGGGTTCCCTTCCCCAAGACTTCAATATATACCTGATATTTGTTTCAGTCTTTCCCAGAGCAGCCCCCAACACTCAGGATCATGTGGAATCACGTTAACGTGGAGAACGCACATGCGGTCACATGATATGTGGAGGAAAATGATTATACATTAAATAACCTGTCCGGATTCACGGCATAGATTGCAGGCGCGCAGAGCCAGTTTGTTTTCAGGTAACTTGGGGCAGCAACAGAAAGATCAAGTAGAGGCCAGATGTTATCAGTTACATTTAGTGACTTAGCGTTTCTTCTCTTGAATAAAGTTCATGATTTCGAGACATACATTGTGCAATGGCGCTGACCTGCAGTAGACACTCAGAGCAGTCTAACGCTAACTATTCTCGAGCAGGTATGTGATTGAGCGGCAGCTCCTGAATTATTCAGTTTCTATATTAAAGGGCTAATTGTATGTGTTTTCTTCCAGTGTCGATCGCAGAAAGAAACCAAAGAGATATTTTTGATATTAGAAGGCGATGATATGTTCACCTCAGCACGGTGGCAGGTTGGGTTTTTACTTATTTTCAACTCTTTAACTGGATGGTCTGTTTTTTCTATTATTGAGTGTGCCATCACTCCATTGGGTGTTGGGTGATTTCTTCACTCCATTTGGACTGGGAAGATTGGTGGTTTTACTGATGGGGCACTTCTCACTAACAGAGTTGCTGACCTTGTTTTATTTGCAGTTTCATTAGCACAGGTCAGGGGCCGGTTGGTTCCAGTGTTTGTATTCATAGTCTTGGAACATTAAAGATAGGGATACTTTTAAGATACTAAATAACAATGACTGCTTACTGACTACTTTTCCTTTTGTATCTTTTTTCTTCCTCCTTTTCTTTTTGTTACTTTCTTTACTGAAACCTTTCATGCACAAAAAACAACAATCATGCATCTGCATATGTTGATTGATATGATGATTTGCTTTGCTCAACAACCATAACCTATTGTGTAATCATATTCGCAAACTCACATACGTGATTTGATTTTGATGATGGTCAATGTGAATTCAACTTGCTGGATTCTGTGTTTTATTACTTTGAATATACACCCGGACGGGTGGATACAACCTCATGTGGATGACTCGCTGTCACATGTATTAACTAAACCTATGTTATGTCACACCCTCTAAATTAATTGTTCACAATGACCCCACTTTTCATGGATCGCTGTTGCCCGACTGTTGGTTTACTTTTCTGCTATTTAACGTTGGGACGGGAGTCTATTTGTTGACATTTTTCTGCATTGCTAGAGGTGATAATCTGCCCCGAGTTACCGGAATGCATTGGCACATTGGCAATGGGCTTGAATATTGGTTGATTAAATAACACACTTTTCCTAAAACATTAATAAATTACATTTGACGTAGTGATCGTTTTGTTCAACATTCTGGTTTCACCATCACCGTCTTGTGGCCAATGCTGGATTTGACTTTTATGGGCTTCATTGTTTCCCAGTGCATCACCCTTTCTCAACTCTCATGCTGGACTTCCTTGGCATCTTGTACTCATGGTGGCCCTGAATCATGCTGTTCCCATGTTCATCTTGCATCCTGGCTTGCAACATTATGTGTTACTACTGACTTCTCCAATTGTATTTGCTCTCCCCTCTTGCTTCTCCACTCTTTTTGACTACTTACTCTCTGTTCTCTCCTCTCCCTTTCTCTCTTTTCCTATCTCCTCCCCTCCTCTCCTTACTTTCTTCTATGCACTTAGTCTTTCAGAATTTTTACTGGACCTAGTATGATAGCAACCTCGTCTTTTCCCTCCCCCCATTACATTCCCCCCATCCAGCACTATCTGAAATGTAGTCGGGCTTAGTACGATAGTCGCTTGTTTTGTTCCTCCCCTCCCTTCTGCATCCCTCTCCCTTACCTTTTGTTTTCTCCCGCTCTACCAGAAATGTCGTCAGGTCTAGTACGGTAGTCGCCTGTCTGTTTCCATTTCCTTCCCACTCTCCACCTCCCTCCCTTATCTATGTCTTAGCTCTTGCACTATCTGAAATGTTGTCAGGCCGAGTACGATAGTTAATTTCACATCCTTACTGTTCATGGCCTGTAAGAATGACATTGTATTTTCCCTTGTTCCCTCCCTTGCCTTGAAGCACTTTGAAACACATTGTATATAGGCGCTATATAAGTAAACTATCATATCATATAAAAATAACTACAGAATGAATGTATGAATGTTTTCTAGCTTCTAAGGCTAGACAGAGGGGGTGTCACCCTCACCGTCGGCTGTTCAGCCTTGGTCCAGTTGTAGTAGCGCCCAGTGTAGAGGCACTTTTTATAGGGTATGCACCCACACTAGATTGACTTTAATACCAATTTGATGAGTACAATTGTTAGCATTTGAACTAGAGAGGTGCAGCTCACCTTTGTTCTTATGTAACTTATTCCTTCCACTACAAAAGAAAATTTTGCATAAACTGCTTATGTTCAGTGAAGAACGAGTTTGGGATAAATAGATAAATATTGGTAATATCTGGAATAAAAGAAGGAATCGTGGCACTCTTCATCAAATAAATCAATCTGCCCATGCAGGAGAGTTTTAGCTTCGCCTATCTATTATCTTGTTTAAATGTGCGCCATGATGAAGGAAGTTTGCTCACAAAGACCTCTTATAAGAGGTGTTTAGGGTAATGCTTAAGGCATCAGGTTTGCTCCTGAGGATCTGCGCCAGTTTATTCAGTCTGAATTGACAATTTCGTGACCCGACAAATAGATCTATTCGGGGGAATAAACTAAGGTCTTGGGGTTTACCAGAGAGTCTGCTAAAGCTGATAATCCTTTTACACAATGCAGGGTTATCCAGCTCCAGGTCTCGAAGGCCATACTCCTGATGGGTTTTCAGGATATCCCTCATTAATATTCATGAGCAAAAATGTGCATCTATTCAGAATCATTGGGTGCAAATGTATCTCATAAATATTAATGAGGGGTATCCACTGAAGGCCTGGAATTGGACAACCCTGCTCTAACACAAAGATCGAGGTTAGATTGAATGGTAGGGGTTTATTAAAGGATGATGTTGAAATCCATCAGGGCTTACAACAGGGCTGGATTGTAGGGCGCTGCCTATTTAAGTTTTACCTATTGGACATGGGTGGTTTTGGATTCTGTAAGATATTTTCACCAGGGTCTTGGTGTTATAAAGGATTTCTTTGTTCTTCATCCGTATTAAGAGTTACAGCTCCTGTCCCATACCAGGCCTGCATCCGCACCCGCAGCACCTGTGCATCTGTAAACCGAACCGAAGGGGTAATATTGTACCTCTGATGACCACCTCTAGACCTGCCAAGTCTAGATCAAAACCGAGTGAAGGGTGGCGAGTAGTGAAGTCACTTACCGGTGGACCTTTGTTCATCCAAACACATTTACGTATTGAAGGTTATTTTGGCCTTCTCTTTTGCTTTGGTAGTATCCGCTTCCTAAAGCTGCAAGGGAGGCATGGTATCACACGTATGACACTGACAGAAGAGATGTAATTGCAAAACCTTTATTCAATTTTTGGGGCTTGGAAAAACTCTTACTTTGCCCTATAGCTATGATGGGAGTAGTCTCTATCATCAAATAATGAAGAAAACACAGTCCTAGTCAGTTTTTGTCAAATCAAAATGGCCTATACTAACAAAACCTAATGCCTGTCCTATACAAAAAGTGTGCAAAGGGGAATATGTATGCAAAGGAAAATCAGTTTATAACATAAATGGTTGAGTCAGCTCTCCTCCACACATTGGACAGCACGGAGTACCCTGAGGTGGAAGAAGCCAGAGGAGAAGCACAAGGTTTGAGAAGAATGTGGTGTATTCCTACTAGCCCCAATCACGTGAGCTACGGGAGACCCACGCCACGTGATCAGGGCGGATATAAATGCAGATTCGCCCAGAAGAGTTTATCCGCAGCGACACAGCAATGCGGTGAGAAATGTCTTATTCGAGTTCCTGGCTGAAAGCGTGAGAGTGTTTGCGAATGTGAACCAACCTCCCAGAACACACCGGAGGTCGGATTAGGCAATGTCACAACATGTATGCACTTATTCTCTACTTATGAACAATGCGGTAACCTCTTATATATTGCTGACATACTAAGCAGCTGCCCCAACATTCCACTGTCCTCTTTCAGGTTTAGGCATTGCGCTGCTCCTGACCGTGAAACTACTCTTCCTGTCTCTCTCCACCCATAGCATGACTGGGACCCGGTGTACCAGGTGAACCAGGTGAACCAGTATGATTCAGGGACAAGTAGGGCACTGTGGCGAGGGCCTTAAGTGGTATGTTCTTAAATGAACCCGTTTTTTCTGCATTTCTTGTAGTTCATTTTGGGTTAAGATCCATTTAAAAGCTATTGTGCTGTTTTTATTTGACTAGTTGCTCCCTAGACTGACTAGCCTTAGTGTGTTCAGAGGGCTTCAGTTCCATTTGGCGTTGCAGTGCCTTGTCTAGGGAATTGCAGACTGGCATGCGTGTATTTTGCTTACTCTCTTTGATTTGGATATTGCCAGCTGGCCACTTCTTCACCTACTTGCAATGTTTGCTGCACTGCCTCCGGACATCCATCAATGTTTTTTGGTATAATCTGATTCAGGTTTTTATAAATTAAAAATGCGTAAGACGAATAGCAAAGCATTCTTAATTGCCACTAGGGCAGGGACGTCATTTAACCAAAATGCCAGGGGTAGCAGAAGTGACATCTCACGATCCTTTACCTCCGATGACATCACAGGAAGTGATGTCCTTTGACACCACTCCACAGTGACATCGCAGGAAGCGATGGAAGACAACCTTTCACCCCTTGACAAAAAAAGGAAATGGCATCACATAGCATTGTTCCCAAGTACACTACGAAAACTATGGTTAAGATATCACTATAATGTGACATACATTTCATACAAGAATGGATCACCATATGCATGGTTAATAGTAATGTGTATAGACCCATATTACCAAATTACTGAGAATGCAAGCAGACGTCCAAGGCCAAATGATAATGATGTTTTATTATATTGCACTTACGCTTAAGCACTTTATGTAGCACAAATACACACAATATCACCCAACCTGTGTGTGGTACTCATTTATCGATCTCGGAAGGATGAAAGGCTGAACTGGCCTTGCCGTGATTCAAAGTGGCAACCTGCAGATCACACACACATCACAGCTGCAAGCACTCAATCCACTGAGCTATCTTACCAGCTATAGCTATGTTACCGCTATATAATGTGCAATTACATGTCTGAACGTTCTCAAAGTCAGAAAGCAAATTACACTCTGTAGTGGATACCATTAAACTGGTAACTGAGATTGAACAGCAGGCCAGCACATCTGCAGGTCTGGTGCAAAACTGGCCACAAATCAAGCCTGCATGGATCTACTTTTTAGGCTTCATAGGATGGCAAAATACAACCCATTGGTAGGGTTCATAACTGTGTATTAAAGCATTTAGAGTAGTGCAGGGAAAGCAGCGCGCACAAACGGCATCCCATACTCTGTCACTCATTATCTCATACTTGCAAACAAACATCCTGAACAGCATGCCAGGGAGATAGGAAAGATAGACACATTACAACAAAGCATTAATTGTGGCCCAATGAAATCAAGGGCCACTGTATGTGCTATGGTGAAACATTTCTACACTGTATACAAGCTTTTAGGCACAAGGAATTTGTCAAGTGACCGAAACTTGTGATGATTGTAACAGACAACAGCAGAAGAAAACATGATTTAACTGCAACTTGCGAAAAGCAAAATACTTTGGGCCTCATCACGAGTTCGGCGGTAATGCTGGCGCTAATAGCGCTGGCACTATCTGTCCTACCGCCAAACCCCCCGGTGCTATTAGTGCCGGATCACGGGTTTGGCGGTAATGGAAGTCCCCATTCCCCACTGAGCCCATTCGGGAATGCCCCATTCCCCATTGGGCTCAATGGGGAATTTCCGCACTCATACCGCCGGCGGATTTCCCGCCGGCGGTTTCAGCGCGAATTTTCAGCAGATTTCCCCCCAGCTCAGAGCTGGGGAGAAATCTGCCGAAGCCCTGATTTGGCAGACCCTTAAATCCGGCGGTAATAGCGTTACTGCTGGATTTAAGGGTTACTGCCAAACTCGTGATGAGGCCCATAGTCCGGAATAGATGCTTATTCTACTCTAAATGCTTTTTGGACGTTTTTGTCTGCATTGTGCATTTGGGGTGTTTAAGAACATCAGTGACTCACCCCCTGAAGTGTGCCTGAAATAAACCTTTAATGAGTCTTGCTATTATTGTATGGAATTACAGAGAGACACATTTATTTGTTATTTCTATTCTTTCTTATTTAGGGTCACTGCTAAAGTTTTACTCTTGTGGAACCCCCTGTTTTTTTTAAGAGGCCTGAACAAGAAAGGCAGCCACTCTAGAAACAAAGAGCCACATTGAGCTGGCCACAAACCAGGAGCTTTCATTAAAAAAAGGGGTAGCTAGGGAGACCTCAGTGGTCGCAAGGGAGATGCCTGGTCACACCCAAATGACTTCCCTGCACTAGGGGCAGGAAAAACAAATGTGAGCTGCAGACTGAAATCAGGACCAGAAAGGAAACCTGTGAAGGAGAGATTCTCAAAAAGAGAAACATGGTAACTCCTCTCCTAAAAGTAAGAAGGTTCGGAGAAGGAGAATCGTAACTGAGAGTACATCCCGAATCCTGTGGGCTTGTGCAGCAAATCTTCTGTTGCTTTTGGTTTAGTACTTAAAGTGTGGAGCAAAGAGCGTGCCTCAGAGGATCAGAAATGTGTTTTAGGAATGTAAGGGTAAATGTTCTGGCAATATGGTTGCGTGGGCAGATTATGCAGTCATATTAAAAATACAGGCTGCACACCTTAAACTGAATTCTCCTCTTCTTGGGCAGCCAAGGTAGCAGTCAGTGTAACAAAGATGGGATCACATTTGTGGAGATGGCTATCTGCTGATTGGTGGCATCTTGCAATGAGCTGGGAAACAGGATCTCTTCGCATAGAAGGAGTTTTCATAATTCAAATTTGAGCAAACCTAGCACTACCTGATGTAGTT
This sequence comes from Ambystoma mexicanum, assembly GCF_040938575.1. Taxonomy (NCBI): domain Eukaryota; kingdom Metazoa; phylum Chordata; class Amphibia; order Caudata; family Ambystomatidae; genus Ambystoma; species Ambystoma mexicanum. The sequence goes on along the minus strand of NC_090924.1, from coordinate 845,446,578 downwards.
TGTTGGGGAGTAAAAGTCAGGTTCCACTTTAAGTTGCAGTAATTAAAGACGCTCAGTTTGAGTTTGCAGATAAATGGCACACAGCCAGGTTTTTAGAGTGGTGAGAGCAGAAATACGGGATTGGTTTTGCAGAAGGTGTCATGGGCCTAGAAATAGCACCTCAGTCTTGGATTTGAGTTGGAGTCTACTCACTGACATGATCAAGTTTGTTGGAGAAGGCTGAGAAGTCATGCTGAGGCCTGCTGGCTACAACAGTATTTGCACGTCATCTTCATGAGAGTGCTACTTAAAACCTAGGCTATTTAATATCTTCGGAAAGGAACAAGATGGACACTGAGGCAGTTGTTGGCAACTATGGGCTACTCGTCAGTCCACCATAACTGCTGATGAGCCAAAAGGGGCAAGCTGAACTTGCTACCCTCAGTCTCCTAGAGAAGACCTAGTACAGAGAGGTTCCCAGCACGGGAGCAACATCTAACCAGTCAAGCAGAAGCTTGTGATGTGTGGTATTAAAAGCCACTTTCTCTTGAATGATATGATAGGTTATTTATAACACGCTTAATACCCAGAGGTCTCTAAGCGTGGGCCCGGGGATCGAACCTGTGTGTCGTCTTGCTTCCAAGGCGAGCATGTTGCCTCTGAGCTATCCTCCCGAGAATCAACAACGCTTTCTAATTCCTGCACATATACTGTTTTGGTCTCCTTGAGTGCACGTGCGTAAATTGTTTAGTGAGTTTGTGGTGTTTTTGCATGATATGTTTTTAAGTGGCTACCTGGGCCCCTTTATGTTTTATAATTTGTAGGTCTGGCGAGAGAGAGCTTGCTCTTTGCCAGCCTATTGGTATGCACATATTCAGAGGGAGGCCAGCTGTTCCGCAGTTCCAACAGCATTCATTTTTAAGAGCCAGTAGAGCTGTGCACTTAAGGGAGAGCTTTGTGAGACACGGCTTCAAAGAGATGTTTTGTATCCCTTCTGGCTGGTACCTTAATGCATTTTCACTTTTGTGTTGCGTTACATTGCATCCAGCTTTTCCAGCGATTGAAAACACATTTGTCATGATGATAAAGCAGAAATGGATGAGAATGTTAGTCCATATTTTTCCACTGCTTTCAGAAGAATATCTGCATTTTGAGCGTGTACTAATCCCACTTCCTGCCTATAGAACTTACTCTGTACTAATAAAATACAGCACATGATATGATACATGATATTTTATTTATATCGCGCCTATACACAAGTGTTTCAAGGCGATGAGGCGAGGGAGGGGAACAGGACAACAATCTTACTAGGCCCAGTGACATTGAGATTGCACAAGTGCAGGGGAGAGAGATGGGGATAAGTTCCAGGGGAAGGGGAGGAGGAGCAAGTGCAAGACATAGGATAAGACAATGAAAACAAGAAGTGCAGCTAGCAGGTGGCAGTGCAAGGGTTAAGTGCAGAAAACAGGTGATAGATAAGTGCAAATATGAGGAGGTTGCAGGGTTAGCCACAAGTGCAGGGTTGCCAGGGGGGGCAGTGCAGGTGTGCAACTGGTAGGGCAGGAACATGGGCCCGTAGTTTCAGAGGGTAGCCAGGTGACCAGTGCAGTATCGGACAGGAGATCAGCAAGATAGCGGAAGAGAGAAGGCAGAAGCAAAGAGGAAAGTCTTGCGCTGCTTCCGGAATTGGAGATGGTTCTGCCCTAGTTTCAGAGAGGCAGAGTTCCAGAGGGAGGCGCCAGCCGAAGAGAAAGATCTGCCCCCAACACGTTGCTTGGAAAAGCGACTGACCCTCAGGGAGTTGGAGGTGGAGGAGCGAAGTGCTAGTGTAGATACTTCAGAAGAGAAAGCAGGAGATATGTTGGTCCCAGGCCCCAGCAGGCTTTGTGGACAATGCAAAGGGTCTTGAACGTGATCCTTGCAGCCACTTGAAGCCAATGGAGAGATTTCAGTGCAGGAGAGATACGATCCCTGGGCTTGAGGCCAAGGACAAGTCTCGCAGTCCTGTTCTGGATGAGTTGTAGATGAGGGAGAGTAGAGGCAGGCAGATTTAAAAGGAGGCTGTTACAGTAGTCAAGACTAGAGAGAACTAGAGCTCTAGATACAGTTAGGGGGGAAGGAGAGGAAAAGGAAGAATACCTCTGAGGAGGTGCAGTTGGTAGTTCGGCTTCCAATGGTATAGGAGCTCACTTTATAGTAAAGAGTGTGCAGAGTCCCAGAAACTGCAGTACTCTGTTGCCACACACCCAGGAATTCAGAATAGATCTGATTTGTCTTATTTTGGTCCATGTCCTGCTTGAAGATGCTTGAAGATGGGTAGGCTGAAAAGCAAAAATTAAAAAGGCGAGTGCACTGAGGAGTGAGTGGGGTGCATGCTGGTCGCCCAGGTTGCTAAGCAACCAAGTTGAATTGTTTGTGAACACCACACATGTTCTGTTCCTTCCAGAGCACAGTGCTGATTAATCATTCATTCCTTCCTACTGTGTCACCTGAAAAACGTATTCTGAAGATGAACGTCCATGCGCAATACAGGTAAGGTGAAATAAATATATGTGATATAAGTTGATATACAATTATGTATACGTTTAATATAAATATGTGTCCCGTGTGTATATGTGTCCCCAATGTAATGCAGTATGTGACTGTGTGTTTATGCCTATGGCTGTGCATATATGTGTCTGTCAGTGTGTCTGGCATTCATGCGCGTGCAATGCTTGTAGCATAGTTACCTGCATTGTGAAATGTATCGAAAGTGAAAATGAAGCAATATAGTGTGTGTGTGTGTGCATCATCAAAGTGACCTAACTTTAAGCATGGGATGCCATTCAAGACTTTGTGAGGCCTATCCAGCACACATATCCATAGTTAGCCCAATTCAGGATCTGCACCTACACAGTGCAAACGTGTAGGCATAGGCACTATTTAGTCAGGTGAACAGAAAATCGGCGCCCTGCCAACAGGTTCTGAAAATGGTGACCCAAGCCCACGTCCAAATCCAGAGACTACAGTTGGTGTCATTGAGATTTATAATTGCGGCCCATTTTTTTATGGCCACCTTGAGCCAGAACGAGTTAGGTTTTATCGTGGATCACTGATTTTATTTTCCTATCACTGATGGGCCTGTGGTGAAAAGGTGTGCACCGCCCCACTCAAAGCAACCGAGATATGCTGTGCTTTGTAGAGCTGTCCTGCAATAAGAAAACAGTACCCTTTTTTCCATGACAGGAGATGCATCTGTTTTGCTTGATAAGTGTACAGTACTGTAGTGCACACACTGTACCATACAGTGTTGTTCAAACCCTTTCTCACCATTCAGTACACAGTTGATATCTCTTCATTTTCATTTTAACAAGCCCCTGCCAAGCACCACTCTACAGTATGAGCGGTGTCTTTCAGGGTCAAAGTGGACACGCAGTATCAGTCGAAATGACGATGATATCAACTTTAAGCAGACAAGTGAGTTACTCTTCGGCTACATTTATGTATTTGATCTATTTAATTGGCATGCTTTTATATATACATGAGTAAAAAGCCCAACGGACATCAATTGCCACAATTATCTAGCCATCGCCCAGTTCTGGATGTCGACTGCCTACCTCAAACTTAACCCATGTAAGACCAAGTTCATCCTCATTGGTTTCCACGCTAAACAAGAACTTGTCCAAAAATGGTTCAATGATATGCGCTTAGAAAGATTTGATCTGCAGTTTTCGGATTCAGAAAAATCCTTAGGCTTCATCGTTGACAGCAGCCTGTCCTTCCAGAAACACATAGTCAACATGACCCGAAAGGCCTGGCTCCAAATCTCCACCCTTTGCAAAATCAAGCCCTTCATCCCTGCGCGGGACTTCAAGACAGTAGTGCAGGTGCTTATTGTCCACATGGATGGGAAAATATTCCCTCCTGTCAGGGTTCCCAGCTGCTACAGCACGTCTTATTATGGATATGTGGAGACTCAACAGAATCAACCCCTATCCTACGTAAACTACATAGTCTACCTCTACAAGACAGGATACTTTGATATCATCAAAAAAGCAGTCATGAGTAGCACACCAGCATACCTGGCATCGAAGCTCTACATATCTGGTGACACATGCTCCTCATGTAGCAAATCGGCCAACCAGCTTTATCACAACGCGTCCGGAAAGAGAGGACCGGCAAACAATCCTTCTCTCGTCATGCACCCACCCTTTGGAACACGTTCCCGGTATCGTTTCGGAACGCCCCCACAATTCTACAGTTTCGCAAATCTCTCAAGACTTTTTCAACTACACCTGACCAAAATCAAATCCCAGTGGACGCACAGACCACAACTCACAGTAATTAATGTGCTACTGTTAAAATATGCAAGACCAAGCTCTGGTTATCAACACCCTGTACAGCGCTATGCTGCTCTCGAACTAGGACCACGCTATAAAAAATAAAATGCCTTCACAGGATGAAGGACTGAGACATGAAGTGCAAAATTCTACTGCTCTCATCCCTGTGAAATGAAAATGCTGAGAACCTTTGAAGATCATGTTTTTTTTGTTTATATAATTTTACCTTGAACTGTGTTTCGGCTAGGACATGGCTGTCCACACCAGGGTTCCTTACAGCCAGGGACACCTCATGGACACTCCCTGAGCTTTTTCAGTGTGATGTGATGTAAGGAACTCATGGTGGCAACAGTAAAGACAGACACAAGTGATCATAGGTCAAGGGTGTTTATTAAACTGTATATGCAGATTGGAAACACGCCTAATCTAAACCTAAATCTAAGATGGGAGCAAGCTACGACCATCAAATAATAATAAGACAGTCCTAGTGGCATCTTGTCAAATAAAAGGGCCTATTCTAAAAAACCCTTTTGCCAAATCTTACAATTAAATACAAAAAGAGTGTGGGATAGGATTCACAAGAAAGAAAGAAGTGTTTACAAATGATAAGTCAGGATGTGGTAGCCGCAGTCTCCCTTCTGCAGTTTTGAGCACGGGACAATGCGGGACTCCAGAGCCACAGCACACTCTTGAGCTTTCCCAACACAAGATAACAGTTTGTTCTCAGGTATCGGGACCTTTGATGGTTGTGTCTTTTTTTTTTTAAAGTCTCTTGCCTCCGATGACCTGATGTGTTCAAAATTACCAAACAAAAAGTTCCCTTCCAATGTACGTTGGTTGATGGATTTTCACTCCTGGATCCCTCTCTTCCGTGCTCAGATCAACAAAAAATTCCTTGCAATATCAGGACTTCAGTGGTTAGATGTATTGCTTCCGAGGGCCTGGTATGTTCAAAATTATAAACAAAAGTTCTTTTCTGATTGTACTTGGGTGATGATTCTTCACCCCTGTGTCCCCCTCTTCTGGGCTCAGACCCTGGTTGAATATCAGCCTCCCTTTGCTGGGTTCACTCTGACTTGTATTGAAAAGATTTCTCAGTTGCATTCACATGTTGGCATGGTGATGGCTTTTCACCACAGATCCCCATCTTCCGGGCTCAGACCCTTTGCGACTGTTTGTCTCCCTCCGTCAGTTTTACTACAGCTTTTGATGGTGGATGATAGCTTTTCACCCCTGGGTCCCCTGCTTCCGGGCTCAGACCCCTCTCGAATGTTAGCCTCCCTCTGTCGGGTTCACTACAGCTTTTCCCAAAAGATCCTACCTGTGTCATTCACAAGTTTACCTGTCTTTTTAAACAGTTCACTGTGGACATCCCTCCATCGGGTTCACTCTTGCCAACTTTGGTTAATCACACAGTTATTTCTCTTTTCTCACAATGCGGGATTCATCTCCCTTAGCTTTCCAATTACTTGCAGGTCAAAGACTTTCAGGTTTAGCTAGACCCCTGTATGACCACTTTGACCTTTTCCTTGCGGCTCTCCTAGGGTCTTCTGGTACCGGTAGTTTCAACAAATATGTGATCAACCAGAGCCTCTCCATTGAGCAACCACGTGATGCCGGACCCCTCTGCAGCTGGTTTTCCCTTAATGTTAACAGTTTTTGAACTTCCCTTAATTTGCCATTTGCGACTTTCGTTCAACGCAGTTTGGTTTCTTATTGGCTCTCCCCTCGGCTCACTGGCTGTGATGAACCACTTGGATTTTCTTGTCTCGGGAGTTAAGGCCGGTACCACGGTAGCAAGCGTCTCTCCCTGTTCTGATTATCAGTGTAGTCGTGCTCCATGTACCGTTGACATCTGCTGCAACACACGCTGGATATTGTTTGCAGTCTTACGATAGGTTCACCTGAAAGTTATTATTTGAAGCAAAAGTAGAAACTGAATTGCAACACTTTTGGAAACATCATATTTCAGGGTGTGTGATCTGCAGTGCCAGTATTTTCTACGGTGTGTGTTGGAAAACGATCAGTGGGTGGAAGAATTGCAGCACAGCATAAAAATGTGATCTTGGACAAATGGTATTTATTCTGAGGAGATGTGTTCTGCATGAATGCTTACTTTCCATAATAAAGATATCATTATTTAATGCCTACTATATGGAGTAGCAAGCTTTATTGTCTTTTCTTAAAAAAATAATACATTTGTTTTTATTAGCATTTGAACATGTATCAACATTAACAATCCCCATCCCTACGCGCCACTCCCGCCCCTGTCCACCCCTCCCCCAAACCCTTCCCCGGATTGCTGCAAAGCATATCGTCCAATGTCTCAAATAGAGTATTTGTATTTTTTGTATTTTTATTATACTTTATATAGCGCCTTTGTCCAAAGCGCTTTACATAGAAAAAAACAATGGTACATAAAAATCAGTAGTGCAAATCAACATTCAGATACTGCTGGTAACAGTCAATCAAGGACAATGAAGCAGGTGAGTTTTTAGAGAACAACAGAACAGAGAGTAAGAAGTAATGGAAGGGAGAGACAAAGGGAGCACGTTCCAATGAAGAGGAGGAAGGAGCTGAAAAGAACAAAAGCGGAAGTGAGCACAGGGGTAACGGGGAACATTCAGCCTGAAAAGAACAGAAAAAGTGAGAGGGAGTATAGAATGAGAGACGAGAAGCAAGATAGTCAGGGGCAAGCCCACAGAGAGATTTAAAAACTAAACAAAGAAAGTTCAATTTAAGTTGAGAATGGAAAGACAACCAACCAAGAGTGGCAAGAGAAGAAGACATCGAGTCCCGTTAAGAAAGAAGACAAAGTGACCGAATAGAAGCGTGGTAGATTGATTTATGCGGAGTGAGATGTGAGCAGGGAAGGACAAAGAACATGACAGAACAATAAAATAGTCGAGAAAAGATTAGTGAAGAGATGAGAAGTTTCGTAGCATGGAAGGTGAGAAAAGGGCAGAGTGAGATGTAAGAGAAATATGGTAGGCAAAGGAAAGATTTGAATCGAAGTGAAGACCAAGGTTACACGCAGTGGGAGAGATAGATATAATAGAGGGAAGAAAAGAAATAGAAGAAGGAGGGCAATGTGGAGGGAGAGTGTTAGCCAGAAAGAATAAGACTTCAGTCTTTCTGGCATTTAAAGTAAGAAAATGGGAGGCCATTCAAGATTTGATAGCAGAAAGACATGTTGAAAGAGTGTGATGAATATCAGGAGTTAATGATGAGAAAGATAGAAAGAGCTGAGTATCATCAGCATAGAAGTGATACGATAGTCCAAAAGAAGAAATTATAGGAGCAAGAAGTGAGTATACATCAGGGCCAAAATCTATAAAACATCCAACAGACGGATTCTTTAGGGGCACCATTATTCTCAATAGTCCTTGTGCAAGAAGTCCAGAACTATGTGCCAATCATCCTTAAATTTGGCATAATCTCCCTGAATAGTGTAGGTCACACAGTCTAGTGTAGTGACACATTTTTGCTATCCATTCTTGTTCAGTTTGGATCACATCTTGTTTCCATTTTTGCGCTATCAAGCAGAGAGCGGCTACACTCAAAAATCATATATGCTTTCCTCTGAGGTTTAGTCGAGAGTATTACCAATATCACCCAGACCCAGAAAAGCTTCCCCACACTCTATAAATAGCTTTAATTGCACCATTAACAGAGTCTCAAAATGGTTTTAGTATCCACCAAACATGTAGCCATGTGCCTACCTCCTTGCAACTTCGCCAACATGCACTAGATGTCTAGGGGTAGAATGTATGCAGTTTCTCCTGAGTTAAATACCACTGTACTAACACCCTAGTCCACATTTTCCAGATCTGTAGCCACCTTATTCGTTTTGGGATCCTCTGCCACAGTTCCCACCATTGTTCCTCAGAGATTGGGACGGGCAATACGTTTGCCCATTGTTTCATGTAGGACCATTGTGTCTGGGCCACTGGTAGGGAAACTATTTTATACAATTTACTTATCTGGTGATCTCCAGAGTTTTTCAGTAAGTATTTTTCCAGTGGTGTGAGTTCCCTAGTTATAGATTGTTTCATGCTCCTGGCTAGTAACCAGTGCCTCAACTGTGCACATCAGAGCCTATCCTCCTCCTGCAACCGTATGGATTGTTTGCATTTGCATGACCTCCTGCCATCATATCCCTCACTCGCCGACAGTCTACTTCTTCCCACCTGATGAACACACTTTTCTCAAACCCCAGAGTGAATTGGTGATTACGCAGTAAGGGAGTAAAGGGGACGTGAAGAGGAAGTGCCAAGCACGATTCGCACTCCAGCCACCCCTTTTGAAGTACCAGGAACATTCACGCCGAAATATGTGATGTATGATGAGCCAATAAACCAGCAGAGAGCCAGTACCTATCAGAATAACAGCACCTATTGAAGTACCGACACCTAAGAAAACCTGGACAGTAAGGTACTCATTGAGAAAACCATATCGACAAGTGAGACAGAATGACGATTGTCAGAAGGTAATACCTGAAGAAGCTAAGAAGATACTGAAGGAAGACGAATGGTGACGTCATGAGACCCGGACTGACGCACATATAGAAGATATAATGACCTGACAATTATGACAAAAGAGATGAAATACCATGAATAGGTGACATCCTGAGCCGAAAGTGAAACCATTGATGTCAAGATGTCAGAAGCTTATGCCATATGCACAATGAAGATATTCAGTTAGTTTAAACGTGTACAGATGCAAGAATCCGCAAGAAGCCAAGAAATCATGGGGCTTGCTTATGCTTAGTAGTAAGATAGATTGTGGCAAGCGCCACCTATATATATATCTACCTCAAAAGAGCACTTTATATAAGTATACTTCCACTACACACAAGAGTAGAATCAACCAAAGGTTACTAAAGGTATCAAGAGGAGAGTTTTGCAGCAAACAAATCAAGAATTAAAGACGGAGAGAAACTCAGACGAAGGTAACCATGCCAAGAAGCCAAGGACGTATCAGCTGGAATAGGCAAACAGTAGATAAAATTTAAAGAGAAAGAAGAACAGAGTATCCTGTTCAGGGAAGATCAAGATAAGCCACAGATGGCAGATGACTGGCAGAATTAAATCAAATACACGAAATTGCAAATTGCTGATTTCACAGTGTCGGCATCACATGACCAGGCAAGCAGAAAGGGATGAAACTTTCACACCTACGCATGGACATTTGCCATAGACAGATGACCTTAACTTTCCCAGACCAAGAAGCAGACTTGAGGCCAACTACAAAGAAATAATTGACACATGATCACTGAGGTGATGATTGATTGTAACAATAATTGGAGGGAAGCTGGGGTACAGACAAACTCCCTGCACCTGCCCGGCCATTCTGCACACTGCTCAGCGCAAGTGGAAAAGTATCAGTGGGGTTGATGCCAACCCAATCATAGTGGACCATGTAATCTAGGGTCCTATTGTTAATAGAACCAATGAGACGTTGTACTTTTAGTGATCTTTACAGTAGTCGTTTTGAAGGAAGGGCTTAGTTGCCCCACCTAACATTGTTTATCCAATTCCCTCTCCCCGTTACCTTATACAGATATAGTACCTATATTAAAGTTACCTTCCTAGAACCAATCAAGTTGCATGCTAAGTTTTAAGAGTTACACATCAGTGATGATGAGTTTTTGGTATAAATGTTATGTCTTTTTTAAAATTAATTGGAGTTGAAGCGAGAAGGAAGATCGAACGATTGCTGATATTCATTGAACTTTTTGTACTTGTCATTAAGCGGACTCCCTTTGCCAAACTATTGAGTTGTCATTATTGATTTGATGCTAGTGTACGAATCTGCATCCCCATTGATCTCAAGGGTGTTGCTGCTCATCTTAAAGTGCTGTTTGGAAACCTCCAGTCCTATGGGCCGGCTGGGGTCCATCCTGCGCACTTGGTAGCAGAGATGAATGGTTTCGATTAGAATCGATTAGATAAGACACCCATTGGCCGTCGACATAATTAACTCTGGGTCCTATGCAATATCACGGGTCCTTTGCCATCCGGCTGAGTAAAACGAGAAGCTCCCCATAGATAGTGGTTAGTCTAAGGAAAAACCCTGCAGTTTAAGTCTGAAGGAACATTTGCTTTCCCCCAAAAATCCCTTCCCACTTCTACGAGCAACTGATCAGACGAGCGGCACAGAGAGGCGGTAATGAAAGTGGTGATCCCGAGTATCCGGAGAGGAAAAAATTGCGAACGGTCAGTGAAAAAGACTGAATGCTTTGGCAAAAAGTTGCATGCCTTAGAACAAGTAAAGGGAAGGTAACGGAGGGAGGAGGGATTAAATCAACAACAGAGTAAGTGTATAATGTATATATAAGGGGAAAATATTGACTCGATGGTGGCCGAGCAATAGAGAGGGATACCTGGAGAATAACCGAGAGAGGAGTATACGCCCAGATACCTGGGTTTTAATAGAGCGCTAGAAGAAGCCTTCATTTAAAGTCCTGAAGTAATAGGATGACGAAGGAGACCAGAATCGATTAAAGGTGAACTGAAAGAAATGGGCTTACATTCCATGTCGGAATAACTATAGGGGCAGAATGCATCTGAGGAAGCAGATGGCATGACATTTATATGTAGCTGGCCGGTGGCTGTCTAGACTGTCTAGTCTGTCATGTCTGTCTTGTCTGTCTTGTGTTTTTCTTTTTTCTGACATCACAAGGTAAGAACATTTTGGGGGAAAATAGCATGAAAATTGTGCGATTGAATAGACTAAATGTTGTATGAAATGGATTGATGGTTTTTGTTTGAAAAAATATAAGTAACATTTTTTGGGAAAAACAGGATTTGAGCTTGCAACGATTGGTGCTCGCTCATATTGTTGACCTTGTTTGTGAAACGTAAAGCATAACAAAGTGTTATATAAGGAGAGGATAAACAGGTTTAAGCATGGAAGACGTTACCCGATTGGTACACTTGTGCAAACAGTTGCCAAAACATGCACCTAAAATGAAGCAGTACAGTGCAGAATGGGTTAAAGTAACCGCAAACAAAATGTTTATGCAATGGCCCCAAGGTGGCTCGCTATCTAAAACAGTCCTGCAACACATGATGAAATATTTGCATGCCACGTATACTGGCAAAAAGTTAGACAAGCGCCTAGCTAGTTTAGAGATTTTGAAGATGTTCCAAGAGGAAAAGGGGAGGAGCAGCTGGTAGATTGGATACTTAACATATGCATAGCGGTGGGGTGAAATGCCTTCTGCGCCACCCACCCCGCCTGAAACAAAAAAACAAAGCCAGTAAAGACGAAGGATTGTACCCATTAAGGGAGCTTAAAGCAGCCACCGGATATAGCAACCCGTCATATGAGTCGCCTACGCAAAGTAGTGATGAAAGCCCAGAGAAAAACAGAGAAAGAGATATTGCCTTCAAAGTCCTGAAGGACAAGGAGAGACTTGAAAAGGAAAAAGGAGATTAAGCACAAGCAAGTACATCTCTAGATATGGGTAGAGAGTGAAAGAGTTGGAAAGGAGATGAGGACAGGACTGATGAGATGGCATTCACACAGAACGCATGCATGGGAGGTCAGATTTTATTGAAACTCGATGGTAAAGGCATTGAGGACACGAGACAAAAGGGAGAGCCAGATGAATTAAAAAGGAAAGAGAAGGAAAAGGAAAACCGATTGAGAGATGAAGGAACTAACAAAAAAGATAGACAGAAACGATAGCAGTTATATCATGAGGAGCAAGAAAGAAAACGTGATCATAAGCAGAGAACAGCAGATGATCAGGACAGGCAGGAACAAAGCAGAATAGAAGAAGAAGAAGAAAAAATATGGGAGGAAAAAATAAAAAGACGAAGGGATGAGAAAATACAAAGGGCAAATGAACGAGGAGATGCAAGGAAACAAGAAGAAGATAGGGTCAGAGAGGAAGCGAGGAGGTGCAGAGAATTTGATGATGACAAGGAACGCAAACGAAGACAGAGAGCATGGGATCTTGAATATCTGGAAAGAGAGGTGAAAAACCTGATCCAGTAGTAGACTGGGAAGACATAGAAGAATTCTTTCCTGAGTACGATTCAGTAAGAGACACATCTAGGGCAAATATGCAAGATGACCTCGACACCAGAAGCATCGGAGAGACGATCGATAGAATATATGATGAAATGGGGCTAGAACAGATACCCCAAGGGCAAGGAGAGGACGAGCGTCTTGAGAGCACTCAGTTGTACGACACTGAGGACGCCTCCCGAAGTAGCAGAAATAGAGATCTGTCCCTAGATAGGTTGATGCTAACCAGAAATGAGGAGGATGAGAGAAGTTGCATGAATTGGGCACAGATAATATCGGACGCAGAAAGAGAAGAATGTGAAGAAAGAGAAGACGAGAGAAGATGCAGAAAACGCTTCTCTAGAGGAAAGGGAATATGATGGTCAGCTTCTAGTGGATCTGCACCAAAGACATCAGAGTCAGCCACACAATCAGACCGACACTAAGGAGTATTTTACGGTCAGAGGGGGTTGTCTCCACCACCCTATTTGAGTAGACTAAGGACATTGCCAGGTAGACGGCGATGCAGGAATATTACCCCTGCAGTGGATAGAAAAATTATGAGAGAGGGAAAGGAGTGCCATGTGTCACAATTCCCGTTACTCGAAAAAGGAGGAACGAGACCACAATATATACCATGGCCGCACATGGATCGAGAAAATATAACAAATAAGCTTCCAATGTTGACATCAGGAGCCGGAAAATGGATACATGAGTTAGAAGAAATGATGGGAGGGAACACGTTAGCTATCAGGGATATTAAGGGTCTTTTAATCGCCATACTTGGTGATAGAGCTGACGATGTGTGAACACGTGCAGGTTACCCTGGAGTGACTGCAGTTAATATTGCACATGATAGCGCGCCATTTAATAATTGAAGAACTGCAGTATGGAAAAGCATTACAAGTGCTATACCTGGATACTTCAGACATGGAAGCTATAATGACCTGTAAAACGAAGGAATAGGATGATCCTTTGCTTTACATTTAGAATTTCCAAGATGCCTGGGTGCTGGAAACTCGTGAATTTTGGGGGGAAATCCATACCCGTGTTTTACTATATATTATGCCAAGGGCTGCCAGAACAGGTGCAGACGCAGCTCAAGAAATTGGTAGTAATAGAGGCCAAACCGTGGTCTGAAATACAGTTGACCATAGCGCACTGTTGCAGGCTGCTGCAAGAGAAAAATCGCAAAAAAGAGGCTGCACGAAAAGATGAAAAGACAAAATCAGTGCAGAAGAAATTGTTAAAATATGCCATTGAAGGGGCAATGATCACTAACACAGACTGATCAAACATGCAGCAGGTCAATACCAAAAAGCAGTTTGATCAAGGCAATAAAGGGTTTTACCCAAGATGGAGAGGCTTTCGAGGAAGAGGATGGCAGAGTAATCAGGGATGTTTTCAAGGTAATCAGGGATGTTTTCAAAACATGCAAAATGGCAATCAGGATATGTCAAACGGGCAAATAATCAGACCACTGCCAATATGTTGGACGTGTGGGATGACAGGGCATCTCGCACGCACATGCAGAAGTCAAGGCATGGTGCAAAACGACCAAGGTACAAGAGTAGGGATGGTGAATCCACCTGTGTTGTTACAGCAGGGTAGAAATGGGGTTGCACAAAATCACACGGTGCAGCAGCAAGCCCCGGGAGCACAGCAAAGTTTTCAATATCAGAATATGAGAAATTTTCGCAAGGACAGTCTCAACAGTCACTGATGCAACTGTTACAAACAACAAGTACAGGGCAGGTACTGAATTCTGGAATACAAAATGACACTGGTGATGGAGGAAGTCCTTTCACTCAACATGGGACAAAGTTATATATGGACTAGGACAGCTCACTGGGAAACCTGATGTGTTCTATCCTATCAGTGACACCAAACCCTCACGAGGAACCAAGGGTAGATGTCCTTATAGGGGATAAAGAGTATTCTTTCTTAGTTGACACAGGTGCAACATGTTCGTGTGTACGTGAAGGCAAGTTTTCTTTGTCCGGCAATGCCATAAATACTCAGGGCTTCACCGGAGCAACAAGTCATTTTCCTTTTACAAAAGAACTTCCAGTTTCCATAGGCGAATGTGACATGAATGTGCCAATGCTGTATTCAAGGCAAACCCCAATAAATATATTGGGACGAGACCTAATGGCGAAGTTAAACATGACAATCTCATTCACGGAGCAGGGCGTAGTATGTTCAACTCCAGGAATGCATTATTTGAACGTATGCGAAATGATTAGAGCATACATAGGACAAACGGCTATGAGAGCTGTTCCATTGGAACCAGAAATATTTGCGTATGGAGTGCGTCTATTAATGTCATGGCTACAAGGCCTTACAGACAAACCAATGAGAAGCCCATATGAGTTTCTATTTAGGCCAAGAATACCTATGCATGAGGAAAATGGACGAATGTTTCCCTTGTTAATACAAACAACCATAGTATAAGGAAAAATGGTGTTGTTAGATGTTTATGATGATGAAGGCAGACAATGGTGCACATAATTGCCATTGGGGAAGGATACAGATTGACTGATGTCACTGATGACGATCTGTTTGAAGAGCAAACAGGTGTAAATGAAACGACAGTTGAGGTGAATTTCATTTATTGGGTGAAAATGATCAAAAGAGAAGTGCCCCAGAGGATGATGCTTGCACAGAAACGTCCTGAATATTTTGATGACGACATGGCAAAGGTGCCTGTCTCAGTGTGGACTACAGTCCCTTATGACGTAGACTTGCTGAAAGGAGTCGGATAAGTAAAGCTTAAATTTAAACCAGGAGCAATTGTATCAAACGCACGACAGTATCCCATGTCTAGGGAAGCAGATGAAGGGATTTTTAAACCAATTTCTGCTATTATGGAGCAGGGCATTTTAGTGACGTCAGCGTCATCATTTAATACTGCAGTTTACCCTATCAAAGGGAGGGTCTTGGCGTTTAATCCAGGATTTAAGAACAATAAGTGATATTGTAGAGGCTGAGTTCCTTCTAGTCCCTAACCCGCCCACAATCCTATGTAATATACCCGTTGAGGCAAAGTATTTACGGTGATTGACTTGAAAAAACTATTTTTCTCAATCTCATTGCACAAAGACTCACAAGATTTGACATCATTCATATTCAGACAAGTGTGTCTGAAAAGTATAAGGTTACCTCAGGGGTACTGCAAGTTTCCTACGATTTTCAACAGAGTACTGCAGATGGACTTAAGCAATAGTGCATTAGAGAGTGTTGTCTTGCAATATGTGGATGACATCTTAATTTGCAGCATGACAGAGGAAATGTGCAGACACGATTCTATTAAGCTATTGACTGGATTGTCTGAGAAAGGATATGAAGTTGACAAAGAAAAGTTACAGTATTGTCCACAAGAAGTGCTGTACATAGGCCAGCTAATCTCACATGAGTGGAAAAGGGTTACCCCTGAAAGGGCTGAAGTTATATTAAACACAGGCAAGCCACACACGATAAAACAAATGCAGATTTTTCTAGGATTATGCAATTATGTAAGGGCATGGGTCTTTGACTACAGCTCCTATACCAAGCCCTTGTTACAAGCCCTAAAGAAAGCACAGGTGACAAAAGAAAAGATTGTGTGGAACAAGACCATGGAAGAAGGGTTTGTTGAACTAAAAAAGGCCATTTGCACGGCACCTGTTTTAGGGATTCCCAATTATGCAGAGGAATTCTACCTGTTTTCACACACAAATGGCAGTGTTATGACAGCAGTATTCAAACAGAGAACCACGTTGGGGTACAAGCCCCTGGCATACTACAGTGTGAATTTGGACCCAGTAATGAGAGGTCACTTCCCGTGCGAACAAAGTTTAGCTGCCGCGGCGTTCACCATGGAGAAAGCTACAATCATTGTGATGGGATGTTCATGACGTTGTTCGTCGAGCACGCATTATTTGCCATTCTAGAAAAACCAAAAGGCACATTGACATCTCAGAGAGCTTCGGCGTATGAAGTGATCATATCAAATCCATCGATTAAAATAATTTGATGTAAGGTAGTGAACTCAGCTATGTTTATAGCAGAGCCAGTCACTGAAGGAGAGCCAATCCATGACTGCGCGAACTATGAAGAATTTTATGATGAGATTCCCAGAGTGAACGAAAATGCATTGGCAGAAGGAGAAATCGTCTGTGTTGATGGTTCTTCGAGAATCGATCAAAATGATGGCAGAGATATACAGGCACCGCTATGATGAAGCACATGGCAAATGGAGAATGTCCAGCACTCATTAGTGCACGATTACCATCTCTTTATTCAGCACAAGCTGCAGAATTATTGGCATTGATAATCGCACTCGAGAACCACGCAGACCAGGAAGTGACGGTGTACAGTGACTCCGCCTATGTGACATCGACAGTGCACGCAGCCCTAGTGCGCTAGAAAGCGAGGGGCTACCTCTGAGCAGATGGCATGCCAGTGTAACACGCAGCCTTATTGGACAGGCTTGAAGGGGCCCCTGAGGGACCCTCGGATGTGGAAACAAGGCACAATCACCACACACGAACTGATATTCAGACACAAGGTTGTATTCCCAAAATCTAGGGTTTATTGCAAAACAAATAGTCCCAGTTGGCCAAATGGTCCCATGCCCCGCGACGTGTGTCTAACAGTCCTCAGGGGACGCAAGAGAACGAAAATTGTACATCAGTTACATATATACAAAATGAGCATCTTATAATCAGTAATGACACATTCGATGCTGCCCCTAATTCATTCCCTTTGAATTGGAGGCAATGATTGACCATGGTGACGAATATGACACCTCACACCACCATATTTAGTAACAGTTTGCAATCTCGAATTTACAGACACCATTCTTTATTTGAGAGAACACAGCGCTTCTGTTTTCATGGGCAAGCTGCGCGTAGGGGACTGGCACATTCCAGGCCTCACTATCTCCTTGTTTCCATTCACGCTCTAGAGGTCAGCTTGCTCCCTGGGGCCTCACAGTGCTCAGAAAGGGGGGCCGTAAGAAGAGCATAATTCAAACCTTTTAATATTAGTTTTGTACATTGCGATTCTTTTACAGAGACTCACTGGCATCCGTGTACTGATTAAAATGCCTTGCTCCTTGCCTTCAAGGATATGTGTGGGAGGGAACCGGGCATTTCTGTCTGGCTCTCCAGCGTAATGTTTCAACATGTCTTTAGGAACCTTGGACCATTGAAGCAAAATAATATCTACAGCAAAGCAGTTTTACATGAGGCAAAGTGGCAAACGTTAGAGAGAGCAGAGAGAGAAAACAAAATGGCGATTCTGGTCATCTTAAAATGGCCGCACACTAGTTGAGCTAATAGGTACGTAATGACTAATGAGCATATATTCTTAACACTTTAAATGAGGCGGTTGGTCTTCGGCCAACCAATTATCATGCATTACCTTCCGTTCGAGGGGTGTCTAGTTTTTCTAGACTGACAAACCCTCCTCTTGGCCGTATGCCAAACGCCTCATCCATACATTGCATCTTCTTCCGACCAAGTGTTTAGATTAGACTCGGAATCTGATTCGAACTCTGACTCACATTCACTCATTGTCCTCCTTATTATTTTCAATATCGATTGCCATGAATTCTTTAATGTTTTCGGATTCATTACTATTGTGTTTGGTCTAATAATATTTTTTCGTTCTACCATTTGTACACATTCCTCTCTAATTTCAGTGCATACTATGGGGAGACAATGTATGCAACAACAACATGTCACGAATATTCCCAGAATTGCTACTAAGATTGCAAATAGCTTCCATCCCCAGGACCGCAACACTTCCCAGAACCAGGAGCTTATGTCCAATTCCCAGCCTCCTTCAGGGGGGGTGAATATCAGAGCTTAATACATGCAATTTTCTTATCGCTTCGAAAATTGTGGGGTAGGAGTCACTTAAAAATACGCAACACGCTGATCCCACAATTTTGCAAACACTGCTGCGATCAACTAAGATTATATCAAGGGCCATTCTATTCTGTAGTGACATCAATCTAATTCCTTTTTCCTCAAGAGTCATGTTATATAATATGTCGGTTGTTCCATTTATTGTCTCTTCTAATATTCTGGACAGTCGTCTTATATTGTAAGACTTTATTGCTTGGTCCCAAAATGGTATAAATGATTTCGCTATATCTTCTACAATCAACCTGTCCTCAATATTCCGGCGAGGTCGTGACCTGGTCAATTTGGCTATATCTGCTGTTTTTGAAAGAAACACCCCAGGAAATTGAAAACCTAAATAACAAGTACCTCCCCAATTTCTAGGTAACCAAGCATATGCTTTTTCCCCACATATAAAGTACACAGGATCTCCCACATATATTGGTTCCACTTCTTTATCAAGGAATGCTATATTTTTCATCTAGTGAATGTCCCCACCTGAAAAGAGCCCTTTTTCTGTAAACAAAAAGGGAGATAACGTGGATTATAATTTACTGTATAGGAAGGGGGCGTCGAATCCTTGTTTCCTTGTTTCCTTCTGGGTTCATGTGAAATGTGATCACAGATGATTTATAGGGCACAGACAATCTATTCTGTGGCATTATTGCTGGTGTAATTAATCGTGTTTTATGGAATATGGAGCAACCCACCGGTTTCATAAACACTTTCGCGAATTCATTCATGTTTGTTTTATCTATTTGACCAGTTTCACTTCCGTTCCATTTCCCATAATATAATGCACTCAGAGAGGCATAGCATGCAGAAGTCAATGGCAGGGGCTGTACATACCATCCTATTCCCTTACCACCATGCTGGGGCATGTGGGCACAAACCCAACAGTTGTTTTTTCTTAGTATTGAGTGTGTCATGTTCATTATCAATAGTAATGTGTTGTTCCCATACCCTTCCCTATGTCTCTCTTCCATTGGGGACAAGGTATAGGAAATCACATGAACTGGGCTTTCCGTCGTGGAAATGTTCACAATAGGCAAGAGTACCTCTAGAGGGTGCATTTCCTCCAGGTACCATAATACTGATACAGTCAATATTGGGGCTAGTATACTAATTATACACATTATTATTGTTAGACCCAGCATACAATTCTTTCGACTATGTCCTTTTTTCACCTTTCTATGTACTGCGTTTAACTCATTATCAGCATTGGTGCAGGAGGGGACGTTTGCTGGTTCCAGCATCTTCTCTCGTCCTTCTTCTTCTGCCGTGCTCATCGTGGATATCTCCTGTCGATGCGCTTCTTGGAATGTTAGAGCGTTCGATAAATGTCTACAGTCTTTCCATGCCAGTTCTTATCAGCCTGGATTGCTTAGACGCTTGGCAAGATCTCCGTGCATTCACACATTGCTCTAGAGTTTCAGAGCAGTTGCCTTTGTACCATGTGCGCCCCGCTTGTCCGCTCGGGTTCCGGACACATGGATTTAGCACCGAGGAGTTGCGTTTGTTGAGCTGTCTGGCTTGCACAACCCCACGCCACTCTCCTCTAGGCTTCCGGTTCCTACTTCATCCGAGAATAGGAAACAGAGGCGATAAAACCACAAAAAGATGAAGATGCGATCACTCCTTTTTTCTGCTCCGCAGATTATACCGATTTGCTCCCGGTATCGTGTGATCAACAAATAGTGTGGGTGCACTTCCGGTCTCAAGCTTGGTGTCAGCTGAGGCACAATGGCAGATGATGATGGGTGCCCAGGCGACGATGCAGGCTGTGGCACAACGGAAGATGGTGGGCGCCACAGAGGTATGCGCTTGATGTCAGTCAGCAGTGATGCAGAATCTGCTGGACAACATTGGGACACTCTTTGCCCTTCCTCCTTTATGGCAATCTCATCAGGCTTTATTTCAGGATCAGGCAGTTTCTGTGGCAAAGAACTGACAATTATATTTATTGTTTCTGGAACCGCTGTCTCTTTCTGGTCGTTCTCCCGATCAGCCAAAGTGTCAAGTAGTGGTGGGACTTTCTTGGCGTGCGTGCGTGACATGTATCCACGCCTTTCGTCCATCCACTCGTATTGCCGTCTGCGTAGTCAGGAGGATCTGGTAGGGCCCATGCCACCTGGGTGCTAACAATGTTTTCCGTTCAAAATTTTTCACTAGCACCCAGTTTCCTGGATCCAATGCCTGTCCTGGGCAAGTGTATTTGATAGGCAGCGACTGCTGCAACTGCTGATGAATCAAACGCAGTTTTTGCATTAGCAGCTCACAATAAATGCTAAGTACAGGATATTCCACTTCCCTCAGCCTTTTTGCCTGAGGTGCACACCAAACATTTGCCGGTCTCCCCATGATAATTTCGTACGGGGAGAGCCCAGTTCTCGCCTGCACAGATATTCGCATACACAATAACGCTATTAGCAATGCATCTACCAACTTAGCTTGCTTCCTGCACAGATCTTGCAAATCTTGGACTTCAAGATTCCGTTGTGGCGTTCAATAAGACCGGCCAACATCGGGTGTCTCGAACAATGGAATCGCTTATCAATCTGTAAACCTGTGCAAATTTGCAGTATTACTGCACCTAGAAAATGCAGAACATTGTCTGAACATATGACACGGGGCAGACCAAAGCGAGAGAAATACTCTTTCAGCATTACTTTTGTCGTGCTCTCCCACCTTGCATGTCACTTTTTTATGTGCTTCACACTTTACTATCGCCAAGTGCTTTGGACACGTAAGTGCAGAGAGCAATCGTACAATCAAAGGACCATGTTGGATTTTAGCCCCATGCGATGTTAGAAAACCTCTCTCGGCCCAAATTATGAACCACGCCAAAGGCGTATTGGCTGTCAGTGTATATGTTCACATTTAGATTTTCAGAAATCTCACAGGCTCTTTTAAGGCAAGTATTTCCGCAGCTTGGGCGGAGTTGTAGGGAATTCTTTTACTCTCTACAATTCTACAATGCTTTTAACGTGGTGATGACATATGCAGCAGTAGATGTGCCGTCAGGTAACTTAAAACAAGAACCGTCACAAAACAGTTCTCCATCTGGTTCTTTTAGTGGAGTATCATTTAAATCAATTCTCCCTTTTGTTTCTTCCTCAGTAACCATTAAACAATCATGGGGGGGTGATTCATTTCCACCAATGTCTTCCTCGGGCATTGGCATCAATTCTGCTGGATTCAAAGCGCTACACCTCATAATTTGAATGTGGGGTGCGAACAACACTATTTCATATCTAGTTAATCTAGCAGAGGTGAGGTGTTGCGTCTGCGTTCTATTGAGTAGAACGTCTATGGCATGTGGCACCATCAAAATTAAAGTGTGCCCCAATATCATCCCTTCTGTTTGTTTCACTGATGCAGCAGCCGCTGCAACAGCTCGCAAACATCGTGGTAGTGCGCGCGCTACAGGGTCCAGCGCAGAAGAAAAATAACCGCACGGCCTATTTCTTCCACCTTGTTCCTGCGTTAAAACAGATAACGCGCAGCCTTCATTCTCATGCACAAACAACCTAAAAACCTTTTTATAATTTGGCGTGCCCAAAACTGGAGCAGAACACAGCCCAGTTTTAAGCAAATCAAATGCTTTCTGACATTCTTCATTCCACTGCAACGGCATCACTACATCCTTCTTTGTCAACTCCACCAATGGCTTCACAATTAATGCAAAATTCATAATCCACTGACGACAATAAGAAGCCATGCCAATTATAGCTCTAACTCCTTTCTATGTCTTTGGAATAGGCATACCAGAAATGCTCTCTATTCTCTCCGGCCTTAGTCTTCTCCCTTCTTTTGAGACTAGGTAACCCAAATAAGCTACCTCCTTCTGACAATACTGAACTTTCTTTAAGCTTGCTTTATGGCCATGCGCAGCTAGATGAGTCAACAACAAGACAGTACCTTTTTTTACAAATCTCTTCGGTGTCAGCAGCAATTAATAGGTCGTCAATGTACTGGAGCAATACACAACCTGTCGGAAGTTCTAACATGTCTAGCTGTTCTTTTAATGCTCTACTGTATATACTCGGACTTTCAGTGTAGCCTTGTGGAATGCGTGTGAATGTGAATGATCGCCCTCGTAACGTGAAGGCGAACAAATATCTGCTTTCCTTGTGTACTGGAATGCTGAAGAAAGCATTCTTCAAATCAATAACACTAAAGTATTCTGATGAAGCAGGAATCATTGTCAAAATTGTGGCAACATCTGGAACTAACGGGAATTGGGGATCTACTACTTTGTTTAATGCACGCAAATCAATTATGAAACGGTACGGTACCTCATTACCCCCTTTCTTATACACTGGAAGAATGGGGCTGTTGCATGTGCTGCCTGTAATCTCTTCAATCACTCCCAATTTCACCAAATCAGAAACAATACTTTTCAATCCTTTCTCTCCTTCTGTTGAAATTTTATACTGCGGGATGCGTGGTAACATTACTCCTTCTTTTAAAACAATTTTCACTGGCTCTATCTTCAAGCATCCCGCATCATTGTCATTCACTGCCCCAATACAAGTTGGCACCTTACTCAATTCCCGTGTTAAAGGTTTAGTCACAAATTCAGATGTTGGCATATTCTGAGGAGAAATTGTCAAGAATACCCCATCTGGTTTACAGTGGATAACTGTACTTAGTTTTTTCAATAAATTCAATCCCAGGAGATTCTCCCCACAATTCTGTGTTAAAAGAAATGGACAATGTTCAGAAACAGGCCCTATTGTCACTGCTACTGATTGGGACTCAGGATTTATTACTGGGGTACCTGCGAACCCTACTGAGATATTTTCCAGCCCTGACAGAGGTATGTCTGGAACTAAGTGTTGGTCTATCGAGCACTTCTGTGCCCCCGTATCTACAAGGAATCTATGCTCTTCATTCCCGACTTTCATCTCTACGTAGGGTCCTTTCTGATTCACGGGAATAGACACTGGTTCCGACCCCTGTCGTGGGCTGTCCTATTGCGGTAACAACCCATCATCTGAAGTGTAGTCACTGCTATTATTGTAATATGCACCCGATTGAGTATCAAACATTTTCCCACCTCTTCCTCCATTTCCATTTTGTATACCATGCTGATTTTGACTCTGGGTAAAAGTAGTTTGATTCGGAGCCTGGCCTTGATTCTGTGCACCATTCCCGTGATTATTCTGGTGCTGCTGCATGTGGTTTCTCTTGGGGCCATTTGTTTGTGGGTGCCCTCTGTGCTGCCTTCTCTGACCATACACACCTCTATTTTGCAGATGTGGACATTGCGCTCACCAGTGTCCTTCCTCTCTGCAATACGCACATTGATTTAATCCCAAAGGCCCTCCATGCATGTTTAAATCATTCCTGCCCTGTGCATTTCCCCTTCCCCTGTTGTGTTCCGATACTTGCTGGAGTAACACCCTAGTTTTCAAATTCATTCTATCCTTCGCTTCTCTTTCTTTTTCAGTATTTACTCGATTCTCGTAATATTGGGCTATGTGTAATACTTCTCCTAGCGTTTTGCTTGCCATGCACTTTCTGATGTCATTGTTAAATTTTAAATCCGGAGTATTAATCCTCTCACATATTTATCAACAAATAACCTTTTTCCTACTTCCGTGCTTACATCCTGCCCACTGAAATCTGTAAATACTTCTTCGAATCTGTTAAAATAATCTGTAGCCAGCTCGTCCTTACCTTGAACACGTGCAGTCAATTTGTCCCATTGAATTATTTTCTCTGGGACAAATTCTTTTAATTTTTGTACTATTCGTGCCGGCAATGCTATCATATTCGGCCCTGGCTTTGCACCCACTTCTTTATCTTTTTCCTCCTGTATTAAATTTGCCCAAGTGGCACCATAGGCTGTCTCATCATCTACCTTCCTTATTCGTTTCCATATCTCCGCTGGCAGAATTACAGGGATATTAGATCTATATCACTCATAGTGAACACTGAGGACGTGCACATATTGGGCTGTGTAATGTGCTGGAGTTACCTGAGCTGGCGTAGTGCCTACCGCGGGGTCTCTACCTTTGGTACAAAGGTAGGGGGCACTTTCCTTATGGGGAATGCCACACTCACTGTTCCTCCCCCTTCTCTCATATGCAACAATATCCCCAGATCGAGGGATAAGGCTGTTTCTCCCGTCCCTCATTCCATTGCCCTTTTATATACTGCCATTGTCTCGGGGGGGGGGGGGCTGGCTTTCTCCTCACTTATATCTCTGTTTATCAGATATTCAACCATCGTTAAAGAATATTTATCAAATATTCTGTGTATTTCCATTGCGGGAATACTAGGATCTGAAATCCACTTTAACGATTCACGTGTGCATACTTTTAATACACCACTAACCTGAAGATTTCTGCATATAAGGTCCCGCCGCTTTCTTCCTACCTCTCTCAATATCCTTCCTCCTATACCCTGGTGTAGCAAGTACTTTGGAATATTCCTCATCAAGTTCATTCTTAAGCTCAAACAGTCTGCTCACATGTTCTTTTATTTCTTCATCTCTCCCTCTACAACGGGCTAATGCATTCAAATCCAACATTCGGTGGTAACAATCAACTTTTTCCATTGTGCCGACAAATATTCCCCCATGCATTCCAACAATACCTCTCTTTCATTGTTCCTTCTGAAGTCATACAGTGACGCTAGCGTGGATGCCCCATCATTCTCGTCTATATACATTTCCGCCTGTTCTTGCAGCTCACGCTTTCTCTCCTTGCTGATCGCGCTGCGGGTCACTCGCTATCTCCACCTTATCCCGGCCCACCCCACCTACACTGGGTCACTACATTCGCATTGGTGTCTTCACCTCACTGTGTTCAACAGTTGTGGTTAACTAGGGATTTTTTCTCCCCTCGCAGGATTCTCAAACTTAGGTGGGCTCTCCACTGTGTACCTAATACGCATTTCAGTGGTTGTTCTGAAATGTGGTAAACTAGGGTTTTTCTCCCCTCGCAGGATTCTCAAACTTAGGTGGGCTCTCCTCTGTGTACCTAATACGCATTACTGTTGTTGTTCTGAAATGTGGTAAACTAGGGTTTTTCTCCCCTTGCAGGATTCTCAAACTTAGATGGGCTCTCCTCTGCGTACCTAATACGCATTACTGTTGTTGTTCTCAAATGTGGTAACTAGGGTTTTTCTCCCCTCGCAGGATTCTCAAACTTAGGTGGGCTCTCCACTGTGTACCAAATACGCATTTCTGTGGTTGTTCTGAAATGTGGTAAACTAGGGTTTTTCTCCCCTCGCAGGATTCTCAAACTTAGGTTGGGCTCTTCACTGTATACCGAATACGCATTACTGTTGTTGTTCTGAAATGTGGTAAACTAGGGTTTTTCTCCCCTCGCAGGATTTTCAAACTTAGGTGGGCTCTCCTCTGTGTACCTAATACGCATTACTGTTGTTGTTCTGAAATGTGGTAAACTAGGGTTTTTCTCCCCTCGCAGGATTCTCAAACTTAGGTGGGCTCTCCTCTGTGTACCTAATACGCATTACTGTTGTTGTTCTGAAATGTGGTAAACTAGGGTTTTTCTCCCCTCGCAGGATTCTCAAACTTAGGTGGGCTCTCCTCTGTGTACCTAATACGCATTACTGTTGTTGTTCTGAAATGTGGTAACTAGGGTTTTTCTCCCCTCGCAGGATTCTCAAACTTAGGTGGGCTCTCCTCTGTGTACCTAATACGCATTACTGTTGTTGCTCTGAATTGTGGTAAACCTGTGCTTGCCGCTCTATTCCTGTCTGCGGGCGCTCACATCGTCTGTCTCCCCCCCCACTCCCTCCTACTCCATGGTGCTCTCTATCTCGCCTATCTTCTCTAACTGCTTCTCCATTGACTATCCTGCTCTCCTCACTAAATCTGGTAGGAAAAAGTTTAAAAAGGACATCCTGTTCTCCAACCCAGGCCTCCCTATCGCTGACACCTACACTAGTGCCTGCTCTAAGGAACCTCTCACTGACATCCTCTTTTTCGTGCCTTCACCTGACCTATGGACCCTTCATATGGTCTCTGTGCTCTCTCCTTTTTCCTCTGCTCCCATTAATGGTGGCACCCGTTGGGATGTCCTCTTGGCCCCCTTCCGCTCCTCTAAGGCCATCATTAATGTCTACGCTAATGGGACCGTCTTGGTCCAAGGTCCTCAGGCCAACCTTCACATCTTTGATAGACGCTTCCCTCGCCTCATCAACTTCCTTTCCTCTCCCGTTGTCCCCCCTCCGCTGTCCTCGGCTACCTTGCCTCTACCCTCCCTCCCTGCCCCCTCTCGTGCTCCTTCTTCACCTCCTTCTTCTACACCTCCGCAGGGCGTACCTCTGATCTGTACCCCTCCCCGGAAGTCCTTCAAGGCTGGCAACCTTCTCCACATTACCACTCTTAACTCTCGCTCTGCCATCAAGCATTCCTCTGATATCTGTCGCCTTCTTGAGGAACTGGACCTTGACGTCCTCGGTCTCACTGAGACATGGTTCACAGCCAGCTCTGTCACCAGCTTTGACACACTCCTACCTGACGGTTACAAGTTCTTCTCCGTGCCCAGGCCCAACCGTGCAGGTGGGGGTGTTGCCCTTATCTTCCCTGAGTGGATTCCTGCCACTGTCACTCCTACGCAAATTTCCTCCTTCCTCTCTGAGTGGGCTGACCTCTCCTCCTCACTCCTGTCCTCAACCACTCAACTCCTCTTTCTTGGTGACTTCAACATCCACCTTGATGCCTCCTGTCCCCCCACTGGACTCTTTCGTGACCTCTGCGACTCTCTCTCACTCTCTATTCTCCCGTCTCGGCCTACTCATTCTGCAGGGCACACTCTTGATGCTCTGATCTCTTCTGACCTTCCCCTCTCTGTCCCTCTCTCCATTCCTCTCTCCTGGAGTGATCACTTTCTCCTAACCTCCCACCTCACCCTCTCTACCCCACAGGCAAAGCCACCCTCATCATTGCCACCCACCTTCTCGGTCATCCGACCCATGAAGCGCGTGTCAGTTGAGGCTTTCGCTGCCACCTTCTCGCCGCCCCCTCCCCCTTCGGCTGACTCCCACCCTGACACAGCCCTCTCCATGCTCCACTCTGCTATATCTGATACTCTTGATATCCTTGCCCCTGTCATGAGAATCCGCCTGAAGGCCAAAGCCAAATGTAACTCCTGGTATGACTCGGATCTCGTCATCCTAAAACGCAAGTGCAGGGTGGCTGAGAGGAAATGGCGTGCTTCATGTTCATCCTCTGATAAACTGGCCTGCCGCCTGCTCCAAAGGCAATACCGTCTCTCCGTTCTCACCAAAAAGAGAGCCCTTATCCAAGCCCGCATCTCTGCAGCATCCAACAACTCGGCTGAACTCTTTAAAATCTGCAAGGAGCTTGCCAACCCTGCTGCAGTCTCTACCTCTCCTGTCCCCTCCCAGGCCCTCTGCACTGCACTGGCCTCTCACTTCATCTCAAAAACTCAGGACATCCTGTCCTCACTCTCCTCCTATCACCTCCCTCCCTCTCTTCCCGGCTCTTCCTCTGGCCCTTCTGCAGCCACCCCTCCTCCCTCCTTCTCTGCCTTTCCACTTTTTTCTGCTGACGAGGTTTCCAGACAAGTCCGATCTATGAAAGTCTCGTCTAAACAGGTTCACCCCTGTTCCTCCAAAACTATCAAGGACCACATCGACTCCCTGGCTCCTGCCCTGACTGACTTTTGCAACCACTCCTTCGCCTCTGGAGTCTTCCCATCCCCCTCAAGCACTCCCTTGTGCACCCTCTTCTCAAGAAACCCTCTTCCGACCCCTCCTGCCCGGCTAACTATCGCCCAATCTCCATCACTCCCTTCCTGGGCAAGCTCCTGGAGAAACTGGCCATCTCCCAGCTTAACCTCCATGCTGAAACTGTTGGTAGTCTCCATGACCATCAATCTGGCTTCAGAGCGGCCAGAAGCACGGAAACTGCTCTTCTGAACATCCGTGAGGACCTGCTCTTGAACCTCGACTCCAACACTCCGTGTGTTCTCATTCTGCACAATCTCTCTTCTGCCTTTGACACTGTCAACCATGCCATCCTGCTCAACCGTCTCCGTGATAACCTGGGTATCACTGGTCAGGCTCTGGCGTGGCTGACCTCTTTCCTTTCCAATCGACCCTCCCAGGTCCAACTTGGGTTCTTCCTCTCTGACATCTTTTTCTCCACCTGTGGTGTTCCCCAGGGATCTAATCTCTCTCCCTGGCTGTTCAACCAGTATCTGGCACTCCTTGCCCACCGCATCGCCGCTCTCTTCCCCTACTTTCAGTGCTATGCGGACGACACCCAACTCATTTTCAGGCTACCCTCGGCCTCCTCCTCTCCTTCCCTCATCTCTGACTGTCTGTCTGCCATCCAGGAATGGTGTGCCGCCAATGACCTCTGCCTTAATGCTAGTAAGACTGAGATTCTACTCATCGGCACACCCACTCCCTCCTTCGCTGTAGCTCTCTGGCCAGCCTCGCTTGGCCCTCCTCCTGCTCTTACCTGCAAGGCAAAAAACCTCGGGGTCATCTTCGACTTCGCACTCTCCTTCTCTCCTCATATATCTGACGTCTCTAAGAAGTCACACTACCAGCTGCACCTCCTCAGAGGTATTCTTCCCTTCCTCTCCTTACCCCAGAAGCTCACTGTCTCCTGAGCCCTGGTTCTCTCGAAGCTGGACTACTGTAACAGCCCCTATCTTAATCTGCCTGCCTCCACTCTCCGCCCCCTGCAACTCATCCAGAACAGAACTGCGAGACTTGTCCTTGGCCTCAAGCCCAGGGACCGTATCTCTCCAGGACTGAATTCTCTACACTGGTTCCCAGTGGCTGCGAGGATTAAGTTCAAAACCCTCTGCATTGTCCACAAGGCCTTCTGGGGCCTGGGACCTAAATACCTTCAACTCTCTCTTCCTAAATATCTTCCTTCCCGAGCCCTTCGCTCATCCATCTCCAACTCCCTGAGGGTCAGCCGCTTCTCGAAGCAACGAGCTGGGGGTAGATCTCTCGCCGTGGCAGGGGCCTCCCTCTGGAACAGCCTTCCTGCCTCCCTGAAACTTGCGGAGAACCATCTCCGGTTCAGGAAGCACCTCAAAATCTTCCTCTTTGCTTCTGCTTTCTCTCTCCCTCTCCCCTGCTAAATTCTCGACTGAATCTGCACCTAATCTGCAACTGGGCCACTCTCACCGACCTCGGTCCTGGGCCCAGCCACTCTCCTCTTGCACTGCCTCCCTG
The DNA here is from genome assembly GCF_040938575.1 of Ambystoma mexicanum. Lineage (NCBI taxonomy): Eukaryota > Metazoa > Chordata > Amphibia > Caudata > Ambystomatidae > Ambystoma > Ambystoma mexicanum. The sequence goes on along the minus strand of NC_090924.1, from coordinate 845,417,168 downwards.
GCAACCCCTGCACTGAGGGACTGTTTCTGTATCCCTACAGCCCCCCCCCTTTTCCAGCACTTGTCTGCACTTACCTTGCACTTGCCACCAGCTGGCCCTATTTATTTACTTTATTCTACTTACTTGTACTGCACTTCCCCCCTCCCCTTCCCCTTGCACTTTTCCCTTCCCCCTCCCCCTGCACTTGCACGGTCTGAATGACACCTGGCCTAGTAGGATCGTTGTCTGTCTTCCCCTTGTTCCCCCCTCCCTGCCTCATCGCGCCTTGAAACACTTGTGTATGGGCGCGTTACAAATGCCATATCATATCATATCATATCTCATATATTCACTTTGTTCAAATTCGCTCATGGGTGGGTGGTCGGGACAGAGGCACCCTCTTGACCGGAAGATACGGAGGGGGCAGTGAGAGTGAGAGATGTCTGTTGGGGCTGTGATAGTTGCGAAACACTCGGGCTGGCTGACTAGTGGGCAGTGCAATTACTGATGCAGCCTGTGGCCGTGCTGGGGTTGGGAGGGGCTGAGCAACGGGAGGGGGTTGAGCGGCAGCTACTGACATAGTCATTTTAGTCTCTCCCCTCGGACCTTGTTTTGTTTCAGTTAATATTTTGTTTATTAATTCGTCTGATGAGTGTAGCTCTCTTTGTGGATATATTTTTTCAATATTCAATTGGTCGCGTCTATTTGCCTTCCTCAAACCATTACTCCACTCCTCCTCCTCCTTTTTGTCAGCTTTCTCTGCTTTTGACTTATGCCTGCGCACATGTTTCTCTCTACTTCTAAATCGGAGCATTGCTTCCCTCCTCCAGTCCCTAAGGATATGAAGTGCCACAGGGCGTGCTTTCTTACTTATCAAAACCTTTTCCAGGTTATCTATCCGATCCATCTCAAAACTACCATTACTCGGCCACTGAAGCTCTTCCTGCTTTCTGGTTTGCTTATGCCAAATTTCACAAAACATTATTGCTCCCACACCATACTTCACATACATATCATAAGCCGGCGTTCCCCTCCGGAGACGCGACCTGGCCAGTTTCCAAAGATTGTTCGCCGCAGAGGAAAAACCCCGCTAAGGTGGAAAACACCCCAGGCATGTTTTAATCTTACCCTTGGCTAATCAAACTTACTCTGGGTGTTTGATTTTGCAAAATCAACTCTCAACCAATATCAGGATCACTTACGAATCGGGGCACGACTCACCTAATTAGTCAATTTGTCTTTTCAAGACACAATTCGTCTGTATACCGACGCAACCAATGACGTTGTGTCTGCATATCTTGGCTTGGCCTCGTTTTGGGACCCTCGCCTCCTTGTTCGCTGGCCGGGGATGTCGATCAGGGATCAGCTGTGTGCAGATCTGCAGCAAGGAATCTCATCACCTACGCAGGGCGCCCGAACACCTCTTGATCCCGGCTTGATGGCTCCCGTCCCCCCCGTTCTTACCGCCTTCCTTCTTTTACAACATACACGATGGAACAAGTGGGGGAGGGTCCCGTTTTCGGGCGCCATCTTGAAGGGGCCTCTGAAGGACCCTCGGATGTTGAAACAAGGCACAATCACCACACACGAACTGATACACCAGACATGAGGTTGTATTCCCAAAATCTAGAGTTTATTGCAAAACAAATAGTCCCAGTTGGCCAAATGGTCCCGCGACGTGTGTCTGACAGACCTCGGGGGACGCAAGAGAGTGAAAATTGTACATCAGTTACATATATACAAAATAAGCATCTTATAATCAGTAATGACAAATTTGATGCCGCCCCTAATTCATTCCCTTTGAATTGGAGGCGATGATTGACCATGGTGACGAATGACACCTCAGACCACCATATTTAGTAACAGTTTGCAATCTCGAATTTACAGACACCATTCTTTATTTGAGAGTACACAGCGCTTCTGTTTTCATGGACAAGCTGCGCATAGGGGACTGACACATTCCAGGCCTCACTATCTCCTGGTTTCAATTCACGCTCTAGAGGTCAGCTTGCTCCCTGGGGCCTCACAGTGCTCATAAAGGGGGGCCGTAAGAAGAGCATGATTCAAACCTTTTAATATTAGTTTTGTACATTGCTATTCTTTTAAGGAGACTCGCTGGCATCCGTGTACTGATTAAAATGCCTTGCTCCTTGCCTTCAAGGATATGTGAGTGAGGGAACCGGGCATTTCTGTCTGGCTCTCCAGCGTAATGTTTCAACATGTCTTTAGTAACCTTGGACCATTGAAGCGAAATAATATCTACAGCAAAGCAGTTTACATGAGGCAAAGTGGCAACGTTAGAGAGAGCAGAGAGAGAAAACAAAATGGCGATTCTGGACATCTTAAAATGGCCGCACTCTAGTTGAGCTAATAGCTACGTAATGACTAATGAGCATATATTCTTAACACTTTAAATGAGGCTGTTGGTCTTCAGCCAACCAATTATCATGCATTACCTTCCGTTCGAGGGGTGTCTAGTTTTTCTAGACTGACAATTAAGGCACTACAACTCCCAGTGGGCATAGCGGACATGAAATGCGCCACCCATATGAAAGGGACAGATTTTATCTCACGTGGAAATCAAGCAGCAGACACAGAAGCCAAGCATGTGGCAACCAAAGATTAAATAATAATGAATGTGGAAATAATTGATGTGCCTGAGAGAATGATTGTTGCACGAAGTGAACCTGAAGGTTACAGTAATATTGTCATGATCTCTGCTTCCAAAAGGTCAGGGTTTTCCCAACTCCCTTGGAAGCAGATCCATAACCCAGGTTCCGAGTGCCAACCAGTCCCAATTGGGACCTTTTGGACCCAGTCCTGGCGCCAGTGGCACCAGGCTCATAAATATACCCAGTCCCAGCGCTGGAAGCGCCGGGCTCATAATGCTTGGGTGGACTTACCTGCAGCAGACCATGCTGCTTACTTGCCTGCCAGTTGAGCCTCTGATCCTCTTCTGTTTGGAACTACTTTTCCTGTTGGGTGGGGCAGGAGCCACTCCCTAGATTCAGAACACTGGAACTCTTCTGGAAAGCAGGAACTCTTTTCTTACCTAGGCGTGGCTGTGGAAGGAGATACCTAAGCACTACAGGAGGCTATTTAAACCACACCCGATGGATGACTCTTGCTTTGCGTTATTCTGCATCCTCTGCAGCAGAACGCTCATCGCGTCTTCTGCATCTGATCCTGGGCCTAAGGAAAAAGGCTTACCATCCTGAATCCAGTCTTCAGCAACACCTATAAAGACAAGAAAGAACAGGTTAGCATTACGGTCTTCAGTGACAGCTCTTCACTTACCTGGTCCATCGGCTGTCACCAACGCCTTGCGCTGCATTCCGGCATCTGAAAGACAAAGGCTTACCTACTCTTCGTGCGCTCCGGAGGTCTTCACACTGCATTCCGGCATCTGAAAGACAAAAGCTTACCAACTCTTCGCACGCTCCGGAGGCCTTCGGCGTTGCATCCCGCATCTGAAAGACAAAACAAGGTGCGTTTAAAGACATTGGGGAACTTTAATACTCACGTGCCATTACTCCTTTCCACATCTAACCCAGTGGGTATTCCGGCACCCTGCAGCCGCTCCGAACTTGTACCTGCAAAATAAAAAGACAGTTAGAGCGCATCGTGAAGCAGGCAACAAGCGCTTACTTACGTGCTTCCAGGCGCTTCTATTCATCACACGGGCTCCATCTTCAACTCACTTCAGCCCGTCATCCGCCATCGCCGGAACCCTGCAAAACAAGAAACATCATTACTAAAGACTTTAAAGACATTAGAATTACTCGAAACTTACCGTTCGTGCAGTAAACGACGGACAGCAGTCCTCTGAAGTCAAGAGGCCTGCTCCCCTTATCCAGTGAAGAAACTGGTTACAGCACCCTGCCCCGAGGCAGATGGAGAGCACGGCGTTCACTTACCTAAGGTGAGAGCGTTAACCTTTGGGGTTCTACAGGAGAAGAGAAAGGGAAGAAGAGAGAGACATTCAATAACCCAGTTCCTTAATCCCATATTTTCTATCTGCAGACATTTTACCCTTCGAGTCAGACATACAGTGCACAGAGGTCCAGCCCAAAGAACCAGCCGTGTGTTACACATCACCTTTGAAGATACGGTATACGCCCAGTCAAGACCGGCGCCTCTACGGGAATCAGGTGAGCGTTACAAATATGGAGAAAACCCAGTTAAAGGAACTCCAAAGGGAGGCACTACAGGAAGATAAAAACCTCTGGAAGCGACAAGGGTGTTCTTTAAACCCCTCTGAGAGCTTGTGGCGACTAGACAGCACTGGTAAACCGGTGATGCCTATAGCCTTATTGAAAATAGCACTGGAACAGTTACACAGTCCAGCGCACATGACAAAAGAGAATCTAGCAGTGACAATTGCCGAAGACTGGTTTATACCAAACTTGGCAGAACTCATTGCATTTTTTATAGTGAACTGTATAATCTGCCAACAGTTCACGGCTGGGCATACACTACGTGTAATTAGAGGAGTCATCCCAAGGCCCAATAGACCTTTTCAGCACTTGCATGTCGATATGATTCAAGTATGTAACGGGTACAGGTACCTAATTGTTGTGGTGTGTCCATTCTCTAAATGGATAGAAGCAGGTCCATGTACATACAGAGACTCTACCCGTGCGGCCAAATTCCTGGTGAGGGAGGTATTTCCCAGATGGGGAGTATGTGAGGTCATGAGATCAGACAATGGACCTCACTTTGTTAATGCAGTATTTGAATAGATCAGCTTGTTGCTTGGTATAATACCATCCTCAAGGGAATGGGATATGCAAGGAGCTCAATGGCGTGTTAAAGGAAAGGATAGCCAAGTTGAAGCTTACTCTAAAGAAGGGATGGCTACACTGCCTTCCACTGGCACTCTATGTGCTCAGAAACCAGCCTGGTTCTGACCACCATCTCACGCAGCATGAAATCATGACAGGCAGAAGGATGCACACACCACTAACACCCCGAGATAGAGATAGATGTGATGCTCAGACAACAGGGGAAGTGTTAGGATCAGAAATGCAAAATTACTTGAATTGCATGACATCTTGTCTTACTGTAATTTCAGGACAGCTGCAGCGATGACAAGAAGGGTGCAGGGCAGCACAGAACACAGAAGGAGATATTGAAACAAACCAAGTTCAGGGTTTACGTGTACCACAATTGTTCCCTGGGGACACGGTCCTGATGAGAAATAGCATGAGAAAAAAGTGGGACGAGCCAATGTTCAACGGTCCCTTCAGAGTGGAGGAAGTCACTCCCTCTGCAGTCAAGTTACAGGGAAGAAGAGCTTGGATCTTTTTGGGTGACATCAAGCCATACAACGGAGAAGACCTTCTGCCCTCACTCCACCACGTAGAGACTACAGACAACGGGGAAGAACCACAGCATGTGCAGACGAAATCCATGACGAGGATGAAGGACGCATGACCAGCAAAGCAAAGGCAAATAACTTTTGTGCAAAGTTGTGGCTTAATTTTGGACATTTCCTCTGAGCAAAATAGGGGGATAAGGACATAAAAACACGGACACTCTGTGCATTCTAGTTGCAGGGTGAAGAAGATAATTGTCCGTATAAGCCACAACATATCTTGTTGACTTTGAACTTTGGACTGAGGCACACTGAAGTCTTGATAAGAAAAGATATGCCAAATTTTGATCGAGAATACATAAATTGGAAGAGAATACAGTATTCTGACTCTTTTGACACAGAAGCCTCATTTGGACTCACTTTTGGTGTCACGCAGTAGTGACATCACTAAATACGTTTTGACCTATTTCAAGTTAGTATTGAGGTCGTACCCGTCTTTAGTGGTGTTAAGGATTTCAATCAGGCAATATACCCGGGCCTCAGCCTAGCATGCAATGCACACATGAAATACTTATTTACTGTGTCTATAGGTTCAATATTCTGAGTGATATACCACTCATATCACACCCCTTCTCAAAATACTCCCAGGTCACAATGGACCAAGAATCAGGCTGGTTGGTAAAGGTGATATTTATTTATTTATTTAAAATTCAAATCAAACTTATGTTTTAATATCTGGGGCAGCAATCACCAATGTGGTGACAATGCAAATCAGAAAGCAGGCAATGCAGTTGATTCCACCTGTAGTAACACAGAAGACAAAACACAGGAAAAAGACAGTTCTGGCTTGTTGAAAAGATAGCGCTTAAGTTAAGACTTCCCCCTGCAAATTTCTCAACTCACAAAGAAGCAATTTTACAAAGATGTAGGTAAGCAGCATGTATTCAGGAATAAAGAACAGTGTACAGGGTTTGAATGCAATCTCCCCTTCCCAAACAAGAGGGAAAAGCATTTTGGAAATTGTACACTTTTAAAATGACATTTCAGGAGGGGGCGCTGTTGCGCACGACGGAGATGGCCGCCTGAGGGGAGAGCTCCGGTCCGTAACATAGCCTACTATAAATTAATCCTGTTCGGGGCCGCCTGCACGTCAATAAACACCTGCATTCGGCGGTGGAGAGCCTGCAGCATCACCACCGATTTTCATGTAGAAACGCCGGCTTAATCCTGAGAAATCGGACTGCAAACTTACACCGTGAACGCGGCCCACGGCTCCAGGAGAAATCATGCGACGGCCGGGGGTGCCGGTTCGTGCGCAGTCCGGAAGGGGGAGGGGCCGCGCTCCGCACCTTTCTGAGTTTCCGGTGGATATATCCTGTTGGCCCTCGATCCTTCTCCTGGGTATACACCACACGCCTGGCCCGGACAGAACATTGCTCTTTTCGACGGAATTGTCATCCTGTTCCCTGTGCCGCTAATGCCCCGCGGATTGATCCTTGACTGACCGCCGGGTCGGGCCTTGTCGACGGCGGCAGGCCGGTTGCGTTCACTCGCTGGAGCCTGCTGATAACATCATAAGGTGGGTGCCCTGGTGCCTTTCTCTTATATACTCATAAGCGGTGTACGTCACACTCCTAAGTTCCAACGATCGCCAACCACTACCTATCGCTGGGTGCCAGAGCGTGGGCAGACGCAACGCAACCCAACAGAGTTGACACATGGGCTGCAGCGAGAAAAAAAGTATGGGCTCCAAGAAAACTGGTCCGATGGACTCCTTTGCCAGCTCCCAGCCCCATGGGCCTGCCGAGACACCCGCTGTGCCCTCGTGCAGCCAGCTGGAGTCTCCAATGGATGTGAGAGTGGAAAAACTACCAACGATGGTCCAAAGTGGATTCCTGGCGGTGAACAGCAAACTGGACGACATAGGGGCCACAATCAGCTCTTTGAAGGCTAGGGTTGATAAGGAAAGTGCTCGCACTACGGAGGCGGAGAACAGGATTGGAGTTAATGAGGACTCGATAGCACAACATAGCCGTGATATCGCCCAGTTGAAGGGGGACCTGCAGCAAACCCTGAACAAGTGCGAGGACTTGGAATCTCGCTCCAGGAGAAGCCATATCCGCCTGGTCGGAATAGCCGAATCCATTGGTAAGGGCTCCATGGAGCGCCATGTGGAAAACTTCCTGAAATCCCTCCTGGGCCCCGATGCTTTCTCCGAACATTTCCTCGTGGAGCGGGCCCATCGCACCCTGGCCCCCCATCCTAAGCCTGGAGTGCTGCCCCGCACGATCATTGCCCGACTTCTGAATTATAGAGATAGAGACACTATCCTGAGGCTTTCCAGAGAAAAAGGATCCCTGTATTACAAAGAAAACAGGATACACATATATCCAGACTTTTCGACCAATGTGCAGACACTGAGAAGATCCTACGAACCGGTCAAGAGACAGCTGAGACTACGGCAGATCCCATATGCGCTTATCATCCCGGCTAAAATACGCATCCAACACGGAGGCCGCGCACACTTTTTCGACAATCCTGCAGAGGCCATGTTGTATGTCGAGGCCTCAATCCCCCTTCCCCCGGGGAACCGGGAAGCTAACCGTAACCTGCCGCCCCAGCGGGTGCCGGAGCAGGAGGACCGTGCTGGCTGAAGGGACTTGCTCTACACTGCCTTACCATAAGTTTGATACCCCGTCGACGGCGAGGTGGCCCTGTCCACCATATATTGTTGTAGGGCCGTAAGCCCCCCCACATGGTGTTTGGTCACGTGAGTACAGCTCACACCCCCAGGAGACTTCTCAAGTTATGGTTGATGGGATACATCATCAGGTTGGAGTTGATGCGGGTGGGGGTTGGAAGGGGAAGCGGGTAAGAGTTTGTCCTGGTGCTCTGCCAGGCATGGTTGGGGTTTTATAAAGTTAAAAGCAGGGGACTGTTCTTCAGCGAGACTCTTCCAAAACTTGAGACAGTGGTGCCATGCTTGACAAATGCCCCCTTTGATAGGCAGCTAGGGCGCAGGCTAAGGGTGGGTTGAACATTCGACTACTTTCTTGGAACATTCGGGGTCTCAACAACCCAGTCAAGGCAAGGAAAATTGCTGCATACATTACACGCCATGATCCACATATTCTTCTGATACAAGAGACACATGCGATGGGGAGTATCAACAATAAATTAATTCCACGGTGGGGCCCTCATAGGTACTTCACAGAATATTCAACACAATCCAGAGGAGTCCTGACGCTTATACACTCCAAGCTGTGCTTCAGGTATCTTGCTAGTAAGATAGACCGTCTGGGTAGATACGTGTTAGTATGGGGGGAGGTGGCGGGACGGCAAATCCTGTTGATTAATACATATGGTCCTAATATTGATGACCTGCTATTTTATCGTGCAATCCTTGACATGATCTCCACATCGATAGAGGCGCAAATAATATGGGGCGGGGATTTCAATATGATCCTTGATCACTCCTTGGACCGCTCATCTACGTCCCCCAGGGCCCCATCCAAAGCGGCTCTTGCCGTTAAACAGATGATGGAACAGACCAACATAATTGATGCATGGCGCACGTTATATCCACTTGAGAAGAAATTCACTTTCTACTCATCTGTTCACGACTCCCACTCCCGTATAGATTATTGGCTTATTAGTTCGTCCCTCTCCGCTGAGATCAATGACTGTGCAATACACCCCGCACGCTCTCAGACCACTCGCCGATAACATTGGTCATCAGCCTGGGTGACACCCACCTCCGGCTAAAAGGTGGAGGATGCCCTCTGCAATCCTTAGGGACCCCAATATCTGCGAGGCATTACATACTGAAATCGAGGAGTTTTTGGAGTTGAACGAGGGTTCTGTGAGCACCTATGCTGTCCTGTGGGAGGCATTCAAGGTTTGGGTCCGGGGTACTATACTGGGTAAATCTACAGGTATGCTGAGAGCGGTGAGGAGGGAACTGGGTGTAGCTGAAGTCGCAATAGATACACTACAGACGGAATACAGTGCCACATTGAACAAGGAAACCCTGTCTAAGATACACGCTTCCCTCAAGGAATTTAATGAACTAGCCAATAGGGAGGTTTTGTACATGGCTGCCCCGGCTAAGGCCCGCAGATACGGGGAGAGCAATAGGGTGGGGAGATTTCTGGCCAACATGCTTAAAACAGATAGGCACCTTAATCCAATCGCTAGTATCCAGAACCCGGCTGGGGTTATGGTCAATAAAGAATGCGATATCAACACCACTTTTGCTGATTTTTACTCCGCTTTATACTCTGATCACGATGTTAAAACCAGGGAAGACACGTTCGGATATCTAGACTCCCTTGATCTCCCAACACTCACTGAAATGACACGAAACATTTTTGATCAACCCGTGACTATTGAAGAACTAAACGAGGCCATTAAATCTTTGTCTGGTGGCCGCACCCCTGGCTCAGATGGCCTGACTGCCGAACTGTACAAATAATTTGAAGGCGTATTGGCCCCACTATTACTGAAAGTATGGGAGGAGGCCATGAATTGTGGTGTCCTTCCAGGCTCGATGCGTGAGGCAGTTATTACGGTCCTTCTGAAGCCACGTATACCAGCACAGGATATGGCCTCCTACAGGCCCCTCTCCCTAATCAATACCGATGCGAAAATCTTCGCTAAAGTACTGGCCACCAGGCTCCTTCTGTACATGCCAATCCTGGTCCACCCTGATCAAGCTGGCTTCATACCAACTAGATCCACAGCTTTAAACCTTCGACGACTGTTCAATGTGCTGGCGCAGATAGACCCGGAGGCAAAGGCGGCCGTAGTGGCCCTCAATGCTGAAAAGGCCTTTGATTCCGTCTCCTGGACATACCTCTTCCTTGTACTCGAGAGGTTTGGACTTGGACCATATTTTATTAAATGCGTTCGGCTGCTATATACTCAACCATCCGCCAAGGTCCTAACCAATAACAACCTGTCCCCTTCTTTCCATCTGCACAGGGGGACCAGGCAGGGCTGCCCATTCTCGCCCATTCTGTTTGCCCTCACTATTGAACCAATGGCGGAATATATTTGTCAACATCACTCGCATAGAGGACTCAGGATGACTGGCCCTCCTCAGATCATATCTCTGTATGCAGACAATACGCTGTTGTATGTCCGGGACCCACATGAGAATGTGCAACACATTATGGCTGACATACACAAGTTCTCGGAATACTCGGGATATAAAATCAATGTCCCCAAATCTGAAATCTTTCCTTTGACCCCTAATACGGGTGACCTATCTTGCATCACAGGGTTTAAGCCTGCCCCACGCTGGTGAGATACCTGGGAATAATGGTGGCTAGAGATAGACAGCTGCTGCACTCACACAATCACGGCAAACTACTTCTCACCCTTTCGACCAAGCTCCACCTATGGGCTAATCTCCCTCTGTCCCTATACGGCCGAGTGGCCCTACTTAAAATGGTAGTATTACCCAAACTCCTGTATCTCTTCAATAACATCCCGATCTGGCCCAGTAAACCCTTTTTTGTCAAACTTAGGTCACTGGCATCTTCCTTTATTTGGAACAGTAAAACTGCTAGGTTGGGGTGGGATAAAATGGTGGAGCCATACTCACAGGGCGGTATTGCGGCCCCTGATTTTGAATTGTATTGCATAGCAGCACAGGCACAATTCGTAAAGCATTGGTTTGATCCCGAGGACAGAGCCCCACACATTATTCTCGAAAAGCACGCAGTCCACCCAGGGTCGGACTGGGACAAGAAATAGGCCCGGACACCCCAAAAAAAGTGGCCCACCCCTCTCCACAAAAAAGTGGCCCACCCTTCGCCTAAAAAAAAGTGGCCCTCAAACCATCATCCGTGAATCGCGTCAATTCACGACTTTACAGAAAATGGTACTCATGGAGAGTTCATGTGTCTGTTACATTACAACACATTACCACTGTAACACATTTTCATGCTGCCTGCCTCTTGTCCCAGTTCTGCCCCACCCATGTCACTCTTGCTGAAAACTGCTATCACTGCTCGAATTCCACCCCATGGCTGCCATTGTAGTGCCCATATGAAATTCTATCGCAGGGAGAATGTGATGAATTATTAAATTTGAGTGTAATAACATGTTGGCATACAACGACTTGGATTCACCTAGTAGTGGTGAACATTGATGTGTGCAGGGTGGTTGGGATCGACCTAAAATAAGCACTGGCAAAGCCAAGAGTTTTGGCATGGAATAGGCATTTGGCATGCATTGCCGTAATGGTACTACCTGGGCATTTGATGTCAGTGCCTGGCAAATGCCTCACCAATACATAAGCCAGCACTGTTGGCGTTGGCATTGCTTGTTTTTAGCAGGACTTCAGAGCAAGGAACAATTGCAAGGACAAACATTTTACTTATACATCAAGTAGCTAAAGGCACACCTGGTTAAGATATTTTATTTTACAACAGTGGCGCTTTTACAGCAGAAATTGAGTCATTAACTCTCAGCAGACTGCTTAGATAACACTAGCCGGCCAACGTTTGATGTTACTGCTTAATAGAGCTAGCTTAGATCCCAGGATTGAGGTTTTTTTTTCAGACGGGGACGGGTCGTTGGTGGGAATGTACATTAGCATGGTTTCGTGCAATTAATGGGTGAGTACAGGCCATTATGTGCTGTACCAGAAAATGCAGATCATACAACGCATTACGCATGCAGCTTTCCCACCCCCACCCCAGGCACTAATGGGGCACTATTACTCTCCTGGAATGCAACACCCTTGCCACTGAGAGAGAAACTCAGACAGCAGCAGTCGGGGTGGACAGTACAAAAAAGAGAATTAACAATTCACCTTTGGTTTTGCATCTTCTCTGCTGGCAGGGATCTAAAGCAATGCGCTGGAAATTTGGTGGCTTAAATGTCTAACATCAGCGACAGCCCTGCAGTAATGAAACAAGTGCTTGGCGTCAAGACACATTCATAATGGTGTATTTGTTTATCACAGTGCTATGAAGCAAAACCAGTTGGAGATGCGTGCTATCCAAATGCCAACTAACATATCAACGGTACACAGAAGTAGAGCAACAACTCACCAGGTCCCTATTAATAAAGGTAGTTAGCATTTGCTGTGCATTATTAAACCAGCAAGCATACATTTCTTTGCACTGCTGCAAACATTTGCATTGCAAGCAACTGTGTAATGTTCTTGTAATATGTGCATCGAAGTGCAGAATAAAGATCACTAAATACACAGTCCTGCAATGTGAAGCATGATAACTGTTGGGCATGCAAATGCATATCAAATGATGCTTCTATAACACACGGATCACATGGCTAGAATTAGCGAATCTCTTAAATGGTGTGAACATGGTTTCTGTCACATGGCGCACATGACAGTGTCTATTGAGGACAGGCTATTTCCATACACATCGATTGGGCCTAGTTTACTGTGCCTTCTCCTAACCACTATCACTCACAGAGAAGAGCAGTGGCAACGTTCCTTTTTCTACTCTGTGTGGGGCAGCGAGAGACATTCCAATAAGCAGGCACTTGGGCAGGACAAACTTTGGAGGGGTGGCTCACTTTCTTAAATACCACAGCAAAAAAATGTGTTCTTCCTGCAGCTGGCCGAGGGTAGATGAGCTCAAAACCAGGTGGCATGTTGCATCCTCACATATAGAGCCCAAGGCAAGACATGCCATTGTTAGGCAGGATAGCAATAAGGGATCAATAGAACATTGCAGTTTCGGGCTACCATGGTGGCCCAGCAGGTTGAGCGACTGTTGCTGAGAGGTTATATGTTGGGAAATTGGTTAATTCTATGACTTTTGTTATTAAAACAAGGGGTATATTTTAAGAAAATGCGTTGTCACAGTCCAGGGGATGGGTTGGGCAGGCACCGGCCGCTTGCTTATATTCTGGGTGGCGGTGAGGGCCAGGGGGTTCTCATCAGCATAACAGAGGCACCTTTTTTATGGGATGAAGCAGTGAGTTGACAAGCAGCATATGAAACATCCGAGAGTATCAAGTTGACACCATCCGAGTGGATCACCCTGATGTGCCTTGCCTTGCACTGCACAATCACATAGCCTATAGGGTGGCTTAAAGGCAGTGTGACTGCTACTGGCAACTTGGCAAGGGGCATGAGCTTGCAAGATCGGGGCACGCACGGCACAGAGGGCTTATGGGGGTATGTGCTGACTCGGTAGCGCAGGTTGGGTGCCTCACTCGCACTGCCCGAGCAAAGGGCGGTGCTGCTCTGCACCACACACTAACCCTACAGTTCAAAGCATGGGTCCCGTCCAATTACATTTGCTCACCATATATGCATAGCTCACTTCCTTCATGGCCTGACAATATATAGAAATGCAGGTTCTAACAATAAAATGCTCTACGTTAATAACTGCCACTGGATGCTGACGAGGGGGACTCTCGGGTCAGAGTAGATGTCTGGATGGCTCACGTTCTGCAACATTAAGGTGGCCACTTGCCTTTTCTTAACTCCCAGCCCATCCATCGGTACTTTCCTACCAGGAGGTGTGGGGACAGACTCAGAGGGTGGGAGCCGTACATTCTGATGTGATGAGCAGCAGAGATCCCTGGACCCTGGGCTGGGCAAGAATAATTGGGGCACTCTCTGGGGAGGGATGGAAGGAGGCGGGAGGCTAGCGCAACGTGTTTAAGTGGGTGTGATGATGATAATGTCTGCAGTGCAGCATTGCACATTTATTTTATGATAAACTCAAGGAAATGTTGGTAGGTCAGGCCGCCTGCCTATTCACGGGGGATCTAATAAGGAAAGACATATTAACAGGAACGGCAGGATTGTGTGGCATGGCAGCCTGACTAATTGAATAATTTTCCTTGGACGTTCACTTAACTGTGCAGTAAAGGAGCTTAAATGTCCCCAACCCATGGAAAGAAACTGTGAGGGTCAGGTGCAGAGCAGATCACATGCAGAGGACAGATGTGGGTTACAATTACAAACAAAGGGCTGGCTCCTGGCTGGCAATGTATTGCTTCAGGGGGCAGACGCACATAGGGTCAGAGATCACGGGGCACGATTATCTTACCTAGTAGTGCCAGTCCAGACTGCCTCATGGGGTCTCTCTCCTTCTCCACTGCTGTTGCTGGCTCCCTGTGTGCCTGGGGGACGGGCCGACCTGAGCAGAGGCTGTACTGCACCTCGGACTCAGAGGTGGAGGAGTAAGTGCTGAGCCAGGCGGCAGTCGGGTGGGCCGGTAGAGACTGTGCCTGGCTCTGGCTACCAGCCACACTGCGGTCTGTGTAGTGCCCTGTGTGCCCACTACCAGTGGTGCTGCCTAGTCCTACTGCTGCACACTGCCCAAGGGCCAAGGCCTGCTGCTGCTGTGCTGGACGGCGGGTGTCACAGACGTGACTCGTGTCGTGTGGGTGGCTGCTGCTTGCTAAAATCATGCCAGGGCCAGGAAGAGGCCCAACTTTATCCTCTCGCTCTGTCTGAGAGAGAGAGTCACGTGGTAGTCCACATGGCGTTGCGTTGGCGGCACAGAGTCTACTCAGCCGTCAGCCGCGTCCCTAGCCCCCAGGCACAAGTTGATTTCAACTTTGCAAAGTGCAAAGTTGAAAGCAACTTGTTATTATATGGCATGAACTTCTTGGTGGGGGCAGGGGATAGCCCACCCCCAGGGCAGTTCCCAGCCCAGCAGCGGGCACAGGAAGCAGCCAAGCCAAGCCAAGCCAGTAGGTGTTAAATATTTAGCACTTGGAGCGGGGCAGCCAGCCGGCCCGAGGCGAGTACGGCAGCCCCGGTGTCAAGTGGCTGCAGCCTGAGGCTGCCTGCCACGCCTTAGTCACGGGCGTCGGCATCCCGGCCCTCTTGCCATTGATGCATTGATATGCATGCATTCATAATATGAATGATGCATGCTAATCAAATCATCAAAGCAAGGTAACAACGTGTGAGTGTTGTTACCATGCTTTGATGATGAATAATTATGCTGCAAACAGCTCAGCAGACAGCAGACTCAGCCCCGCCGCAGCCCGCCCGCTGACCCCCTGCAGAGTGTGTGCCAGTTACTTTCTGCAAATTGTAATGGCCTGGGAGATATGTCTGTGATTTTACTTCAGGGTCCGGGGCGGGACCGGATAGACGCCATGGCCCACGGCAGTACTAGTGACGGCCGCACACTGCATCTTTCACACATGAGCAAGCGACAAGTCAACATCAACAATGTAATTAAAAAAAAAAATGGTCAAGCTTGGGCCACGCCAGGCGGCCCACAAGAGATGTGAGTTCAGTTTTGACGTGATTTATTTTTTCTTTCTTTTTTTCTAAAAATGTTTACCGGGAAAAAAAACGGCCCTGGGGTGGCCTCATGAAAACCGGCCCCCCAGGGCCTCAAAGGTCATCGGCCAGTGGCCGATGGGCCGATGCCGCCAGTCCAACCCTGAGTCCACCCTAATGATATACGTTCAGTCCTTTCGAACCCCACCTATAGTAACAACTGCCCTTTCGACCCGGTATACGTCACTAGATGGGCGTGGTCCAGGGTCTATAAAAGGATTGGCCTGGAGGTCCCCTCTGACCCAGATATAGCCCTGTGGAACTTCTCCAGTGTTTCCCCAACCTTCGACAGGGCCCTTCAGCAAACCTGGAATAAACTCTTCAGGTTACGAGATATGTTCCCTGATGGCACGTTTTGTGAACTTGCAGATTTCACGGGGGCGGTGGGAGGGGATCAGTTTAAGGGTCTTCAATACTATCGTATGAGAACCGCTTTTGCTGCCAAATGGCCTTCCTTTAGAACCCCAGGCACATGAGTGTATCAGAGCCATGGTGACGACGGACGGTCATGGTAAGAGAATCTCGTCGCTATACACCCTGGTGCAATCTCACTCCCCCTCACAAAACACTATCAGAGAAACCTGGGAGCGGGATGTGGGTACTCAGATCGATGACTTGAGATGGGCCCGATATTGTCAACTCACCAAATCGGTCTCCATGAACTCTGGACACCGACTGATCCAATTTAAAATACTGAACCAGCTACATTACTCCCCGGCCAGACTGGCTAAGTTTGTGGAGGGTTGCACAGGGACATGTTTGAAATGTGGCGCTCCTAATGCTAGGGCATATCATATGTACTGGTCGTGCCCTATTATCGCGAACTTCTGGCAAAAAGTGGCTGAGCTCCTTGAGGAGATAACGGTGATCCCAGCTGCCCTGTCCCCCCTAAAATACCTGTTTGGTGACATTGGGAAGGTGAAGGAGACCACGAGAAGACTATTTAACATCTCATGTATTATTGCCAAATGCTACATTCTTACATGTTGGAAATCCACTGCAGGGCCTAACCGATCCAATTTCCTGAAAGACTTATGTATGGTGAACGATGACGAGGAACTCTTTGTTTTATCAGTCCCGACACAGTGTCGTCCTAAAGATATATGGTCGCTACTACATTTGTATTTATGTGATTTGATGTCCGATGCTGATGTAACACCTACCCCGTCGCCTTAGGTGACAATACCTGTCTTATTGCCACAGATGTATGCCATTGTCGATATTATACATATGCTATACTCTACTGTTTATGAGAACTGTCTTGCTGTGAGTTGTTCCCCTAAATAAACAAAGTTTGAAAAAAAATAAAATGACATTTCAATATGGCTGAGCAAAACACTGAAAAGTGTGCAAAAATCCTTAAATTGATATAAATCTCTATGTGAGCAACACTGACAAGGTCCTAACAAACATAAGCTATAATATGAGCAACAGTACACACTTAGAATCAGAATGGAAGTTTGGAAATACTTTGAATTGGAATTTACAAGTGTAAAACCTTTGCAAAAATGCGAATTCCCGCCTAAATTTCACTATGCAATTTTTAAGAAAAACGGGTCAAATACACTCTTTGCATAGGGATGTAACTAAAGGTCTTAGGTTTAAGTCTGAGTTGAAATTAAGTCTCTATCTATTAAATTGAGGAAGTTGTGCATGTTTGAATGAGAGGCGTTTTTAGAAAAATAGATCAGAGAAAAGCAGAAAATTGGTTTTAAAATGACAGGTTAACTTTACTTGAACTCGTTTAATGAGTAAGAAAAAGAGAATGACACCCGTGAATCTCCACAGTTATGCATGGCCCGTTGTAACCCGTCACGTGGTGTATACCCCGTTCTTTATGGGAATTACTTTAGTTACTCAAAATCACTAATGGCTTCTGGTCTGGTTAAACAAAAATGAGATCATCGCGCTAACACTAAGAATCACAGACAGAGTCGCAAAAATGGTTCTGACAATATTATGGTTCTTAAGTTAAAGATGGGATATGTTATAGGTTGGGCTAGGACAAGGCAATATATGCTATGGTTCACTATGATTCCTATTGATACTTACAGTCCACTTTAATTTAGGATTTGGACCGTTAAGGTTTCTGGTCATCCAGATTGGGTCTACGGACAGCAGGGCACTTCTGGCAGGATAGGTCAGCTGGGTGGTTCTGGTCAACTGCACACTGGACTGGATTGGCCCTTCTGGTTGCTGGACACTGTAGATCAGCGGGATGGTGAGTTTCAGCAGGCAAGCATGAATGGCAGCAAGCCAGACTGGATCAGAATTATTTCACTTAAGTTTTGGGATGGTTTCAGGATTTGGGCCTAGCTGAAGAAGAGTTCAGCAATGCTGAGGCCTTGGCTTGGTAAAGAATCTGGAATCAGGAACAAGATGTAGAATTCAGGAATAGGGCGCCACACAGAAATCAGGATGGAGTCAGGAATCAGTGTGTGTATGTTGTGAGATTCCCTTATTTATCCTGCCAAATGACATCACTCAGTTTATGGTAGGGGCATACTTACAACCCACCTTGCTTTTTGCTGGTTGGATGACAGAAAGGGTTGTCATGTTTTATGATGTGAGTGGAAACCTCCCATAGTTATTGGAACCAAAATTTAAATTTCCCACAAATACATATTTATGTACCTATGCCCTCTAATAAAATTGGACACATACGTTACATATTTTGTGGGTTACATTTACATCAAACTCCCAAGTCGGTCGGACCTGGCCTTGTCTTTGTATGGAATTTTGGCAATTTTAATCATAAAGGTTTGGCCTAACAATTACTAATTCGGTACATATATGTGAAATCACCCTTAGAACATGGGTACACAATATTAGATTTCCAGCTTTAATAGTTTCTGCACAATTAGCCCTTTTCCACAACTTCAGTTCCTTACGCAGTAAGAAATCCTACCAAGTCTTCACATGTCTGTCATACATTCAGATTATAATGTATGTACTTTACATTCCTTTACTTATTTTTGCTGCCAAGTTAAATGTCATGAAGTTCTGTGGTAAAATAAGCAATTTAAATTCAAAATCACATGTCAGGTGTTTATTTTCTTACTTCCCAAGTGTGAGCAAATGGCCAGTCCTTTGAAGTTCAATGAGAATCCTCTCCCAGCATCCTGCCCCTCTCCTGGAAGGATGAGTGTCCAAGCCTTCTATTGTCCTTGCCTGGGGCAAAGACGAATGTCTAAGGAGGTCCTTTGTTATGAGTATGCAAGGCCTCCCAGCAGCAATTAGGCCTTCCTGCCGGAAGTGAAGTGTCAACCTTTCCCAGACTGAGGACTGTCAAGCACAATCTTTTTTTTTAATAGTTAATCAACTCCAAACTGGGTTACTTTAAGTTTTACCTACATCTTTCATTAAAACATATAAAATGAACACAGTTTATAGGTGGATTCTTACATTAGCAATCCTTTGACATTCCTTAAAGAATTAGGCCTTTCAACAAAAACATGCTTTCAAACAGGCAATTTTGCACTTTTTTCATGGAAAAACACATTAAACTGAGTTCTTTTGAATCTGATTTTCCTATGCAGCCAATACACATTTGATTCAGCACCAATTCTTCCTTTGAGTGCTTGGATTGGTTGCTTTTACTCTCAATGATTCAATGGAAATTAATGGATCTAGCACCAAAACAGCACTTTTAAAGGTTACAAAGCTAGCATTTTAAAAGGCATTTTCGGTTTTCAGCACAATTCTTCCGCTTTGCTCCATGTTGAATGTTGCAGAGTCCACTGGCATCCTCCTGCCGTGATAACTCTGTTTTCACCCCCCCCCTTGACTGTGTGTGGCAGGGTGTGTAGCTTTTTTCTGGTTGTAACCCAACGCAGTTTTCAAAATTTTGGCACCCACTGGAGTCAGCGCATCCATTTTGGGCTGTTTCTTTCACCATTTGTAAAGTGATGCATTGGGGCACATTGGAATGTGTCAAATTATCCCACAGTGGGAAGGCTCACTAACATTACCGAATTTCTTCAAGATCCTGAAAATGAAAAGACAATAAGGAGGCTGCTCATCATGATTGCCAAGCAGTTCCTGTTGCTTCCGGAGTACAGGGGAAACAAGACAAATGTCACTAGATGATAGCAGACTAGCAAGCAATGTGTTTTTTTTTACCTAATTGAGGACTTTCCAGAGCTTGTGGGGAGACCTGCCAGTGTTAATGTCCTCACTTTCATCAGAGACCCAGCAAACTGTACACAGATGAATATGCTCCTGCATGGTATTATAATGGTGGTCGAACTTTCTAATTATCATCAGACTCACCGGAGAAGATTTTAAACTTTCCGCCGAGGGACAGATCACAAAAGTGTTGCCAGAGGACTTCACACCTGCTTATGCTGACAAAGAAATGACATGTCGTCTGGAGTGAAGAAAATAAGAGGCATCGACTGAGAGCTTGTTTATTTTGAACACGCAAATTAAAGACTTGCTGAATTCATTACCTTATTTGACATTTTCGTATATGGAAAACAGAACTGTTTCCAGAGACAAGAGAGAATCTATTATTCAGGCAAAGAGAATAATCGTTCCAGTATCTGCAACTTACAAGCAGAAACAGCAGAACCCGGATATATCGACATTACCTAGAATGTATTAAAGAGTTAGTCTTATTTCCTTAGATGATCGAGATGGGCAACCAAACTAGTAATTTTGTCCTCCCTCAGGAGGCGAGACGCTCATATTGGCCCAGAAATAAGTGTTGTAAATTGACCTACAGAGGAATCATTTACCTATGCATAGTGTTCATTATTGTATCATTGTCACTGATGATTCGAACTGCATTTTGTATTGGTGCACAAAGCGTTCAGATTCCAGTGCACCCACCTAATGATGTACGCATGAAACCCACAAAGGTGCCCAGACCTTACATAGTAATTCCAGTCCCTAGAAGGTCTGATAGAGGAATGAGTGAACTTGAGATGGATATGATTAGCAATAACATACTTTTGGTAACAAATAAATTGAACCGCCGGAGACAGGGTCGGCAAAGTAAAATAAGAAGGGGTTAATGAAAGATACACATAAGCAAATGATGAGTGCAGATAACTGGTCTAGTGTCAATAACTGCCAAACCACATTCCAAAGAATGGGGGAAGTTTGGACAGCCAACGATAAGAAGCTCCACACCAAGTGAAGCCAAAAGAAAAATGGAGGAAGCTGAACTTTTAAAGAAACAAAAGGAGTTAGAGAATAATCGAACAGAGGCAGCATTGACAAGCACACCTGATCCAGCGATGGAAGGGTCAAGCTTGAGTACTGCAATACAGCCACATGCTGAGACAATAGCATAATCAATATGGACATGCATAAAGACGAAAAAAAATGGAAAAACAAAGAACATTGTGATCAGAAATGAGAAGCCTAGAGTTAAAGGAGCAGAGATCAGATGAGAGACAAACAAAAGACTGAACATCCAAGGGAAAACTACAGAAGGAGCTCGAAGATGGAAAGAAAGAGGCCAAATGCAAATTTGGGGAACAGTGCTTGCTCCAGACGGATGGGAGAAGGGAGTGGCGATCTGTAGAGCTTGGATGGTCCTTGGCTCCTACAAAGAAAGAATTGAAAATGCACAAAGGATATGCAAGCCATTATGGCAGTGACTTGCAAGACTGCTGACATGGGTTGAAGACAGAGAAGGACCCTTACAGATAGTGCCATTGGAGAATTCCAAATTGTGGTACAAGAAAATGGGAGAAAATCAGAACTGTGGCCGCATCTTTGATGCTGCAGGAATGATGCATGGAACAGCAGTGATCATGGATCATTATTGGGCGTGTGGATGCAAAGCATATATCAGACTACCGAAGAATTGGGGAGGTATATGTACATTAGTAAATGTCCATGTCCCAGCATTGGTGATTCCAAAAAGTGATCTGAATATTGACAGTTTACCGAAAGCAGATGCTCACCTGAGAAAGAAGAGATCTGTGGAACTGATGAGCCGAATGAAGAGAGAGAATTACTTTTCTGCCAAATCAGAAGAAGCCTTTCATGCGATCCCGTATGAACACAGGTTGTTCAGCCTGACCTCATCAGTGTTCATGACAATTCTGATGCCAAGGATTCAAATTGGAGCAAATACTAAATGGTTGCAGATAACCAGATGGGAGTTACTGCAGACCATCAGCATATCCATAAAAGGATTCAATGCAATCTTGGACGAGTTAACGGCGATTCGACTAATGACTCTGCAGAACAGATATGTCCTTGACATGATCACAGCTATGGATGGAGGTGTTTGTTCAAAAATTGGAGAATCATGTTGCACCTTCATACCTTCGCACGATGATGAAAATTGAACTTTAACAGAAGCCATAGGTATGCTAACAAACCTACAGAATCACATGATAGATGAAGTTGACGAAGTTGATGACGACAGTTGGTTTGGATCACTGTTCTCATGTGTTCTGCAATGGGTGGCAGATACATTCAAATTCCTAGGAGCCCTGCTAGTGATGCTATTGCTTGGATTCTGTGTTATCAAGATAATAATATCTCAGTGCCAGAAATCTGCAAAAAACGGCCATAGGGATGAAGATCAAGATTGATGTCGAGTCAGGCTGAAAGCCCAAGGACCTGACTGATGAAGAAAGAAGAAATAAGAGACTTTGTGAAAGCGAGCATTTATGCACCAGAAGGAACAAAGTTTTGGTATCGAAGGAAACATAGAAATTATGTGGGAAGATTGATCTATTGTAATCCAAGTGGAGAATGTCAATTAATGACATGGAACTAATATGAGCACGTAAGAACAGCAGGATGCTTGAAGGGAGTCATAAAGATATGAACCCCAAAGAGACATTTCTTCAGACCTCTATGTTTGGATCCAGAGGATGAAATAAAAGTGGATACAAAGGAAGAAGTGAGAGTGGTCGATGAATCGCCCAGAGTGGGGAGTGAAGAGGAAATGCCAAGCATGATTCACACTCCAGCCACCCCTTTTGAAGTATTAGGAACATTCACGACAAAATATGTAACATATGATGAGCAAATAACCCAGCACAGAGCCGCAGTTGGGCTCTGTCCAGTACCTATCAGAATAACAGCACCTATTGAAGTACCGACACCTAAGAAAACCTGGACAGTAAGGTACCCATTGAGTAAACCATATCGATAAGTGAGATAGCATGACAATTGTCAGAATGTAATACCTGAAGAAGCTAAGAAGATACTGAAGGAAGACGAATGGTGACGTCATGAGAACCCGGACTGACACACATATAGAATATATAATGACCTGAAAATGATTACAAAAGAGACGAAATACCATGGATAAGCGACATCCTGAGCCTAAAGTGAAACAATTGATGTCAAGATGTCAGAAGTTTATGCCATAGGCACAATGAAGATATTCAGTTAGTTTAAATATGTACAGATACAAGAACCCGCAAGAAGCCAAGAAATTGTGAGGCTTGCTTATGTTTAGTAATGAGATAGATCGCGGCAAGCGCCACCTATACATATATGTACATCAAAAGAGCACTTTATATAAGTATACTTCCACTACGCACAAGAGCATAATCAACCAAAGTTTGCTAAAGGTCTCAAGAGGAGAGTTTCACAGCAAACAAATCGAGAATTAAAGACGGAGAGAAACTCAGACGAAGATAACCATGCCAAGAAGCCAAGGTCATATCAGCTGGAATAGGCCAACAGTGGATAAAATTAAGGAGAAAGAAGAACAGACTATTCTGTTCAGGGAAGGTTAAGATAAGCCACAGATGGCAGACGACTGGCAGAATTAAATCAAATACACAAAATTGCATGAAGGAAAGGCCGATTTCCCGGTGTCGTAATCACGTGACCAGGCAAGCAGAAAGGGATGAAACTTTCACACCTATGCCATACCCAGACGCCTTAACTTTTCCAGACCAAGAAGCAGACTCGAGGCCAACTACAAAGAAATAATTGACACATGACCAGTGAGGGGATGATTGATTGTAACAATAATTGGAGGGAAGCTGGGGTGCAGACGGACTCCTGCACCTGGCCGGCTATTAAGCACAAGTGAAAATGTATGAGTGGGGTTGATGCCAACCCAATCACAGTGGACCGTGTAATCTAGGGTCCTATACTTAGTAGAACCAATAAGACGTTGTACTTTTAGTGACATTTCCCCTTACCATATACAGATATAGTACCTATATTAAAGTTACCTTCCTAGAACCAATCAAGTTGCATGCTAAGTTTCAAGAGTTACACGTCAGTGATGATGAGTTTTTTGGTTTAAATGTTATGTCTTTTCTGAAATTAATTGGAGTTGATGCGAGAAGGAAGATCGAGCAATTGCTGATATTCCTTGAACTCCCCGTTTTTTGTACTTGTCATTAAACAGATTCCCTTTGCCAAACTATTGAGTTACCATTATTGATTTGATGCTAGAGTACGAATCTGCATCGCCATCCATCTCAAGGGCGCTGCTGCTCATCTTAAAGTGCTGTTTGGAAACCCCCAGTCCTATGGGATGGCTGGGGTCCATCCTGCACAGACGGATACATTGTAATACCAGAGCTGTTTACCACGGCATCCCATGTTCACCTACCATAGCCGTTATCTGGTCTCTATACATATTGGGGGGGTCTATCCGCTTTTGGCTACCACAAGACTTCATCATGCGGTTTGCCCTCCACCGCCTTATCCATCCTTTGCCAAATCTTGTCTGGGTTCCCGCTAAACCATTCTTGTATAACCCTTAACTGGGCTGCTTGGTAATATGTCTGGAAATTCGGGACCCTCATCCCTCTCCCCCTATTGGAGTCATCGTGACTTTCCATGAATCCGTGGCCTTTTCCCTTGCTAGATAAAATTTCCCACCAATTTATTCTGGATCTTAAAAATTTCTGAGGGACCGCTAGGGCGAGAGCTTGAAAGTAGTACAGTACTCTGGCCAGGACTATCATTTTAATAACATTGATCCAGTCCATCCATGAGATATTAAGGGGACCACGCTCCTCCAGCCATATCTTTATCGATTCTAACAGGTAAGAGTGATTTGCTTGGTACATATTGTCTAAGGAGTCCGTAATCGAGATCCCCAAGTATCAGAGGCTTCCATCTGATTGCACAGATTGCCCAGTATCTAGTGAATCAGAGGTTGTGGACCCGTCCCCCTGTAGGACCATTAGTTCGGACCCACCACTTTGCCAAATTCCCCCAGATGTGACGTTAACCTCTGGAGTGAAGAGTTCACGTCCATCAGCATCACCAATAGGTTGTCCGTGAAGGCCATCGCCTTATGCCCTTCCCCCCAAATGTAACCCCTTTTATCCCCATCTCCTGTCTAATCTTAGCTAACAAGGGTTCTAGATATACCGTATACAGCACTGGGGACAGCAAGCAGCCCTGTTTGGTACTCCTGGATACCCGTATCTTCTGGGAAATGTGCTCGTTTGTGGCTAGCTTTATAACTGGTGACCCATAGCTGGCTTTAACCAGGCGTAGGAAACCCAGACCGAAGCTCATAGCCTGCATAGTGAGAAACAAGAACGACCACTCTACGTGGTCGAAGGCCTTCTCCGCGTCCAAGTCCAATACCCCCACAGAGAGGCTGGTCTTATTTGTTTTTTGTATCAGGTGGCATATTTGCCTTATGTTATCGAACGATTGTCTCCCCCTGATAAAGCTTGCCTGATCTGGATGAATCAACCCTTGGGTTATTTTGTCCAACCTAGATGCTAACATTTTAGTAAAAATCTTTGCGTCTAAATTTATTAACGCAATAGGGCGATAAGAGCCACACTGGGTTTTGTCCTTAATATGTTTAGGGAAAAGAACCACTTTCGCCTCTTCCATGGACTGGGAGATATGCCCGAGGTGGAAAAGGAGTTACAGAAAGAGAGTCATCATCAGGGCCAGGGTATCTTGAAATGCGTTATAAAACATTGCAGGGAAACCATCTGGGCCGGGGGCTTAATTTGGCGGTAGGGATCGGATCGCAGCCTGAAACTCATCGCCTGTGATCTCTCTCTCCAGGGTATCTCTTTCAGGAGGATCGTTCTAGCCGGCTCTTTTTTCCTAACTTGTTGCGCTAAGAGTCGATCAGCCTTATTTGCCTGTAGATAATATTGCTGTCTCAAAAATAATAACAATCTTTCTGTCTGTTTGACCTTTTAGGTGCCTATATTCCTTCCTGAGTGATACCCCTTTATCTGTTTCCATTCTAACCATCAGCTCCATTAAGCGTCATTCTAAGTCTTTTTGTAAGGCCTTTTCCTGTTTGTCTCACAAATGCTTTCTTTGCTATTAGTTCCCCAAGTATGGTTACTTTAAAAGCACCCCATACTATATGTTCCTGCAATGCCGGGGTCTTATTTCTTTCGAGGAATTCTCGGATGGTATCCCGTAGTTCGTTATAGTCACTACGTGCCTCAGCAGAAGTTGGGGGAATTGCCACGGCCACATCCCTGACCCCCCTCTCCCATTGGAATTCCAGCAGCAGGGGAACATGATCCGACAAGGTTATGGACCCCAGTTCCATATTCCATGCCTGACCAAGCAATTTGACAGAGACCCAGATATAATCGATCCTTGGGAACGTTCAGTGCAGGTGGGAGAAAACAGTATACCCTTTGGCGCCTCATTGCGATTCATGCCAAGCGTCGACCAAAATTAACCAGTTCATGCTGGCACACATGCTTTGTTGTTTATGGGGGTCATGCCAGTGCTTCTATCCGCCTTTGGCTGCCATGCCATTTTAAAGTCCCCTATTACTATGAGCAGTCCCACGATATATTGCTCCAACTTCTCCAACACCCCCCGCAAGAACCCACCCTGTCCTGTATTAGGGGCGTACACCATGGCGATTGTAAGCAAGTTGCCTTCCCATTGAATCTGGACAAAAAGGAATCTGCCTTCTTTGTCTCCCTTCATCCCTTTTATTCTCAGGTCTGCCATGTGTCTGAATGCTATAAGGACCCCTCGCGTCTTACCCTTATCATGCGCCTGCAGCACATGGGGGTGACCTCTTATCTTCATTTCTTCTTGTCTTTCAAATGGATGTGGGTCTCCTGGAAAGTCACTATTTCGGGGTTCACATTTTGAAAGCGACCCTCTACCTTCTGCCTTTTAGTAGGTGTATTCAACCCCCTGACGTTCAGTGAGAGCAACTGAATCCCCTGTTTGCTACCCATCCCCTTTTTGCCCTGTATGCTCCTGACTTGCAGCAATGCCCTTCCCTCTAGAGCCTCGTTTGTCCCCACTCCCCTCTGGCTAAACTCGGCACTCCTTCCTCCTCCCATGTTCTCAGCCATGGGGGGCCATGAGGCTGATTCTCGTTTTACACCCGGAGAACAAAAGTGCTGGTTGAGCAGTTCCCATTCCCTCCTCCGGTTCCAAGTACCGGAACCATCCCTCCCACTGCCCTGTTCAATCCCCCATTATCTAGTCCCCCCAAGATAAATGTTTATCACCTCGTTGGGTCACCCCCTTCCATATTGCGATCACTGGGTGTGCCTTTATTCTTGGACTTTCGTTTAAACTGGAGACTCTGGACGTTGACCTTCAGGCCCAAGTAGGGGTTTTCTTTTTGTCTTAGACTCTCCTACTCTCCTCCATCCCCAAGGCTTCTCTTGGAGCTGTTCATGGATAGGCCTCCTGGGTCGCCCACCCTGTACCTCACCCCCTTCTTCCTCGATGTTCAGGATCTTGAGCCCTTCCTCCGGCGAGATGATATGATGTTGGTGGCCTCCCACATGAAGACCATCCTGAATGGAAAGGTCCATCTATATCGAATCTGGGCTCGCTTGGCAGAGTGCCCTAGCCATTGGGCCCATTTGCCTCCTATTTGCAAACATGGTTTTGGCCAGATCCTGGAAAAGCTGAATTTCGATGCCAGTGGGGGTCATTATGAGGTTGGAGGTAAGGGATTACTGGCACCGGTAAGGGTGCCGATGCCGGTAATCCCTTACCTCTGTATTCAGAGTTCCCTTTGCTGGTCCTTCCTTACCTCCTGCTTTTAGCAGGAGTTAAGTATGGGACCCGCAAAGGTACCTCGGAGGTAATTACGGTACCGTGATTCACGGTGCCGTAATTACCTCCTTCCCCATTCCCATTGAGCCCTATGGGGCAGAAATGGGAATGGGGAAGGGCAAAAGGTGACTGGGGAATTACCGGTCCCTCCAACCCTGGAATGGACCGGTAATTACTCCATTCACCATGCCGGATTTGGGACGGTTTCGGAGGCAACCATGGAGCTAATTACTCCATGGTTAGCTCCAAACCCGGAATGAGGCCCATTGACTTTTATAGGGGTCGCTTTCCCTGCCGCTTGTAGGATCACCTCCTTTTGATCATATCTTTGCAGCGCCATCACCACTTCTATCGATCTGGTGCCTGGTTCACCTCTTATTGGGCGCACCCAGTGAATTCTGTCAACATGAATCCTCCCTCCTGCCTCTATGTCCAGTAGATCTTTGAACACTTCTTGCACTGTCTCTCAGAGGTCACAGTCGTTCACGCTTTCAGGTAATCCCTTGACCCTAATGTTCGCCCTTCTCAAGCTATTCTCAAGGTCCTCAGTTTGGAGCTCAAGATTGTCTGTGGCGACTGCTAACTGGTCTGCCCGTACGTCTATCTTGCGAGTATCCTCGGTTAATTCTTAGATGGTATTCTCATTTGTGTTAACTCTGTCTCCTAGTTCCGCAATGTCCCCTTTAATTTCCTGCAGGGATTGGCCTAGTTCCGTTCGTATTAGGCTCAACTGTGTTTGCAGCGTTTCCGTCATTTGGTTACTAAATGCTTTAAAGCATTTTTGGAGCACTTCACTCGTGACCACTTGCCCTTTTAATTGCACTGGGGACTCCTCCATCCCTGGTTGATCGGTCTGCGTCTGATCATCCTCCGTCGACGTCTCGCCTTCTTTCCGCCACAATTTCTGGAGCCTTCCATTTTGTTTCTTCGACATCTTGGCCATGAGGGCCCGTTACATTCCTTGGGTTTGTTCTGCGACATTAGCGGGGTGTTGCCAGTACCAATTAATTTCTTGCCACAGCCCGTGGGGGCCTTTAGATTGTCCCTTCCGTCTCCCAGGCGGGTCTGATTCACTCCTCCTGCCACTGGAAGCCGATGTCTCACTCTAGTCCCTAATTTGCTATGCTCCTGGTGAGTGGGGCACTCCTTCCCTGCTCCTGGACTGTAGATCCTGGGGCGTTCTGTCTGCTATTCACGATGTGGCTCTTAACAGTGCCCAGAAGAGGGGTTTGTTTACAGTATGCAGGGGGTGTGCACCTTTGCCTTCCAGGCCAAAAGGATTTTCTAGGGTTCTTATAATATAAAGGCTATCCGCCCCTCTGGTGGATTGCAGACGGAGGGCTCTTTACTGAGGCATTGATGTTCTTGGCCCTTATCTCTCAGGCCCCACTTTTCCGGGACCACACCCCAATAATCAGTGCGATGTTGCACACTTTGACGGTTTTCACTGGCTGACTCTCAGCTGTCTTTTGGCTGCAAGCTGTCATTTTCTCGGGTCCCTAGAGATTGTATTCACTGGTCCCAATCTGCTTTCAGTCCCCTGGGGGGGAATGGGGGGTGAGGCAATCTCTCCACTGCCTGATACAGGGTAGTGATTCTTATGGTAGGCGCATTGCTTGCTCTGTGTTTGCTTAGGCGCGGCTGTCAGAAGAAGCCGGGAATATATTTAAATAACAAGAATCCTGTCTACTGTTGGACTCTGTGCTAAGGATCTTCTCTGTATCGTCCCGGGCACACTATGCCTCCTAGATGGAGCTTGCTCTCCTCCTTACTCTTGTCTTCTACTGCCTTAGACTACACGGTGCCCGGAGGGTGCATCCGCTCGCCAACCCGTATATTGTGTGAGGCCCAGAGTGTCACCATGCTGGAGACCCAGGTCCGCCCACTGCCAGGGCCCAGGCCCTGCCGTCCACAGAATGGAGCTCCCCCGTGGGAAATGTCACCACTCTAGAGTATGCTCACTGCAGGGTGATGGTTGTTATGGCAGGCGCAGTGCATGCTCTATGTTTGCTTAGATGCTGATATCGGAAGAGGTCGGGAGTATATTAATGTGGCAAGGATCCTGTCTCCAGTTGGGCTCAGCTCTCATGTCTCCCACCAGGGATATTCTCTGTGACGTCCCTGGCCCCTTTCCTTCCCAGATGGAACCTATTCCCCTCCTTACTTGTATTTTTCAGGTGCCTAGGGCTATCTGGTGCCTGGAGGATGCATCTGCTCGCCAGCCCGTGTGTTGTGGGAGGCCTGGTGTGTCATTATGCTTGAAACTCAGGTCTGTCTACCAGCAGTGCCCGGGCCCTGCTGGCCTCCGACCGGAGCTCCCTCATGCTGCCTTGGTCCTGCGCCCTAACAAGGGAGCTGGTGATGAGTGGGCCGTTCCTGGATTTCTCCAGAGTTGTGCCCACGTCGGGTATGGTCTCACTGCGGTTCCATCTGATGCCTGGCACCGAGCATACTCGTCCCTCACGCTGGCACCCACGGGACATTCTCTTCCCGTTCTGCGCTCCTCCTTTTTTTTGCAATTAACTTTGGCCGCTGCTTGCTGTCAGGGTAGCTGACCTTTCTCCAGGGGTTCACGCAGCCTTAATGCCCTGAAGCGGGAGGTACTTGTCTCTTTTTGCACCTTTATTTGGGAACAGCAGGTGGGAGTTTGTTCCTCACGGTCTTGTGGTCACGGTGGCCATCTTGGAATCCCTGTCTTTTCTTAAAATTGATCATATTGCAATCAATTGTCTGCCCTCTCCTCTTTAGACACCTGTTTTAGCATGATTTCTAAAAGTAACCCTTTTCATTTGATCCAGCCAATAAGGATCCAGGCCCAAATTATGGTATTTCATTCATATTAGGGGATGTGATCACGATGATACATTGGCTAGCAGAGCTTCAGTGTCTCCATCTGGTATGCATTGTAATCAGTAGGGTGTACAGTTGTGCTTGACCTTGTACCACCAAGCAATGTCACTGCCCTGAGTATTCAACTTGGTTTGAACCTGGCACGCTCCGCTCTGCGACCCTTACTAGACGAAAGTGCTATTAATGTTCACGTCTCACTTCCCACAGAGGTCTGATATTGATGGGTTGTGTTCATTGTGGTATATGTAACTATTTACCAGACTTGACTGGGCGTAACCATTCATTGTATATTTGCACCACCACAGAGCCTGGCCCGCTAAAATGGATAAAATGAGCTCAACACAATGCTTGGACAGAAGTGTCTGTACCAGATAAATTGACTGAGGTCTCGCTGACATGCTATTGTGATGCTTGGGGTTGGAGGCATTCTCCCCATTATTACGATTGGGTTGATGGAACTGTTGAAGTATGATTAATGCCTCACAGGCTATTGTGATGCCCAAGGTTTTGGTGAGGGGGCTGCTGGAGAACAGATGAATGCATTGCATTCCATTGAATGAGCCCACAGTTAGGTATTGTTGCTGGAGGACTGTGGCTGTTAGGCACCCTGGGGTGTGTTTTCTCAGGATGCCCCCTGTGTTATTCTGAAGTAGAGAAGTGTCAGTGAAGCAGTGTGGGGATGTAAGGACATTCAATGCATGTATTTGGGTTCCTTATATTACCCAGTTATTCAATGTAGTATTAGAGTCAAATATTCCCGCCCCACGCCTCCCCCTTGGACGAAAGCAAAGATTGTCCCCAAGTATAAGAAGGGTGATATGGATAGTCCATCTAATTACCACCCTATCTCGTTATTACATGCGGGGGAAAATATTAGCCAAAGCGTTTCTGGTATGTTTGCAGACCTGGATAGATAAATACAATATAATTCCAAACCAATACACTATTAATGAAGCGGAAAGCAGGTGGAAAGGAGACAGTAGCACAACCAGTACTGTGAAGATTCAAATGGGGCTACGCCCGGGCTGTGTTCTGGCCCCCAAACTGTTCTGTCTTTTTATAAATCGCATCATTGAAAAACTGTCGGGGTTTCCATCTGATGCACTGAATGTGGCAGCGGAGAAGTACGCCATCCTCATGTTTGCAGATGATGCAACTTCTATCCCTTACTCCGATGGGGCTAACATCCCAATTTGCTGCTTTTGTGGAATTGTGCGACACTAATGGGCTCGATAAAAGTCCAGAACGCGAAAGTATTAGCCTTCAGGAGGAAACGGGTCCAAAACACAGGCTAGGATTAGGCTGGAAATCAGTGGAGCATTGATGGAGCAGCTTGACAGTTACAACTACCTATGCCTAAGTGTAAAAGAGGACTCTAGGTGGAATGTCCAAACAGCAAAGTCTGAGTGGACATTGGCTAGATATAGTGGGGCTATCTCATGATTTACAAGAGTATGGTAATGGGGCACTAAAGGTATACAATGAAGCATATAAACGTCAAGCTGGGAGGCAGCTCTGTATGGAGCTGAGCGGACGGGTTGTGCTAATTGTAGTAGCTTAACCATTATAGAGAAGAGATGTTTTAAAAACATATTAGACATGTCTACTAGTGCACCTAATGTTCCCGTTTATTTGGGAATGAAGTGGGCTCGTTGTGTAAGTACAAACCTGTGTACTATTAGGTTAGGCTATGGACTGCACCACGGTTATCCATCTATAGAGAAGCCATGAAAGACGTTCTGTCTCAGGAAGGGGGCACCTCAATGCCTTGGTGTCATGATGCCTACCCCCAGGCATCCGGACCAAGTCCATCAGCCCCGGGAGCAGGCATCTAGACATTTAGTAAAACCTCAGCAGTCCCGGCTAGGGGCTATCTGGGTTCAGTCCTGGCGCCTAAGGCGCCAGGCTCATAGTCATTACTTACCCCAGGCAGACTATGCTGCAAATGACTCCAATCCAACATGAAGCCTGAAAGGGACTATTTTTCTACAGGGACTATTTTTTACTCTGGTGTGGTTCTAGGGACTTCTTACCTGGGACTACTTTTGAGGCTATTTAAACCACACCCGACCAGCAACTCACGCTTCGCGTTATTCTGCATCCAGCAGCGTAACACTCACCGTGCCTGCAGCCTGCATCCAGTCTTCTGCCACGCCCGCCTCGAATCCGGAGCTCCTAAAACAAAGAGGAAAGAAAGGGAAAAGGTTAGAAAACTAACTTATTTCTATTCCACACCTGATTCTGGATCCATCTTTTCTCCGGACCTGTAAAGAACATCATTTCTGCACGCGCCGCACCTCAAGCTGCAGCGCCACGCCATACTCACCAGTCTTCACAGCATCCTTTGGGTTGGCGCTGCCTCCATCATTTCATCGCCGAACTTCGGCACCTAGGAGACAAAAGAAAACCACAAGGTGAGCCGAGGGAACCAACAAATATAATTCTTACCACCATAGACTTACCTGATTTACCACCGGAGGCATCCTTTTGTGACTCTCCATATTTTCACGTGCCGCATCTGTAAAGAGAGACAAAACAACACGTTTTCCTCGTGCAACATTTACCGGACAGCGCCGGGTAATACAGACTCTTACCTGAGCGCCACCAGCTGCCACAAGAGCATCTTTTCACGAGCCAGCTGCAAGACAAGAAAGGAAGGGGGGGAACAAGAGTGAACATCAGACATATTGAACTCTATGAACTTAATACTTACTGGTCCTCACCAGGAACCTCAGAGTCAATACTCTCTGGAACTCTCCCGAGCCTTCAAACCAGTGAAGTAACTGGAATCAACGCGCCCCTGCAAATCCACGCAGGATGGAGAGCTCATCTTTCAAGAATATAAGGTGAGATTGCTGTGAGGGCATTTCGGAGGTAATTAGTTGGGGAGGACTGTGGGGGTGCCATCACTTGAATCCACAAGTGGCTAAATCCATCTCTCCACTTGCAGGAGAATATTTCTACGGGTTAAGCAGACAAGATTAGGAGGGCAGATCCAGTCAGTCATCGCTGCACTACGCATCACGTGGGTGGAGACCGCAGCTGTCTGGGTCCGACCGACGCCCCTGTGGGAGCCTGTTGAGTGTAACACTTGGTTTGCCCACATTGAGCAAGAGCTCTACAGTATTGGACAAAATGAGTGCTGAAACCTGCCTGAACGAATGGGCACTGCCTCCAAGCACTCCATTAAAAATGCGCTCTCAGCCGAAGGGGGGCGCTGTTGCGCACATCTAAGATGGCCGCCTAGGTGGAGAGCTCCGGCTTGATCAAAATCCTTTCATCTATAAATCCTTCTAGTTCTGAATTGGCAGACATACAATTGCAGAATATCACTGGGGAAGGTTCGTAGAAGACACCCTGTGAAAACGAAGCGCATGGACCCCGGGCCGACGGAGATATCCGCAGGTGCAACTGCAGCAGCCGTAGTGCTGCGGAGTGACCGCCCGTGAGTTCCAGGAGACTTTTACTCGAGCCAGGCGCTCGCAACGGCGGGTCGGCCAGGTGGGGGAGGGGCAGTCCGCCAATACACAAGCGCTGCCTGAGGGCGGCGGTGCTATGCTTTCTCTTCCTGCCTGTATGAAGACAAGTACTCGGACCTCCCTGCACCAGGCTATGGGCGAAAAAATCCTGCCAAGTGCTCGAGAGTGCGCTGCGACGGCAAAGTTTCCCCCCTCTGATCCGGATCCCCCCCACTGCTAAGTCCAGCTAGGACGTTGCTGGTGAAGTAAGTGGGCCGCTGGGGAGGGGGACGCCAGAGACCAGTGCCTCGGTACACGATACATCTGGGTCCTCACGAGGGTGGGGGAGAACGTTACAATATTGTTATAGAAGAAGCTTGCCGCCACAGCACCATTGAAGGTGGGGGAGATGCTGCGGGAGGGAGCGCAGCCTGACGCCGATGATCTTTTTTTTGTTGAAGCGGTACACCCTGCCCCGGTCGACGAATACTGCGGAAGTCTAACAAATAAAACCCTGGGGGTGAGAGTGTACATCGGTGGTGAGACTGAACCTATCCCCACACCTGCATTGCGGTTTGCCTGAGCTTGGATGCGGGGCACAGGCTGTGCTGCCACCATACAACATAATCCGATACTGGTCGCCAGCAGCACACATACATGGGAGAACACAGCCCACCCCAAAAGTGACAATGTCGCCTAATGGTGCGCACTGAGAAGAAAGCTGTAGGGGGTAGAAAGACCGGCCCAATGGATTCCTTTACCAGCTCCCAGCCACAGGAGGCATCTGCAGGGGCGACACAAACATCCGAAAATCGAAACGCAGACCCTTTGGACCGCTTGGCAACAATTGTGCAAAATGAATTCCTGGCTGTAAACCTCAAGTTGGACGATATAGTGGCAACGATCGGGTCCCTGAAGGCCTGGGTGGAAAAGGAAAGCGCACGCATTTCGGAGGCAGAGAACAGAATAAGCCCAAATGAAGATGTGATTTCTCAGCATGGCCGAGATATAGCCCTGCTTCAGACCGAACTGCGCAAAACCCAGAGCAAATGCGAGGATCTTGAATCTAGGTCCCGCAGAAATAACAGTTGCATTGTTGGGGTCTCGGAATCGTTTGGCAAGGGCTCCATGGAAAGACAGGTGGAAGAACTACTGAAATCTGTGCTGGGAGCGGAATCCCTTTCGAACGACTTTCTCGTCGAGAGAGCTCACCGCACGCTTGCACCCCCTCCGAATCCGGGAGCTCCACCCCGCACCATCATTGCGCGCCTTCTAAACTACAGGCATAGGGACACAATACTCCGTCTATCCAGAGAAAAAGGAACAATACATTTCTAGGAGAACAGAATTCATATATATCCTGACTTCTCCGCGACCATACAAGCGCAGCGCAGGTCCTATGAAATGGTTAAAAAACAACTACGGCTCTGTGGTGTCCCTTATGCTTTAATTTTCCCAGCGAAAATGAGAATTCAACACGGAGGGAGAGCCCACTTCTTTGAAAACACTTCCGAGGCCATGGCGTGTGTGGAGGCCTCCATTCTGCTGCCCCCTAGAGACCGAATGAGGGATCAAAATACGGGACCTAATCCTGGCGAGGACTGAACTGATTTGGCGGGCAGATGAGTCTGCGCCTTCCCTGCAGTGACTCTATGTCTTCATAAGTCAGCACAACTGAACTGGAACATGATCCGTTGTTGTCGGGCTGTGGAGCCTCCTCCGTGGGTGTCCAGTTGGCAACATTAGCCAACCCTATGGAAAGGTCCACAAGCTCAGTTAAAAAGCCCATCGGGCAAGTTTTGAGTGTTAATGGGCAGCATCATCAAGTTGGGGGAGATGATGCGAGTGGGGGTCCAGGATACCAGGTAACAGTTCGCTGTGCTGAGCTATCAGCAAAGTGGGGGAAGGGGGAAAGTTGCACTGTCCTTAAGTTTGGGTTGAAGAATATGTGGTCTCGAGGTTACGATTGCTGCTCCCGTAATGTGTATATTGGGAACGTTAAATGACATAGCGGGTACTAATACATATGGAAATAACGGTACAGGGGGGCTGAAAATATCATTTCTGTCTTGGAATGTAAGAGGATTGAACAACCCAATGAAGGCCAGGAAGGTTGGCAATTATGTTTCTAGACATCACCCTCAAGTCGTGATGCTGCAAGAAACTCATGCAATGTGTGCAGTGAACGAAAATGTGATGCCCAAATGGGGGAAGACGTGGTATTATACTAATAACTCGTCTTTGTCCAGGGGGGACATCACTCTCATACATCCCTCCCTGGGGTTCCGGGTAGCGGGGCCCAAAGTGGACAGGCAGGGCAGATACGTGCTGGTATGGGGGAAATGGCTGGGAAACATGTTACATTGGTGAATACATATGGCTCTAACATAGACGACCCAGACTTCTACTTAAATATATATGAAACCCTTAACAAACTTGATGCTTCTTCCATAATATGGGGTGGGGGACTTTAACATGGCCCTGGACCCCACAACAGATAGAGATAGTGTGGGGATAGAATGGCACTAACGTTGAGGCAGCTTCTTTCAGAAATGGCACAGATGTATGGCGCACATTACACCCGGATGTTAGACGATACACCTACTATTCATACGTCCACGACAGTGAGTCACGAATAGACTATCAGGCCGATTCATGGAATAATTAGCGCGGCGCAAGTGGGCAAAAACATGCGAATCGCAGTGGAATTGCGAAAATCACAGTGCAAGTGCGAAAATCGCACGAAAAGCAGCGCACATCGATTCATGGAAGGGCATGCGCGAAAAAACCATCTGATGTGCGCTAAAAAAGTGTGCGGCGCACGTTGGCGCACAGGCCATCTAACGGCGTGCGCCAGGTCACAGCAAAAATCGCACAGGCCACAGCGAAAATCGCACATAGCGCGGCGCACGCAACAAAAGTAGGCGGAACACGGGGCGTAACACTCGGAATGGAGAACAACTTGCCAAAATGTGGGCGTCACGGGGAAGTACAGGGTGCAAGTGTGCGGAACGCCCACACGCTCGCCTACAACACGTATTCATGGAATCGAATAGGGCAAAACAGCACACGGTCATACCAGCGCATAGGCACAAACACGACCGCCACAAGAAAGCAGGCGGTAGCGTCCCTGCGCCTGTAAAAAATGTGCGCCAAAAGGTCCGCCAACAAATAGCACCTATATACAGCTATGATGAATGTCCTATACTGTGGCCCTCCAGGACAAATGACGTGCAAAGGGGTACCCACAAACACGGACACCCGCTGACTGAAAAATAACGTGTGCATGTATTTCGGGGTGCGCGGGAAGTTTCACACGCGAATTGGCTGGGTACGTGGATTCCAGGGGTGCACGGGAAGTTCCACACGCGATTTGGCTGGGTACGTGGATTTCAGCGGTGCGCGGGAAGTTCCACACGTGATTTGGCCGGGTACATGGATTTCGGGGGTGCGCGGGAAGTTCCACACGCGATTTGGCCAGGTGGGTGGATTTCAGGGGTGCGTGTGAAGTTCAACACGCAATTTGGCTGGGTACGTGGATTTCAGGGGTGCGCGCGAAGTTTCACACGCGATTTGGCCGGGTACGTGGATTTCAGGGGTGCGCGTGAAGTTCAACATGCAATTTGGCTGGGTACGTGGATTTCAGGGGTGCGTGCGAAGTTTCACACACGATTTGGCTGGTTACGTGGATTCCAGGGGTGCGCGGTAAGTTTCACACGCGATTTGGCTGGGTAGTGTATTTCGGTGTAGCGGGGGAATGCTACACGTGATATGGCCATGGGGGTCCCCACAGGTGTTCACTCTACACCCTCCACGGCCCCTGCAGGCAGCCCACACCACAGGGTACTACCCTGCACCACTGCTCATGTCCCACAGGCAACCCATCCACCATGGCCATGTCCACCAGCCAACCCACATGTCACCTTGCACCACTGATCACCAACACATGTCTCCCATCACCCCCACCCCCCAGCCACCAGGGGCAGCCTCCACCAGGCCCCCACTCATGTCCCCTATTACCCCCACCCCCCGCAGTGCAGGGGCACCCTCCACCAGGCCCCCACTCATGTCTCCCACCACCCCCACCCCCCAGCAGTCAGGGGCAGCCTCCACCAGGCCCCCACTCATGTCTCCCACCACCCCCACCCCCCAGCCACCAGGGGCACCCTCCACCATGCCCCCACCCATGTCTCCCACCACCCCCCCAGCAGTCAGGGGCAGCCTCCACCAGGTCCCCACTCATGTCTCCCACCACCCCCCACCCCCCAGCCACCAGGGGCACCCTCCACCAGGCCCCCACCCATGTCTCCCACCACCCCCTACCCCCCAGCAGTCAGGGGCAGCCTCCACCAGGCCCCCACTCATGTCTCCCACCACCCCCATCCCCAGCCACCAGGGGCAGCCTCCACCAGGCCCCCACTCATGTCCCCTATTACCCCCACCCCCCGCAGTGCAGGGGCAGCCTCCACCAGGCCCACACCCATGTCTCCCAGCACCCCCTAGCCCCCAGCAGTCAGGGGCAGCCTCCACCAGGCCCCCACCCATGTCTCCCACCACCCCTACCCCCCAGCAGTCAGGGGCAGCCTCCACCAGGCCCCCACTCATGTCTCCCACCACCCCCACCCCCCAGCCACCAGGGGCAGCCTCCGCCAGGCCCCCACTCATGTCTCCCACCACCCCCACCCCCCAGCCACCAGGAGCAGCCTCCACCAGGCCCCCACTCATGTCTCCCACCACCCCCACCCCCCAGCAGTCAGGGGCAGCCTCCACCAGGCCCCCACTCATGTCTCCCACCACCCCCCAGCCACCAGGGGCACTCTCCACCAGGCCCTCACCCATGTCTCCCACCACCCCCTACCCCCCAGCAGTCAGGGGCAGCCTCCACCAGGCCCCCACTCATGTCTCCCACCACCCCCACCCCCCAGCCACCAGGGGCAGCCTCCACCAGGCCCCCACTCATGTCCTCTATTACCCCCACCCCCCCGCAGTGCAGGGGGAGCCTCCACCAGGCCCCCACCCATGTCTCCCACCAACCCCTACCCCCCAGCAGTCAGAGGCAGCCTCCACCAGGCCCCCACCCATGTCTCCCACCACCACCTACCCCCCAGCAGTCAGGGGCAGCCTCCACCAGGCCCCCACCCATGTCTCCCACCACCCCCTACCCCCCAGCAGTCAGGGGCAGCCTCCACCAGGCCCCCACCCATGTCTCCCACCACCCCCTACCCCCCAGCAGTCAGGGGCAGCCCTACCAGGCTCCCACTCATGTCTCCCACCACCCCCACCCCCAGCCACCAGGGGCACCCTCCACCAGGCCCCCACTCATGTCTCCCACCACCCCCACCCCGCAGCCACCAGGGGCAGCCTCCACCAGGCCCCCACTCATGTCCCCTATTACCCCCAACCCCCCGCAGTGCAGGGGCACCCCCCACCAGGCCCCCACTCATGTCTCCCACCACCCCCAACCCCCAGCAGTCAGGGGCAGCCTCCACCAGGCCCCCAATCATGTCTCCCACCACCACCCACCCCCCAGCCACCAGGGGCACCCTCCACCAGGCCCCCACCCATGTCTCCCACCACCCCCTACCCCCCAGCAGTCAGGGGCAGCCTCCACCAGGCCCCCGCTCATGTCTCCCACCACCCTGACCCCCCAGCCACCCGGGGCAGCCTCCACCAGGCCCCCACTCATGTCCCCTATTACCCCCCCCCGCAGTGCAGGGGCAGCCTCCACCAGGCCCCCACCCATGTCTCCCACCACCCCCTACCCCCCAGCAGTCAGGGGCAGCCTCCACCAGGCCCCCACCCATGTCTCCCACCACCCCCTACCCCCCAGCAGTCAGGGGCAGCCTCCACCAGTCTCCCACCACCCTGACCCCCCAGCCACCCGGGGCAGCCTCCACCAGGCCCCCACTCATGTCCCCTATTACCCCCCCCCCCCGCAGTGCAGGGGCAGCCTCCACCAGGCCCCCACCCATGTCTCCCACCACCCTCTACCCCCCAGCAGTCAGGGGCAGCCTCCACCAGGCCCCCACCCATGTCTCCCACCACCCCCTACCCCCCAGCAGTCAGGGGCAGCCTCCACCAGGCCCCCACCCATGTCTCCCACCACCCCCTAC
This sequence comes from Ambystoma mexicanum, assembly GCF_040938575.1. Classification (NCBI taxonomy): domain Eukaryota; kingdom Metazoa; phylum Chordata; class Amphibia; order Caudata; family Ambystomatidae; genus Ambystoma; species Ambystoma mexicanum. The sequence continues at coordinate 845,377,178 of NC_090924.1, read as the reverse complement.
CCCCCAGCAATCAGGGGCAGCCTCCAACAGGCCCCCACTCATGTCTCCCACCACCCCCACCCCCAGCAGTGCAGGGGCAGCCACCACCAGGCCCCCACCCATGTCTACCGCCACCCCCACCCCCCCAGCCACCAGGGGCAGCCTCCACCAGGCCCCCACCCATGTCTACCACCACCCCACCCCCCAGCCACCAGGGGCAGATTCCACCAGGCCCCCACTCATGTCCCGCCAGCAGTGCAGGGGCAGCCTCCACCAGGCCCCCACTCATGTCTCCCAACACCCCCACCCCCCAGCCACCAGGGGCAGCCTCCACCAGGCCCCCACTCATGTCCCCTATTACCCCCACCCCCCCGCAGTGCAGGGGCACCCTCCACCAGGCCCCCACTCATGTCTCCCACCACCCCCACCCCCCAGCATTCAGGGGCAGCCTCCACCAGGCCCCCACTTATGTCTCCCACCACCCCCCACCCCCGGCCACCAGGGGCACCCTCCACCAGGCCCCCACCCATGTCTCCCACCACCCCCTACCCCCAGCAGTCAGAGGCAGCCTCCACCAGGCCCCCACTCATGTCTCCCACCACCCCCACCCCCCAGCCACCAGGGGCAGCCTCCACCGGGCCCCCACTCATGTCCCCTATTACCCCCACCCCCCGCAGTGCAGGGGCAGCCTCCACCAGGCCCCCACCCATGTCTCCCGCCACCCCCTACCCCCCCGCAGTCAGGGGCAGCCTCCACCAGGCCCCCACCCATGTCTCCCACCACCCCCTACCCCCCAGCAGTCAGGGGCAGCCTCCACCAGGCCCCCACCCATGTCTCCCACCACCCCCTACCCCCCAGCAGTCAGGCGCAGCCTCCACCAGGCCCCCACCCATGTCTCCCACCACCCCCTACCCCCCAGCAGTCAGGGGCAGCCTCCACCAGGCCCCTACTCATGTCTCCCACCACCCCCACCCCCCAGCCACCAGGGGCAGCCTCCACCAGGCCCCCACTCATGTCCCCTATTACCCCCACCCCCTGCAGTGCAGGGGCACCCTCCACCAGGCCCCCACTCATGTCTCCCACCACCCCCACCCCCCAGCAGTCAGGGGCAGCTTCCACCAGGCCCCCACTCATGTCTCCCACCACCCCCACCCCCCAGCAGTCAGGGGCAGCCTCCACCCATGTCCCCTATTACCCCCACCCCCCAGCAGTCAGGGGCAGCCTCCAACAGGCCCCCACTCATGTCTCCCACCACCCCCACCCCCCCAGCAGTCAGGGGCAGCCTCCACCCATGTCCCCTATTACCCCCACCCCCTGCAGTGCAGGGGCACCCTCCACCAGGCCCCCACTCATGTCTCCCACCACCCCCACCCCCCCAGCAGTGCAGGGGCAGCCACCACCAGGCCCCCACCCATGTCTACCACCACCCCCACCCCCCAGCCACCAGGGGCAGCCTCCACCAGGCCCCACCCATGTCTACCACCACCCCCACCCCCCAGCCACCAGGGGCAGATTCCACCAGGCCCCCACTCATGTCCCCCTGCAACCCCACCCCCCAGCAGTGCAGGGGCAGCCTCCACCAGGCCCCCACTCATGTCTATCACCACCCCCACCCCCCAGCCACCAGGGGCAGATACCACCAGGCCCCCACTCATGTCTCCCACCACCCCCACCCCCCAGCCACCAAGGGCAGCCTCCACCAGGCCCCCACCCATGTGTCATGATCACTGCTTCCAAGGAGTCAGGACCAGCCCAACGTCCTTGGAAGCAGGCCCCTAACCCTGATCCTAGGCACCAGCCGGTCCCCACAGGGACCTTTTGGACCCTGTCCTGGCGCCGGTGGCACCAGGCTCATCAGAAGCATCGGTCCCGGCACTGGAAGCGCCGGGCTCATCATTGGTGTGAAGGTGCTTGGGTGGACTTACCTGTGGCAGACCATGCTGCTTACTTACCAGACTCTTAGAAGTCCTCGGTGAACTGGGACTACTTTCTTACCTGGGTGGGGCAGCTCCACTCCCTGGATACAGCACTGGAAGTCTTCTGGAAGCAGGAACTCTTTTCTTACCTAGGCGGGGCCGTGGAAGGAGACGCCTCATCACTCCTAGGCTATTTAAACCACACCCGATTGATGAAATGTGCTTCGCGTTATTCTGCATCTGCAGCAGAACGCTCACCGAGTCTGTTCCAGCCTTCCTTCTTTGGATCCTGAACCTGCAAGAATTATACTTACCATTCCTGTACCCGATCAACATCAGCACCTGCAAAAGACCAGAAACAACAGGTTAGCAGAACGAACTTTAACACGCAGTGTTTACTTACCTGATCCATCGGCAGCGGCCGTGTCTCACGCTGCATCTTCACCTGCAAAGATAAACAGCATTATCATACTTACTGGCACGCTGTGCATTCCGGCTTCTTCACGCTGCATCTTCATCTGCAAAGATAAACAGCATTATTCTACTTACCGGCACGCTGTGCATTCCGGATTCTTCACCCTGCATCTTCACCTGCAAAGATAAACAGCAGTGTTACACTTACCGGCACGCGGCGAATTCCGGATTTCTTCATTCTGCATCGTCGGCTGCAAAGACAAAGAAAGAGACAGTAAGAGCGCTTGCCTTACCTACGCAATTCCAGGCGCTTCTCCGCCACGCATAAAAAGACTATAAAGAGTAAAGGTGTCCAGAAACTTACCGGTCGTGCAGACAACGACGGTACCCATCCTCTGAAGTCAAGAGGCCAACGTTTCACCAGTGAAGGAACTGGCAACGGCACCCTGCACTAGACGCAGATGGAGAGCCCAGCATTCACCTATCTAAGGTGAGCACGATGACCTGGGAGGGGGGCTCAACAGTCAGGCTGAGAGGAGAGAGATAGGGACATTCACAACCCAGACCTTTAACCCCCATATTATTTCACCTGCAGAAACCTCACCCTTCGAGTCCGACACACAGTGCGGAGAGGTTCGACCCCAGAAGCCAACCGAATCCTGCACATCACGTTTCGTGTTACAGACACCTTCCTGCCAAGACCCGCGCCTCCGTGGGAATCAGGTGAGTGTTACACCATGTCTACCACCACCCCCACCCCCCAGCCACCAGGGGCAGATTCCACCAGGCCCCCACTCATGTCCCCCTGCAACCCCACCCCCCAGCAGTGCAGGGGCAGCCTCCACCAGGCCCCCACTCATGTCCAACTCATGTTCCTCTGCACCCCCACCTCCCAGCACCGTGGGGCACCTGCCAGCAGGCCCCCACTCATGTCCAACTCATGTTCCCCTGCACCCCCACCCCCCAGCACCGTGGGGCACCTGCCAGCAGGCCCCCACTCATGTCCCCTATCACCCCCACCCCCCAGCCACCAGGGGCACCCTCCACCAGGCCCCCACTCATGTCTCCCACCACCCCCACCCCCACCCCCCAGCAGTAAGGGGCAGCCTCCACCAGGCCCCCACTCATGTCTCCCACCACCCCCACCCCCACCCCCCAGCAGTAAGGGGCAGCCTCCACCAGGCCCCCACTCATGTCTCCCACCACCCCCACCACCCAGCAGTGCAGGGGCAGCCTCCACCAGGCCCCCACTCATGTCCAACTCATGTTCCCCTGCCCCCCCACCCCCCAGCACTGTGGGGCACCTGCCAGCAGGCCCCCACTCATGTCCAACTCATGTTCCCCTGCACCCCCACCCCCCAGCACTGTGGGGCACCTGCCAGCAGGCCCCCACTCATGTCCAACTCATGTTCCCCTGCACCCCCACCCCCCAGCACCGTGGGGCACCTGCCAGCAGGCCCCCACTCATGTCCCCTATCACCCCCACCCCGCAGCCACCAGGGGCACCCTCCACCAGGCCCCCACTCATGTCCCCTATTACCCCCACACCCCCACAGTACAGGGGCACCCTCCACCATGCCCCCACTCATGTCTCCCACCACCTCCAACCCCACCCCCCAGCAGTCAGGGGCAGCCTCCACCAGGCCCCCACTCATGTCTCCCACCACCCCCCCAGCAGTGCAGGGGCAGCTCATGTCCCCTATTACCCCCACCCCCAGCAGTGCAGGGGCAGCCTCCAACAGGCCCCCACTCATGTCCCCCATTACCCCCACCCCCCAGCAGTGCAGGGGCAGCCTCCACCAGGCCCCCACTCATGTCCAACTCATGTTCCCCTGCACCCCCACCTCCCAGCACCGTGGGGCACCTGCCAGCAGGCCCCCACTCATGTCCAACTCATGTTCCCCTGCACCCCCACCCCCCAGCACCGTGGGGCAGCTGCCAGCAGGCCCCCACTCATGTCCCCTATCACCCCCACCCCCCAGCCACCAGGGGCACCCTCCACCAGGCCCCCACTCATGTCTCCCACCACCCCCACCCCCACCCCCCAGCAGTAAGGGGCAGCCTCCACCAGGCCCCCACTAATGTCTCCCACCACCCCCACCCCCACCCCCCAGCAGTAAGGGGCAGCCTCCACCAGGCCCCCACTCATGTCTCCCACCACCCCCACCACCCAGCAGTGCAGGGGCAGCCTCCACCAGGCCCCCACTCATGTCCAACTCATGTTCCCCTGCCCCCCCACCCCCCAGCACTGTGGGGCACCTGCCAGCAGGCCCCCACTCATGTCCAACTCATGTTCCCCTGCACCCCCACCCCCCAGCACTGTGGGGCACTTGCCAGCAGGCCCCCACTCATGTCCAACTCATGTTCCCCTGCACCCCCACCCCCCAGCACCGTGGGGCACCTGCCAGCAGGCCCCCACTCATGTCCCCTATCACCCCCACCCCGCAGCCACCAGGGGCACCCTCCACCAGGCCCCCACTCATGTCCCCTATTACCCCCACACCCCCACAGTACAGGGGCACCCTCCACCATGCCCCCACTCATGTCTCCCACCACCTCCAACCCCACCCCCCAGCAGTCAGGGGCAGCCTCCACCAGGCCCCCACTCATGTCTCCCACCACCCCCCCAGCAGTGCAGGGGCAGCTCATGTCCCCATTACCCCCACCCCCAGCAGTGCAGGGGCAGCCTCCAACAGGCCCCCACTCATGTCCCCCATTACCCCCACCCCCCAGCAGTGCAGGGGCAGCCTCCAACAGGCCCCCGCTCATGTCCCCTATTACCCCCACCCCCCAGCAGTGCAGGGGCAGCCTCCAACAGGTCCCCACTCATGTCCCCCATTACCCCCTCCCCCCAGCAGTGCAGGGGCAGCCTCCAACAGGCCCCCACTCATGTCTCCCACCACCCCCACCCCCCAGCAGTGCAGGGGCAGCCACCACCAGGCCCCCATCCATGTCTACCACCACCCCCACCCCCCAGCCACCAGGGGCAGCCTCCACCAGGCCCCCATTCATGTCTCCCACCACCCTCACCCCCCAGCCGTGCAATTTGCCTGGGTACGTGTACTTCGTGGTGCGCGTTAAGTTCCACACGCGATTGTACGTGTACTTCGGGGTGCGTGTGAACTTCCACACACGATTTGCCTGGGTATGTGTATTACTGGGGGTGCGCGTGAACTTCCACACGCGATTTGCCTGTGTACGTGTATTACTGGGGGTGCGCGTGAACTTCCACACGCGATTTGCCTGGGTACGTGTACTTCGGGGTGCGCGTGAACTTCCACACGCGATTGGGCCTGTGAGAGTGGGTCACATGTATTCCAGGGGTGGGTGGGAATATTTACCCGCGACTGTGCCTGTGAGAGCGTGCTACGTGTATTCCTGGTGTGGGCGGGAAGATTCACACGTTCGCCTACGACGTGCCGAAAAAGGGTCCAATCCTGACACACGTACGCCAGCATGAAGCAGGCGTACGTCGACCCGCGCAGCATAAAAGTGCGCGAAAACCACAAACAAGCTCATACGCCAGGATGAATATACCATTGCTAGCAGCAGCGGCCGTGGGTTACCAGAGGAGGAGGAGGAGGATAGTGAGGGCCCGAATTTTCACTCCCAGAACAAGCCTTTCTGGGATGCCTGATGACCAGGTGTATGTGAGGTACAGGTTTCCCCCACACATAATACTGGACCTGGTCAGTGAGTGGGAGGATGACCTCACATCACCCACCCTGTGCCCCCAAGCACTCAGCCCCCTGGAGAAGGCCCTCAATGTTATGCACTTCTTGGCCACAGGATCATTTCAGCGGACAAGTGCCATAGTGGGTGGGGTGTCACAGGCCACGCAGTCACGCTGCCTACACCAGGTCTTGAACATCATCACTGCACGCCCATCAGTCCGTAGGCACATATACCTGCCCAGGACACCTGCAGAAAGGCAGGCTGCCACCCTCGATTTCTACGGTGTGGCACAATTTCCAAAAGTGCTAGGTGCCATTGACTGCACCCATGTGGCACTACGTCCCCCCAGGGCATCTGAGCACATCTATAGGAACCGCAAGCACTGGCATTCCATCAACGTGCAGGTAGTATGTAATGCTAAGGGAATCATCACCTCAGTATATGCCAACTATCCAGGGTCCACCCACGACAGCTTCATTTACCGAATGTCTACCCTAAGCCGGGACCTCGAAGCTGAGCGGCATGGTGATACATGGCTGCTTGGTGAGTATGAATGCCACTGCACATGCATGCATGTCAGATGCAGAGTTATGTCACTACCCCACTAATGATACCCATCACCTCCTCACCAGGGGACAGTGCCTACCCTCTGAGCACCCACATGATGACGCCAATTCGGAACCCCATCACGCCTCCAGAGGTAAGATACAACACAGCCCATATTGCAACCCGGGGCGTAGTGGAGCGCACATTCGGAGTGCCCAAGTCACGCTTTCGCTCCCTTGACCGGTCTGGCAGGCAGCTGTTATATGCGCCCCCAGTAGTGTGCAGGATCATAGTGGCAGCATGTGTCCTGCACAATGTTGCAACACGCCGGGGCATGGCCGTGGACATGGTGATGCCCCCACATCCCCAACCACATGCACGCCCGCTGCGCATGGGAGGGGAGAGGGCACGAGGTGAGGAAGCCCATACGCAACTGGTGGCTAATTACTTCACATAGAAATCACACCCCAGTGGAGTGCACACAGGCCTGGCACATACCATCTGATAAGCAATGATGACTCGACCTGACAATTAAGACGAACAAAGGGACTGTCAACTGTCAGAACCATAGCAGCCTGAGATTGTTCATGTGGAAGTGTCACAATGTGTGCATCCCTACCGACATAAACACCACCAATGCAGTGTCATGAAAAGACACTTCCATGCTGCAGAAATGAATACCCACTTGCAAAATACTACATGAAAACAGTGCTATGTCACCCACCCCCACGGCACGGCCACACAACACACCATGGCATGTCATGCAATGTGAGAGGAAAGAAATGAATCCCCACAACATGCCCCAAGTGTCAGCAGCTACAGTGTCCCTAATGGAAACCTGTCCACACATGAAATGCTCACAGTAATGCAGGACCTACAGCCCACATTACCAAATACTTACCAATAATACCAATCACCTACACAACCTCCAACCCACCTTAAACATGACATTACAGACTTAAAAATTAGCTAGCCTCACCACCTGATGATGACAGCCCTCCGAACACTTGCAAGTATACAGTGTTAGCGCCACGCAAGAGTGTAGGTGCACTGCTTACAAGATGGACTCCAGTTCCAAGGTGGACTGCATTGTGAAGACATGAGGAATGGACCTGCAAATATGGAGGATGAGATGGATGCAGAGGCACATATAAATACACCACGCAGTGTACAATACAACAACAATATGCACTATGAATGTATACACAGTATTGACTACAGACTGCCCACACAGCTCATGGGAGTCCAATGTCACCATGTACGTCAATGTCACCTGGGCACACCCTTTGCAAGCCCATGGAAACGGGAAGCAGGAGAGGTGTGTGTGACAAAAACCCAAGCATCTGAACCAAATCCATGACAAGCTTGCATGTGCCCAGCCACAATGCAGCGTATGCCCATGGGAGCCACAAAAGGCAACACACTGTCCCATAAAAAATAAAAAAATAAAAATAAAAAAAAAATAAAAAACAAATCAAAAATGGCCATTAATGGGCCTGGGGGGGTTGGGGAGGCCACCCAGGAGGTCCGAGGACAGGGTGCAAACCAAAACCCACCTGTGTGGATCTTGCAAAAAAAAAAACACCTCCATGGGCTCATGGCCCACACGGCTACCCTATTGTGGGAGTATCACTGCTGTCGCTATGCTCACCTTGTGCAGCTGCATCCGGAGGTGGTGGCACTATGGGAGGCAGCCCACGCAAGGCCCTAGTCTGTTCCTCCATGGCTGCAAGCATGTGGGTGTGGTAGGTCTCGTTCTGGAGGATGAGTGTGCGGAGGTCCCCATGCAACAACTCACGGGATGCCCGGACCTCTGCCCTAGTTGCCTGCATCTCAGCTGAGAGCGTACGGATGAGACGCTCCAGCTGCTGTTCTGTCCTTCGGTTCGTTGAAGCCTCAAGCTCAACAAGAGTCGTCCTGAGGTGAAGGAGTTCCAGCCTCAGGGCTTCCCTGTGGCCCTGGGACTCTATGGAGATGGCTTCCTGCAGAGTCGCCAGTGCTGCCCGCCTGTCCCTGTTGGACGCCAACATGTCCTCCCTGTGTGACTGGCAGATGGAGTCGGTTGCCTGCTGCAGTCGCTCCATCAGCCTTTCGGGGGGACAATGGAAGTGGCCACCCTATCCAGGGCCTGAGCCATCATCTCTGATGATGCTGCCTGTTGGGTTGCCATACCGTAAATGGATTGCTCCCATGCAGTATTTCCAGGTGGCGTACGGCCACCAGGTCGGCGGGCACGACACCTGTCTGGGGCAAGGCGAACTGCACCTTGCTGTGCTGGCACTTCCCTCAGGCTGCAGGACTGCATTCCCCCTCTGATCTGCTGGCCCAGGAACAGGAACAGATGTCGCGGAGTGTGACCCTGCATCTGTAACCACCAAAGGCGTACCTGCCAACACTGACATCCCCATTGAGGGTTCTAACCCTGGTGCAGGTGGGTCGGACAGAACAGAATCCCTCCCAGGAACACTCACCTGTGACGGCACGTAGGTCTCATCATCCGAATCAACACCTGAGTACAGCTCGGGGGAGGTGCAACCAGAGACACCCCTTGAGAGCACAACCTGCAGCAGTTGTGGGTTCTCACCCACCACCACACCACGTCCCTCACTGGTGGTCGGTCGGCCCTCAGACCCCTCCTGGGTCTGCACCATCTCCACAACCCCAGCAGTATGAGGTGCGTCTTCCCCTGCAAAGACATAAAAGAAAACAAATGGAAACAGGCATTAGCACCATGGCACACAATGAGGGCTGAGAGGCTACAGAAACAGTACTTGATTGACACATGTCCCACATGACTAAAACACTCCCATGCATGCACCGTCACTGCGTGTGATGGGGAGGCAGATGCCACACATTGATGACACCAAGATGGAAGATGAACACATTTGCTGCATGCTGCCTAGCAGTGCCATCACACATTGGCCAGTGATTGGCAGGTCAAATACACATGCCATCACACAGATGGCATGTACCCTAGCCATGAAGTGAAGAGGGAGAGGAGGTCACCAATTGTTCATTCAGTCCAGTTTGTTCATATGATTGATTATTTTCATTGTAATGGTTCTAATGTTTAACATGCAGCTGCCAGTCAAAAATGGTCCTATAGCACAGGGACATGTCCAAACTAATCATGTCCATGAAACTGAGCCAGTCCACTGTACCATAGCCATGTCAGGCATGTGACAATAGGACTGAGAAATCCCAAGTAAAAGTGGTGGTATGCAAACAATCTGCCTGAATAAGCAGAGGTAAATAAGCAACAGTGTAGTGGCAAGATGACACTCCAAGGGCAACTGGCGTGGTGTTGGGCTGGATGTCTAATGTTGGCCGAAGGGATGCTGCTATACCCAAATTCTGGTGCCAAGAATGTTTAGGAAGAGGCACATGGGTGAGCCGAACCACTCAGGCACACACCCTCCCCTGGCACACAAACAGAAGCCCTCCCACACACAACATGCACATGGATGACACACACATGCATGTGCACTCACCGGACAATGCCTCGTAATCTGCCACTACTCCCACACCTTGGATCTTTTCCTCCGTGACGTAGGTCCCAGCAACCTGCTCATGTGGAGTGAGTTCTATGTCGTCTGCTGGAGACCCACCTCCAGTCACTAGAGTTGCGGCATGACTTGAGGCCAGCTTATTCTTTGCCCTGCGCTTCAGGTCATTCCAGCGCTTCTAGCAATCATTAGCTGTGCGCCTCACGATTCCAAGGGCACTTATGATGTCCGCAATGGTCTGCAGGTGTGCCTGACGTTGTGCAGGTGTGGTCTTGGATCCTGCAACAATCACCATTTCGCGGTCATGTCCGGACACATGCTCTACAAGTGCATTCAGTTCGGCCTCATTGAAGCTGGGCTTCCTTGACGGGCCGGACTGTGTAGCCGTGTCTGGGGCATCAGCCTCTACTGGACGAGCACTCTTCCTCTTCCGCTTGGAAGGTGGTGGGGATCCGAAGTGTCCTGCGCCGCTCTGGACACTAGGGGCAGGAGCGTGGGATTGCACACTCAGCATGGGAGTTGGTGCAGGCATTATCTCAAGTGTGATGGTGTCAGGGGGAATGTCAGCATGATGGACTTGGACCGACACTGTCCTGGCTGGGTGTGTGAGAGGTGGGGTGGATGGAGCCGCAGCTGCTCCTGCAGCCTCCCCAGCCTGCCTACGCGGGGCAGCAGATGACCTAGCTGCCCCTGATCCACGTGGCCTGATGACACCAACGTTCACCGGCGCACGTGGCCTAGGCCTGCTGACCTGGAAGTCAGCCATGGAGTCACCCTGTGCCAGGTCTGGTTCCACAGTGGGTTGGTCCAACAAGGGCTGAGCATGGATGGTGTCAGCCACGGTAACCTCAACCGGGGGGGGGCATGGGTGTCCCTGACTGCTCCTCCACACATGGGGGGGCTGGGGGCACCCTGCAAGTCACGGCCACGTCCCCTACCGGATCCACCATGGCCACCACTTGGGGCTCGGCCACCTTTGCCACCCTTACAGCTTGTTCGCCTCCCAGCCATGGCACTGATGTTATTGTGCGTATGGGAGTTGATGTGAACTATTGTCCTGGGCAATTGGGGGTCAAAGGGCTTGGGTACCAGATGGTAATCGTACCCTAGTGCTCTAGCAAGGCTGTATGTCATCCCTGGGGAAAGATGACGGGTCACACAACGCACAGGCAGCCCAAAAAAGGGAAGTAAGGTGCACGTAACCCCTCCTAGACCACGTGCGTGGAAAAAAAACCTGCACTACGCTGTGGCACCCAGGAACACAAGAATGAATGTATGCGTGTCACACGCAGCCTAGAATGACCTCTGAAGGGGTACGCGACACACGGGGCAAGCACAGATGTTAGATACGTGCGCGACTCACCGTCTGCCAGGAACAAAAGCGTGAAAAATATGCGCGTGTGCGCGTTGGCAACACCCCCGCCAAAAGAAGAATTTTACGCTGTCTGAGGAGACAGGACAACAGTAGTAGGGAAGCTGTTTGAGGAAACAGGCCCAGGAAAAAGAGGAAAAGAGAAAAAACTGTCAGAGGTAACAGGGAGTACGAACTGGAAACGCCGTGAAGTAAATCGCGTGTGAACCGACAAGAAGTACAGATTTCACCCACTCACTCTCCACGAAAAGCACGTACAAGGAAATGGCGTCCTACACGTACCTTTTATACACACGTCACAGACGCGCATACGCAATGAGGCCATTTCCACCAATTACGCGCTTTGACACTCGGACGTGTATCTCTTCATTTTACACGCGCCATTGTCTACGGCCATGCGCGTGACGTCACAGCAGCGCATGGTGGCCTTTGGGCCAATGAAATGAAACTGCACGTCTGAGTGCCATCGCGTGTAATCGGAGAGAAGTGAGCGTACACGCGATTGGCCTGGGTACGTGTATTTCTGGGGTGCGCAGGAAGTTCCACACGCGATTGGTGGAAATCCACGTGTGCTCTGTCATCACGTGTAATGAGGGAAACACCCGCGCGCCTCACGTCACAGACGCGCTCACGCGCTAAGGGTCTTTGGTCCAATGAAATCGCATATGGGTGCTGACGTGCATAGGCGCTAAGGGCCTTTCCTCGATTTACATGCAGATGTGCAGGATTGTCACGTGCCAAATCACTCCGTATCAAGCTGGCCACGCGTAAGCACACGGAAGACCGCGCTCCTGCCCAAAAGGCCGAATTACTGCCCCCCAGAGCCCCGAGCAGCCTCACTAGAGACATCTGCTGCTGCCTGCCTGCTGCCACCGTGCCCTGCCATTTGGTGCCTGCACATCAGCCATCTGCAGGGGTCCATTTGCTGTGTCCACCCCTGCTGGAACAGAAGACTCCCGACTGGGATACCATCGCTCCACAGCCCAGCCCCAGGACCCAGTTGCCAACCCACTCCTGCCTCTGGGGTTGCCATGTCGGGCACTGCTACATGGGGCAGTATGATGCCATCTTCGGAAGTAAGCGCGCCAACAAGGAAGGACGGACTCGGATCTGGACGGACATCGTGACTGCCATCAACGCGGAGGGGGTGGCAGTCCACGACTACCAACATGTCAAGAAGTGCTGGGATGACTGCAGGTCCAGGACCCTCTTGAAGGCCCGGGGCCTCGTGGAGGGGGGCCGGGGCCGCATGAGTACCATCCAGATGAGGGTCCTGGAACGCGTAGGCCCAGCGCTCCACGGCCAGATCCTTGAGAGGCAGACCCGTCTGGAGTTGAGCGGTAAGTGGCCAACCATTGCTGTGTGAGACAGGGCATGTCGCAGTGTGCTGGTTGTCTGATACTTGCCTGTATGTGTGACATAGCCCATGTATGCATGTGTGTGTGCAGGGACGTCATGCATGTGAGACCAGTAATGTGTGAACCACGCGGTTGGTGCATGTGTTCAAATGCAACATGGGTTGCCCTATGCGGAATGGCCACATGAAAGCATGCCAGTCTCTGTTCCTGGACATGGGTGAGGGATGGGTGCTGATGCCATGTACATATATGCTGTCCATGTCTGTGTGTCTGACCAGCGTGTCTGTGACTTGTGAATGCCTGGGATGCATGACACATGTCTGTCGCAATGTTCCGGTTCACTGATGCAGCCTAGTCATCCTTGTATCCACTGTGTCTGTGGTGTACGAGGCCAGATGGATGAAACTAGGGTGAAGTGTGTGCATGTGATAGGCATGGCACATGATGCATGTGAGTTCCAAAACAACAGTGTATGTTTAAAGAATAACTTGGACATGTATGCTAATGTCCATAGCATGTGCCATGCCTGTTACCGCATGTGTTTTACCTGCACTGAGCCATGTGTTGTGGAGGGACATGATGGAAGTGATCTTTGACAGTGCCACTCATCTGCTATTGCTTCCTGTCTAGGGGAACATCGTACAGTACCCTGATGCTTGTGTTCTATGTCTCCCTCTACACAGCGCCACGTGAAGAAGAGGGCGGAGACGGCTCTGTGGAGCAAAGCGGCAGGGATGCCCCCACGGCTGCAGCGGAAGGGGTGGGTGAGCCCCCACAGGGGGTTGCAACGGCGGAAGACGGGGTGGAGCCATCCAGGTTGGTAGTTTCCACAGAGGAGGAGGAGGCCGCTACTGAGGCGCACATGGGGCCTGGTGGGGGCATCCCTGCTGGTGCAAGTGTTGCAGTCCAGGGGCAGGGGCAGGAGGCAGCACAGGTCGCCGTGGAGGGGCCTGTGCATGTCACTGTCCCTGACACTGTGACTGCACCACCATGCACCAGCAGGGATGCCCCATCCCAGGCCTGTCCGCAGGTAGGGGGGATGTCCATGTCATCTGACTCCCCTCCACCTGCGTACGAGGGGACCCCTGGCCGTATGGAGATATGGTCCTGATTGGTGTCACGTTGCGCACAGGTGCAATTCGTGATGAGGTGCGTGCTTCCCGGGAGGAGCATGCATGTCATCACGGAGAGCACCGTGCCGACGTGGCCCAGTTGGGAACGGCCATGGTCGGGGGTTTCCTACATGTGTCGGCCAATCTGGCGACCCTCTCCTCCTCTGTGGAGACTATGCACCAGTCGTTCTCCATGCCGTCTTCCGGCCCAGATGCCACCACGGCCTCCTGTGGACCTGCCCCGACCAATGCATCCGGCTCGGTGAGGATCCCATCCCTGCCACAGTCGGGAGTCGGAGGTCCAGCAGGGGTGGACACACCAGCAACTGGACCCCAGCAGATGGAGGATGTGACGGCATCATCGGGCAGGGCACATGCACGACGGCGTCGGTGGATACCATCAGCCTGGATGCCGTTGTGCTGGCACAGGCAGTTGCGTCGGAGGCAGCGGCAGGCTCGACTTGGGAGGCATCATGGCTCGGGGCCATCAACATCAGGGGTGCAGGCATCGGCCGGAGGGCAGGAGAACCCTGGAATGGGAGTGGCTTCCGTGTGGGAGCAGTTGGGCCAGCGGATAGGTGCGGAGCAGCAGCGGGCAGAGGAGGAACGGCTCACAATGGTCAGGGCGGAGAACTCCATGCGGAGGGCGCTGAGGCGGGCTGAGTGCCTCGAGGGTTTTCGCAGGGAGTTGGAGCTGGACACTGCTTTATCCCTGCGAGACCTCGGGGCCAGGGAACATGCCCGCCTCCAAGCCATTGAACAGGAGTTCGATGATGCCCTGGCCCATGACAACATCCAGTGAGCCGTTGGACTAGCCCGCTGCCCATGTAAATAGTTATGTAGTTAGTGTTAGGTTTCCTTTGTTTTTGCTTTTTCTTTGGACCTTTTGGACAATGGGCCACATTTTTGTATATAGTTATTTTTTATTAGGTAGTGTTGTTAGATAGGTTTCATTTCTTTTGTTGGGATCATGGACCTTGGCTTGTTCACCTGTACATAGTTCACTGTTGGATTTTCTTTTCTTTTTACTATTTACCCATGGAGCAATGGCTTTCTATTATAATTTCACATTGGATTTTATTTTCTGGACTGTGACTTTGGACACCATTCCTTTGGATTCTGATTTTTGGTTTTGCATTTTTTCATGGACATGCTTCTTTTTACTTTCTTTACATTCCCATTTCTGTTAGTTTATTTTTGATTCAATTCTTGTTTTCTTTAATACATATTTTTAGATCAAACTTCAATGTGTAGTATCATCTCATTGGTTTCATGCATATCATGATACGGGTTTGGAGATTCACTGACACCCATTGGGTGTATGTGAGGGACATGTGTTCGTTTCCAAACTTGCAATTGCAGTTCTATCATGTTATTTCCATTTCTGAGTGGGTGGATGCAATACTCGGGTGGGTGTTTTGCATTTGGAGGCTGACCATGGGGACCGGGGATCTAGATTGTGATGACATGTTGGCTGGGGAACATGAGTTGGACATGAGTGGGGGCCTGCTGGCAGGTGCCCCACGGTGCTGGGGGGTGCAGGGGAACATGAGTTGGACATGAGTGGGGGCCTGCTGGCAGGTGCCCCACAGTGCTGGGGGGTGGGGGTGCAGGGGAACATGAGTTGGACATGAGTGGGGGCCTGGTGGAGGCTGCCCCTGGTGGCTGGGGGGTGGGGGTGGTGGGAGACAAGAGTGGGGGCCTGGTGGAGGCTGCCCCTTGTGGCTGGGGGGTGGGGGTGGTGGGAGACATGAGTGGGGGCCTGGTGGAGGCTGCCCCTGACTGCTGGGGGGTGGGGGTGGTGGGAGACATGGGTGGGGGCCTGGTGGAGGGTGCCCCTGGTGGCTGGGGGGTGGGGGGTGGTGGGAGACATGAGTGGGGGCCTGGTGGAGGCTGCCCCTGACTGCTGGGGGGTGGGGGTGGTGGGAGACATGAGTGGGGGCCTGGTGGAGGGTGCCCCTGCACTGCGGGGGGTGGGGGTAATAGGGGACATGAGTGGGGCCTGGTGGAGGCTGCCCCTGAACTGCTGGGGGGTGGGTGTGGTGGGAGACATGAGTGGGGGCCTGGTGGTATCTGCCTCTGGTGGCTGGGGGGTGGGGGTGGTGGGGGACATGAGTGGGGGCCTGGTGGAGGCTGCCCCTGCACTGCTGGGGGGTGGGGTTGCAGGGGGACATGAGTGGGGGCCTGGTGGAGGCTGCCCCTGGTGGCTGGGGGGTGGGGGTGGTGGGAGACAAGAGTGGGGGCCTGGTGGAGGCTGCCCCTTGTGGCTGGGGGGTGGGGGTGGTGGGAGACATGAGTGGGGGCCTGGTGGAGGCTGCCCCTGACTGCTGGGGGGTGGGGGTGGTGGGAGACATGGGTGGGGGCCTGGTGGAGGGTGCCCCTGGTGGCTGGGGGGTGGGGGGTGGTGGGAGACATGAGTGGGGGCCTGGTGGAGGCTGCCCCTGACTGCTGGGGGGTGGGGGTGGTGGGAGACATGAGTGGGGGCCTGGTGGAGGGTGCCCCTGCACTGCGGGGGGTGGGGGTAATAGGGGACATGAGTGGGGCCTGGTGGAGGCTGCCCCTGAACTGCTGGGGGGTGGGTGTGGTGGGAGACATGAGTGGGGGCCTGGTGGTATCTGCCTCTGGTGGCTGGGGGGTGGGGGTGGTGGGGGACATGAGTGGGGGCCTGGTGGAGGCTGCCCCTGCACTGCTGGGGGGTGGGGTTGCAGGGGGACATGAGTGGGGGCCTGGTGGAATCTGCCCCTGGTGGCTGGGGGCTGGGGGTGGTGGTAGACATGGGTGGGGGCCTGGTGGAGGCTGCCCCTGGTGGCTGGGTGGTGGGGATGGTGGGAGACATGAGTGGGGGCCTGGTGGAGGCTGCCCCTGACTGCTGGGGGGTGGGGGTGGTGGTAGACATGGGTGGGGGCCTGGTGGTGGCTTCCCCTGCACTGCTGGGGGGTGGGGGTGGTGGGAGACATGAGTGGGGGCCTGTTGGAGGCTGCCCCTGCACTGCTGGGGGGTGGGGGTGGTGGGAGACATGAGTGGGGGCCTGGTGGAGGCTGCCCCTAGTGGCTGGGGGTGGGGGTGGTGGTAGACATGGGTGGGGGCCTGGTGGAGGCTGCCCCTGCACTGCTGGGGGGTGGGGGTGGTGGGAGACATGCATTGTTGATCAGTAGTGCAAGGTGACATGTGGGTTGGCTGGGGGGCATGCCCATGGTGGATGGGCTGCGTGTGGGTCATGAGCAGGGGTGCAGGGTAGTCCCCCATGGTGTGGGCTGTCTGCAGGGGCCGTGGAGGTTGTAGAGCGAACACCTGGGAGGACCCACACGGCCAATTCACGTGTAGTACTCCCCAGAACCCCTGAAATACATGTACCCTGCTGAAAGCGCGTGTGGAACTTCCTGCGCACCCCTGAAATACACGTACCCTGCTCGCACGGGGCCAATCGTGTGTGGAACTTCCCGCGCACCCCTGAAATACACGTACCCTGCTCGCACGGGGCCAATCGCGTGTGGAACTTCCCTTGCACCCCTGAAATACACGTACCCTGCTGAAATCGCGTGTGGAACTTCCCGCGCACCCCTGGAATACACGTACCCTACTCGCACGGGGCCAATCGCGTGTGGAACTTCCCGCGCACCCCTGAAATACACATACCCTGCTGAAATCGCGTGTGGAACTTCCCGCGCACCCCTGAAATACACGTACCCTGCTGGAATCGCGTGTGATACTTCCCACGAACCCCTGTAATACACGTTCCCCGCTTGGCGTTTGCTGTTTGCCAGCCCTGTGAACTGGTCCAGGGTTAGCGCAGCCCTTTGCGATTATTTGGGGATTTTGAAGGCTTTTCCTTGCGCGAGGGCGTTCTTGGGGGCGTAACTGGCGCTGCTGCAGGGTCGCTGCGCCACGCTGCGCCACGGCTGGTTTTGGATGCGAAAATCCATGAATACGCTGTGCGCGGGAATCGATTTTAGCACACGCGGCTGGCGCAGACATTCGCACGGGCATGCTGTGCGCCAGTCGCGTGCGCCACTTTTGTGCGATTTTTTATGAAGGACCCTGTTAATGTGTAATTATAACTAGGGAAACTTGCTTGCAACATTGATATTATTGAGTCAGGATGAAATTGATCATTTTTAAGATTGTTGCTGCCATTTCTGCCTTGTGTTCTTTTTGATTTGTTCATGTTGCTGCATTAATCTTTTGTTGGGTATGCACCACATGCTTTTAGGACTATACGCCGAAATTACGCTTTGGTGACTTGACCTGAATGCAATTGAAATCTGCATCAAGTAGTAATAAAATGCTGAGAGTATTGCATGAGATCTCACAACCATACTTTAGGTATTTGGTGCCCTTTGCGGATGCTAAGGGATCATATTACAAAACAGTTCTTTTTCCAGCATGTGACCATGCTCAGCTACCAATAGGAGCCACAGTGATATTCCTTTTAGCTGAAGCTGAAGGCACGCCCTCTACAGAAGCTGTTCTTGCTGTAGTAGTCAATGCTGCTATCTGACTGCTCTGAGCATCATCTTCTCCACAGCACCTGTTGCAGCATATAGTGCAGTGTCATTAGTTGGGCAGTGGCTTCTGTACTGCAGCACTGTCTTACACTCTGCAACATGCGTGTAATAAAAAGGATTATGAAATGCCTGAAGAATCTCTTGCAATACGATTGCTGTCCTGATTTCATTTAACAGTATTCTGCCAGTTTTGATGCACTTATAATTTTGGTGATATTTGTAATGTGATCACTCACGTGGCCTGACTTGCACTTTACAAAACTACAAAAATAAATAAATCACTGCTGCAATAAGTGGAGCTTCCCTTCCCACCCCAGTTTTTAGCTTGGGCCACCAATGAAATGCTTTAGGAACATCAGGTGTGAACTCAGAAAGATGGTGGCTATGTGTTGGTGAGGCTGGCTGTATTTTTTAGGAGGCTACATTGAATGCATGTGGCGGCAGGGGGTCTGGCCAGAAAACCAACACTGGACCTTAATGACCTTATCAGCTACTGCCCCATCATCCATCTTCCCTTCCTAGGTAATACCATTTAAAGAGCAGTATCTTCCCAACCTCTAGCACACTGATGCCAACAACGACCTTTATTGACCCGTATGCAGCACAGAAACAGATACCATCAAAGTGATGGACGAGTGCCTTAACATCCTTCGTGTAGGCCAAACTTAACTCCTGGTTTTCCTCTTCCTCTCTGAAGCATTCGACACAGTTAACCACCAGACACTCACCAACATTCTACATCACTGCATGGGGGTCAGTGAGACCATCCTGAGCTGGTTCAAATTCTACCTTGCTAACCACCACCAATTCAAGCAAATGGATTTCTCTGACTTTCCCCATCAACTATGCAATGCAGTGGTAGGGTAGAGCCAGGGGGGCATTGGCCTCCCCTGCAAAATGTTGTGCCCCTCCTCTCTCCAGGGACAGGTAAAGAACAGCCCTGGGAGTGTTGCCAAGCCCGCTTAAAGTGGGCTTGTTGACTTTGCAGCAAAGCCCATTATATATCGCACCTGAACAGAGCTCCTTGACCGGCCTGCACATAGCCCTTCCCTTTATTGTGCCCTTAATTTCTCTGCAATTACTCCTTTGTCTTATGTCTTATCTGATGGGTTCTGTATTCCATCTGAGAGACACCTAACAGCTGATTTACCTAGTACGTCTGTGTACACTTACAAGATATTTAAAGTTACCCGAGAAAGATTACTTTTTCAAAGTTAGTAATTTATTCTGCTGCTTTAACATGGACAAATCAGATTGCTTTATAGGGATAGTTAAATGTTCTTAAAAGGTGCACAAGCTGGAAGTTTGTGACAAATGTGATCTTTATCCTAGTGACTTTACTACACATTTTTTTTTGTGATTATTAAAGTTAGAAAAGTACAGTTGTGTAAAAGGAAGGCTTTTTTCCGGCTTGCATTATTTTGCATTCTGCAACTTCTATTTTTCCTTTCAGGATCTTTTCAGGATCTTGAAAATAAAACACCAACCATATTCTTTTGGCTTAGCATGTTTCACTAAGGATTTACATAGTGTAAGGTTACTTTCATTTGAGATGTGTGTATTTTGCAATTAAACTAGAAAGAACTCAAGTTTCCAGTGACCAGTGTGAGAAACCTGAGGGTACTCTCACATCGACTCCCCCAGGATCCTCTGTTCAGGTGGCCAAGGAAGGTCCATCACCTTTGGATCCCGACCTGGAGGGCGGACAAGCGAGGGATGACTACCTGAGTGGAGGCTCATTAGGGAGTGAACAGAGGGTACCTGCTGGCGAGACATGGTACCCCCCTTTCCTGACAATAATCTAACCTCCCCATTATCAGTCTTATTCCCTTGACCCTTACAAAGAAAATGTGTACTAAGAAGAAGAATGCAGATTAACCATTGCAAAATCCACTTTGGTACTGTGATGAAGAAGAGAGGCAAGGGCAGGAGCAGGACTGTTAGCAGCAGGAGACGTGTAAGAAGAGGTAGAGGGTGGTCTAGGAGGAGCCAAGACGTCGACAAAAAACCTAGAGGACTCGTGGTTACCAGAGGCACTGGGTGGTGCATTGTTCCTGAGGCCGGGAAACTGGCAGCAGGAGTTGCTGGTAAGTGTTGAGCCCCGAGGACAAGGTCCGCGTATGAATGCCAGCAACAGAGGTGGTGGTGAAAGCATGAACCAGAGGGAGAGAAGCCGTGCAGCGAGCAATTGAAGCTCACCTCCATGAGCAGAGAGAGAGAGAGAGAGAAAGAGAGAGAGAGAAAGAGAGAAAGAGAGAGAGAGAGAGAGAGAGAGAGAGAGAGAGAGAGAGAGAAAAAGCCTTGGGAATGAGATACAAATTCAGTGAGTACCAAACTGTAATGCAATACTGAACACACATATATTGAAAGCTGCAGTGAATGGGAACAATGTATAGAACAAAATAATCCTGAATGAACATTTATTGAATACTCAATTAAACAGTAGCAATACATTGAAAGTAATACAGCAACTTTTGAATAATGAGCCACCACTTAGAAACCTGAATAATGAATGTCAGAAAGAGTCTGAAACTTTGACTTTAAGGTTGAATGTGGCTGCTAATTTCTTGCTAAAGGAACACCTCAAGAAATATTTGAACTTGCAAACATTGAACATAAGATGGGACAAATCTATGGTTTTCGTGACCTGTGATGGGTGGACCATGCGGTCTGACAACTGCGCCTAGACCATTGGGTTTCCATGTGTCAACGTTGTTAACATCAAGCACCAAGTTACAATCAAGACAATTAGCTTCTAGATGCGTAACCTGTGATGGGTGGACTGTGCGGTCCGACAACTGCGCCTAGACCTGAGGCCACAAAAGGGTTGACAAGTGGTGAGGGGAGTGGAGCTTTGGTGATAATAACCAAAGGCAGGGGTCAAACAAACCCTATGTTTTCCTGAGAACTTGTGAAGCAACTATTGTGGAAGGGACCCCTGCGGAAGGGAACCCTGAGAGGTAAAGCCTGGAGAATATTTGTCTTGAGGAAGGGATTCCTGAGACAACAGTGTTGTATGACCTTTTGTATTGCATTTGAACGTGGGAAAAGGGAAACCCCCTAAATCTTCGTTTTGATGTAAACTGTGATATTTACGAGTCACCAAAGAAAGTTGGTACAGTCCTGGTTGAAAGGAATCCATATTGGAACTGTTTTAAACATTAATTGGAGAACTTTAACTTCATGGAAATCTGAATTGACATTCTTTAGACATTTTTGGCTTTGGAACACTGATTTTGGTTGAGAACATTCCTCCACTAGTTTTTAGTTGTGAGGACAGCATAGGGTTTTGACACAGAGTTTTGCTTTTGGATTTCCGGACACAGACCTTCCTTAGTTTAGTTAGGCAGGGAAATCCCACCAAAGCATAGGGGTTAGTTAGGCATTATACCATCCTGAATCTTGATTAAGTTGTTGAAACTACACTTACATTCTCTGTGTCATCTCTCTTGGTACCATTACTGTCTCACAACAGGCATGAGAAGGCCATCTAGTCCTATTTTTCCCCCCTCTAGATTTTGGGACTTGTATTTTTTTCCCTTCCTTTTGAAATTTAGGAAAACTACATGTTTCACGATTGCAAGCATAAACAGCACCGGATTGCCTTCTCACGCATGGCCACGGGAAACCTGAGCACTCTGCTCCATTAATCATTATTGTAGGCTTTTAAATCCAAAATGTACATATTTGTAGCAGGTTGAGCTTGAAAGTTATGCGTGCAAATGCCTAAACTCTAGACTGGGTTAAAATCCGAGTTTTACTCTTTAACCAAACATTATGATCCTGGGCACATAAAGTAATCTCTTCATGTATACTGGACTGACCTCAGCAGAGCCAATAATTATTTCCTCCTCTATTGTTGCCGGTCACCAAAATGATGTGGGCCGTCCATAGTATGGCCCCACAGGAGAACGAGTCAAACATTTTGCTATGCTCTGTTATGCTATGTTATTGAGTTTTGTATAGTACACAGTCCACCATTTTCATGGTTTCTTGGGTTTTCAGGATCTGCAAGCGGCGGGGCAGGAGACTATTGCAGAAGCAGGGGAAGGTTGCTTTGTTCCAATGTTGATGTGCTCATGATCTGAAAAGGTAGGATTCTTTGTGGTGTGCAAGTTTTATATATTTTGTGAGTTGTTTGGAGCAGTGGTTAATGTGCACTCCAGGGTGGTAACTTAAATTCTTTGTGATTATTGTGTCCGTCACTGTGGTAGGTTAGCATGCTATTCAGGGAATTTCTTCCAGTGGTATGCGTTTCGTTGTGTAATCCGTATTGCTTCAGTGAGGAGTTGTGTGTGAAGATGGGTTGTTTGTTAGGGGGCATAGAATGATTTTCAGGTAGTTACCGTTATCATACATTGTTCAATAGACCA
Source organism: Ambystoma mexicanum (assembly GCF_040938575.1). Lineage (NCBI taxonomy): Eukaryota > Metazoa > Chordata > Amphibia > Caudata > Ambystomatidae > Ambystoma > Ambystoma mexicanum. Next base: position 845,354,422 of record NC_090924.1, on the reverse strand, counting down.
CCCGATAAGAACTGGGAGCAACCTTTTTTACTTTGGAAAAAATCACAGTTAGTTATTTATTTACTAATTTCAATGGAACACATTATTATGGGGCTTTGGCTCTGGTGTTGTGGGGGAAAGAATGGCAGGGTGTAACTTGTGTTCTGGCCTCTGCCTATTAAAGAAGCAGTATTCCTGGTATGGGGCTTGGGTTCTGGTGGTGGGGCAGAAGAATGGCGATATAGGGCCTGAGCTATGTTGGTGGGAGACAGGATGCCATGTGTGGGCCTGGACTATGGTGATGGGGAGGCATGATGTCAGACATGCAGCTTGCGTTCTGGCCTCTGGCTGTTGAAGAGGCACAATGCCTGGTATAGTACTTGGGTTCTAGGTGTTGGGGGAAGGATGCCAGGTATGGGACTTGAGCTCTGGTGGTTGCGAGGCAGAATGCCAGGTATGTGGCTTACGTTCTGGCTGTTGTGGAGGCAGGATGCTAGGTATGAGGCCTGGGCTATGGTGGTGGGGATGCACACTGACTGGTATGGGGCCTGGGCCCTGGGCCCTGAGTAATGGGGGGGCAAATAGACCAGGTATGGGGCCCGGGCTCTGGTGGTGGAGAAGCAGGATACCAAGTATGTGGCCTGGACTATGAGTGATGGGGGTCAAAGGATGCCAGGTATGGGGCCTGAGCTCTGGGGAGGCAGGGTGCCAGGTATGGTGCCTGGGCTCTGCATGGTGGGGGTAGAAGGATGTCAGATAAAGGGGTCTGGGCTCTGGTGGTAGGGAGTCAGGGTGCCAGGTATGGTGCTTGGTTTCTGATAGTGGGCAGGTAGGAGGCCAGGTATGGGACCTGGGTTCTGGTAGTAGGGAGGCAGGATGCCAGTTATGGGGCCTGGGTTCTGGGTGGTGGAGAAGGATCCCAGGTGTGCGGCTGGTGTCAATTTGGGATAGCATACTAATAGTATTTTTATAGGCAGCCCCCCTACCTTTGCCTGTGGCCCCTTCTGTACCCCCCTACATTTGATTCTTAGAGACACCACTGAATCAGTGGTGTCCTGCAAGGATCTATCTTCTCTCCCCTTGGTCTTCAACCTTTACATGGAACCACTCTGTACCCGCCTGGCTCCACACAAGATCCACATCCACCAATTCCAGATGACACGCAGCTCTAGATCAAGATCTCCTCCATCAAAAACATTCACAGGCTCAAGGCCTGCTTCACATTAATCTAGTCCCTGATGTCCAGTGTTTACATAAATCTCCACCCCTCCAAGACCCAATGACTACTGCTAACCAACAACATTGGACACCCTGACATCCATACCTGACCCTCTGCTATGAAACCTGGATGCCATCACACACCAGCTGACCACCTGTGCCAAGTCCCTTGGGTTCTACATCAATATACACCTCACCTGCAAGGAGCACATAGCAAGGAAGGCACAAGCGTCCTGGCACCAACTCTTACTCCTGCAGAAAATTGAGCCCTTCATCCAGCAAACAACTTCAGATCTGCTGTCCAAGCCTTGGTCCTCTGCCAACCGGGATGGCAGCAATGCCGTTCTGGAAGGTCTTCCGGTGACCACCCTAGCAGTATTGAAATGTGCCCTACATGCTGCACGATTGAAGGAGGAATAGGGGAAGATTGCAGTAGAGGTGTGAGACGGTTTGCAAGGAGAGGAGGGTGGAGTAGCCAGTCACTAGGAGCACATGTCTTTGAGGTGATTTGGTTAGACTATCTTGAGCAGGTCTTCAATGCTTATTTAAACCTAAAGTAATTTTCTTCTAGTCACAAGGATTTTGGAAGGGCATCCCAAAAATGGGTTGCGTTGTATGTGAAAGATTTTTCACCATGTTGTTTCCTTTGTTTGGGTAACACATGGAAGTTCCTGTCTTTGGATCTTTGCATCCTAAGTGTTGCAGGCGGGCAAGTGCAATGGCAATGTGTGGTGGAGGAAGGGGAAATGCATCAGGAAATGTAATTACAGTTGAAATGCCAGCATATATTCAAGATGTTGCGTCTGTCTTTGGCAGCATCAATGACGCTTTTCTCTAGTTTTGTCCGCAGTGGCATGGGTGACTCTGTCTTCTTATCAGACATGCCAGAGAAGCATACACCCACTAACCCAAATGACTGACTTCTGCTCCAAACAAGCAAGTGTCCAGGAAGGGTATGACAGACCTGGGGAATGGGTTGGGCACAGACATCATCACTAAACTTTGATCTGAAAAACAATACAACAATGATTCATCACCACAAAAAAACTTAATCTTCACCACCTTATCTTGTCTACCTAAGAGCTTAGTGTGTCCTTACTTAATTCTCTGTAACTGCAGGACCTTCCATGAGAAATTGACTGATACTTGTTTCCTGCACTGTTACCAGTTCACTGTTCTGAAATGCATGTGTTGTTCTACAGACTATACGTTAGCGCCTTATTGCTTCATGGATGCCTCAGATCATAGTGGGTCTTGGGCCAATACCAGAAAATGCATTTGGCAATCGGGGAAAGTGCTTGATCTTTTCTCTTGAGCCTTAATTGGGCCTTGAGGTTTTTCTTCTTTGAGCCTATACAGTTACTGGTTGAATTCTTCCAGTACCCTTTCCTAACCACCGTATGCAGGTTGTTGACCATTTCTTTGTACTTTCTTTTCTCCCACAAACTTACCTCTAATGTGTCAACCAGATCATCCACCAGTTTTCCCACAGGCCACGTACATGCCAACAAGTGCACCACACATGTTCAAATCGTTTCAAAAGTGTCCCTGTCAAAAGAAACTATTTGTAGTGTACTTCGCTTCTCTTTTGTTGACTGGACTTGCTGCAATACAGAATGGAAGTCGCTGCAGGTTAGTCTGAAGATCACCCCTGTCTTCTCAGCCTGGTGTGACTACTTATGATTAGTTTTCCAAGATGGCCACTTCCCAAATCCTATGCGATTACTGGGCATTCTTGGAAATGTAGTCCGATGCAGTCATTATGGGTTTGGAAGTGCCTTTCAGGTGCTTTATGGGTATTTTGAGAATGGTGTGAGTCTGCAAAATAATGGAGCAATCTGCAGCATGTTCATCATTCCCCTGACTCCTGAGTGACTGCCCTGTGACCTCCCTCAACCTCCAAGATGTACAGAATCATGACAAGTTTGTGTGGCTCATCTGTTTGTAATTTTGAAAGTATAGATCTGTAAAGAATCTTGGACTAATACCAGTGTGCTCTGTTGAGCACAGTGCCATGTGCAGTTGCCTGGGATTGTTTTCTTTTAAAGGCATGGTCTAGTAAAATGTTTTATTGTCCCGACGGGTCAGCCATGTTTTTTTAAGCCTAAGGGGCTCGATTTTAGAAAACTTTCCTATGGACCTTACCCGAATTTTTTTCGTCCATTAAACGCACGCGAAAACAAGCACCAGGGAGCCGCCATTTTCTGATAATCCTATCTTTTCCCCGATCGTCCTGGCTGACCTGCTTTTGCGGCACTAAATCAATTCCCCCGCCCCTGAGCCTGACATTATCAAAACATTCATATTCCCCGCCTCTCCCCGTGACGTTACTGTGCTGCGTAGGCAAACGCGCCCAGTCGTCTTCTGCGCGACTCAACACAGAACCCGGAAACCAACACAGACCATCTCACAACACAGCGCGCCACAATTCGGCATATGAAACTGTACTTTAAAATGAAACAGCAACACGGTACATTTGGTAAAGTACATTTATTTGACATTAAATGTTCAGAGAATATTCAGCAAATGCCATATGAACTCCGGAAGCCATTTATTTTCTTTTATCTGTATCTGCAATAACTGTTACGTTTCATCTTGAGTCACACGCTGTTCCTTTATGGTACACAGGGTGTTCATTTTTGTAAAAAGAATCACTTTGGAAGCACGGTGAACCGCAAGGCTGTTCCATCAACTAGGCACTAGTCCAGCCTAAAGGTTGATATGTTGCTTCTAGCCACTAGTACAGCGTAAGGGCATGTGGGCCCTTGGCGATCGTCCCATATTAGCATCATGCTCCAGTTGTTGACACGAAGCTGCTGGTGTCTGCTGAAGAATCCATCCGCCGGTGTCTCAAACAGATGGCAGTGGCAGAGAGGGATCAAATACCTGTTATGGAAACAAAAAAATGATAATTAGTCTCGCTAACCAAACTTCATTAATATTACTCATTTTATTTATTACGGCCGATCAGAAACTATTTGCTTGCAAGGATAATTCAATGGAGTATGTTCGTCTCTAAAATCAATGCGAAAAGTAACGAGATAAATCGAGGCCAACACACAATGATCAACGACAGTCTACATGCGTGAGGAATGATATGATATATGATATGGCATTTGTAACGCGCCTATACTCAAGTGTTTCTAGGCGTGACGAGGCAGGTGGGGAACAAGGGCAGACAGACAACGATCCTACTAGGCCATGTGTCTTTCTGATCGCGCATGGGGAAGGGCTGTACATGGTTAGTTGAATACAAATTAAATAATAGGGCCAGCTGGTGGCAAGTGCAAGGTAAATGCCGGGAGAAGGGGCTGTAGGATACAGAGACAGTCCCGTAGTGCAGGTGGGCAGTGCAGGGAAAAGTGGCTGGGCCAAGGACCGAGATCGGTGAGACCAGTGGACCTGCATGCCCATGTGCCCACTACGAACAGTTTTACTTGCTTTTCCTAGCTCTTCATTCATTCATTTATTCATGCATTCATTCATTAAATCTTCATTCCGGTATAAAAGCGTGTAAAGATTTACTTACATTATATTTGAAATTTCCATTGTGTCTCTTCGTAATGCAGTCTGTAAAACGGAACGTGCTCTTGACAATGATTTTTCGTATACTGACCTAAAACTGAAACTCGTTCTAGTTTCTGAATGTTCTGCCTTATCGTCTCTTACGTTATTGCGCACTCCCTTCAAATGTAGTTCTTTCGGCATGGTCCCTGTCTCAAGGTCAAAAAACAATAGACCCTTATACTTCCAGTGCGACTTGTGGGCCTCATCTGGGCGCTGTCCTTCGCATTCTTTATTTGCAACATCACGTAGTATAGGCATCTGTGAGAACTTGAAGTTTATAATCCGTCTATGTAGTGCGCCTAAATGTGCAAATGCGAACTGGCTTCTCTCCCAAATGCCACGGCCCGCTTGGCTGGCGCGTTCTAAGTGCCCCAATTTTGTCCCCGTTGTCTGCGAGCTTTGCAGCCCAAATTGAGACATTTAATTTTTGGCGGAAGGTCAGGGAAAGTATAAAGTACCACAGGAGTTGAGTTAAAAGTGAGATTTATTGTTTGTTTTATTATTTGCAATACGCAAGCCTCCCCTCCATTAACAGTGCGCAGCATTTACATTTACATGAGATGAGACATGAGAAATATATATACATACACATGTGTGAGGTGAATAGAGAGAATTCAAAGATGACACCCAGCTTGTTCGCCACCCATGATGGTGAAGGTAGGGGTTAGGTTTACAGGTACACTGTACAATAACATTTATTTACAAAAAGACAATCGTATTGCAATTATTTAAACCGGGATTTGTACTTCACAATCAGCTGTGCTTCGGGTGGGCATGGCACAGTCGCAATGTTCGGTGGCAATGGATCACTGCTCTGCACAGAAACGTCCAAAATTCCATATCTGTTCTTCTCTAACACAGCAACAATAAGGCCTTTCACAAAGTCGAACTGCATTTCATCATAGACTGTTTTGATCACCCATTGCTTACTTTGTTTTGAAAACACCTTAGTGTAGCGAGGCATCCTTACTTTACCCCTATTCCTAGATTGTTCACGTCTAGTAGAGTGCGATGTTTAATGCCCTGAAAGCTAAAATGCAAGCGCTTTGGCCTGTACTTTAGGCACATATTGTGGAACACCTCCAAATCTCCTGTGTGACAGAATTCTGTCAGTCCTCTCAAATCTCTTGATAGAGTTTTGTCGAAAACAATCTTCTCAATGGCTTTGTGTGTCGGTGAAGATGGAATCAACCACTTCTTCTTCCGTGCCTCCTCTGGGGACAAAGTGCCATGTTCACATTGGTGGAAATGTTCATTTGCTGTCCAGCAGTGAACGTTGGTACAGTGGTGCATCAGTGACCGCCATTTTTCAAGTAGTATTTCCACTGACCCCTCACAAGTTTTTGAGCTCCACCAAAGATGGTTGGTGATAGAATGTGACCACTGCAAAATACTTTCAAAACCTTTTTTTTCCCTGCAGCCGAGATTTTCTTACTGATCGATTTAGCTAGATGCCATATGTAAAATTGATGTTTAATATGTGGGAACTGCTCTCTCATTGTCTTGGCAATTGGAACGTGTCTATCCGTGGCTATGAGGTCGATGTGCATTCCCCTCGATTGTAGATATTCCACTGATTTTATAAAACCTAGTTTCTCCATGGCCACTGAGGATGTACATTGTGTTACCTGCACCACCACCAAACTCACAATTTTCTTACTATCCATGTCCTGAAAGTGGTAGGTGCAGTACTTGGCAGAAAGTCCAGGGCTGTCGCACTGTCCATCGCCGGCTAGCCTGAATCGTTTGCTTTCGAATGTACTTGCTAGAGACAATTGTTCAATTTTCCAAGCATCACTAATGGCCGGAAACAGATAATCAAGTTGGTATATGTAGTACAGGGCTTTCGAAATGAAATGGAGTCCCACAAACTGAAAGAAAGCCTCTAACTTTCTAAAACTGGAGCCACTAAAAAGTGATGCAGCTGCACACAGTAGATTGCCTGCTGGCAGTTTCCCCAGCATCGGTTGTGCAGACCATGAGAACCTATGATTTAATCTACAGGCGGCATTTATTTTGACGTTACTGCCTTTTATTTGACGAGTCACATTAATCAATGGCTTCCCACATACTTTCCCTCTAATGGAATGCACACATTTCAGCATATTTATAATTTCCATCAAACAACTGTCGAATACAATGTATTTGCTCTCTTTCATTAGACTGTCATCCTGCATCATGTTGTTTTGGCCTCCTGTGACGTTCTGGAGATTTCAACACATTGGAAAGTAATATCGCTGATATCAAGTTCTGATGCGTTTATGGATGCTGCGGCTGGTTCATTCTCTCTCATTTCAGCATCTATTACTTCAACATTGATGGGAGAACACAACAATGTCGACAGTTTTTTTGGTGGCAAATTTTTGGCGGGTGTAGATTGTGTAAATTGTTCTGCAACTACTTCAGAGCTATCTTCAATACATTCAATAACATCTTCTTGTGGTGGTGCGGTCGCACTGTAGCTATGGTCCAATGCAACTTTGCTGTAGTCTCCAAACACAGTTAATTCATGTTCTGGCCATTGGACATGAGCATCTCGAGCCTGAACACGCCTCGCCTAAATTAATAGTTCCTCCATAGTGGACACGGTCTGGCAAGCCACATCTCTCATTCGCTTCACTATCTGTGTGTGTATAGTTCTGACACCCACGGGTAACTGGAGGAGAGATTGGCAAAGCGATGTTCAGTTTAAACACAAGATGGAGTGTAGTAGAATTGACTGGAAAAAAAACATAAAATAGTCCCCAGCACAAACATTTTACAAGTTATGAACTGTTTGTAACTAACCTTTTTTTGTTTTTTTTCTTTGCAACTTTTTTGACTCGACCTTCAACATCTGCACGCTGTAGCTCCGATTCGTTTCCGCATGTCCTCCCTTCCTCTTGCGCTGCAACGACTATATTTTCTGTATCCGCATAGACAGCACGGAATGAGGCTCCATCATCTCCCTGAAACATAGTACTTTCATTACTATGTATCAAAATATTGTTAGCATAAAACACACGTGAGGACGAACACACAGGTACATCTCAATAGCCAAACACGATTTAAACATTGTGTGCAACAATCAAACGACAAGTATTCGACCTGTGATGATCTATTTTGATGGAACTGTCAGTATCCATACCTCTGGCTCTGCATGGACCGCCATGAATGGTTGTATTGGAGAGGAGGCATCCACATCTCCCTGAAACTCAGTATTTGCATTAGTATGCTTTTCAATATTGGAAACACAACACACACTTGGGGTCGACAGCACAGGTACATATAAAGAGATAACCTCAAATGATGCATTGTCCAAAAGAATCAAGGAAAATCTAAATATGATCACATTTCATCGACTTTTTTCAACGATTCCTTTACATCTGCATCATCTAAATGAGATGTTGTGATTGTGGTGGAAGCCCTGTCGTCTCCCTGAAACACAGTACTTGGATTAGTATGGTTTTCAATATTGGAAACATAACACACACTTGGGGTCGAACGCACAGGTACATATAAAGTGATAACTGCAAATTTTGCATTGTCCAAAAGAATCAAGGAAAATCTAAATATGATCACATTTCATCGACTTTTTTCAACGAATTATTTACATCTGCATCATCTAAATTGGATGTTGTGATTGTAGTGGAAGCTTCGTCGTCTCCCTGAAACACAGCACTTGCGTTAATAGGGAAGAAAGTATAGCAAATGGAATCACGTAATATGATCACGCATGATGGAGCTGTCATTATCCATACCTCGTGCTGCTGAAGAATATCTATGGATGTTGCAAATGTAGTGCGCACTTCCGAAAGCTGTTGCGTCGATTCGTATACGCATGGTCCTGCTTCCACTTCCCCTGGAATTACTTGAATGTCAGGCTCTGCATCAAGTGCAGGGGTTGACGCTCCATCAACTGCCTGAAACATAGTACTTGCATTAGTGAGGATTACAATAGTGAAAACATAACACACACCTGGGGTCGACAGCACAGGTACATATCTACAGCTAACCACGAATGAAACATTGTGTAGAACAATCAAACAACAAGAATTCCAGCTCTGATGATGACGCTCGATGGAGCTGTCAATATATCCATACCTCCTGCTGTTGAAGAGCATCTAGAAATGTTGTAGATGTGGCGGACGCTTCAGCATCTTGCTGAAAGACAGTACTTGCATTAGTATGGATAACACTAATTAGAACTGAAAACAAACACCAGTGGATGATAACTAAGGTGTATATCAATTGGAAAGCAGTAACCAAATATTCGGTAAAGTAATTACACGATAGAATAAAACTATTACTTGACATGCATAAAACAAGTATGTAGCGGATTAGCCTAGTAAGATTACCTGATACGCGCTAGAAGTGGTTGATAACTGCGACCACGTCAAGGATGTAGAATGTTCTTGCTTCAGATTGAAGGGATAGTCAAGAAGTTGTAAAGGTCAATTAATGATTGATAATGAAATGCCAATATTAAAAATAGCCATGTAAGCCGACAGAATACTTGAAAAATGCTCAATAAAGCACAGTTCCCTGTCCCCATATATATACATTGCGTTTGTGGGTTATGAAATCGAAAAAGAATATATTGATAAATGTCATTATTCAAAAAACTATACACTCAAATCAATATCGAAATTATTACAAGGGATAGAACACCTACAATATCAATTAATCCATTCGGCTACCTACACACTACCGCAAGGCCTAAAGCTAAATCCGGACACTTGACTCACTGGTGGCGGAATGTGGACGAATAGAGTGGGAATAGCGTTTTTGCGCAATTTCCGTGTCGTTCGCCGTTTATTCTTCTTTGTTACCCAAGAAGTTGTGTACATGTCCAAGGAAAAGTGCCGGCTGCAGATGCGGTATCGATCACCCCTCTTGTCCTGTAAGACTTGTTGGACTCTACTTTCCAGCTCATCCAGTGGATATCCGCAATGTCTGACCCATTCTCTTATTCGATCAACAGTTTTCGGGAATACATGCATTGTAGTTCCTTCAGATTTCGCATGGGTCTTCGAAGGGCAACCGCTAATCGAACAGGCAGGCATTGTTGATAAATCTGAAAAGTAAATATCGACATTATTATACAATCTTCAAGAATAAAGATTTGATACAAAAGTAAATGAATCATACAATGATCAATGCAAGGTTTGTTTTGGTCGCAGGAACTATACCAGTTCATTATGTGCGGCTTAGTATTTGCATAAGTTGCAGAAATGTATAATTGATGTGACTGAAATCTGAACATGTGACTCGTCCCTTGGATGTTCTGTCTTGCATGAGAAGGAAACATGCTTACATTATAGACTGGACCCCGAAGGATGCAATTCAATGACAATAGACAAAGATGAAAATAAATTGATCTATTGATAGCATAGCAATGGAAATTCAAGTCAATAGCAATGAGACCAATGAACATAGCACTATTGGGTACTCTACTCGCAAATAGATAGAAATTTAAAAATCTGCGAAATATGACCAGGATACATGGCCTTACCTTGACCAACAAACAGTTGGATTCAGCAAGCAGAGCAGTATGTTACGGGAGAATAGGTGGATGGCTACGGGTAGCACACTGATGGGTATGCTCGAAGCGGTCACAGAAGTTCACGGATAGCACGACGACGAGCAGATTAGCATCGATCTCAGTGGTTCCCAGGTAGCACGTTCAGGAGTTGACTTGCAAAGCACAAAGATGTTCTCATGAGACATATCGAGTGGTTTTTAAAGTATTAGAAACAGGGGTGTGTTTGTGAATGAATGACGTATGTATGTCGTGGTATTAGGGGGGCGGCCTGCTTCAAGGGGAGGCCTGGCTGGAGACACGGGGTCTGAGGAGGCCATGTGACTGATGGCCCCTTGGCGTGGGACACCTTTTGAAGTGTACATGCAGTTTGGCACCTTGGCCTTTCGCGCCCCTGACAGCCCCCCATGCCAGCGCGCATCCACCGGCGCGAACCGCCTTTGATACAGGGGGGTGGGATGGATGGCCCTGGGGCGTGCAGATAAGGCACAGGAAGACTGCTGAATGGAGACACACTTATGTGGATTGCAGGGGGGCGGCCTGCCTCAGGGGAGGCCTGGCTGGAGACACGGGGTCTGAGGAGGCCATGTGAGCGATGGCCCCTTGGCGTGGGACACCTTTTGAAGTGTACATGTAGTTTGGCACCTTGGCCTTTCGCGCCCCTGACAGCCCCCCATGCCAGCGCGCATCCACCGGCGCGAACCGCCTTTGATACAGGAGGGTGGGATGGATGGGCCTGGGGAGTGCAGATAAGGCACAGGAAGACTGCTGAATGGAGACACACTTATGTGGATTGCAGGGGGGCGGCCTGCTTCAAGGGGAGGCCTGGCTGGAGACACGGGGTCTGAGGAGGCCATGTGACCGATGGCCCCTTGACGTGGGACACCTTTTGAAGTGTACATGTAGTTTGGCACCTTGGCCTTTCGCGCCCCTGACAGCCCCCCATGCCAGCGCTCATCTACTGGCGCGAACCGCCTTTATATCAATATACAGTATATCGCCTTTATATCAATGATAGTATATCATTGCTTATCAATAACAAATGCCACATACCGGATATTCTTGTGAGCATAGACCCACACTTCAGCCGGTGTATTATAGTGGTCAAGACCCTAAGGCCTGTATAATCCAATGGTAATTGTTAGTATAGATATATGTGTGACTTTTATAGAGACATAACCTACTGAAAGACTTTGAACAAGTGTTATTTAGTGCATGCATTATCGGGAATATGTTATGTTAGCTTAGATAGATAGTGACCACCCTGCTTCACAGCGACCAGACCTTCACCCAATCGGAGCACAGATGTCTGACATCCATCCTTGAATGGAGACACACTTGATTCATTTAAAAAATCGAGACAACCGTTGTTAAAATATATGTGGTGTTTTATTTTGTATCTTATTTTCATGACACAAAAATACAAGACTTTAAAGATTATGCAGGTCAGGTTGCAGCACAGCGAGAGAAAATCTCCTGTACTGACCGCTGTCACTCGGGAACATTTCTCTAATGGCACAAACGGCACAGGCGGGTATCACTCTTCGAACGCAGTGTCCAAGCCTCCCGTGAAGCCACCATGTAAAGGAACGATAGGCCACCAGCCTGTACCACCTGTGAAAAAGAATGAAACAAACTGTTTTTAAATGACCAAGATAAGTTTAATAAACGTTTGTTGTCAATGACAATTCTTGTAACCAATGGCATTTTACACGGACAAATGCTATCTAGACAATGCACACTATTGAACGACTTACATGCGTTACAATGATATGTAGATGTAATTTTGGATGTAGTAGAAGAACATGAAATAGGAGTGGCATGACAAGCAGAGTATATTTACTCGTTACTCGGATTACGAGGATGAACAGTTGCGCGAAGTTCGTGCATAAGCACCATCATTATTCTCAACACGGCCCGTGTGAGGCCGGCTGCCCTGAAGTCTGGCAGCTCGGTGATGCATTGCGGTCGTGGCTCGCCTTCCGAAATGTAGGCCAGGCATCCCGAGTTTTCTCGGCAGCAGCAGTTCTCGTCCTCAGTTGGCATTAGCTCGCACCGATTGCATGTGCACCAGGTGGAGGCGCCGTCCATTCGACTAGGCCCAGGCTCTTCATCTGTTGATTCGTCCTGCCAACTGCCGTCCGAATCCCCATCGTTTTCATGTGCTTCCCTTTCCAGTAGTCCCTCCTCAGTATACTCGGGCTCGTACATGTAGGGCATTATTGTAGCCATTGTGTGTTAAACAAACTAAAATATTTTATAGCGGTGGTAGTGGTATCTGTTCACACGGGCTACAAGCGGCGAAGGTAGCTGACCAGAGCACTGAAACGAGTCACAGAATACTCAAAGTAAGACAGAGGGAGGAATGGAATCGAAAATCTGCTGCTGTGTGTTGTGAAACGGTCTGTTTATACTTATTGAGGAGAGAGGCGTCCTGCCATTTCCATGGCGACATGTCATTAGCTGAAGCGCAGCGAATGTTGGCACGAGACGTGCTTTGGCGTTGGGAAATTGGCGGTACGAGTCTGCTGATGACAGGCTCAGGGGCGGGGGAATTGATTTAGTGCCACAAAAGCAGGTCAGCCAGGGCGATCGGGGAAAAGATAGGATTATCAGAAAATGGCGGCTCCCTGGTGCTTGTTTTCGCGTGCGTTTAATGGACGAAAACTCGGGTAAGGTCCATAGGAAAGTTTTCTAAAATCGAGCCACTTAGGCTTAAAAAAAACATGGCCGACCCGTAGGGACAATAAAAATGTTTACTAGACCATGCCTTTAATCACTGTTGTGAGCAAAAATGTGAGAAAAATCGAATAGGCAAACTGATCATCCAAGAGGTCTATAAGTCATTCAAAACCAAATTGATTGAGGACCTTGATATAGCACCTTTCTTTCGTTTCCTCTTTGAAGGATAATACATAGAAACAATCGGATCATTTTTCCCTTTCAACCCCTAGAGCACTCCAAAATGAAAAGTCAATAATATATGGGGACAGATGGTCTCAAATCGTCCACATGCTTCAGTTAGTCTTTATCAGTGAACACTATTAACTATGGCCCAAATCACATTGTTCAGAAGTGGCTTTGGGGCTTTTTTAAAAAAAATCTGAATGTATTCCCCTTTTAGCTAGAAGATACACTACTAGAGCCCCTTATCAGTCATGGGCATCTGCCCCAACCTCCAAACTTTCAGTAAGAGTTTCTTTGCTAAATCAAGAGCACATATCTATATATAAAATGCTTAGCTATGTTTCCGTACTGAGCTGATGCAATTTATCAGTGTCAGGTTGCATGGCAAAGTGCACCCACTTCAACAGCAGCTATCATTTGGACATACAGATGCAATTTATCAGTGTTAGGTTGCCCTCTGCTGCCCAAATGGCAAAGCATTTCAACAAACAAAATGAGCATGGTTCTAAGTGGTCATCTTCACCTTCCACTAGCGCAAACATTTGGAAGTTACTTCTTTCTACCCCCACTTCTTCACACAGGGCACAGCGGTTCCAGTGTCAATGAACAGTTAATTACTGGCTTAATGATTCTGTCTCTAAAGAGCAAAACGATGTAGGATGTATGCCTCCTCACGAGCTAAAACTGAAGGTATGTGCTGTAATTATGCTACTGCGCAAACTTATGCCATCACAGGGACTCTGCAATGGAACAAGGTTGACAATTACGCGTCTACAAAGACTCATCATACATGCCTGTGTGATCGATGGAACTTCGATACTGTTCTTATACCGTGCATACCTCTTATACCAACTGATATGATTAGCCTTCTCAATTATCATTAATAAGTCAGAGGAACCTACACCCCTTTCTGGAAGTGATTAGTGATAGTTCTGATATTCAAGAAGGAGGACAGAAGTGACCCTATGATTTACCAACCGATATTGATCTTTAAGATATGCTCGAACAGCGTATGTTAATCCGGGAACAGCTAGATATACATAATATCTTCAGATCTCATATTCAAGTTCCTGTGTAATTTCGGCAGCGGGGACCTGTACGTTAAACGAGTCCCCACTGCCAAACGTTTCTCATTTGCACAGCGGGGTGCAAAAGGCGAGGGCAAAAAGATGGCATAGATACCTATACACCGCACTTTTGCACTCCACCATGCAAATTGAGTAAATTGAGTAAACGCTGCCTGCTTTGTACACAGCATCAGGTACAATGGATTCCTATGGAGTTCACCTACTTTTTGCTTGTGCAAAAAGCTGGCAACTCCATAGGAATCCACAGCATTTGTACCAACATGAAAATCAATGGTGTATTTGCATGGCAGAGACGAAGGGAGCAGTGGAAGTTACGTGCCGCCCCTCCACTCCGCCAAATAAATAGATGAAAATGGGCTGTGATGCAAATAGAATGCACAAAAGCCTTACGCAAGGCTTTTATACATTCTGTTTACAGTACGGCTCATCCAAAATGAGCCCCTTTGACATACTACAAGTGATGTAAAAGCATTACAATTCTAAGTTGTTTTTAACGTCATTTTTGTGTCAGGAGTGAGGATGCCCTTAATATTCTGTACAATTTATTTTGCTTTGTCTGTACATGATATGCTTTATTCACAGCACTTAAACATACTGAAATGCTTCATTTACATATGAATAAAGTCCACCTGATTCACAAAAGGAAATTAATCCGTGGAAACCCGACTTTAAGGAACTCTGCATGGGGCACAATACAAAGGTTTGAGTAAACTTCACTTGAGTTTGCTTTTGTGAATCTGCTTTGCATTTCAATCAGGTGGCTGTAGCGCTGCTTTGCTTTTTGGAATCCATTCCCAGGCGTTTAATCCTCTGAATATTCATTGCATGATGCGCTTGGTTATTCTTATTCAATTTTTTGGGGATTTTTTTTCTTCCAGCATATTGCACACTTCGCTTAATGTGTGTTTCTTTATTTTTAGTTCTAACTTCTGCTATAACAGCGCTATTATCTTTATTTACAGAAAATGTTAATAATTGCGTAATCTCTGGTCAGGTTTAGTAGATCTTTTGGATGGCAGAAGTACTAACTGCCACCACATGCAAGCTCCCGAATTAGCCCATCGCAGTCCAATGCCAAAATTGAGGAACTCCTTGTTTTCCAAAGAACTTTTATTTCATCTAGAAGATGTTATAACATCTGGCCCATTTAGTGTGTCGGTGTCTAGTCCGGGATTATGTTGCATGTTTTAGTTGCATCAGTGTTTTCCATGCTGATTGCTCTATGTTAAGAGGGAAATATATGTTTTTTTCTTATTTGTATACTAGCAAATTCCTTTACGGCATGTTCACAGCCTAATGGAGCCAAGTAGTTTTCAGAGGTTCTTCCCAACATGTTGTTAAATGTCTCCTGTAGTGTAATGTTCTGTTATATTTGCTGTCCCAGGTGCCACATTGCCCTAAATGTTTAAAGTGTATTGAATTCAGTGAACTCTCAAATTTCATAACCTCTATAATCATTTGTTTCAGAAGTTTTGCGTGTATATTCCCTGGATTCATTATCATTCAATCAGTAAATAAGTCCAAGTGTATTTCAATAAAAAAAATATAAACCCCGCCTTTCAATAACCATTTGAGCATATAAGGGGCACATTATAATCCTTAACCCTAATAAAGAAATTGCAATATTCACAGGGGCTGATTCATGGAATTATTTGCGCTGAAAAACTGAGATTTGTGTGCCATTCGGCCAGAATGGCGCACAAATCCCCGTTTTTCGGCGCAAACATTCCATAAATCAGCCCCACAATCTCTTGCATGATACATATAGCAAACTGCAAATGATTTAAGTAAAGTGGTCTGTGATAGTACCCTCCTCTCATTTTATGTGGTCTCAGTGCTCATGACCCTGTAAGCAAAAAGAGGTTAGGGATGTTAGTGGGAGAGAGGGGGCGATACAAATCCTGCAGTGCTGCTAGGTGAATGTCAGAAGTACCTGTATGCTGAGGGTCAGTATGGTTCTATGTGTTGTGCTGTGGCACTTGGGATTATGTGTATCTGGCGATGAGGGCCCAAAAGCTGATAAATTGGAGTATTCTCAGCGTGGGCAATCTGCCGATGTGGAGGGGTGTGTTAGAGCTAAGGAGGCATGCTAGGTAATAGCAAAGTTAATGTTTGTGTGGAACTGGTATTCCTGGGGTAGTTGTGAAGAGGTATGTGTGTGTATGTATAGTGTAAAGCGATATTAATCTGGATGAAGAGAGGGTAGTTGAACAAATATGCTGCCTTCCCAGAGTTATTTTTACAACAAGCATTTCACATCAGCCTACATCCCTATTAACTTCACATCTAATTGTTATGCACTCTGCACTTAGCTCAACTGAATAAAGTAACTATTCTATCTATCTATTTGATTTTTTTGTATTGCGCCTTACACCCATGGGCCTCAGAGCGCTCACAAGACAGTTACAGCAGAAACACGAGTAAGAGTCACAGCAGGAGGTAAGGTCTAAGCAAGCTGGTAAATAGAATCTTACCTTGTCCTAAATCAAACAGATACGTCTTCAGTTGTTTTTTAAATTGGGTTGTTGACTCACAGCCCTTGAGGGCAGGAGAAAGTTGGTTCCAAAGGTTCGGGCCCCAGGCATGGAAGCTTGAGCCACCAAATGTCTTCAACGGGACTTGAGGTTTCTGTAGAAGGATGCCTTTATTGGGATGAAGAGTTTGCCGAAAGGGAACTCTAGAGATTCTGGCTGAGAGATAGTTAGAAGCTTTGCACGTCAGGCAATTATGGGCTATCATGCTTTCTTTAAATCTAATTATTTGGCTGACAGGTAGCCAATGTAGTTTTCTATGCGCTTTAGTAACATGGGTGAGTCGACTAATGCCACAGGCAGGCCGAACCGCTCCATTTTGGATCACCTGAAGACTTTCTACATTTACCTGAGAGGATCCAATAAGGAGGCTATTGCAATAGTCCAATTTAGTGTTGATGATGGCAGCCACGATCATAACCCTGTTGATCTCTGAAAGATCTGGACGATTTGCCATAGTAGATGAATGTGGTAGGAAGAGGAGGATTTGAGATGTAGAACATGTTTCTTGAAGGAAAGATGGGAATCAAAGTAGACCCCCAATGTCTTCACATAATCAGAAACCTTGATCATATTTCCTGCAATACCAAAACTGCTGTAGGATAGCCCAAGACTTTTAAGTTTTGCCTGTGTGCCCAAGATGAGTAATTGCGTTTTCTTATTATTCAAAGCCAATGAGTTTCTGGCCATCCAAGATTGTATAGTGTTAACATTTCAAGGCATATTAATTTAATCACAATCTTGGTGTCGTCTGTGTGCGTAGTTTGTGAACCGTAAACCCAGAGAGGAAAGCTGGTCACACAAAGGGTTTATGTAAATGTTAAACAATAGCAGTGATAGACAGGATCTGTGCGGGACCCCACCGATCAGAACTGCTTTTTTAGAGTGTGCGTGTTCCTTGGTTACATAGACGGTATGAGGGCTAAGAAACAATCTAAGCCAATTGGCTGCAGAAATTGAACACTCAGCCACTTGGACTAATCTATCGGCCAGAATGGCATGGTCAACAAGATCAAAGGCGTCCGAAAGATCCAGAAGAAGTAACAGAGCATGGCCGCCTCTATCAATAATCTCTGTAATGTTGGAAGTGTTCTAACAGTATGCAAAATACACTCAATGGTACATTAACACAACTGCTTATTTTTATTTCACTTAAAGCATTCAACCATTATATTACAATAAACTGATACTTATTATCAAACCATAACTTATACATGATTGATCAAACCCAGCAGAATAAAAAGGGGGTACACAACTTGGAAGAAACACAGCAAGAAATGCAGGTGGGGCTCAGAGTTTTTTTAAAGTTTATGACATTTTTATGAATACTATTTTAACATATGCAAATATAACAGAATATACTTGCATAACAAACACTTGATAGAGCAATCGAAAAGTAACATCTACAATATAAACAATCAGTATGTTTTAAATGCTAAGTATTGTGAGGGGTCAGAAATGAAAGTCAGACACAAAGTTGTCATGTTTTTGGTTAAGGACTTTCATAAACACAAATGGGTTGGGAAAATGCCTCTCTGAGCCTGCTCTAAGAGGAACTTTCCTACCTATAACAAAAAACAAAGGGTTTAACTGTGTCAGGATGTCAGAAATCAAAAGCAGTCCTTGTGTCCAAAATGTTCTATCCTGACCCTCACTCTAAACAAAATAATAAATCGATAAGGGAAATGTCTTTAACCTGGTATTTGCAAAAAGTGTTTATAAATGAAAATATAATGGCTGCAACACAAGTTCTCCAAGGTAACACAACCTTGGTGTCAGGAATAAGGGCTAGTACCAAAGGGGAGTGCTAAGGTTTGCATATTGATGCTAGGGAGCGCTCGGCGGACCTGGAACTACATTACCCAGCATCCTCAGTGTGCC
Source organism: Ambystoma mexicanum (assembly GCF_040938575.1). Taxonomy (NCBI): domain Eukaryota; kingdom Metazoa; phylum Chordata; class Amphibia; order Caudata; family Ambystomatidae; genus Ambystoma; species Ambystoma mexicanum. The sequence goes on along the minus strand of NC_090924.1, from coordinate 845,335,730 downwards.
TGGTAGTCCTGCACGCGCGCGCGTTGCCTGCTGTCTTTAATTTGAAACAGCTTATTAGTGGGCAACGGCGTGCGGCAGGTGTGGCTTATTTTGCTTCCAGTGAGCGGCTGGCGTGGGGCAGACAGGGAAGACTGGCTGTGTTCATGGCTCATGATTACTGATCCTATCAAGGAACTTGCCGCACGAGGAGTCAGGATGGCAGAGGACTGATTTACGGTGCTACGTTCTTCGTCTGGGAAGTCTCGAGGGGCGCCCAGACCTCAGATAAGTACTGGGGATAGACGAGGAAATCTAGATGTGTTACTATGCTGCCGGGTTGATTACGGCAGTGTTTTCTACGTCTGGGAAGTCCCGAGGCTCCCAGACCGCAGATAAGTACTGGCGAAACGCTTATGAATTTATGGACAATGCACTGTGTTATATGCCAAATATGTCAGTAACGCTTCCCCACATCAAACATTAGAAGGCAGAGAAATGCCGTCCAGGCGGCTAAGTAGACTATCACCATGTTCCTTATTCCACTGCTGTCTCTGGACATGAAACTAAGTGCTCTTAGTGCTGCAAACTAGGAGAGGCACTATTTCCGTTTTGTGTGTTGCTTTTGCCTGCCCAAGGGGCCATGTATAATTGTTTATCATGTTGGGAAGATTCCCATGAGTATGTTTCCATTTTGGTGCTTGCTACATGTTTTCTTTATGTGTCATCATGATTTAGCGCACGTATTAAGGTGTGCTTTTCAGGTGCAGGGCAGAGAATCAGAGGATCTGGTGTACTGTTGAATCTCATGTGCATGTTTTGTCATTAAGTGTACCCTTACCCTAAATAGGGGAATCTTGTTATTTTCTATGTCTAGACAGGTTAGGGGTTTTTCCCTGTGCTTCCCCTTCCCCATCCAACATAGGGGTTCCTATCCCTCATTCCGGTGTTCCTAACTTCCCCACCCTATCCACAACTTCTTCCTAACCCCACTTCCCCCCATTGGCTGCCACGTCGTGACCTGTTATCTATATCAGGTGCCTGTGCCAACCACGGTGGGAGGGTTGAATTCATTCGGCTTCCGTGGTTCGGGGGAGAGTGTCAATCTCTCTTCCCCTCCATTAAGTTGTGTAGTGACTCATGGTTCCAGAGGGTTGTTCCCTTCCCCTGGATTCTTTTTTATAGCCTACCCCTGGATTTTTTTTTATAGCCTACATGGATCTCTCAGCTTCCTGTGATTCTCTTAATAGAAATCTTCTTTGGCATAAACTGGTGAGATGGGGATCCCGGAGGTTTGCTGAGACTAATCGTACTCTTATATACCAACACGAATATCCAGGTGAGGCTAAATAATGAGTTTTCGCAATCCCCGAAGATAGTGATGGCTTGAAGCAGGGGTGCAGATATTATGTTGTTCGACTGTAGGCAACAGGGTTTGCAGATCTTAATCTCTGTATTCGATACATACTCGAATATTTTTTTTTTTAGGTTTTAGCCATTAATCCAGAAAAAACAAAGATTATGGATTTTAGTTGTTTTAATAAACCAGTAAATTATTCTTTGTTCTTCGATACACAGAAGTTGCAAGTTTCAGACCGCTTTATATATTTGGGGTTCCCTGTGTTTAACAAACATTCTAAAGAGAGATTAATGGTTTATCTGAAAAATAAAGCTGAACGTTTAGGCTCGCAGATGCGTCTGAATAACAGAAAATATTGGACATTTTTTAGTTTATTTTTATGTCGGAAAGTGGTGCCAAAATTATTGTATGCTTTACAGGTGATGCAGCAGTGGATAGTTGGAAAATGGACCTCCTGGAAGGTATAGTTTGGAGGAAGGCACTGAATATTCTCAATTGTGCCCTGATACATTGTATCAGATACAAATTGGGCTTAATTTCCATTGGAGCAAAGCTCAAGTGGAAATCTCTGTCTCTTATGTGTACATTTTTGGATCCAATGAAAAATTCTCTATATGAAGATATGGGTTATCTGATAGAAAGGGGCACTCATATTAGTCTGAAACTATTTGTGAATCTTTCAAAAGAAATACTATAGAAACTGGGTTATACACTTGAAGGTATTCCATTGAAACTAATGGTTCCTAAACAAAACCTCACTGTTGCAGATTGGATCAACACCGTAAAGAAGCTTCACAGCTATCCCTCTATGAAACAACTTGGTCATGAACACAAAAAAGTCGGGACACTTCCGACCTACTTACATTTATTTTCGAATAAGCAAGGGTGAAATCTGTTTTTAAGGTTCTGTTTTAATATTCTTTTAACGGGGGAAGTCTTAGTATGAAGCATCTTATAATATGCAGATTCTATAATGATTTTAATAGTGTTGAAACTTTAAAACACCTTATGGTAGTCTGTTTTATGCTGCCTTTTTAAAAGACTGCTGCATTTGAGACATTTTATTAATAATCTGGATTTAATACATTATGAGAATTTATGGTCTTATCTACTGTCTGCTCACTCAAATAATGTAATTCTGTCACTGTTAAACTTTGCAAATGCTATAACCTTAGGTAGGTAGGTAGGTAGGGTTGGCCTTTCAGTATTGTATATGTTGAGTTCTTGCTAAACCGATAAGTATTTTACTATTTTGAATTTTGCCATCTTCCCACCTTTTAGGATCCTTTTCTATTTCTCTTTTATCAACATGAAATTCTTATTCTCTTGATTATTGTATGCACAATTATTTTGTATTGCTGTATCCAGTTATTGTAATGGTGTTGTAATATTGTAAAGGTATGTTATGTACCATATACAATTAAATAAAACATTGTTTTAAAAAAAGACATTCTTCAAAAGGGATGACAATGTCTCTGGTTCTAACAGTTCTTTGGGTCTCTCCTTGGACAGCAATTTTCATGTTAGACACAACACAAGTTCCTTCTTTATTCAATCACATACTGTCCTTTATTGGGGTTTCCCTGTAGGTTTACAGTTTGCCTGGTATACTCACCTTCCAGGACTTCTTAAACACTCCCAATTCCCTGGTATACTTACTTGCCAGGGTTTTTCATAGGTTTTCCCTTTGCAAGGTTAACACGAATGACAGGACTTCTTGTTTTCATTTAAGTGTAACAGTCGCTCTTTAATTTCACCATTAGGCGTCTCTTTCTTGAATCAGTGTTTCAAATGCTCTCATCGTTCACTTCACATTTTTCTCCATATTGGCATCTCACACACTCATATATGCTAGTGATTGCACTGGTATTTTGCCCATTCGATTTACAAACCGTCTTCTTATCATTTCAGGTTGCATAGAATTACAAAATTCAAAAAGTGTTTCGCACGGTTGCCGAAACGCCTTAGAGTCCCCACTTCACTTGGGCTGACTCATCGTTTTTTCCTGGCATCTTCGGTCCCGGTCGCACTTCTGCGGCGCAGCTCTGCTGCCTGCTTCCACTCTGGATTGTCTTGACTTCTCTCTGCCTTCTCCCGTGGCTCAGCTCCTGCACGCCTGCTCACCTTCAGGTTTCGGTAAGGATAACGCTGCTTCTTCCAGTTGCCTAACACCCAGGAATCGTCTTGTGCTTCCTGGCATTAATGTGGCCCTATTAGCTCTCACAACGATTGTTGCTTTTTTTTCTGGCGAGCACCTTGGCTCCGCTACTCTAACTTGTGCCACCAGCTTCCACACGAGATGCAACGTCTTCTCCTGAGTCTCTTGAGCATTCTGAGCTTTCATTTTTAAATGCCCAGCGCCTAGAGCCTTTTGCAAAACAACTAGCATGCGTTTTGAGCCTGCGGCTCTTGTTGCCCTACATCATTCCCTTCCTCCACCTCATCTGAGTACTTCAGTGGTTATGGAAGTTGAAATCCACTAATATTAAATCATGCACAGTACTTGGAGGATCAGTTCTATATGAAGAGGAATTGGAACTGAAAATCTTTTTTAGGAGCTTTCAGACCAGGTATTCTGGTTGATTTGAAGGGTGCTGTGAAAAGGTTTTCCTAAAGGGGGGAACAGACACATGGCAATAGGCCATTAGGGTATTGAGTGTCAATTTCTTTTCTCCACGGGCAAAGGGGGCTACTATGTCTCATCCAATTGAGTCATGAAATCCCCCGGTAGTTTTCTCCTCCCATGTGATCCTCCCTCATATAGCTGCCTCCATGGTCAGGATCAGGTAGAGGCTGTTGTCCCCTGGCCACATGGGAGGAGGTCATGGCCAGAGAATTCGTGATTACTCCATTGGATTCATCACAGTATATACATAACACATCAACAGCTAAAAATAAATGTCAACAGATAAATAACCAATAAATATCACAGATTAAAAGAATAGAGCTTACAAATTCATAAATATAATACAAACCCTTGTATAGAAAGAAGCATTATACGTAAACATATTGTTTATGTGATGTAAAGAAATGCCTTTCTCACAATAAATAACAAGATAAAGATAAACAGCACAACAATAGCACAAAAGGATAACACGTAAATGGGTGAGAGAAAGAAAACCTTTTCAAATGAAAATGTATTAATAACAATGTCCTCCACACTTCGTAAAACATTTATATAATGGAAAAATGTAATCAAAATACAGTGCTACATGAAATATGTAACTAGGTGGCCATGTTAATGACTGAATGCCAATGAGTAGTCAATATATTTACGGGGGTTCAAAAACACTAACACATTGAGTACTAAACCAGTAGCAATAGTATTAGTAACAGCTTGCGCAATAGGAGAATCTAATAACTGATAATTAATGAAAGACCACCATGTGCTTCCATACTTTTTCAATTGCAAAGGAGATTTGGCAGTGCAGTTTTCTAAACTATGTATAGTACGTGTACTATTCCAGAAGTGGTTAAAATATTTCCAAAATGCCTTTATGGTTTGTAGAGTGACTACACTAAATTTGTCATAAAGAAAAAGTGTGAAGTTGTCTGGATAATTAACATAATTGAGACTGCCCAGAAATATATGAAAGGAATGGTCAACCCACGTGTGTTTTCCGATTGTCATTATTCCAACTCTGCACCACATAGGGATGTATTGAAACTTTTTTTCACAGCGCATCACTTACATTTCAAAGCACTTATCACTGCAGCCTGCATATGTTGACCACGACCTTCAGTGATAACCTTATCTCAGATGCAATCTTATTAAACGGAGTGCTGTATGAGTGTTTGCTGTGGCCGCACCATTCTTTGTATTCTGGTTGAAGTCTTTCTACTGTGTCAATTTCAAGGAGGCAGACCGTTTTGACTCAAAACGGTGTGCCTCAATGGGAAGCGCAGTGGTGTGCTGCATGAGTGTTTACTCTGTACACTGAATAGGGATGCTACTAACGGACCGAATCTAGCTTACCGTGCAGAGACATTGTGCCTCATTACGAGCATGGCGGTAGCAGTGCCTGTATGGCAGGCACGGCTATGGCTATGCTCGCTACCGGCACCGCCTCCCACGATTGAACAATAATTGGCCCATTACGAGATGAATGGGCTGGTAATTACCCATTTGCGGGTTGCGGTATTACCGGGCTCCTGATCCCCATTCTGCCCAGTAGGGCAGAATGGTGGTGGGGAGCATGTATGCGCCGGCACCGTTAATAACGGTGCCAGCGGCATTACGACTTATGCTCACGGGTACCGCACAGCCTGCGAGGTAAGACCTGGAGGGCTGTCAGGAACCCGTGAGCAGAACTCGTAATGCAGCGGGATGGTATGAACGGTGCCCGTGCCCACCGTTCATACCGTCACCGCCAGGGTCCTAATGAGGCCCATTATCTGCATGATTTTGCCACTTAATTCATCCAGGTACTCTTTCTATCTGACTGCTTTGCTTTTCTTTTTAAACGTCACTTTACATCCGCTGCTGTGCCTGCTGAGCCGCGCTCGCTGGTAACTTTCCATCTGTTTTGCTGCTATGACATGGGAAGACTGGCTTTTGTATTGTGTCGTATTCTATTTTGACTTTTTCCAGCACTTACTTATTGGACCGAACCTTCTCGGTGGCTAACAACTTGTGCCAAAAAGGATACGGAATACCCAACTCCTCGTTCTCTTGCGTCAGTGTATACTAGCGGCACGGAATCAGGAGTGTGCTATGCCAACGGAGCACTGCTGAATACTTGCTTTCAAAAACTGCTTATTGTTTACTGCCAGCGACTGTTGGGGGTCTAGAACTTCCTTCGATAGGTGCTTGAGTAACTATTTATTGGCAGTGCTTTTTCATTGGACTTGTGTCTGTACAGGTGACTGCAGGGTCCTCCTGTGCTTTGTCTCTAGACCCTTTGAACTGTACGGAGCCGACATAACTTGTGTCAATCATTCTGCTGGTACATGAAGTATCGAGTTTAGTAATTGCTTGATTCTAAAAGTGCTACAATCATGCCGGTGACTGCAGGGGTCTGGCACTCCCTTTGAGCCGTGCTCTGTGGTTATAGTGATTGTGACCTGTGGTGGGGACTGTAGGGAGTTATAGTGCTTTGCCTTATCTCCCTTTGAACCCCAAAGTGTTTAAACATTCTTAGTAATTTATTTGACATCCTGTGAATTCAAAACTTCATATTGTTGAGTTCTATAACGGTTTCATTTAAACACTTGAGAATTCACATATTGATTGTTTGACAGTGCAGTAAACTCGATGTCTCTTCATATGGGGCTATGCAGTCAACCCCTAGTGCCCCCATTCATTGAACTTAAGAGCAACACTGCAGAAATCGATACCTGCGCCATTCAAATAATGAGTGGCTCAATTGAAAGCCAAGTGGCTCATGACGCAGATTTGGGTTGCAATAAAGAACCTGACTTAGTTGCAGAGTTGAACCACAACCTAGGGGTATTAAATCCCCCTGTTTCAGTATTTACACCCGTGAAATACTACACTGAAAAACTTAAGCAGAAGGGTCGCAATAAGCACAGCCCCAGACTTCCTATAACTGGTTGGGCTACCACTCCTCCAGCTAGGTCTCCAATTGCGGGCCAATGTATTCTGGACTATTTCTCAAAATTACCCGGGACTAGTATAGAAATTAAAACTATAGTACCATTTAGGCAAACTGCCATAATTGATTGAACTCAAATGAACAATTTGAATGATCTAAGTATTATGGAATACGCAGATTGTATAATCCATCCTATGGTCTGAGAAACCCTGGAGAATGTAACTCAGCAAACTTGCGATGTCTCTCCTATTGGGTCTCCCACTGAATTTACTGATTTCATCTCCCAAGAAAAGCGAAGAGCTTGATCAATCTCTTCTCCTGATTATTCTACTCAACCCAGTGATGGAGAAATTCTCCATACACTTAGATCGGCACTTGATTGCATCAAGCTGTCTTCTCACAGCCTGTCTGCACTTAACATGGTCCTTAGCTCTTTTGTCAAACTGTATGAAAACATCTGGGACGAGGCAAAGGCTCACTCCACCATGCTTTCATCCATTTACACCAAGGTTGAAGACCTTTAAGCATGTGTTGGCCATTTGGCCTCTTGTAATAGCCAGATTGACAAACCATCAAATACTGATCTTGAACAAGTTCGTATTTTGGTTGATACAATTATAACATACGTACTTGTTAGAGATATTTCTCCCATCCCTAATCACCTAATTGTACCAACACATAATGATACAAAGAATGAGACCCCCGTTATCATAGCAATTTGTGATAGTCCACCACCACAACTGGCCATAACCCACACACAATCATGTGTACCGATTGTTTGCCCTCCCGGTCGAGGAGGAAAAAAGATTTAAAAAAACAAGAATCATAAATTGTTAAAGAGACGGAACAATTCCTGTTTAAAAATGGCTATGTAACTTGTCCATACTTGATTCGATGAATTGCCATAAGAAGCAACCTAAATCTACAGGCCAAATGTTAACCCCGGTGCCTGAAGAATCTGGTTCTGATTTTCAGCCTCGTACATCTAATATCACATGCACCCTACAGGGGCTGACAACTACACCTAATTCAGAAAACACTCCTGAATTCCAACTAAATTTGACTCCTGATTGCGTCGAGACACTCTTTCTTTTAAAGGTGTTCACTTGGAGGCTAAAGTTGGGATGGTGGACTACCTTTTGCCCGTTCCTCTATGCATGATTTGATTGATGCATTTAAAACTTTTAGAACTGATGCCTGTGTGCAAACAATTCCTCCCTCCAAATGCAGAAAGGTTTCCCCTGACGATGCTCTGCCCCCGCCAATTGGCCAGACGGAATAGCTTGCTAGAGTTCTTCCTATTCGCCACCTGAAAACACCCTTACGAACCCCAAATCTTCTTATGTGAGTTTATTGGGCCTCGGCCACATATCATATTATGGTGGATCAACATACAAAGAACATAGCAACAGAACATGTCATTGTTGGTAACATTCTTCAAGGTTCTGCTTCAAGTAGGAGCTCCCTACAATATGTGTCTGGCCCCATTGTCCAGACTAATAGGAATGTAAACTGCCTGAGTAGCAAGTAGTTAGTACATCTGAACATAATTCTGAGTTAGGCTCTCACCCATTGACCCATCCCCTCACCTGTTTGCCCTCAGTAATTTCGGTAAAATCATCTGCATGCAATCATTGCTCTAGGGTTGCTGCTTTGAATTCAAAGACTGTGATGTACGTGGAAAGTGATTGTTGAACTGTCTCTAACTCCATGCCCTATCGCAGGTTGGAGGTTCTTAATTCTGATCATCTTAATCCCCCAACCATCATTGAGGAAGCTCCCAGAGCATCCATTAACCCTAATTGTCAAATCTCCAAAGGCTCATAATATTATTATTTTTTTTTAAAATTCTTTTTATTGTTCAACAACCGTGGTCTCGACAGCTGCAGCAACTCTCTCCCACCAATTCACACAAATCGACAAGCAGAAAGAGAAAAAGACATTTACAACTGACATTATACGGCTTCATCATCATCTGAGAGCAAATCACATAGATACATACGGAAGGGACCCCATATGTCCTTAGGCCGGCTTGCCCCCGGGAGAGTCAAAACATAGTGTTCTTCACACTCGTTGACATATGTCAGTTCGCGAAGGAAAGTGGTCATGCTTGGCGGTGTGGACATTTTCGAGGTTTGTAGGATACATTTCTTCGCCACTGTGCATGCCACATTGAATAGTCTCCTGGTTTTCTCCGAGCACTTGCCAATGTCTCCAAACAAGTATTTGTGGGGGGTTAATTGCGGGGGTATATGTGTGATATCAGCCAATAGCTAGCCACCTCCCCCCAGAATTTCAGAACGGCTGGGCACTCCCAGTACATGTGAAAGGAGCCCTCAGACTGAGACCCACATTTAGGGCACTCCCCTCCATGCTCTGCACCAAATTTTGCCAGTTTAGTCGGCGTGTAATGCAACCTGTTTAAGAGTTTAAACTGTATCAAACGTAGACCCACATTTAATGAAACTTTTTTCGTCAGTGCACAATATCTGCTTCACTTATCTTCCGGGATGGGCATTTGCAGGTCTGTTTGCCATTTGTCCTTGACCTGGTTTATTGTATGGGTGTGGGTTTGCACTGCAGCATACAATTTAGAGATACCCAGCCCGGCATTCATGGTGATGAGCTGTGTGCAGGGGTGTTGGGGAGCTTCATCTGGCAACATTGGCCACCTCTTCTGAAACGCGGCCCTTACCCTATAGTATTGCAAAATTTTAAGTGGTCCACCCCCCATCGCTCTCACGAAGTCCTCCTTAGTTGCAAATTTGCCATTTATATACATATCGCCCACCCTCATCTCCATGTGTGGGTCCCAGACCTCCTGAATACCCACATCAAACGTGGGGGGAATACCAGGAAAGTTCCACAGGGGGACCTCCGAGTTAAATGGTGTCTCCAACTTTAGCCTCTTAAACAATGCGCCCCAAGCACGGTCCGTGCAGCTGACCGGGTCATAGTCACAAGTGTCCCTGTGTCTTGTATTGAATATGACTGACCTAATGTCCACTGGGCATATAGTGTGTGCCTCTACCCACGTATGTGGTATTTCCCCAGAGTTCTCATACCAATACTTCGCAAATTGCGCCAGGGCAACCAGATAATTAAGCTCAAAGTCTGGAGCAGCCATACCTCCAGTATCATAGAGTTCTGTCATTTTTTCCCACTGAATTCTCGCCGCCTTACCATTCCATATGAAGGTTACTATTAACGACCGTAGCTTAGTAAAAAAGTCTCTGCCTGGCCATATTGGTATGTTTACAAAAAAGTCCCCAGATCTGTAGCTTAGTGCTTAACGTCTGCAGCGCCTTCTCGTGATTATTCGCGTATAGGGTTTGCCTATCTCTGGACACTAGCACCCCAAGGTATCTGATATGTTGTTCTGACCATTTCAGGCCGCACATATTCGTGGGGCATTCAGTGGAGGCGTGAGCGGGAATACTTCCGACTTGGCTAGGTTGATGACATACCCCGAATACTCTGCAAACTCATGTATATCTGTCATAATGGGCTCTGTTTTTTTCTGGTTCGCGGACGTATAGGAGCGTATCATCCCCATAGAGCGAAATCAGTTGGATCGCGTCTTTCATGTTTATTCCCCTGTCTCTATGTCTTAGTCTAACAGCAGCTGCCATTGGCTCGATAGTTAAGGCAAACAAAATGCATGAGAAGGGGCATCCCTGTCTTGTGCCCCTCCCTAATTGGAACATCTCGGAGATGGTTCTGTTGGTGCATACTCTGGCTCCTGGAGCGGCATAAAGCAGTCGAAAATACCCAATGAAAGTAGGTCCCGCCCCAAATGTTTCCAATACACTAAAGAGATATTTCCAAGACACGGAGTCGAACGCTTTTTCAGCGTCAAGGGCAACGGCTGCACTCCTCCCGGGATCAATCTGGGCCATTATACCAAATAATCTACGGAGGTTCAATGCAGTGGATCGCAGGGGAATGAACCCATTCTGATCAGGATGGACCAATGTCGAGACCAATGGTGCCATCTGGTTCGCCAGAACCTTGGCAAATATCTTGGCATCGACATTGATAAGTGATAAGGGCCTGTATGATGACATGTCGCTAGGTGGGCATCGGGGTTTAGGTAATACAGCTATGATGGCTTCCCTCATTGTCGGGGATAGTATGCCTCCCTCTAGGGCTTCCTCCCAGGTCCCCAGTAGCACGGGAGTTAGCTCCTTGCGGAACTCCTTATAGAATTCAGCCCCCAGCCCATCGGAACCCAGTGCTTTGCCTGACGCCAGCCCCATGATTGTCTCTTCCATTTCCTCCACAGTGATTGGTTGATCTAGAGCCAATCTGTTTTCAAGTGGGAGTTTTGGGAGCTCTAACGATGTTAAATATGCCATTATCTCAGTGGTCATTTTGCTATCCCTGTTGGAATACAGTGTTTGATAAAATTGGGCAAACTCACCGTTTATATCCACCTCGCTTGTTTTGACCTCGCCATTCACACCTTGAATACTAGTAATAGGTTGTGGCTGTCGCTCCTGCTTAATCAGATTGACCAGTGTTCTACCCGCCTTATTTCCTTCGCCATACCTGTGTGTTCTGGACGGGGCTGCCATATACTGTGTTTCTCTGGTGGCCAGGTCATTGAAATCACGGATGTGTTCATGGATTTCAGCTAGGGTGTTCCTATCGTGTGTGCGACTATAGGTTTCCTCAAGGTTGTCTAGGGCGCTTTCCACCTCCTCCAGCTCCCTCCTAACTACCCTCAGGAGACCAGTAGATTTCGACAGGAGTGCCCCTCTAGCACAGACCTTGAAAGTCTCCCAGACAGTGGAGACCAGCGTCTTAAAAACTGATCTAAGAAACTGGGCTAATGCTTTAGCTATTCTATTTAAAAGCATAATCTCTACTCAAATGTTTCCTTCCACATGGCAAATTGCCTTCATTGTTCCCATCTTTAAAAGAAGTTCTACGGTCCGACCCCTAGAACTATAGACCAATTTCATTTTTGGACTCTGATAGTAAGGTTTTCTCATCTATCTTACTTCAGCATTTGGAGAACTGGGGCGCTGATACCTCCAGATTATCTAAACTCCAGACTGGCTTCCGAAAGGCCCATTAAACATCTCTTAATGGCCTGGTTCTCAGGTATATCCAACACTCTACTTGGGCAACTCCCAATGCTTGTACCTACATAGTCTCAATCGATCTCTCTTCTGCCTTCGATCATGTAGATCATGCCAGACTATGGGGCAAGTTGAAAAACTGGGGGATTCCCAGTGGCCTTTTGGAGCTCATTATAGGTCTCCATGAGAATTCCTCGGTTAGGGTATTATTGATTAGAGACGGTGCCATGTCTCAGTGTATTCCAACGCGGCCCGGTCTCAGACAGGAATTTATCCTTGCGTCATGTTTATTCAATCTTTATGTGCCTGATGCAAGTGATTACTTAATCCCAGCTGCATTAATCACTCCCAAGGTGGGTTCTCAGCACATTTCTTGGCTTGCATATGCCGATGACTTTTTCCTTTTTCCGCATTTGCTTTAGATAATGGCCTCCAGATTAATCTAAAGAAAATTTGGATTCTGGCTGTTTCTAGAAATCTGAAAAAGAGCCTACAAATGTGGTCTTGGGAAGACACTGTGATCACATCAGCTTCCCGTATGATATACCTTGGCTATATGCTATCGGCCGCGCCAGGTTTTGTCAATTAGAGGAATGCGCTTAATCAAAGGCCTCCATGTTGACCTTACAAGCTCTGGTGATACATTTTGAGCCTTTTCTATTCTGCCAGTATTGAAATTCTATGTAGGCAAGGTCGTGTCTAAATTAATTTACGGACAGGAATTGTTTTATGATGTTGCATTGAAATCGTTAGACTTGTGGGAAGCGAAGTTATGGTGATGAGTTTTAGGAGTACCTACTTGTGTCCCACTTGCAACAATACGGTTTTAACTGGGTCTCATTTCCATCCATGCTCGGGTGGAATGGAACCTGCTGTCTCTGTTTAGGAGGTTACTTTGGGCCATTCGTGATTCACTTTAACTGAATCTACAAGAAACCATGTACATGAACGGCATTGGGAAACATCTAAACTTTGTCAGTGGAATTAAAACCAAATGTCAGAGAATCTTACAAAAAAATCAATTTGAATATACATACCCTCATTTCAAACCCAATTAAGGTAAAAAAAATCTGTTGTTTGATTGTGAGTGGATTGAGACTCATGGGAAATGAGCCAGTTGCACATCTATGGCTCATCTTGTTCATGAACATCAAAAGAGGGGTGAGATTGCGTCATATCTCATTAAACTTGCAGACAGACATCACAGAAAAATCTTTCTACAATTGAGATGGAATTTATTGTTAACTAAAGAAATTCTCTCATGGCGTGCTATGATTGCTTCTGACGACTTAGCGTGTCGATTTTGTCATCAGGAGGGACTCACTGAGTCGTCAATACATCTCCTTTCATTTTGTGGAGCATTAAAGGATAAAAGGCTTTGTTACCTTGCTAACATGTTCCCTGCCAATCAGTGGGTTCATGAGATCCATGTTTGGCATCGTTGCATAAGTGGAAGAAATACCCCTGATGTTCTGGCGGTCGCATATTTTTTTAAATCCATGAAAGTGAGCCACTCATCTCTTAAGTGTTAGATACTGATGTAATGTAGTATGTAGTTGGTATCTATTTTATGTAACCCCCATATAATGTATAGTAGGTAGATCTAGGACTCCTTGGTAATCCAACTACCTTTTTTGATTTTGAGAGCTATGTATATTGGGATTTTTCTTTTAGAGATGAGTTCATTGGTAATTTTTACTGTGTTGATCTTCATATCATTTTCTTCTTAAATGCAAATTAACTGTTTATACTCAGAGCATTTCATTTGCTTCATGCCTACTTTTAGAGTTTATTTGGAATATGTACATTTGTATCTTTGTGTTTTTATGTGAATGATTTGGTAAAGGTTATTTAACCATATACAAACAAAGAAATTAAATAAAATACTCTGGTAGCATTAAACCATAGAATATGCACATGCCTGTGATGTTTGCGGCCGCCAGAGCAAAACGTACTCTCGACACATTTACGCAATCACGTGTCACCATGGAAATGCTCCTGCAAGCTCTGGTTATCAATACAGACTTTCTCCGTTCATCCACACAAACAGATTTCTTATTAGCACCCCAGGCAGTAGAGACAACCAATCAGGTTGCTTGAATCGCAGGCTGAATCCCCAAATTTCAGCCCATGTTATGAGAAGCCTGAGGGCTGATTCCCCTACCCTGCCATCTCCCCACCCTTCTTCCCTTTCCTTCGACTCATATCTCCGGTCCCTTCCTGCCCCACTTATCTGATTCGTTCAGCGGCGGCGCCGCTGATATTGCTCCATGTTGCTGCTGCCTTGCATGGTAATGCCTTCCAGATCAATGGCGGCCATCTTAGGTAAGTATTTTCTTTGAATGGATGGGACGCTGCAAGGTGTCCAGTTCATTCAAACAACATACATTGCTGTCAACACCCCAGATTTCCGGATTCAAAACCCTGGGTGCTGATAGCAATAATGCCCAATCCGGTGGGCCAGATTGGGTGGTAATGGCGCCTGGGCTCATCGTTATAACTTGGGCCCCGGGCCAATACCACCCAATCCAGCCCAGCCCGGCAATCGGTTATTATTGCTATATTAATGTAATTTGTATAAAAATTGGAGCAGTCGAAACGGTAATGTACTTTGAGGGGTCACATTAACATTTCATTGTAGAAATACAACATTAATATAAAAAAGCCATCCAAGCAGCAAAATACAGAAACATCACATTGTTTCTTTTCCATGGATTCGATTCCGGAACCACCGCACTTTGAAATGCGAAGTACAATTCAACCAAATAATTGCCATAGTTATACAAATGTCTCTGAATCTGTTACATTTATGATAGGTATACTATGTTGCTCATGGCGTCACGCCGGTGGCATTTTTAGGCAACATGCAAATTCTGCAATCCATGAAAAAGAGCGAATAGGCCCACTTTTCATTCTTTAGGGCTGCAATTGTGACATGATGTTTTGTTATTGTTTTCATTTCACAATGCTCAGAGTTCCATCTGTGTTCTGTGTTTCACAGCTGTTGTATCGATGTGTTGCTCTTATCCTGGGTGTATACATTGGGGTACAGAGGCGTTCACAGATTGAGGGAGATCATTGTCACTGTTTGCCTATTTGGAAGGGATGCAGTCATGAAGTGCCACGTGAAAAATGTAAATAGCCACCAGACAATTACACCTGACATGGAATCTGAAGAAATGACTGACCAAAACCTCACACCCTGAAAAAAGTGGCACAAATGCATGCCACCAGTGGTGCAAGCAGCAACAGTCAGAATACCTGTTGCCATGCACATTGGACAATAGCAAATTGGCATTACAAACACTGTGTGCTGCGTGTGGGTCCCCTGCAACACACCGCTCGCCGATATCCTGGGTGTATACATGGGGATACAGATGCGTTCACACATTGAGGGAGATCATTGTCACTGTTTGCCTTTTTAGAAGGGGTGCAGTCCAATGCTGGTAGTGTATTCCCTCTGGTGGAATAGTTGGTCTGTGACACGGACATCTTAGCAATAGGTAGCTTTACAAGGAAAGAAAAATTGGCGTTCAGCCAATTAACCTTGTGTAACATGTCTTTGCTCTGCCCCTTAAACAAATCACAGTGAGTGTGCATTGCATTGGGGAAACCCCTTGAGCATCTTGAAAAATAAGTACAATCAACGAAATAGTACCCTGTCATGCATGGACACAGCATGCCTGAGAGACAATCTGGGTGAACGTGTGTGCATGGTGTCGCTGTAGTTGGTGTGGGGGACGTTGCCTAAGTGATTGTGTCAGTAGGGACATGCATCGAATCCATGCATGTGAAATGAAGTGAGCCTCAGTGTCCTGTACACAGCACATGTGCACATTGCACTCAAGGACCCCCCTGTGTGTTAAACCACACCAATCCCCTGACACCTCAAAATAAAACCCAATATAGGATCAGCCATTGACCAGCAGAACATATCATGTACAGAGTACCCCACATCGACAATGCAGACAGTGAGCAATCACTGATTCATTAAAAATCCTTATAGGGCCTACACATAAAGTGCATCAAAGCGCCTCAAGGAGGGAGGGAACAAGGGAGAATAACAGTACATTCCTACAAGTCCTTCAAACAGTCCAGAATGTGAAAATGAACTATCAAATCAAAGTACATAGTACAAGTGCTTGGAACAATAAGGGAGAGTCTAGGGAGGGAATGTGGGAAAACAATACTAGCATCATCATTGCTATGCCTGACGGCAATAGTTGCAGTGCAGGAATCACATAAGGAGGGGGTGAGGGAATAGGAGGGAAGAGGTGAGGAGAGTAACAAAACAAGTGACAAACTATGGAAGGTCGATGAAGAATCAAGATAGTGCTGGGGAGGGGGAGAAAAAACACAGAAGGGAAAGGAGGAACAGACGACCTTTAATCAGTGGTGGAGGGACTGATGATAAAATTAAGTGCCAAAATAAAACTCAAAAAGGTGAAGGTGGGGGCTGGATGGACGGAGACAGGCGGGGGTCAGGGGAGACAGGGGGACGATCAAGGGACCCAGAAGGGTGGTGGACAGGGGTGGACAGCGGTAAACAGGGCCTCCATTGTGGGCCTTTGGTAGTGATGGCAGGCTCCAGCCTCCTGGTTGGCCGGATTGTCACAGGGCCAAGTGCAACCAATGGGAGGGGGAGCAGGTCCAGGCCACAAACATGACAGTCAAGTCAAAAGCAATGCAGCCATATTTCCAATGGCACAACAAACCACCAGGCATGGCTGCAAGATGGCCAAAGCAGGGGAATCAAGGAAATGCGGGTAGTTGAAACACGTGGGGACAAGGATAACTCAGTGTGCAGTGTTCATGTGGCACATCAAAATCACTGTAGGCCAAATGTCCCAATGCAACATTGTCAGCACATGGACCCCTCCCACCATCAGTGTGTATTACACAGCCAAAGGGTGTATGGCACCGCCTACAGCAGGAAGTGCATGAACATAGACAGTCAATTCACAAAAAAACATACGCAACATGATGAAATGCACAGTCAACAGAATGCTCACCAAAATGACGTGCAGACATGCATTGGAGAAGCCACCCGGAATACCCACTAGGGGTGTACACACAAGTAGGACTGCAGGTTGGCCACAGTTATGACGGAAGCCCAATGCCCTTGTGTGAGATGCTGTCACACGGAGCCATCCCATGGAAAGGGGAAGCAGGAGTAGCATATGTGTCAGGACCCCATGCAAAACACAAACACGAGACAAGCCTGAATGGGCCCTGCTGGAACACACAGTGGATGCCTTCAAATGCCACAAAGCACCACACTGTCACATGAATGCACAATAAACAAACAAAAAAATAAAAAATGGCCATGTATGGGGGGCGTGGCTTGGACGGCCATGTAAGAGGTCGCACTCTGGAGGAGCTCCGCTGATCCTGTTTTGATCCTGATGGAGGGGTACGTCCACGGGGGCCGGCCGACGTTGGAAATCGATGTCCAGGTGTGTGAATGCCACCACTACACCCGGTGAAAGTTTGGGACGTCCGGAAGGCTTAGAAACCGAAATAAATGTGATTGACTGGGACGAGCCCTGAGCAGGCGGACAAGACAAAATGGCGGCGACACGTTGCGAACACAGAGGATCATGAAGTCAGTGTCGCGATCACGAGTGCTGGACCCTTGCGTCCCTTTGCTTGGAGTCTAAAACACATGAGCGCCGCCTAGGACGCACGGTGGCCCAGCGAGCGGGAGAGCCGAACGGATGTGGCTGTGACGACAGGACCGTGGGCCTGGTGGTCGGGGTGCTCCGGGCGTGTTGGATGCCCCATGGTGTGGTGGGTCAGGCTTTGGGCATTGGGTGGCGTGACTCCCCCTCGGTGCCTGGCGGGACGGGCCCCCGCCTGACTCATACAACAATATGACCACGAGAGGTGTGAAACCCAAGGCCAAACAGCCCACGATGGAGGCTTACGCCAAGTCCCCCCCAGGGGCGGAAGGAGGCAAGAACAAAGAGACCCCCGTAACGACCGCGGAGTCACCTGGCACGATACAGGAGGTGCTGGCGGCGATTGCGGACTTAAAAGTGTCATGGGAGACCAAGTTGGGCCTCGCCATGAAAGAGCTACAGGAAGGCTTAAACCTCAAGATCGGTGCCGTCCAGGAGGAGGTGAATCTGCTTAGGCTGGATGTGAGGGCGGTCTCGGAGCGCACGGGGACCATCGAGAAGGAGACGGCCACGAACACGGCAGATTGCGCTGCTCACAAAAAGGAGCTACACGCCCTTGTGCAACGGGTGGGCAACCTGGAGGACAGAGCGGAGCAGGCGGAGGGACGTGCCAGACGCAACAATATTCGTATCATGGGCCTACCTGAAGGAACTGAAGGGCCAGACCCCACGGAATTTGTGGAATCCATGTTTTTGCAGGAGATTACCGGCGGGGTACTGACCCAGGGGTTTACAGTTGAGAGAGCTCATAGGGCCCTAACCAGGAGGCCGCCTCCCGGGGCCCCCCTGCGGCCGGTGATCGCGAAAATTCTGAACTACCGTGATCGCGAAAAGATTCTTGAATTCTTTCGAAAAGGGGGAACGATTGACAGAGGATCGGCCAAGATCACGGCCTACCCTGACTACACGCTACAAGTACAGCGGAGTCGGATGCACTTCGGAGCGGTGAAAAGGAGACTTCGTGAAGCTGGCCATCGCTACATGCTACTCTACCCGGCCAAATTGAAAGTTTTCTACAGAAGCAGATCCTTGTTTTTTGAAACACCAACTGAAGCGATGGACTGGCTAGACGCGCTGGGCAGTCCTCAAGAATCGGGCATCCAGGCAGAGACTACGGAAGATAAGTAGCTTATGGCTGGGCCGCCTGGGGCAATGGGGCCGAGACATTGGGACTTGAATATAGTCATTTGTACGGTATGTGATGCGTATGATGTGGTGCTGACTGGCTGGCCCATTTGGCGTGCCTACCCATGGTTACTTGATTGGGAGCTCCAAGAGGCTTCCTTTGTCCCCAATAGTAATATATCTAGTTAGTTAGGTCGCTGTTAGATCGGCGACGCCCCGCGGGGTCCTATTCTTTGTAAACGGGATAAGACCAGACGCGGGTGGGCCTGAGATCCAGGGATGGAGCTGGGCTTTTGTTGGGATGGGAGGGGTTGTTTTACTGTGGTGTGTAGTTGGGAAACAGGGAGGGGGGATGGGGATCAAGGGCGGAAGAGCCGGCGGAGTGTTAGACCAAGGGGGTATTGTGGGGAGGGCGGGGCTGAATACAGACCAAACCGATGGCATCGGATAGTCTTCGCATAGTTACCTGGAATGTCCGAGGCCTCAATAGTTACCTCAAGCGAAACAAAGTAATGCTATACCTGAAGAGGATGCGGATAGACATAGCCCTGCTACAAGAGACCCACCTCACCAGGGAGAAATTGGAGGTGGTCATGAGGAAGTGGAAGGGCAAGGTAGTGGGTGCCACGTACTCGGCGTATGCTAGAGGGGTCATCACCTGGGTGGCGCCGCACGTGCCGTTCCGGGTGCTCGACTCGATAGTGGACCCGGAGGGTAGGATGGTGGCGATAACAGGACTCCTGGAGAACAGGGAGGTACACATCCTCAACCTGTATGCCCCCAATCATGATACTGCAGCCTACTTTAGATCCCTCTATGGCAAACTCGGCCCCTTGGTAGGGGGTGCGATGGTGTGGGGTGGGGACTTCAATTGCGTCTTAGATCCCAAAATCAACCGGTCCGCTGACACCAAAGGGAAAATGTCGCCGGCGGCCAAGGCGCTCGGGACTTTGCTAGGAGACTTGGGACTGGTAGATGTGTGGAGGAGACTCCACCCCATGGAGAGGCAGTATTCGCACTATGCAGCGCCATACGATTCATATACGAGATTGGATTATGTGTTTGGAACTGCCGAGATAGCGGGCGAAATAGTGGAGGCGGAATACAAAGCTCGAGTGTTGTCGGACCATTCGCCCCTGGTGGTAGAGTGGCGACACCAACCCCCTAGGCCTCGGGTCCCCACATGGAGGCTCCGGTCGGAGGCACTGCAGGATGAGGGATTCCGGGAAGACCTGAGGGTTGCCATCAGGTAAACCTGATAAACACGGGTAGTGTGCGTTCTGCGGGAACTCTGTGGGAGGCCTTTAAGGTAGTGGTGCGCGGAGTGGCCATCTCCAAATCCAAGGGACTTCAAGGGGGTATCGGGAGGGAGCTTCAGGACACCGAAAGGGAACTGGAGAGCCTGGCTCGTCTTGAGAATGCCACTCAGGTAGACAAGACTAGGATGAGAGACCTTCAGGTGGCGTGCAGCACTCTTTGGGACCGACTATGTAGACTGAACTATAGGAAATACACCGAGCGGCTACACGCGGGGGGCGACAAGCCAGGCAGACTGTTGGCCTGGCTGTACAAGAGTGAGTCCCCCCGAGTGGTTATTCATGAGATCCGTGGTGAGGACGGTGGTCTTCGCAACACTCAGGATGGGGTGAATGAGGAATTCCTCAGGTTCTACAAACGTTTGTATGAGGACACTGGGGAGGACAGGAGCCAGGACATCCTGAACACACTGGAAGACATTGGTCTGCCCACCCTAGATGACCTGGAGCGGGAGGAACTGGACGCCCCTATCACTTCTGATGAGCTGGAGGTGGTGATCCGGGGCCTCCCCACGTGTAAGGCACCTGGAGCGGATGGCCTGCCTGGTGAGTTTTACAAGGTGTACGTGCAGGAGCTGCTGCAGCCACTGCTGGCCTTGTTTAACGAGGCATACGAACAGGGAGAACTCCCGTTGTCCCTCCGTGAGGCCATGATTGTCCCATTACTAAAACCAGGCAAGCCGGCTGTTGAGTGTGGATCTTATAGACCTCTGTCCTTGCTAAACCAGGACAGCAAAATACTCACGGCGGTGCTGGCCAACAGGTTGAAGAAGGTGATTGGCAGGCTGATCCACCTGAATCAAACGGGATATGTCCCAGGCAGGAATATCAGTGATAACCATAGGAGGCTGCACCATGTTATTGACCATACTAAGAATGACACGGGCGAGATGGCGGTAGTGTTGCTGGATGCGGTCAAGGCCTTTGATTCAGTGAGATGGCCTTGGCTGAAAGCGGCCCTGCAGGGATACGGCGTGGGCCCTGGTTATATCAGATGGGTCCAGTTGCTATATAGCAGCCCGGTGGCTAGGGTCAAGACTGGGGCCACAGTCTCGGATGCAACTTAGCAGGGGGACCAGGCAGGGATGCCCTTGGTCACCCATGTTATATATACTTGCGCTGGAACCGCTGGCGATATGCCTGCGGCAACAATACGGAGAGGTGGGCATTAACACTGCCAGCGGCAGCCACTTAATATCTCTCTATGCGGACGATATGCTGTTGTACCTACGCTACCCGGAGGAGAACCTGCAGTACGTATTGGAAGTACTGGATCATTACGCTGTCCTCTCGGGCATATCAGTGAACCCCAGGAAGTCTAGCCTGTTCCCTTTGGGTGGGTACAGGGACGTCCCGTTGGAGAGGCTGCCTGAGTTGCCAATACCATGGCGGACCGACACATTTAGGTACCTGGGGGTAAATATTTACCACCGGACTGAGGCGGTACACAAGCATAACACAGAGAGAGCCATAGAGGGGGTCAAGAACAGCATGACATTCTGGTCCAGATTGCCCCTGTCCATGATGGGGAGGGCGGCTTTGCTGAAAATGGTGGTTCTTCCCAGACTCCTGCATTTCTTCGTGAACGTCCCGTATTTGATCCCTAAGAGCCTATTTGTACGACTTCATAGTATGTGTAGGGGCTTCGTGTGGGGTAACTCCAGGAATAGGGTGGCCCTGTGGAAGCTCCAGAACCCGTACGAGAAGGGGGGTATAGCCTTGCCCAACTTCGAACTATATTATCTGGCGGGACAACTGTTGTATGTGGCCAGGTGGTTGTCTGATGAAGATTCGGCGGAATCTAGGTTGCTGCGTGAGGATGCGGCCCCATACTTCCTGAGAGAGGTGGTGTGGCTACAAAGGAATAAATTGACGGGAAGAGGGTGGCTATTGAGGTTGGGATGGGAGGTCTGGCACAGAACATGGAAATTGATGGGGGAGTCAGAACCACTATCTTGGCAGGTCCCGCTGGTGGCCCTGTGCGAAAACGACACCCAACTGTTTCACTCTGTCCGTAGGCACTGGGAGCTGGTGGGCCTGGCCACGCTTGGGGACATATGGAGGGAGGGGGAGGCGCTGGACTTTCAAAAGTTGCAGGATGAGACGGGGGTGCACAGAGGCCAGTATATCACCCATGCCAGGCTAGTAAAACGAGTAAGAAAGAGATGGCCGGAGACGGCACTGGCAGATGATCCTGATGCCACCCTTGAAACTATGTATGATGTCTCAGAGGGTGGGCATGAAATATCACGGATATACGAACTCCTCAGAACGAAGGCTGGGAGAGAGTTGCCCCAACTGAGGCATGAATGGGAGGAGGAGATGGGTGAACTCATGACGGAGGGTCAGTGGAAGAGGGTCCTGGGATATCATAAAAAGGTGTCCCGAAATGCACGGCTCCAACAACTCCAGTTCTACATTACTCACAGGGCCTACCTGACTCCCCAGAAGATCGCACGGTTCGGAGGCTCGATCACTCAAAAATGCCCCAGGTGTGGGGAGGTGGAAGCTGGGTTGCTACATATGTTTTGGGCCTGCCCGGAAGTGTATAGATTTTGGGAGGAGGTCAAGATGAAGCTCGCAAGTGGGGGAGTGGTGTTGGACGTGGGATCTGCCTGGTCATGTATGCTTGGGATCTTCCCCAGGCCCAGACACTTTAGGCACCTGAGCAAGCTGAGGATGTTCTGGCCAAACGCAGGATTGCCATGAACTGGAAATCGGCTAGCAGGCCGAGAGTGGAACTATGGTGGGCAGACCTTATGAGGTGGGCGGAGGCTGAATCCGTGGTTTGGTTTGAAGCGGTCACTAGAGGGGGCGAGGAGGAGATAGGGCCCTTGCTGGCCTGGCGACAATTGGTGGCCTCTATGACCAACCCACAACAGGGCTTGGACGAATCTGAGAATTCGGAAGATGTGCCTATGGACAATGTTTCTCCTGACGGTGCCCCGACTGAGGATACAAGGGAGCCGGCTCTGGCTTGATGGGGGGTGGGGGAGTTTTTCCTTTTTTTCTTTTTTTCTTTTTTTTTTTTTTTCCCTTTTCTCGTATTTTCTTTTGTGGTTTCTGTAAATAATTAACAGTTGTATTGTGTTGTGTGTTGTTTGTTTTTCTAAAATATAAAATCAATAAAATATTTTTAAAAAAAAAATGGCCATGTATGGCTCGGGGGTGGAGGGGGCACCAAGGAGGGGAGGAGGGGGGACGTGCAGGGTGCACCTCAACACCCACATGTGTAGAGGTTGAGAAAAAAAAAAACTCACTGGGCTCAGCGCCTGCATGGCCCGACCTATGTGGGAGATAAGTTGTCATCGTCACCCTCTGGATGGAATTCAGAAGGTGGAGGCAGCACAGTTGCTTCACCACGCCTTTCCACGGCTTGCCCCTCAGCTGCAGCAAGCATGCTGGTCTGGTAAACCAGGTCCTGCATGGCAATGACACATAGGTCTGCATGCATTACCTCACGTGTCACACGTGCTTCCTCCTGCAAGGACTCACGTGTAAGACGGAGTTCAACCTGCATGGCCTCACATGACATACGGTGTACCTCCCGGCTTCCATGGAGTTCAGCTGAGATTGTTCTTTCAAGCCACTCCATCCTGTCTTCTGCCCGCCTACTGTCGTCCATCATGAGAGCACCCAGAGTAGATCGGAGGGTTTGGTGTTCGACCCTCAGGGCCTCACGGTGTGGCTCTGCCTGAGCAGAAATAGCTTGATGCAGAGCCACCATTTCAGCTGGCATGCCCTGTCAGAAGCCACCATGCCCTGCCTGAGTGAGCGGCACGTGGAGCGTGTAGCCTGCTGCTGGAGCTGCACTTGCCTTTCAGGGGGGAGAATGGAGCCATCCATACCATACCTTGAGCCATCATCTGAACTTCTCCCCCCTGTTGCTGTGCTATGGCAATAATGGCATGCTTCCACTCAGTTGACCCCGGTAGCGCACAGCCACATTGTTGCCGGACACGACACCTCCCGGCCCAAGGAGCCGTGGTCCTTGCTGGGTTGGTGCTGCCCGTGGCTGCAGGACTGCCTCCTCCATCAACCTGATGCCCCAGGAACATGGCCAACTGGTGTTGAGTGTGACCGTGCACCCATAACCACCACAGGTGGACATTCCAACCTCGCCTGGCCCCCTACTGCAGGTGTCGGGGACAGAAGATCATCCAACACAGGATCACTTACCGGTGACAACAAGTCATGATGCAGATCCGGCTCAACATAGAGGTCAGAGAATACATCAGAGCCTGACTCAGAGTCCGCTCTGGACACAATGGCCTGGGGCACCAGTGGGTTCTCGTGGGCTGCCACCCCACAACCACCACTGGTGCCTGGATGGTCATGTGAACTGACCACCGTGTCTGGGATCACATCTTCATCCTCTGCCTCCAGTGCTTCATCACCTGCAACATAAACAAAAGAAACAAGAACACGCATGTCAGTAGCACATACCACACACATACAGATCACAACATTGACAGCCAACACATGAAGCAGAAATTTCACACGCAACTCAAAGCCCAGCATGTATCCAGTGGCATTGCAATTCAAGGGTATCCCGAAAGCAGAAAAAGATGTGTGCAAAATGTGAAGCCAACACATGTTTTGCATGTTGCCCATCACATGCATCACACACAACCTCTAGCAGGCACATATCCAAGGCAAGCAAATACCAAAAGAGGTGGGGGGATTTAACTGTTTGGCCAAACTGCCCCCTAACTTTAGGCACACCTAAATTTCATAAACTAAAGATTTGGTCAACAGTGTGTTGTCATAGGGTAAGATATCCAACCTCACTTTTGTAAAACCTGAGGAGAGGGAGGGATCAATTTCCCATACCTCTACGCATTTACTGGCCACTACGGGGATTGCACAGTGAGGAGTAGGTACACAAAAATGCACATTTAACGAAATATTCACATATCAATTTTATTAAACATTCAACAATAGTTAAAATTCATTTTATTTCATACAAATCTTTGGCACAGTCCATAAGAAATTGTGCAAAAAAGAGAGAAAAACAACCAAAACACAATTATCACAACTTAAGTACACCGGGAACAAAAGTGTACACAAAACCATAGAAAAATATGTGGTTAAAGAAACAGTTACACAAACATATGTGTCCAAATCAACTGTCTCCTTATAAGCCCAACCAAAACAAATAGGTTGTCTAATATAGAAAAATGGCATGGCTGCATTAACCACTCGATCTCACACTCCTTCACTCCCATTCAACCCAACATGTTTCATTCCTCACGCATTCCATACACACACAGTCAGGGGAAATTCATCAGGGGCATGCACTTAAAAACAAAATGTGCCAAGGTTATCAATAAGAATGGGGGAATACATTTCAACTCCACACAGCCTGATTAGTTAAACTCAGGACATGAGGTACTCGCAAACCGTGCTCAGCCAAATCCCACACTAATAATGTCAGGTGGGAGTAGACCTATGAAGAGCACCAAAAAGAGGCAGCTAGTTCCTGCTACTATGGTGGGTTGCCAATTTACTCCAGTGGACTCCTTTGAAGCACCAAATTAACAGCTATTTCCTGCTACTGTGGTAAGCTTCAAAATTCCTCCAGCAAGTGAAGGACATCAGACACCTGTGAACAAACAAGGAGATACAGAGACTAATAAATAAGGTCTCTCCCTCAACAGACTGTTACATTACATCATCTGTGGAGCTATCGTGTGCTCCAATTCAATCAACCCACAAGGGCGCTCTAACATAGAAAGGCTCCTTTCTGTTAAAAACACAATGGCGAAGGACACATTTTAAGGGTGGCTAATCATCACTTAATAGATCTCATAGTCAGAAGCATGTTCATCTAACCTCAGTTGGGAGCAAAATGGACCTGTTAATATGGGTCCCAAATAGTTAAAATCTGCCAAAGCAACAGCAAACAGCATCAGCCAATTTAGCTGTAATTTTTTTTTCTGTAAGCTTACCAAACATGACGCCTTCAATGCCACTCGATACGAAGGTGTACATCAAATGTCTAGATTGATTGGTCCCATGTGACGAAGGCTTGCAGTTAGTTCACGTTCAGTCACTGGGGTTACACTTGAATTAAAATAAAGCGACCTGTAGATGTTGCAAAAGCAGTACTGTTAATCCAGATCGATGCCGTCTATGTCACAGGATATTTTAGAAAACGGTGGCTCATAAAGCATTACCTTAAATTAATTCACTGAACGTATTGGTCGTGTTTCACTGTGGTCAGAGCAGTTACTTCAATATCTCACATCCCAACCTGGGTGTATCTAAGGAAACGAAGCAGAATGTAACGCAGGCTGTTCATTTAGCCATCACGGTGGTCAGCATAAAACAGCAGCGTATCGAACAAGGCATCCTAGTAGCAGCTTGCAGGCATTATAGTTTGTTAGATCACAGTAGAAGCTGCAGCTGGCAACACTTTCAGGTGGTCAATATAAGGCAATCGCTTCCTGCTAATA
Organism: Ambystoma mexicanum; assembly: GCF_040938575.1. Taxonomy (NCBI): domain Eukaryota; kingdom Metazoa; phylum Chordata; class Amphibia; order Caudata; family Ambystomatidae; genus Ambystoma; species Ambystoma mexicanum. The sequence goes on along the minus strand of NC_090924.1, from coordinate 845,309,172 downwards.
AGAACTCAGTGAACCAGAGGGGTGGCGCCAGCGTACAATATAGTTCATCGAGGGTCATCATAGGATAAACTAAGCCAGGTCCCATTCACTTCCGACACGTATACCCCAATACTGTCATAGCCACAAAATAAGATTATTACGTGGTTTTTTCTTACAAAAAAGAAGCAGAGTAAAATGTACACATGCCCATCATAATCGAGAGCGTAGAGGTACACACAGACATCAATGAGCCCTTATTAGGCACAGGTTAAGTAAGGGTGACTGTTGAGGCCATGAAAGGAGGTTATTTTTTAGCATATAGACACTGACACAAATCCAATTAGCAAAGTACCGATGTTCGCACCGGAGAACTGTGTCTTACCGGTGTTATCAGTGTACAGAGAATCAGGCACACTGGATTATAACGCGTCCTGGAGTCGATCATGCCCACTGGATTCTAACGCGTCCTGGAGTCAATCATGGTAGAGCGTTCGTCTGTTCTTATTTCAAATGCATGGCGAGCGAAGAAAGCGTCATTTCCTCTTGCCGTTTTTAAAGGCAAGCCGGTCATTAACCCGAGCACCTCCCTTCATTAGGTGCACATGGCTCAACACAACAGCCGCATCCCAGGTGCGTGTGTACCGCACAGTGTACTGGGATTAGAAGTCCAGTGTACCCACATTATATCCAGTAAGGCAGGAAGTGAATGAAGTCAGGTGGAAACAACCACTGTTCAATAATCATTTGGGCGCGAGCATTCAGAGATGTATCTGACATTGATTCTTCAAGCCCATGGAACAAGAGCCCGTTCGCGACAGTGTAATATGACATTTTGATTACGCGAATGAGGAGAACAAAACAATACATATATCCACTAAGTCTTTACATAGGGGATCGTTATGGTATGGAATGCCAGCAGGGTCATCTGTGCCCAAAAACGTTGTAAGCGCGATTGAGCTCGGCTAAAAGCCCTTGTTCAGTAACGCTGTATGGTTGCGCCATCTCGCTGGAAAGGTATAACAAAATGGTTTCTTATAGGTATACAGTTCACAGCGAGGCACTTACGGTGCTACAAGGGGCATAACTTGGCATTGAAAATCGAAATACACAAAAAGAATGACTGAAAGGCTATTGAATCGACATGGTCAAATAAAGTCCGGACTCAGGGGCCAAGCTGACTAAGGCCGCTGGATAAACCCATATCGTCGCAATACCAACCCAGGATAAAGTATTAAAAAACAGCATGGATAGATATGGTCATCAAGGGTGCCAACGGCCGTCTTAAACTGCCCATTCTAATCTGTCATTCAGTCCAGTTTCAGAGCTTTTAGTAAGGAAAATCATACGTTGTTCCTTCTGAAGTAGTTTTAAGTTGTCTTAAGTAGTTTTAAGTGTCATCAGAGGGGGTAATTTTCCATAGGACACTCCAATGTAAATCCTCGATTTTGTGTATACATTCGACCCGATGAACTACCAGGGGCGATTTCTGTGTTCTATTCCAGATACAGCTCTTATGTTCTCCAATTCGCGTTTTCACCTTACGCTCAGTTTTACCAATGTATAATCGGTTGCACGGGCACCAAATTCCATAAACAAGCATTGTGGAGTTACAATTGCTAAATTGTTGTTGTCGCCACAGTGTTTTTAGACCAAGGTTCACTTCAGTACTCCTAGAGGTCGAGCTGCAGCAAGTGCACTGCCCACAGGCTGAATGGCCTATCAATTTAGAAAGACCCCATTTTTCAGAGATGGTACTTTGTTTTTCGATCTCTGGCTTACGTCATTCCGTGTTACAAGTTCTTTTAAGTTGCGGCTTCTTTTGAACGCCACTATTGGCTTATCAAGTGGTTTGTCTCCTCGTTCCAAAATATTCCAATTCTTCAGCATAATCTTTTTTATTTGGTTGTAGAAATGGCTGAAAGTATTTACAAATACCAGTTTGTCATCATATTTAGTCTTAGAGCAGTTCTTGTACTCTAAAAGGGCTTGCCTATTGTTGTTAAAGGCTCGCTTCTTTGCCAAATGTGTCATTTTTTCGGGGTAGTCTCTTGCTTTTAATCGTTTGCTGAGGCCATCCGCTTCTTCTTTATAATTTGATGTAAAGGTACTGTTCCTTTTCAATCGTAAAAACTGACCCAAAGGCAAATTATCTTGTACGTGCCTCGGGTGAAAACTCTCATAGTGTAAGAGTGAGTTTTTGTCAGTGTTCTTATGAAAAGGTTTGACACTTAGCGTTTTATTAATGGAATTTGACATTATGGCAATGTCTAGGAAGTTCAGTTCTTCATTACTCTGGGTGTAGGTAAACTTCAAAAAACGATCTTGCGTGTTAAGCCAATTGAAAAACTCATCCAGTTCTTGTCTATTTTCTTGCCATATGATGAAAATATTGCCTATATACCTTTTCCAGGTTCTGATCTTGTGTTTACACTTATTGACTTCAGACAAAATTTTGTTGACTTCAAACTGCTCCATATAGAGATTAGCCACACTCGGCGCTAGGGTGGCCCCCATCGCTGTACTCTGTATCGGTTTGTAGTACTTGCAGTTAAAATGTAAATAGCTCTCGGTAAGAGCCATTTCGGCACACCAGAGTACAAATGACATTGGTATTAAAGAATCAGGGTAATCAGAAAGTAGTCGTTCTTCCAGCATATCTAATGATGCCCTTTGTGGTATACTCGTATATAGAGCAACGGCGTTCAGGCCCACTAATAGTTCGCAGTCTGGATCAAATGCAAGGACCTCCACTTCATTGATCATTTGGATCATATCTTGTACATAGGATTGCATTTTACGTACCAGTGGTTGGAGGAAAAAGTCAGTAAACCTAGAAAGAGGTTCCAAGACTGAATTGCCCCCCGATACAATCGGTCTTCCTGGTGGATGTGACATATTTTTATGAATCTTAGGCAATGTGTAGAATTGTGGGATTTGGGGTTTAATAGCACACAAAAAATCTGCTTCTTTAGTCAAAATCCACCCGCGTTCTTTGGCCTTAGTCACTTTCATGCAAATACGTTGTTGTAATTCCTCGTAGGGTCAGCTGGTAAAGGTATATAGCACTGAAGGTCAAGGAGCTGTCTGTTGCATTCCAAGATATACGCCTCACGGTTTTGGAGAACTATAGCACCACCTTTATCAGCTTTTCGGATAATAATGGCTTTGTTCTCAAGTAGGTCTTTCGTGGAAGCTTTTTCATAATTGCTGGTATTGTGGAAAGCTGTTTTTTTCATACTTTGTAGCTCAAGATTCTTCAGGTCTCGCAGTACTCTTCTTTCAAATACTTGCGCCTCAGCTGTCCTCTCAGTAGTCGGTACAAAGAAAGTGGATTTGTTGTGTAATCCAGTGACTCGATTGTCACTTTCAAATTGCTTATCTTGAAAGAACTGTTTCAGATGGACTTTCTGCATGAACGCAAAGAATTCTTGCCGGAATAGAAACTCATTGTGCTGGTTCGTAAAGACAAACCCCATCCCTTTCTCCAAGACTGATGTCTCATCATCAGTGAGTTGGTGGGAAGACAGATTTACCACAAGGCTTGCATGCTTCTTGTCACCCCCACCTCTGGTTCCCAGTCCATTTGGCCCAAGTCTAAAAAAGAGGGTAGCAGGGTGCTACCTCTATTCCCACGGTTACCCCAATTACCAGTTTTTCTCCCACGGTGGTTGTTACGTCTATTTCCTTGACCTCATTTATGACCGCCTCTGGTAGTGCTGGAGTCACCATAATTGCTACCGTCGCTTGAGCTAAACGAGGTATCGCTGAAGGTAACACATTTTTTATTGCTCCTTACTGTTGAATTGGAAGGATCATCAGGTTTATAGTCATCCCGGGTGTAGTAAAACGCTTTTTCGTGCGTAAGGTTCTGAATATGTTTATTCAGTCTCCTTACTCGATCCTTAAGAGTGTCTTCCTCAAAAGCATTCATTTCTGCTAGTAGGGACCCTGCTTGTTTTTTATACAGATCGAGGGGGATTGCTTTTTTGATTTCTTCTTCCAATACTGATAACTCTATCAAGATTTTCTCAGACATTTCGTTAGCAGTATCGATGATCAAAATCATCCAATCTCTTCCACATTTTGTAGCAATGTAACTCCACCGGAGTATACAATTCTTGTTATCAAGAAAAAGCCAGAGTTCATTTCGTACAACCAATCCTTGTGGTAAAATACCTTTTCTGAGGTATTCAAGCATGATAGACCCATGCAGCTCAGTGCGAATAAGTCTCTTCTTAATCTGGGAGAGTTCATCCCATTTGGTAATGTTAGCTGTGACTTCAGCCGTGGCTCCCAACAAAGAGGCTTTATTAAGAAGCTCAGTGACATAATCGTCATTATAGCTTCTACAATGTTCCAATGCCATTATGCTTCAGTGTGGCCAATAGGGTCCAACTAAACAGAAAACCTTCCACGTGAGCCGAAGGTCAAGAAACCCTTGCTACAAGGCAGAAATGAGAGATGGCAAGAAAGAGATGGCACGTAGCATAAGCATGTGGGAACACAGAAATAGCCACAGCTGGCAATCACACCAAACACACCATGACACATGTAACACGCATGTTCACGTGCAGCACTCAACAACCATTGACTATGCAGAGTGCATGTGTCACAGGAGGCACCTACGCTACTGCGTTTCGATACAGTGAGAGGAGGGACATGGGTACATATATGGCAGGTCACTATCACACAGCAGCATTGTGTTGGCATTTTGAAGGGCTGAACTTGGCACAGGAGTGGGTGTGAGTGGTGCAGTGCATGTGTACCCACTCAACTTCCAACATCAACACGTATATAGTGATGTCAATCTCCAAACGTGACGGCAGTGTAAGGGCAATTGCAGCTATCATGTGCAAATGGCATGCACCATGTAGAATGGATACCATGAAACACCCACCCTCTGGGCAATAGCACGGATGCACTGCATGGCAATGAAAGGTTCCCCACAGAACTGTGAATTGGCAGACAGTGTTGGCATGTGTCTATTACATGTTGTCAGTCAAATGTCACTACAGCCAATGAGAAGTGGACATGATGCAGGACAGATGAGGAACCATCAATAGTACACCCATGCATCAGAAGACACAACACCAGTTGAAAAGAGGCAGTGGGCCTGTAAAAGGGAGAGCCATGTGCACGACACACATGTGGACACCCTAAAGTCATGCGCGTTGGCACACAGACCCACAATGAGCATAAAATGGCTGTCCAAATAACATGACACTTGGATCATCCTAGAGACATACTACAATGAGCAGGTGGTCAAGGACACCTAGGGGCATACATGGAATGCACATGGAACATGAATGTGCACACATGTGCATGGGGAGCCACTGCCATCAGCACAGTCAGAGTGAGACACACTGCACCAAGGACAAAGAATGTATATGACATTATATGACAGCTCATCAAGATTGCCCTCGTACACAAGTGGCTCAGAGTGCAAGCAAGCGAAGGGAGGGGAACAAGGGAGAGAAGGAAATGAAAACAACGATCATACTGGGCACAGTGACATTGAGAACACGCAAGTACACGGAGAAGGGATAAAGGGTTGAAGACCCTGGAAGGGGGAGAAGTGGAACATGCCAAACAGAGGAGACCAAAGAATGAAAATGATGTCCAATGATAGAATAGGCATTCAAAAGGTGGTAGTGCAGCAAGTATGGGTATACGTACAGGACCCATTGCAATGGGAGGCATGGAACAGGGCAGCAGGGAGGCAGGGTGAGCAGGTACCTGGGCCCGAAGGACAGAGGGTGTCCAGGTGCACAGTGTCAAGAGAGGAAACTGTTCAGCTGGGGAGAAGAGGGGCTAATGCCGGAGCAAATAGGAAGGTCTTAAGGTGCTTCCGGAAGCAGAGATGTTTCTCCTCAAGTTTCAACATGGCAGGTAGGCTTTTCCAAAGGGAGGTCCCAGCCGTAGACACAGATCTGCCCCCAGCTTGTTTCTTCGATAAACGACTGACCCAGAGGGAGTGTGAGGTAGAGGAGCAAAGGACTCGAGAGGGGCGTTATTGGCAGAGGGATAGATGAAGGTGTTTTGGACCGAGGCCCCAAAAATCCTTGTGCACAATGCAGAGGGTCTGAAGTTTCATCCTTGCATCCACTGGTAGCCAATGAAGGGATTTCAGAGCTAGAAAGATAGGATCCCAGGGCTTGAGGCCAAGGACAAGTCTTGCAGTCCTGTACTGGATTAGTGGTAGAGGGCGAAGTGTGGAGGCAGGTAGAATATTGAAAGAGCCTGTCACGCAATGCTCAGGCCCCCCTAAACATTTAAAAACAACAAAAAAATTACATTTTTTTAAAAAAAGAATTAAAAAAAAATAGTACAATTTCAAAAGAAAAACGTGCACGTGACCCCGGTAGCCCATGTGCGTGGATTTTACCTCCAGCAGTACGGTGTTGCATCCAGGGACAAAAAAACATGTATGCGTGGAACACGCAGGCTACTATGACCTCAAATACGGGACGCGATGCACAAGGGGAACCACAGTGGGAAAAATAGCCTGCGTGACTCATCGCCTGCTTTTCATGGAAAAGAAAAAGAAAAACACACATGCTTGTGCGCGTTGGCAACACCCCGCCAAAAGAAGAGGTACAAACTTCAAACGCTGTGAAGTAATCACGCGTCGATTTCCACGAACAGCACATACATTGGACTGCTGGCCCACGCTCACCTTTAACCTGTGCTGAAGGCAACGCCCGTGCGTGTAACATCACTGGCGCGCTTACGCTCTAAGGCCCTTTCCTCGAATTACACGCAGTCACACGTGGACGTGCTGTTTTTGCACATGCGGATTCACTATGCACCCGTGCTGAGGGAAACGCCTGATCGCGTAACAACACTTACGTTCTTATGCGCTAAGGCCCTTTCCTCGATTACACTCTGACGTGCTGTTTTTTCACGTGCCAATTCACTCTGCAACCAGCTGGCCACGTGACAACACACTGAAGACCACGCTGCTGCCCAGAAGGCCATTTTCCTGCCCCGGAGAACCCAGGGAGCCTCCTACAAGGCATCTGCTGCTGCCTGACTGCCTGCTGCCAACAGTGCCCTGCCATTTGGTGCCTGCACATCAGCCATCTGCAGGGGTCCAGTTGCTTTGACCACCCCAGCTGGAACAGAAGACTCCCGACTGGTAATCCATCGCTCCACAGCCCAGCCCCAGGACCCAATTGCCCACCCACACCTGCCTCGGGGGTTGCCATGTCCAACACAACACCATCTGGCACCAGTGGCAACCCCCCAGCAGAGAGGCAGAGGGCTGCCAGCTTCAGTGCAAATGAAGTTGTCATCCTTGTAGAGCAAGTCCTGGGGCATTATGATGCCCTCTTCATACCATTGCGTGCGGCAAGGAAGGGCGGAAGAGGATCTGGAAGGACATAGTGGGTGCCAGAAACGCTGGGAGCACTACAAGTCCAGGACCCTCAAGAAGGCCTGGCGCCTCTTGGACACAGCGGATGCAGTGGGGCGCTGGGGCCACCTTACCACTCAGCAGATGAGGGTCCTGGAGCGCATTCGCCCAGTGCTTCACCACCAGATCCTCAGGATGCAGGCCCCCCTGGAGTCGAGCGGTAAGTGCCCATGCATTCCCGTTTCAAACAGTTCATGTTGCAGTGTGGTGGTAGTTAGCTACTTGGCTGTATGTGTGACATGGGTCATGTATGGATGTGTGTGTGCAGGGACATGATGGTGCTGCATGTGAGTCCATTCAGGCGTGACCCACATGGATGGTGTATGTGTTTCAATGCATCATGGGGAGCAGCATGCGGAATGCACACATGTATGCATACCTGTGTCTGTACTTGGACATGTTTGGGGTGTGAGAGATGGGTGCTGCTGTCATGGACATTCATGGTGTACGTGTCCATGTGTCTGAGTAGTGTGTGAGTGACTGGTAAACACCATGGATGCATGACACATGTCTGCGACGATGTGTTGATTCACTGATACAGCCTAGTCATCCTTGTATCCACTGTGTCTGGGGCTATGCGGGGCCAGATGTATGACCCTCCGGTGATGTGTTACACAGCGGCAAGCGAAGAAGAGGGGATAGACGGCGCTGTGGAGGAAAGCGGCAGGGATATCTCCACCTGCCGGCGACGCAAGGCCCAGTCACCATCCCAGGAAATTTCATCATCCGGGAGCGAGGGGACTGGTGCCGGGTCCGCCACTATGGCTGCAGCGGAAGGGGCGGGTGAGCCCCCACAGGGGCTGCTGATGGCGGAAGACGGTGCTGAGCCATCCAGGTTGGTGTGTACGGAGGAGGAGGAGTCCGCTTCAGAGCCACACATGGGGCCTGGTGGGGGTGGTACCACTGGTGCAAGTGGTGCAGTCCAGGAGCAGGGGCAGGAGGCAGAACAGGTCACCATAGAGGGGCCTGTGCATGTCACTGTCCCTGACACTGTGACTGCATCACCATGCACCAGCAGGGATGCCCTGTCCCAGGCCTGCCCGCAGGTAGGGGGGAGGTCCACATCATCTGGCACCCCTCTACCTGCGGACGTGAGGACCGGTGACAGGATTGAGTCCGTCCTGATTGGTGTTGCGTTGCGCACACATGTCATTCGTGATGAAATGCGTGCTTCCTGGGGGGACCACACACGTCATCACGAAGAGATGCGTGCCAATATGGCCCAGTTGGGAGGGCTCATGGTCGGGGGTTTCCTTCATGTGTCGCTCTGTCTTGCGGCCCTCTCCTCCTCTGTGCACACTACACGCCAGTCGTTCACCGTGCCAACTTCCGGCCCAGATGCCACCAGGGCCCCCAATGGACCTGCCCCAATCAACGCAGCCAGGCTGGGGGAGATCCCATCCCGGCCACAGTCGGGAGTTGGAGCTCCAGCAGAGGTGATCACCCCAGCAACTGGACCCCTGGCAACAGACGATGTGCAGGCACATGCAAGCAGGGCACCTGCACAACGGTCCCGGGTGTTGCCATCTACCCGGAGGCAGTCGTGGTGGCGGCGTCGGGCAGCAGAAAGGCGGCTGCAGGCTCGGCATAGGAGGCATGTGGCCTCAGGGCCCTCTACATCATTGGGGCAGGCATCGGCCAGTGGGCAGGAGGACCCAGGATTGGGAGTGTCTTCGGTGTGGCAGCAGTTGGGCCAGCGAATAGGGCGGAGAGGGCATGGCTCACAATGGTCAGGGCGGAGAACTCCATGCACAGGGTTTTGAGGCGGGCTGAGTGCCTCGAGGCAACTCGCAGGGAGTTGGAGGAGGCCATGGCTGCACCCCTGCGAGTCCTCGAGGCCAGGGAAGAGGCCCGCCTATGGAACATCGACGTGGAGTTCGATGATGCCCTTGCCCGGGACATCAAAAAGTGAGCCGTCGGACTAGCCCGCTGCCTTTGTATATAGTTATTTAGGTTGAGGTTTCATTTGGTTTTTATTATTACATGAGTTGGGGCCTGCTGGCATATTATTACATGTGCCTGGTTGCCCTCGGGCCTAGTGCGCTATACAAATAAAATAAATACAAATACAAATTTGGAGTTCACAGACTTTGCTCTACTTTTTGTATATAGCTGTATTTTAGATAGGGTTTTAGGTAGATTTCCTTTTGTTTTGGGACAATGGACCCTTCAGACTTTTGTTTTCAATATTACAGACATGTACATACTTTATTTTTTTATATTCACATGGAGTAATGTTTTTTTATGATTTTCATCTTGGGATTCATTTCTATTGACTTTGGGTATGGACCACTTTTATTTTTTCATGTTTTGAATTTTTATTTTTCCTTGGATTTCACTTTCTTTTTCATATTGCAATAATTATTTCTTTATTTGCATGTGTGATTATCATTTTGTCATTTGTTTTTATTTTTAATACATTTCATTATTCTTCATTCTTGTTGTGTTCTACTATGATTTCTTTTGTGCATGTCTCCATGAACATTGGCTCAGTCATGTGTTGCCACTGTGTGGCTCTGTAGGACATTTGTTGATGGGCATTTTGGTTCTTTTCAGACTATCATGGAATGGGTCATTTAGTAGGGATTGGGTTCAGTGGATCGTTGGGTGTTTGTACTGGGGGTGGGGGTGTGGGATTTGGGTTGGCATTAGGGCCATGGGTCTGTATAGTTATGAAGTGGTGTTTGGGGGGACATGAGTCAGGGCTTGCTGGCAGGTGCCTGTCAATGGGGGGTTCGTGGGGGGTACATGAGTTGGGGCCTGCTGGCAGGTGCCCGTCAATGGGGGGCCGGTGGGGGGGACATGAGTCGGGGCCTGCTGCCAGGTGCCTGTCAATGGGGTGTCGGTGGGGGGGACATCAATCGGGGCCTGCTGGCAGGTGCCTGTCAATTGGGGGGACATGAGTTGGGGCATGCTGGCAGGTGCCTGTCAATTGGGGGGGCATGAGTCAGGGCCTGCTGGCAGGTGCCGGTCAATAAGGGGTGGGTGGGGGGACATGAGTCGGGGCCTGCTGGCAGTTGCATGTCAATTGGGGGTTGGTGGGGGGGACATGAGTCTGGGCCTGCTGCCAGGTGCCTGTGAATGGGGTGTCGGTGGGGGGGACATCAGTCGGGGCCTGCTGGCAGGTGCCTGTCAATTGGGGGGACATGAGATGGGGCATGCTGGCAGGTGCCTGTCAATTGGGGGGGCATGAGTCAGGGCCTGCTGGCAGGTGCCGGTCAATGGGGGGTGGGTGGGGGGACATGAGTCGGGGCCTGCTGGCAGTTGCATGTCAATTGGGGGTTGGTGGGGGGGACATGAGTCGGGGCCTGCTGGCAGGTGCCTGTCAATGGGGGTTGGTGGGGGGACATGAGTCGGGGCCTGCTGGCAGGTGCCTGTCAATTGGGGAACATGAGTCGGGCCTGCTGGCAGGTGCCTGTCAATTGGGGGGGGGGCATGAGTTTTGGCCTGCTGGCAGGTGCCTGTCAATGGGGGGTGGGTGGGGGGGACATGAATCGTGGCCTGCTGGCATGTGCATGTCAATGGGGGGTGGTTGAGGGGGACATGAGTCGGGGCCCGCTGGCAGGTGCCCGTCAATGGGGGGGCTGGGGGGTATGAGTCGGGGCTCCCAAGTGCATGGTGCCATGTGGACTGCCTGCGGGGCATGGGGAGGGTGGATGGGCTGCCTGCGGGGCATGGGGAGGGTTAAGCGGGGTACGTGTAATCCGAGGGGTGCGTGGGGAGTTTTACATGCAATTTCGCTGGCACGTGAGGGCTGAGTGGCATTTTTAGCAAATTTTCGTGGTTGGGGGGCTGTATGCTGGTACACTGGCCTTTGCGCCGTGTAGGGGATTTGTGCAATGTTTTTGGCACACGGGTCGGGGTTGGGGGGCGTAACTGGCGCTGCTGCAAGGTCGCTGCGCCACTCTGCACCACAGCTGGCTATGGATGTAAGTATCCATGAATACGCTGTGCGTGAAAATGGGTTTGGCGCACGCTCCCTCTCTGCGCAGCCCGCGTGCGCTGCTTCTGCACTAAATTCTATGAATTACCTCCTAAAAATTCCAACATGCTATCAAGAACTTCATGAATGGCTCGAGTAGTTTAAGCCTAGTTTAATAAAGGCCAGAGATAATTTAATAATTAATCCCTCCATCTTTTTATATCATTGTGGAGATACGGTGTGCCTTATTGAATAGTCCTACTGGACGCATTCCCTGAGTATTACCAGAGGCTTTCTCTGGCAGTTCAAGGTCACTCAGTTTGTGTGATGACTCTTCAAAGTCCTAGCACATGTGGGTGTGGTAGTCACCGCTTTTTCATTCAATGTTGCATTTTTCTTATGAAAATATTTCCCTCACACCTAAAACTTGCAGGCTTTCATGGAAATGTATACATACTTTTATTTCAAGCTATTCAGAAACAATATTACTCCTCGTGCATGCTCTTTATTGGGCTTTCTTCATTATTATAACCTCATACAACTGCACCACCCCATCCACCACCAATTATTTGACAAGACTGCATATGTTCGAGTTTTAAGACAGGCATGTCAATTGGGCCCTTTTTTTTAAAAAAAAACTTTGGTTTTATTAGCATTTTCTGAATATAACAAACAAATGGGCCCCATGCATGTTCAAAAGATGTACAAATGACAGGCCCAATGAACCCTGCCCTCCCTCCCTTTCTCCCCACACCCCAATACATACCCACCCCCCTAACCGCTTAATCAAACATGAACCGTAATTTTGGGAGTCTTAAACTGTTCTTTTGTGTCCGGAGCTTGGTAAAGAGTGTGGACGTCGACAATCATCTATGGCTGTGATTCGACCGCCTACCCCCGGGCCGTGGGTGCCCGTTCCGTCTTTGGTTCCTCCCCGTCCCGTCCCACCAGGCCCCGCCCGGGCCCCTACTGGGCATCAGTGAACATCCCATCCCCATCATTGCCGTTAGCTTGTCCATTAAGAACATATTTTTCAACTTTTTTAGCCAGTCCTCCTTTGAGGGGGTCTCCGGGCTCTTCCATTTATGCGCCAGGGCCACCCTTCCCGCCCTCAGTATTGTTTCCCACATTCTGGGGTACCTGTAAATATCCGTGGCCTCCGGGTGGAGACCCAACAACACAGTCAGAGGGTTCTGGAGGAGCAATTCCTCAGTGACTTCAGCAATCCAACCCCTGACCTTCTCCCAATACGCCTGTACTTTTGGGCAGTGCCACCACATGTGGCCCCTCGATCCAGTCTGGCCGCACCCCCTTGCACACATGGGGGACACTCCTGTGAACATTTCTGATAACTTCACGGGGTCTCTGTGCCACCCCTGCAGATCTTGAAGTTGTGTTCCATGTCTGCTGTGAAAAAATTCCCATGGAATGCTATTTTAAATATCCGTGACCAGGCGTCCTCCGAGATTACCTCTCCTGCCAGGTCATTCCAAAATGTGCAGAAACCCCGTCTCTCCACTAAATTAGCAGTGTTCAGGATCTTGTACATCCCTGACACCGTTCCCTTCCTAGAGGTCGCTGTGTCAAGTAGTTTCTCAAAGGGGTTAGCTGTCTCTTCAGGTTCTGACCCCATGATTGGTCGCAAAGAATGCCCTTCAGGCAGAGATATTCGAATATTGTCAGGAATCAGGGGTGGAAGTTATGGAACCGCTGGCGGCACTAGCTAGCGGTTACCTCGCTCTAGTCCTCATCCAATATGGCAGAGGACTCTATAAGTACTGACTCCGCCTCCCTGTGCGGTGCGTTGTATCTGTGTTTGCTTCTCGCACTCTAACGCTCCGTTGCTCTCTAGTATTTTTCCCTTCCATTGGGCTTCCTTAGCCGCCTTAGTTTTCCAACTATATCCTAATCTTGTACAACCTTAGTTTCTCGCTGCAATTCCTTCTTTCGTATTCTTAGGGTTCACGGCGTGTACTCCGCTGTTTCACCGCTTCGGTGACTTGCTGTCTTGCTTACCTGGATACTTGGCTCCTCCTACTTCTCTGCTCGACTTCTCACCGTTCCTTCCTTGCTGCCTGCAGCCTTCTCTGTGCGCGGCACTCTTTGCACTGTTTACTACTTACATTTGCCGTCCGGTACTTCAAACTTTGCGGCACTCCCTTCCTGTATCTGGTTTATTTATTACTCGGCGGTATCTGCCATCTATTCCTTCCACTGGGTATTGCATCTTGGGTTTCCTTCTTAGGCCATTTGTTCTCCTTTCCTTTCCTCTTTTTCGTCTATTATCCTGCTATTTACTTACGATTTCCTTGTTGCTATCGAAGGATTCTACCTGCAAGTCTTATTCCGAGCTCTGTCTGGGAAGCTGGTCGCGGACATCTGGTTACTTCCATTCAGCCTTCGCTATCCACCTTTCTTCCAACGTCCTGGGTTATCAAGGACTACCTCACCTCCTACCATCAAGACCTACAGGGTTTTTTCTGCTTTGGCTTTTTCCCTGAAAGTGAGGCTGGCCCCACTGGAGGCACCCAAGACAGGTTCCCACTACTGTCACGGTGGCCTCTGGAGGGGATAGACCTTATCTCCGCGAAAGGAAGGTCCGGATTTATAAGGACGAGTCATCTAGCAACAAGAAGAAGAAGCTTCCAAAGAAGAAGAATCCTCTCAAGGATCTATCCTCTGAAGAATCCGGTGAGGAGATAGGGGAGGTGGGACCGACGTCTGACAAATATGGAGAGGGACCCCTGCCCAATAGCGTCCCTCAGATCCTCGTATGGTAGGAATTCCCCCTCCCGGAACAACTGCCCCGCACATTCCAGTCCCGAGTCGGACCAGGCCTGTGCCTTGCGGAACCCCCTACTGCCCAGTTTGAGGGGGTGTCCCCAGAGGGAGGACATCGGAGATGGCCACGACATTAGGTGCGCTGTCTGGGGGCCAAAGAACTCCCAGGGTGGGGTGGGTTTAAGTCTGTTCGGGATGAACCTGCGCGGGGCCCGAAGAGGTCTCGAACTTTAAGAGGGTGGGCATCCATATCCTCCAAGTAGGACCAGTAGGTGCCCATCCCTTCCCTCATGTGCTCCAGGAGGACAAGCAGTTGGGCGGCGCGGAAATAAAGTTGGAAGTCTGGTAAGCCAAACCTTCCCTCTTCTCTCGGTAGGGTCAGGACCGCCTTTGCAGTCCTCGGGGTCCTGCCCTGCCAAATAAACTCATGGACCGCATTCTGTAGAGTCCTAAAGGTTTGGTCAGGAACGCTGGTTGGGAGGGAGGTGAAGAGATACGGCAGACGTGGCAGCACATTCACCTTTACTGTCGTCATGCGGCCGTACCAGGACAGAATTATTGAACCCCACCTCCTGAGGTCCGCGGCAATTCCTGCTGAGACGGGGTCATAGTTGGTCGGGGCAAGTTTTGATAGATCCATGGTGAGGAGGACGCCCAGGTATCGGATAGAGACCTTTCCCACTGCTATCCCGTTAAGTATGCCCACAGAGTCTAAGCCCGGGTCCGTGTTCTCATGGGGAGCCGAACTGATTTAGATGCGTTAATCTTCAGCCCAGAGAAGCGCCCGAATGCGCCCACCAGAGACAGGGGGGGAGGGAGGAGCTGGGGTCCACCAGGTTAGCCAAGATGTCATCCGCGAACAGGGAAAGCTTAAATTCCACTTCGCCCCTCTTAACTCCTTTGATATCCGTGTGTGATCTAACTGCTATGTTCAGGGGCTCCATTGAAAGGACATATATCAGGGGGGACAGCGGGCATCCCTGTCTTGTGCCTCATAAAAGGGGGAAGGGATCTGACAACCTGCCATTCACTTGTGCCCTTGCCATCGGAGCTCTATATAGTGCAGCCACCCATCCCCTGATATGTACGCCAAAACTCATTTTCTGGAGGAGGAGTTCCATGTATCTCCACTCGACCCTATCGAATGCCTTTTCCGAGTCCAGGGAGAGGACACTTGCGTCGAGGTCCAACCCCTGGGTGTGGTGGAACAAGTCTATGGTTTTACGGATGTTGTCTGAGCCCTGTCTTCCCCTTATAAACCCTACCTGGTCCGCATGGATCAGTTTCATTAGTATCTCCATCCGCCTCCCGATAACCTTGACTAGGATCTTAACATCAATGTTCAACAGGGATATTGTGCGGTAGGAGGAGCACTCCGTGGGGTCCTTTCCCTCCTTGGGCAACACAGCAATTATGGCCTCCATCATGGAGTCCGGGAGGGTCCCCCCCTCTAGTACTGCATTGAAGACTTTCACTAAGTGCGGGGTTAGGGTCGAGCAAAACCTTTTATAAAAGTAGACTGTGAAGCCATCCTCACCCGGGGAAGTGCCCACCTTCATCCCGCTGATTGCATGTTCCACCTCATCCTCGGTCACCAAGCCCTCCAACCCCTCTGCCATCTCCCCAGTCAGGGCCGGTATTTGTATTGAGTTCAGGAACCCTTCTATCTCTGCATCACCCCCGTTATATTCTGATGAGTATAGTTTTTCATAGTATCGGCGGAAGGCCTCTCCTATGTGGGGAGTGTCGTGGCCTATTGACCCCTCTTCGTTCTTTACTGCTTTCACCATTTTGCTTCTCTGTACCTCCCTCAGTTTCCAGGCCAGGATCCTATCTGCCCTATGCCCCTTTTCGTAGTACTTTTGCTTAACCAGTTGGAGACTCTGTTCCGTTTTGTGCAGGAGGAGATCTTTTAACTGGAGCCTATAGTCGGCCAGAGGGGTGAGCTGATCTCGATCCAAGGGAACTGCTGGGGGACCCCCAGGCTGGAGTTGAGCTATTTTCTCTCTCAGGGATTTCTCCTGGGCATCCCTTACACTTTTATTTTGGGCACCCATTTTGATAAGGAGTCCCCTTAGGGTTGCCTTGAAGGCGTCCCATAGGGTGTGCGTGTTACGCTCACCTGGCTCCCACAGGGGCATCGGTCGGACCTGGACTGCTGCGGCCTCCACCCACGTGATGCGTAGTGCAGCGATGACTGACTGGATCTGCCCTCTTAATCTTGTCTGCTTGGCCCGTAGAAATATTCTCCTACAAGTGGAGAGATGGATTTAGCCACTTGTGGATTCAAGTGATAGGACCCCCACTGTCCTCCCCACTCATCACCTCTGAAGCGCCCTCTCAGCAATCTCACCTTATATTCTTGAAGGATGAGCCCTCCATCCTGCGAAGCACGCAGGGGTGTGTTGATGACCAGTTAGTTCACTGGCTTGAAGATATTGGAAGAGTTGTAGACGAATCCTGACTCCAAAAGATCCTGGCAAAGAGCCGTAAGTATATAGTTCGTAAGAGTTCAAAATGTCTGGAATTCACTCCTGTCCAATTCCTCTTTTATCTTGCAGCTTTGACCCAATAAGAAGATTGACAGCTGAAAGCGCTCCGGTAAGAGTCTGTGTTACCCAACACTGTCCGGCAAATAATGCCAAGGGTTAAACTTGCTGCTTTCTCCTTATCTTACAGGTGCAACATAAGAAGATGTGGCGTGCTGATGAATTATACCACCGGCGGTAAAATCAGGTAAGCATATGGCGGCTAAAGAGATTGTCTCTGTCTGTTCTCTCTGCTCACCTTGTTGTTTCTTGTCCCCCTTAGGTGCCGGGATTCGGCGATGTAAAGATGGAGACAGCGCCGGATCGAAGAGATGCTGTGTGGAACGGTGAGTTTGGCGCGGCGCTGCTGCTGGCGATGCGACGCATTTAAAACAAAGTCTTTCCTCTGGTTTGAAGATGCGATAAATCCGGAATCAGGTAAGAAATCAGGTAATACTCTTGTTCTAACCTTTGCTTCTTTCCTTCTTTCTAGGTGCTCCAGGTTCGAGGCGGGCGTGACAGAAGGCTGGATGCTGCTGCTGGCACGGTGAGCGTTACGCTGCTGGATGCAGAATAACGAGAAGCGTGTGCTGCTCTTCGGGCGTGGTTTAAATAGCCTCCAAAGTAGTCCCAGGTAGGTATTCCTCCCCGACCACACCCGAGTAACAAAATAGTCCCTAAGGTAAAGTAGTCCCTTCCAGGCCTCACATGGGCTTGGATCTTCTTGCAGCATGGTCTGCATCAGGTAAGTGTGCACCTATGAGCCTGGGGCGCCAGGACTGGTGTCCCATATGAGCTTGGCGCCATAGGTGCCAGGACTGAACACAGATAGCCCCTAGCAGGGGTTGCTGGGTTTTCTCAAGGCGACATGATTCCTGCTCCCGGGGCTGATGGACGTGGTCTGGATGCCCGGGGGTATGCATCATGACAGCACTCCCCCTCAAGGCCCCTCCTAAAGTCGTTCCTCCCCTTGGTCCTGGTTTGTCTGGGAAGTCCCGATGGAATATCTTCACTGATCGTGGTGCATGAACGTGGTCACTAGGCTCCCATGACCTTTCCTCAGGCCCGTAACCTTTCCAATCGATTAAGTAAAAAAGTTTTGATTTAACCACCTTGGAGTCCAGGATGTTTTTCACCTCGAATTCAGGTTCTCCATCTATCAAGATAGGATCTGGTGGTTTGGTTAATCTTGTTCCTGGTTGAACTGGTTTTAAAAGTGAAACATGAAAGACAGGATGAATTCGCATATTGGAGGGTAATTCCAGTTTGACGGCCACCGGGTTGATAATGGCCTTAATGGTGTAAGGTCCCAAATATCTAGGATTAAAAGTCTGAGTTCCTTTCAGAGGTATGTGTTTTGTAGCTAGCCAAACCTGATCTCCAATTTGGTACTGTGGAGTTTCACTTCTATGTAGATCAGCATTTCTCTTGTATTTCTCTTTTGCTTGCTTCAAATGTTCTGTCGCTTCCTTGAAGGCTTGTGTAATAGTAGAATGTAAATGACTAACTGCAGGCATTTCTAAGTGCTGAGGCGGATCGAGTTCTGAGGTTCGAGGGTGGTGTCCATATATGGTATAAAAGGGGCTTTGTCCGGTTCTTGAATGTACAGAGTTATTGTATGCATATTTGGAAATCCATAAAATATCTTTCCAATTACTTTCGGTCTGGTGAAGCATGCAACAAAGGTACTGTTCAAGGGTCTGGTTGGTCCTCTCTGTCTGACCATCGGTCTGGGGATGGTGACTGGTTGATAGCCTTACGTCGATTTGCGCCAATTGGCAACATTTCTTCCAAAAATGTGAAATGAATTGACTACCTCGGTCAGAGACCAATACAGAAGGAAACCCGTGTATTCCAAAGATGTTTTCGAGGAACTCCTTGGCCGGGACTGAAGCAGAAGGTAATCCCTTCAAAGGAATAAAGTGGGCCATCTTGGAAAAAAGATCCACGATAACTAGAATGGTGTTAAATCCATTACATGGAGGTAGATCAGTAATAAAGTCTAAAGATAAGGTGTGCCATGGTGTAGGTGGAATATCCAAAGGTTGTAAAAGGCCAGCTGGTTTTTTCTTCTGACTCTTGTTTTGGGCGCAAATGCTGCAAGACATCACAAATGACTTTATATCTTTTCGCCAGGTGGGCCACCAGAATTGTCTCTTAATTTTGGCTTCGGTTTTTGCGATACCTGGGTGACCTTCCATTAGGTTATCATGATAATTGGAGATGACAAGTTCCTGTAATTCCTTGTGTGGTAGAAATAGTCGTCATTGATAGTAGGCTAGGTCATTGATGACTGAGTAATCCGGGCCTTTCTTTACCCAGTCCTGCAGGGCTGCTGGATCGAAGAGTTGTTGGATTTTTAAATGAATTTCTTCTAGCGTCTGTAAAGTAGTTATGCCAAGAATTCTTTGTTCAGAAATTATAGGCACCGGCTCTGGGTTTGCATATGCTTCTTCCATTCCTATTCGGGATAAGTCATCTGCCTTGCCATTTTTACAGCCTGGTCGATAAGTGATCACAAAATCGAATTCGGCAAAGAACAATGCCCATCGAAGTTGGCGCAATGATTGGGCTTTGGCTGTTTTTAGATATTGCAAGTTCCGGTGATCGGTGATTACAGTAATGGTATGCCTGGCACGAGAAGATAGTGTCGCCAAGCCTTAAAGGCGGATTTGATGGCTAATAACTCATTAACGGTAACCGCATAGTTTAACTCGGGTGCCGAGAACTTTCTGGACCAAAATGCCACTGGGTTAAGTTGACCAGTTTCAGGATCCTTCTGGGACAGGACAGCTCCCATGGCTAAACTGGATGCATCAGTTTCCACTATGTATGGAAGCTCTGGGCGTGGATGCTTTCAGACAGGCGCAGCTGTGAATTTCGCTTTCAGCTCTTGGAAGGCCTTTTCAGCCTCTTCGGTCCACAAGAAACGTTTGTTCTTTCGCAAAAGTGCTGTGATGGGATGTACAACATGCGAGAAGTCCGGAATGAATCTGCAGTAGAAATTGGCAAAACTGAGCATGCTTTGCACCCCTTTAACTGAACTAGGTGATGGCCACTTGAGATTTGCGTCCACCTTTCGTGAGTCCATTCGGACTCCTTTTGGAGTCAAGATAAATCCAAGGAATTCAACTTCTGTAACATGAAAAACACATTTTTCCAATTTTGCATATAACTTATGCTGGCGTAGTTTCTCAAGGACTGCACGTACGTGCTTAACATGGTCTGATTCTGAGGAGGAGTACACAAGGATATTGTCTATGTATACGACAACACAGATGTCAATGAGTTCACGAAAGACATCGTTCATAAAATACTGGAAGGCTGCTGGTGCATTGCTTAACCCGAAGGGCATCACCTGATACTTGAATAAACCGTACTTGGTGCGAAAGGCCGTCTTCCATTCGTCGCCTTTCTTTACACGTACCAGATGATATACCCCTCGGAGATCTAACTTAGTGTAGATACAAGCATCCTTTACTTGGTCTAGTAATTCGGGGATCAGAGGCAATGAGTACCGTTTTTTTACCGTAATCTGATTTTGTGCTCGGTAGTCTGTGCACGTTATAAGGTCACCTTCCTTTTTTGGCACGAAGAACAAAGCTGAGGATACAGGAGACTTGGAAGGGCGAATAAAGCCATTGGAAGGTACTGGTCTAAGAATTGTCGTAGGTGAAGGTTCTCAGGTTCTGTAAGGGCATAGATCCTGCTACAAGGGGGTTGTGCACCGGGCATGAGATCGATTTGACAATCGTACGATCTGTGAGGAGGTAAGGTGTTTGCCTGTTCCTTTTGGAAGACATCCTGGAATTCTTGGTATTCTGGAGGTAGTTGCATGACTGCTGTGGTTACTGTGGCCAGGCCTGCGTTCTGATTTTTCTTTGGGTAGCAGGTTTGTGCACAATCTGGGAAGGTTATTCTCTTCTCTCGCCAATCAATACAAGGATTAGATGTTTCCAACCAAGGTATCCCCAGTATTATTTGGAACTGTGGGGCTTTGATTAGATCAAACACAATAGTCTCTCGATGCCCATCCTGTCCCAATAGTGTCATCTCTGCGGTGGAATGAGTTGCAGGCCCAGAGGCTATTTCAGTTCCAACACTGTCTGGTAAATAATGCCAAGGGTTAAACTTGCTGCTTTCTCCTTATCGTACAGGTGCAACATAAGAAGATGTGGCGTGCTGATGAATTATACCTCCGGCGGTAAAATCAGGTAAGCATATGGCGGCTAAAGAGATTGTCTCTGTCTGTTCTCTCTGCTCACCTTGTTGTTTCTTGTCCCCCTTAGGTGCCGGGATTCGGTGATGTAAAGATGGAGACAGCGCCGATCGAAGAGATGCTGCGTGGAACGGTGAGTTTGGCGCAGCGCTGCTGCTGGCGATGCAACACGTTTAAAACAAAGTCTTTCCTCTGGTTTGAAGATGCGATGAATCCGGAATCAGGTAAGAAATCAGGTAATACTCTTGTTCTAACCTTTGCTTCTTTCCTTCTTTCTAGGTGTCCAGGTTCGAGGCGGGCATGGCAGAAGGCTGGATGCTGCTGCTGGCACAGTGAGCGTTACGCTGCTGGATGCAGAATAACACGAAGCGTGTGCTGCACTTCGGGCGTGGTTTAAATAGCCTCCAAAGTAGTCCCAGGTAGGTATTCCTCCCCGACCACACCCGAGTAACAAAATAGTCCCTAAGGTAAAGTAGTCCCTTCCAGGCCTCACATGGGCTTGGATCTTCTTGCAGCATGGTCTGCATCAGGTAAGTGTGTACCTATGAGCCTGGCGCCTATGGCACCAGGACTGATGTCCCATATGAGCCTGGCACCATAGGTGCCAGGACTGAACCCAGACAGCCCCTAGCAGGGGTTGCTGGGTTTTCTCAAGGCGACATGATGCCTGCTCCCGGGGCTGATGGACGTGGTCTGGATGCCCGGGGGTATGCATCATGACAGCGCGGACCTACCTCCCCATTGTCATTAAACTTGAAGAATTCCGTTATGGCATCTAGCACCTCCTGAGCGTGGACCTTATCCTTCAACAAAGAGTCGTTGCATTTCCATCGTCCCCTACGGTCGCTTAGCCAGCCCCTTGCAATGGTGGTTCGGTCCATGTCGTGGTCCGACCAGGGGACGGGGTCGACCTTGTGGCCAGTGACGAATGGGTGCAGGGTCTCGTTCACTAAGATGTAATCTATTCTGGAAAAAGATGAGTGGATGGCTGAATAATATGTGAAGGAGGGGGCTCCCGTCCTGGGAGTCGGGACCGTGTCCACCAGACCTAGTCCTGAGTTAACCCTTTGGAAGGCCCGAGCCATGGTCTCATCCATTGCGCTGGATAACTGAGGGCCAACGTGTTTCCTGTCCTGGGTTGGGTCCAGCACCATGTTGAAATCTCCCCCCACCACCAACACACCCCGGACAAAAAGCTTAAGTTACCCCCCCCACCTCCTCCCAGAATTGGGCTTGAC
This sequence comes from Ambystoma mexicanum, assembly GCF_040938575.1. Taxonomy (NCBI): domain Eukaryota; kingdom Metazoa; phylum Chordata; class Amphibia; order Caudata; family Ambystomatidae; genus Ambystoma; species Ambystoma mexicanum. The sequence goes on along the minus strand of NC_090924.1, from coordinate 845,287,091 downwards.
CATTGTTTGGGCCGTATACTACTGCTAGGGTAAGTGGGGTGCCCTCCAGGGACCCTCGTACCAAGAAGTAGCGGCCCTCAGGATCTTTCAGTATGTCCTCTTTTTCGAAACCAACATTCCTCGCCAGGAGGATGGCTACCCCTCTTCTTTTTCCCTTGTGGGATGCGCAAAAAACCTCCCTATTCCTTCCCCCCGCATCTTGGGCTCCTTCCCCCGTGCCCAGTGAGTTTCTTGTAAGAAGAGAAGGTCAAGGTTAGCCCTCCTAAGTTCCCTACAGACCAGGGACCTCTTTGTGGGGGTGTTTAGGCCCCGTACGTTGAGGGAACCCACTCCCATAGGGCCGGCGTACTCTCAGCCATTATCTAGGGTCGCTTCTCTCCCTGTCGACATACTCTCACCACCCTTTCCTGCGTGCTCCCTTGGTTTTAATTTGTGCTCCCCCATTCCTCCCTCTCCGCCCCCCTGGGTGGGCCTGAAACTTTTCCCCAATTGCCCCCCAATCCCTGTCCAGAACTGAACAACCCCAACTGTCGTGTGTCCCCCCTCCCCCGTCCCCGGCGTCCAGCCAATTAGTTCTGCCATCGCTGGCTTTGGCCGAACCACCAGCCTGCCCACCGCGGCCAGGCCATCTGTGTAAAGCTCATCGCTTTGAGCCCCCCTACCCCCTTACCGCAGCGTCCCCTCCCTGGCCCCCTTATACTTGCTGTTCGTGGGGACGCTGTGAGTAGTTGAACTTCCGAGACACCATTACACCATTTTGGAGCCTGACGGGTTGCCCCCGTCCTCAGTCCTCAGAGTCGTTCCGCTCTCTGTCTTTCGCTGGCGATGGTGTATTCATTTTTCTGAATTTCCTTGTGCCCGTTTTCCTTTCCTGTCTCCCGATGGGCCAGAGCCACTTGGTCTACCTGTCTGCGGGCCCGATGGGCCCCTCCGGGGGTTCGAGTCCGCTACGTAGTCCTGGATGGCTCCCCTTATGTCGTCTTCTGTAATCAGAGTTGACCGTTGACCCATATATTCGAATGTCAGGGAGAAGGGGTAGCCCCATCTGTATCGCACCCCTTTCTCCTTAAGCAGTTGAGTTAGGGGGCGGCACATTCTGCGTCTGGCCAATGTGTAGGCCGAAATATCCTGGTATATTGAGATCTGAGCGTTATTGTAAGTGATCTCCCGGGCTTTTCTGGCCTCCTCCAGCACTTTTGTCTTTTCTGAGTAATAGTGGAACCGGACCAAGATCGACCGGGGGCCCCCCCGCTCTGTGCACCCTATCAAATGTGTGTTCCGTCATCATCTCTTCCGCAAACAGGAGGGTGATGTCTCTCGCCGTGCGGGTGATGTCTCTCTCCGTTTCTCCTTCCGATTCCGGGACCCCAAAGATCCTGAGGTTGTTCCTCCATTCCCTATTTTCAAAGTCGTCCATCTGTCTGGCCCGCTCTTCGTCCCTCTTCTCCAGGGCCACTAGCCTCATGCCTATTTGTATTTCTTGGGACGCAGATTAGGATTGGTTGGTCTCCACCTGTAGTAGTCTGTCCTCGACCTTATCCACCCTCTAGTCAATTTTTTCGAATTTCTGGGCGATGTCAGAGCGCATGTCCCTGATCTCCTGCAGGATCGAGGCGAAACCCTTTTGCATTGCCGCTGTGGAGGGTGCCAGGGCCTCCGGCTGGGCCATTTCGCTCCTGAGGGTCGTACCTTTGATGCTACTCACGGCCTCCTGAAAGCGAAATTCCTGCAATGTTTTCCGCCAGTTCATCTGGTCGCCCCTAGTCCCCCACCATCGAGACCACTGTGGCCCCTCACGAGGCAGCCGGTGATTTTCCTCCTGGGGAGCCCCGGGGGGGACCAGTGAGAAAGAGGGTGGGGGACCGAGGCCGGGTCTCTCCCCACCCGCCCCTAGTGTGACTCTGCTGCTGCGGGGGGTATCGGTGTTGGGCGGGCACATGCCCCGCCGTCGCCGGGCGGGGGCCTCTCACCCTATCCAGTTTCGCCATGGCAGTCAGGGGTTCTTGACGGAGCAGGCAACTGAATCCGTCCGGCCAGGCACAGAGTGTAACGCTCACCTGGTTCCCACGGAGGGGCGGCGTCGAAGGCGCAGAACTCTGAAGATGGACAGGAAGGGCCCCTCTATTCTGGCTTCTCTGGCTCGTTGGATACCCTCCTGTGCGTGAAAAGGGAGTATTACCAACTGTGGAACAATGCTCAAGCCTCCCACTCCCTTCCAACCCTCCACGATACCTCCTCCACGATTCCCTGTGAAGCCTCACCTTAGGGTTTGGAAGGATGAGCTCTCCATCCTGCTTCTGATGCAGGGGCGTGTTGAAACCCAGTTACTTCACTGGATTGAGGATTGATGGGAGTTCAGGTAAGCTTGACTGTTCAGGTAAGGCGCTGTAAAAGTTCTGTTCAAAAGTTCAAGCTTAATAATAATGTTTGTTGTCTAATTGCAGCAAGCGCTAATGCTTATGTCTTTTTCCCCTTAGGGGCCGGGGTTCGGAGTGCCGGAGATATGGCGCCGACCCGAAGTGAAACAGTTCTGGATGAGCGCTCAGGTAATGTCTTTGCATTCGCTCATTCAATGTCTTTGTCTTTTTTCCCCATAGGGGGAATCATCCGCAGATGCCAGGAAGTGGCAGGACCCGAAATGCAGTGGGAATAATCCAACAGGTAAGACTTAAAAGGAAACTGAGCTTTCCTTATTCCTTTTCTCCCTCTCACCTTTGTTCTTGTCTTTTTTCCTCTAGGCGCCGGGGCGTAGCTGAATCCGGAAGATCGCTGCTGAAGATGGAAGCGCCTTGCAAAGGTGAGTAAAATGCAGCGCTGCAGCGATCGAAACAAAATGCCTTTAAAATGATGTCTTCCTTTTCAGGGCCGTTGGAGAAATGACTCCGGGATGCAGATTTAGCAGGTAAGGGCTTTTCTTCTCCTATTCTCTTCCTTTCTCCCCTTGCAGGTGTTCCAGGGTGCTGGCAGGCGTGGCTGAAGTCAGGATGCAGGAGCTGACACAGTGAGCGTCCAGCTGCTAGGTGCAGAACAACGCGAAGCACGTGTGGCTGTTCGGGTGGGGTTTAAATAGCCTTGGAAGAAGTTCCTGGTATGTATCCTTCCACCAATCAGGTATGTATCCTTCCCTGACCACACCCGGGTGGTGAAGTAGTCCTACAGGTAAAGTAGTCCCATTCAGGCCTCAAGAGGGCCTGGATGAAGCAGCAAGGTCTGCATCAGGTAAGTGTGCACCCAAGCACTTAAACACATATCCTCTTGTATGAGCCTGGCGCCTAAGGCGCCAGGACTGGGGTCCGCTATGAGCCTGGCGCCTAAGGCGTCAGGACTGAGTCCAAAGGGCCCCGACTTGGGCCCGCTGAGACTTCCCTGGGGAAAATGATGTCTGCCTCTGGGGTTGCTGGGCCCGGCCTGGCTCCTTGGAGGTAGGCATCATGACAGTACCCCACCTAAGGCCCCTCCCAAGGTCTTTTCCTCCGGGGGTTTTGGTTTGTGCGGGAATCTTCGATGAAATCGTTGAATTAATCGTGGTGCGTGAACATAGTTACTGGGTTCCCAAGATCTTTCCTGAGGTCCATATCCTTTCCAATCAACAAGATAGAAGAGTTTCGACTTAACTATCTTGGAATCTAAAATGTCTTTCACTTCGAATTCTAATTCTCCATCAATTTGGACAGGGCCTGGGGGATCAGACAGTCTGGTTCCAGGTTGCACTGGTTTTAGAAGAGATGCGTGAAAAACGGGATGAATCCGCATGTTGGATGGTAAATCGAGTTTAAAGGCCACTGGGTTGATAATAGCTTTGATGGGGTAAGGCCCAATGAATCTGGGATTAAAAGTTCGCTGACCCTTGAGGGGTAGATGTTTAGTTGCTAGCCATACCTGATCTCCTACTTGGTAAGGAGGAGTTTTACTTCGGTGCAAATCAGCGTTTTCTTTATACTTTTTCTTGGCTTGCTGTAAGTGGGTTGTAGCTTCTTTGAAGGCTTGGGTTATTGTGGAATGTAGGTGATTTACTGCAGGCATCTCCAGGGTCAGAGGTGGATCTAGGTCAGAGGTCCGAGGATGGTGACCATACAGGGTATAAAAAGGAGTCTGTCCGGTTCCAGAATGCACTGAATTGTTGTATGCATATTCTGCAATCCAAAGGATGTTTTTCCAATTTAACTTGGATTGGTGTAACATGCACCGCAGATATTGCTCGAGAGTCTGATTGGTTCTCTCGGTTTGTCCGTCGGTCTGGGGGTGGTGGCTGGTGGATAACCGCACGTCTATTTGTGCTATTTGGCAACATTTCTTCCAAAAGTGGGAGATAAATTGACTTCCACGGTCTGAGACTAATATGGAAGGGAAACCATGTAACCGCACTATATTTTCCATAAATTCCTTGGCCAAGGTGGAAGCTGACGGCAATCCTTTTAAAGGGATAAAATGGGCCATTTTGGAGAATAGATCCACTATTACGAGAATCGTGTTGTAACCACCACAAGGAGGCAGGTCAGTTATAAAGTCCATTGACAAGGTGTGCCAAGGTGCTGGTGGAATGTCCAAAGGTTGAAGTAGGCCGGCTGGCCTTTTCTTTTGACTCTTATTTTGGGCACAGATTCCGCAAGACAACACAAATGACTTTATGTCTTTTCTCCAAGAAGGCCACCAGAAGTGGCGTTTGATCTTTTCTTCTGTTTTCGCGATACCGGGGTGTCCTTCCATTAATGATTCATGATGACGGGTAATGACAAGTTCCTGCAATTCTTTACTTGGCAGAAATAACCGCTCTTGGAAGTAGGGTAAATCATCCTTAACGGTGTAGTGAGGACCCTTTTGACTCCATTCCAGTAAGGCAGAAGAGTCAAAAAGCTGTTTTACTTGAGCTTGGATGTCCTCAATGGTTTGCAATGAAGTCAAGCCCAGAATTCTTTGTTCCGGTATGATTGGCACAGGTTCGAAACTCGAATTGGGTTCTTCCATGCCAATCCGGGGTAAGGCGTCTGCTTTACCATTCTTACAGCCAGGGCGATAGGTAATTACAAAATCAAATTCCGCAAAGAATAAAGCCCATCGGAGTTGTCGCGAAGATTGAGCTTTGGCCGTCTTTAAATACTGCAAATTTCTGTGGTCCGTAATTACGGTGATGGTGTGTCTTGCACCGAGAAGATAGTGACGCCAAGCCTTGAAAGCTGATTTAATAGCCAGTAGTTCTTTGTCGGTAATTGCGTAATTGAGTTCAGGTGGAGAGAATTTTCTGGACCAAAAGGCTACAGGGTGTAGTTGGTTAGTTTCTGGGTCTCTTTGCGACAGGACAGCTCCCATGGCCGAACTGGATGCATCGGTTTCCATGATGTAAGGGAGATCTGGGCGCGGTTGCTTCAATACAGGTGCAGAGGTGAATTTGGTTTTCAGGTCCTGAAAGGCTTGTTCAGCCTCAAGAGTCCATTCAAAGCGTTTATTTTTCTTTAGGAGAGCTGTGATGGGTTGAACAGTTCGAGAAAATTCCGGGATGAACCTTCGATAGAAATTGGCAAAGCCAAGCATGCTTTGCACTCCCTTCACAGAGCTAGGAGATGGCCATTTGAGAATGGCGTCCACTTTCCGCGAGTCCATTCGGATTCCTTGAGGTGTCAGGATGAATCCGAGAAACTCCACTTCTGTGGTATGAAAAACGCATTTTTCGAGCTTGGCAAATAATTTGTGCTGGCGCAATTTCTCAAGAACTGCCCTAACATGGTTTCTGTGATCAGATTCTGAGGAGGAATACACCAGTATGTCGTCAATATAAACGATGACACAAACATTGATAAGTTCCCGAAGAACATCATTCATGAAGTACTGAAAGGCGGCAGGTGCGTTGCACAAACCGAAGGGCATTACTTGATATTCGAAGAGCCCAAATTTGGTGCGGAATGCAGTCTTCCACTCGTCGACCCTCTTTTATACGTACCAGGTGGTAAGCTCCTCGGAGATCTAGCTTGGTGTACACATGAGCATCTTTTACTTGGTCGATAAGCTCAGGTATCAGGGGCAAAGGGTAACGATTCTTAATCGTTATCTGATTTAGGGCGCGGTAGTCAATACAGGCCCTAAGGTCTCCTTCCTTTTTAGGTACGAAGAACAAAGCGGAAGTGACTGGTGACTTTGATGGGCGAATGAAGCCATTGGCCAGGTATTGATCCAAATACTGGCGCAAATGCAGGTTCTCAGGTTCAGTAAGAGCATAAATCCTACTACAAGGTAGTTGTGCATTGGGTACCAAGTCGATTTGGCAATCGTAAGATCAATGGGGAGGTAAGGTGTTAGCCTGCTCTTTCTGAAAAACGTCTTGGAATTCTTGGTATTCAGATGGTAGCTGTACAGGGGTGGAAGTTACAGAGGCTAGACCCATAGCTGGATTCCTTGGGTAACAGGTTGGTTCACAATCAGGAAAAGTTATCTTCTTTGCTCGCCAGTCTATTCTCGGATTATGTGTTTCTAACCAAGGGATACCAAGAAGTACTTGAAATTGTGGGGCCTTGATCACATCAAACACGATTGCTTCCCGATGTCCGTCCTGACCCACCAGAGTGATTTCAACTGTGGAATGCGTTACAGGCCCTGAGGCTATTTCGGTTCCATCAACTGTAGTAATTACATCTTTGGTTACTTTCGGGCAGAGAGGAAGCTTAATCCTGGAAGCCAATTCACGGTCTATGTAATTTCCAATAGCTCCACTGTCTATGTATGCTTTTATAGCATGCAACTGCTGAGGCTGTTTTGGGTTCACAAGCACCATTGGCATGACAAAATGCGAGGTCAAAGAGTTTGTTTTCAAGCTCGGCAAGCGGACCCCTACGCTTGTCGGGCTAGGTCGTTTCCCGAACCAGGTGTCAATAACTCGTTATCAGTGGCTCCAACCACCTTCTTGGGTGGTTTAACTGGACAACTTTGAAGAAAGTGACCGGATGTTCCGCAATACAGACAAAGTTGCATTTGTCGCCTTCTCTCTCGTTCCTTCTGCGTTAATGGTCCTTTAACACTGCCAATTTGCATAGGTTCAGAAACGTCAGTACTCTTGGAGTTAACGTGGGTCTTGATAGGTACTCTGGTTTCATACTTGAGCCGATCTGCTTTTCTATTTTGAAGTCTGTGATCAAGTTGAACCACTAAGTCTATGTAGTCTGCGCAGGCCTGGGGTGGATCTACTATCTGAGCTATAACATCTTTAAGCTCTCCGCGCAGGCCTCGATGAAACAATGTGATCCTTTTATTTTCAGGCCATCCGGTTTCCACAACTAGTCTATTAAAGGTGGCGATATAGGACAAAAGATCCTGATTACCTTGTCGTAAGGATAGCAGTTCGTTGTCAAGGGCCTGTCCCTGCGAGTGTCGAGCGAGCAATCTTTCCATGCTGGCCTGGAAGCCCTGGAAATCCCGGAGAATGGGATCATCCTGATTTACCAATGGAATAGACCAATCGGCAGCACAGCCACTGAGGTAAGATAGTACAAAGGCTACTTTGGTATGGTTGTTGGGGAAGGCCCCGGGCCTGCATAAAAAGTGTAAACGGCATTGGTTCATAAAAACGGCATATTTCTTGGGATCCCCCGCAAAACGTTCCGGCGGGGCCAAAGGCATGTGTCCAGGTAGATTGATTTGTACCGGGTTATTCGAACCCATTGTTGTAGAAATATCTCCGGAAACAGGTAAAGGAGTGTGCTCTGCCTGGCCCTGCAATAACCTTTTGGCCAGATCATCAGTTCTTTCCTTGGATAGGATTAGTTCCCTTCTGAGAGCATTAGTCTCCTGGCGGGCTGAGTGCACTTCTGCCCGTAATTCCCCTAAAAGATGGGCCAGCTGATCTGTCTCGGAAGTCTCCATAGCGCCCAGGTGGGAAATTGTGGTAAGGCTTCGCGTTCTGTAACGCTCACCTGGTTCCCACGGAGGCGCGGCGTCGAAGGCGCAGAACTCTGAAGATGGACAGGAAGGGCCCCTCTATTCTGGCTTCTCTGGCTCGTTGGATACCCTCCTGTGCGTGAAAAGGGAGTATTACCAACTGTGGAACAATGCTCAACAATGCTCAAGCCTCCCACTCCCTTCCAACCCTCCACGATACCTCCTCCACGATTCCCCGTGAAGCCTCACCTTAGGGTTTGGAAGGGTGAGCTCTCCATCCTGCTTCTGATGCAGGGGCGCGTTGAAACCCAGTTACTTCACTGGATTGAGGATTGATGGGAGTTCAGGTAAGCTTGACTGTTCAGGTAAGGCGCTGTAAAAGTTCTGTTCAAAAGTTCAAGCTTAATAATAATGTTCGTTGTCTAATTGCAGCAAGCGCTAATGCTTATGTCTTTTTCTCCTTAGGGGCCGGGGTTCGGAGTGCCGGAGATATGGCGCCGACCCGAAGTGAAACAGTTCTGGATGAGCGCTCAGGTAATGTCTTTGCATTCGCTCATTCAATGTCTTTGTCTTTTTTCCCCATAGGGGCCGGGGTCCGGAGATGCCAGGAAGTGGCAGGACCCGAAATGCAGTGGGAATAATCCAACAGGTAAGACTTAAAAGGAAACTGAGCTTTCCTTATTCCTTTTCTCCCTCTCACCTTTGTTCTTGTCTTTTTTCCTCTAGGCGCCGGGGCGTAGCTGAATCCGGAAGATCGCTGCTGAAGATGGAAGCGCCTTGCAAAGGTGAGTAAAATGCAGCGCTGCAGCGATCGAAACAAAATGCCTTTAAAATGATGTCTTCCTTTTCAGGGCCGTTGGAGAAATGACTCCGGGATGCAGATTTAGCAGGTAAGGGCTTTTCTTCTCCTATTCTCTTCCTTTCTCCCCTTGCAGGTGTTCCAGGGTGCTGGCAGGCGTGGCTGAAGTCAGGATGCAGGAGCTGACACAGTGAGCGTCCAGCTGCTAGGTGCAGAACAACGCGAAGCACGTGTGGCTGTTCGGGTGGGGTTTAACTAGCCTTGGAAGAAGTTCCTGGTATGTATCCTTCCACCAATCAAGTATGTATCCTTCCCCGACCACACCCGGGTGGTGAAGTAGTCCTACAGGTAAAGTAGTCCCATTCAGGCCTCAAGAGGGCCTGGATGAAGCAGCAAGGTCTGCATCAGGTAAGTGTGCACCCAAGCACTTAAACACATATCCTCTTCTATGAGCCTGGCGCCTAAGGCGCCAGGACTGGGGTCCGCTATGAGCCTGGCGCCTAATGCGCCAGGACTGAGTCCAAAGGGCCCCGACTTGGGCCCGCTGAGACTTCCCTGGGGAAAATGATGTCTGCCTCTGGGGTTGCTGGGCCCGGCCTGGCTCCTTGGAGGTAGGCATCATGACACAGAGGGTGTCTATGGGCGGGCACACGCCCCACCAATGCCGGGTGGGGGCCTCGCACCCGGACTCCCACTGGGGTTGTCGGGGCCTCCTCAGTGTCTCCTGTGGGGGAGGGAATGGTCCAGTCTGGCCGAGGTCGCTGGCCTCACCGGCTCTCCCCTTGGTCAAAGGGCCTGGCTACTCCGCCTCACCTAGTGCCTGCGGATCCCTCCACGACCGAGGTCGGCATGTTCACGCTCCCTCCACTCACTCTTCTGATGGGAGCAGCACCTCTGATTATGTGCCGGGGTGCTGGGCCTACCGTGATACGTGAGGTTCCCGCCCTCCTGGCCCGCCTTGACTTTTTCTGGCTGTCCAGAGCCCAGCGATGAGTGGGGGCTTCACTGCTCCAGTCCCCCAAACCCCCACCTCCCGATGGCCTCGGGGTAGTGTGTTCCGGCCCGGGTGGGGGTAGGGGGGCGAGGGCACACCTTGCGCTCCGGGTCTGTGCTCTCGGTCCGCGCCTCCTCGCGGCCTCTGTGAAACGCCTCCGTTCCTCTGGAGCCGCGGCCGCGCAGGCCTCATTTCCCTTCTCCTCTCGTGTGTGTCGGGGCCTGTTCTCAGGTTCCACGGGGTTCGCTGAGTCGCCACGTTGAGATCGCCTGGGGAGGTTTGGGGGGGCTCAATCCTCCGAATCGGCCAGGCCTCGGTGGGAGCTGTACACTCAGGCAGCCATTGCCTGTGCGTCCCCTGGTGGCCTCTCCGTGGGCCCTTTTAAGGAATTTATGCAACTCGGGCCAAAGACAGCCACGGAGCACCCACAGTCTCTCTTCACTCAATAGACATTGTTATTCCCATTACAAATAATGATTGGGTGGCATTTCAAGGGAAAGACTAGCTGTTCAGTGCATTGAGTAGTGTATTTTTCTTCTAGCAATGCTACAGGGCAATTGTAACAACTGCATTCAAGAGGATGTTATACCAGCCATAGTATAAACAACTGACCCAGATCAGGAAATGTGGAAAATGGAATGCATACCACAGCATAGGTGCATAACTAGGAATTAGCAGTCTCACACACCATAAAAGTGCTCAAGCATCGGCAAAGGAGACAGGTCGCAAGCAAGTGAAAGTGCACATACTGAAGCACAGATAGCTGATACAGATGAGGTGCTAGGAGGTGGTTGCCCATGTATGGACTTAAATTGTGATTTGATCGCCAACCAAAGCTTCCACTTGTTATAGCTTTCAGTGAGCAATGCAACCTATCATTTTGTTATGTTGATGCGCCAGCGAACGCTTTATTTAACTTGTGAAGTAACAATAGACTCAGTGAAAATAGGAATGCATTTTTTTAAGAGTACACTGTGAACCAAATCACTCAGATGAGCTGTCAAGTTTGATATTGTGAGAAACGTGCAAAGTAAACAGGTTCATTAAGTTGTCATTTCAGCACTGGAGAAAACTCTTTGCAAGTTGTTGTCACAAGGCTTAAAAGAAAATATTTGTCATTATTTGACTATAATTAAATAAATGTAGACCCGATTTGCAAAGTGCCCAAATCACTTAATAAACCAACATTTGAAACAATGTATAGTATAATGGTATGCTCAGTGCAAATGAGATCGGCTTACATTAACCATCGTCAAAGGAAGAATAAAAGTATCAGAACAGTCATTAATGAAAGCCTAATAAAATCTCATCTCTTTTCTTTTATTGCATTCCAACCCATATACTTGTACAGTGTTATGCAGTGTGTCATAGAACATTTGAAATTGTACCAAAATGAAGACTTTACTCTGGCAAATAAGCAGGATTGTAGATAAGAGTGTCAGCAGCCTGTGATGTTGGCCTTCCTAGACTATGTATCAACCCCAGTGTCTTATTAATTGGTCAACATGACTTGACTGGAGGAAACCGTGCTGAGGAGTTCTGCAGCAGGGGGATATTGCCCCCTACATCATACTGTGCGCTCTGTGGGGCCTACTGAAATGCTCACGGACTGCCTGAGGCCGTGCAGCAGTGCAGAAGTCTTGTCGGGAACCATCTTGCCAAGGAAGAAATAACTGGGATCACGGTGCAGACTTGCTATATTACAAGGGGTACTAGATGGGACTGTCTATTTTGCTTCCTATGCATTGCTGACTAGTGTCCTCATTATCAGCTGAAGAAGAAGCAGTAACAACCATCTGCTCCCACCATCCTGCCTTCCTCTGGAGCAACACTGCAGCAAGGTAAGTCCAATGGGGCTTTGAAATCCGTTGAGGACCTCTTTTACAACTAATTTCAAATGGTTCCTCACTTTTGGCAAAAAGCGCCACCAAGCGTAAATTGCAGTAGCTGCTAATGTGACTTTCCATCAAAGTGTTATTTTCTACTGCGGCATATATGTTGGTAAATTCTTCTAAGGGGACATTTTATATTTTCCTGCATTTCCATGGCTGTTTGAGGGCATTCTCCAAGCTGGCCACCCCTGCCTAGGGCAGAGGAGCCCTTCATTGCCTGCAGCCAGCCCCCTCTATGATTGGCTGCCTCATTCCTATTCACGCCAATCGGGGGCTCCGACAGGCGGAAGCCAGCCCCTCCATCTAAGGCCCAATCTGTGCCTGTCCGGGCCGAGGAGGGCCTGGAGGGCCCCCCACAAACTATGCCTTGGCCTCCAGACCTGATCTGTGCACATCTACACTCACCGCATTACTTGAAGTGAGTGATGGCTGTACTCTTTCATTGCCACCTCCACCAATTCTATTTAACCATTCTACTCTGCATTTGTACTTTGCCTTCCTTGCCGCCACTAATCTTCATCTCCAATCACAGCATTTAGGCTGTGTTTAGCTTTTACATCTGTGCACCTCTCTTGCATTGCATCTGTGCCTTTTTTTAACAAACAATTAGATTTTAGGCTGTGTGTAGCTTTAGCACCTGTGCACTTCTCTTGCATTGCATCTGTGCCTTTTTTTAAAAAAACAATAACATTTTAGGATGTGTGTAGCGTTTACATCTGTGCACCTCTGTTGCAATGCATCGCGCCTTTTTAAAAAAAAATCAATTATTAGGCAGTGTAGCTTTTACATCTGTGCGTCTTTAAAGAAAAAAAAGGATTTTAGGCTGTGTGTACCTTTTACATTTGTGTACCTCTTATCTCTTGATACTCTTCCTTTCTGGATTGCATTTATGCCTTTGTGACTACTTCCATTAGGCCACCTGGTGAGTTTAGCATAAATTACGGTAAATTACGGTACCGTTATTGACTCCGGTGTCCCTTTGTGGGTCCCGTCCTTAACGCCTGTTAAAGGCAGGCGTTAAGGAAGGGCCTGCCAAGGGAACTCGTAGTAGGGCAGTAAGGGTTTAACAGCACCGGTCTCGTTACCGGTGACCGTTAACCCTTACCACCCTACTCGGAATGAGGCCCCATGTCTTGTTGTGCTGAGTGCCTGGCTGGGCAGGCGTGCTTTGATGGCACATTAGAAGTATGTTATAATATTAATCTATTTGGAAGGTGAAATATTACAAAATGGGGAATGCGTTTTTTTTGGCCGCATTTTAGAAATTGTAAGAACTGCTCTTTTACTGCACTTTGATTTTTATTGTTGTGGTGTTTCTGTGTAGCTCCACACATTCAAAATAGACTTGCTTTTAGCCCTCGCGCATCCGTGGTAGGAACTACAAGCCCCACCAGACTCGTAGTGCCTCAGTACATTATATCTGTAGCCAAGTGCGTCAGTGTGTGCGTGTCGGGGTCCAGCAAGTCTGCATGTGACGTGCCGGCCCTGGCTGCTCCCGTTCTTCCTCTGTTACCCGTTGGTCTTTGGTGAGGGCCCAGTTCCAAATGGGTAGGTGTGTTTTTTAGTATGCTGCCTTGCATGGGTGCTATGCTCGCCGAGCAAAAGGCGCAAAGGTGCACGATTGTTGAAAATGATTCCTCTCCTGTAGAGAATGTATGTGCTCCTGACCTGTTAGCGCATTGTGCGGAAGTTAGCTCCCTTGGAAAAGGGCGAGATAACACCCACATCCCTACACATGATGACTCAATGTGTTCTGAATGTACTACACCACACTGTACACATATACTACAGCCCCCTACCGAAATAGCCCATTCTGGCCCTCCATCCACAAAATGTATCATGTTTTATGTGTAAATTCAGAGTCTGATGCAGCTAAGGTTGTAAAAGTCAGTCATAAACACGTAAAACCTGCTCTACTGAATACCAAATCTTTAGCTAGGCATGCAGTAGATGTTAGGGACTTTTTACTGGAACATGAAATTGACATCATGCATTCACTTGGCAATGCCTATGGGCTATGGGTTTTAATGGCAAAAATAGCGATAGCAGGGGGAGTGGCATGTTTAGCACGAGAAAATCTGAAGTTTTTCCAAGAACCTATAACCTGTACAAGATGTGAAATCATTCTTTTGAAGATCACACCTACCCCCAATAAGTGTGTAAATATTGTACTTATATATCGTCCGCCTACAGACATTTTTTATGAAGAGATTGCAGGTATTTTAGCTTCCCTATGCAAACTCTACATTAGTGTCGGGGGACTTTAATAGGTGGCTTGGCAATTCCCAGGACCTTGAAGTGCTTCACTTAGAATAGATTTTTGGAGCTAATGATTTTATTATTCATAGCAAGGAACCAACCCATAATTTAGGTAACGTGCTTGATTGGGTTGCAGCAAGAAATCTGATGCTCAGCCCGGTTTGCGTGAATCCATGAATCTGGTCCGTTGAATTTCTGTTGACTTTTAATATGACTCTCCTGTTCACCACAATATAACTGGGGAAATATGAGGTATGTAAATACATACTAGGCGTGAGTGGTACCATTTAACTCGGCGTGCTGTTTTAGATATACCTCGGGTAGGCGATCGGGATCCTCAACGGATCTGGAGGAGTGCTAGAAGTGAATTGCGTCTCTACTTGCGAGATTGTCCAAGTGACAAACTATATGGTGATGCGTTAAGGAACGGAGGTCATTGCCTAAGGAAAAGAAATAGATATGATACGAAAATTTGTCTCAGACAGGCCTGGCATAAGACAGAATGTAAGTGAGAGCTTACGTCTTTGCTATCGCTGTGTATTTTCTGATTACAGAGCCTCACTGCATGTGCTGCAAATCGCGTCTGGAGCCGTGTTGTGCGAGTTGTTTGTGCGGTTACTATAGTAACCTGCAACTATGTCTCAGGCTGTTACTCACTCGAGAACTCAAAGTGATGTCCCTTGCACTGCTGGCCATGAGCTGCGCTGCTTGGCGCATAGTGTTCATAAGCGGTACTGACCCCCCCTAATGTAGACGCTGTGTGCCTGGTGGGCGTGTGTCCAGAGCTATGATAACAGAGTCTATGTTATTAGTGCCTGAAGAAGTTAGTAAGATTGCACATATATATGTAACTGTGCCGACTAAAAAGAGAGAGAACGTCCAGAATCAAGGTGGTCTGGAGCACTAGGCAACCAATATGGACATGAGACCAGTGTTGGGGAGAAAATGTTCACTAGAATTGGGACTCAGTACAATCTATAAGACAATGTGGGAGCATGCAGCACCTATAGAGATGTAGGGCACTGGGGAGATGGACTGGGTGCTGGTGTAGGAAAGTATACAGGGGCTGTTGGGTAGGGGTAAGTCCAATCATACCGGTCACCTGCGCTCAAATTGTGATAGTTTCCAGTTAGATAAATATAGGTACTTCCTTATTAAGGCCCTTTTCCCTTTCCAAAGACCGCAGACAATGTAGCCATCATGCTTCTTTGTTAAGTAGGCTCCTTTGTGGGTTGGACGCATTTTTTTACTACATCAATGATCCACCACTTAAGGTCATCAGGTGAATGTTGGAATGACAGAAAATGGGATACTAATGGTGCTGTGTGGTTTCAATATCGTTTCCTAGATCTGTGCTCATTGATTCTAATATGAGCTGCTCTTATGGTTTGTCCAACATATCTCAAACCGCATGAAATATATAACATTGCTGGTCTTGCAGTTAGACATGAATCACAATTCCCACCTTTTATTTTCCATCTGGAATGTGAGTGTTTTGGAAGTGAATTTACAGGCTCTGCGGTTTCCACATGGAAAGTGTCTCATAAGTGCTGATATTGATATTTTATGTTTTTGGATCGCTTAAATGTGAACCGTAGTATTTGTGTATTGGGTAAACATGTAGAGATCATTGGCCAATATTTCTTCAACATTTTCTTGATCACAATCGAGTTGGTACTGTAGGTTGTGACACAGGTAATCCTGTCCTGCGTGGTGTTCCTCTCTTTTGCCTCCAATAGAGTATATCTTGGTGTATACCTTGCTCTTTTGAGAGCATGGGAGACCAATTTTTGGGGGTATCCCCTTTCTCTCAGGTCAGAACTCAATCTGTTGATAATAGTCTGCTATGGAAGTGCGGTTGCGCCTCAGTCTAAGAAATTTACTGTACGGTAGATTCTATTTTAAGGACCAGGATGGAAGCTGGAATAATGTAAGGTGGTATTGCGATCAGTCTTCTTCTTATATAATGTGCAAGACAGGTATCCCAGTTCTACTTTGATGGTTAAATCGGGTAAATGTATACACTGTTTATCACATTCCTTAGTGAATTGTACCATGGGGTGGAGCTCATTAATTGTAGGAAATAACACAAGGTTTTTTGGCTTCCTTCCCAGATATAAATGATGTCATCAATGTACCTATACTAGCTGCTAATCTGCGGCATTGACCGATTGTTATCTGTCAAAATGAACTCTTTTTCAAAAGCTGCCATGAACAACGTGGCCAGGCTGGGTGCAAACAGTGCCCCCATTTCCGTTTCTCAGATTTGTAGGTAGAATCGGCTAGAGACTGGAAGAAGTTTTTTCTTAAGGCAATGCTCATGAGCTCTACGATAAATTCTGCTGGTACTCTTTGTTGTGTGCTATGATGGGTCAAAAAAACTTGTATTTTGTCAATTGCTTCATCCTGTGGTATATTGGTATATAGAGATTTGATATCCATAATTACCAAAAAGTTATTGTCTGTCAAAACTCTGGCCTTCAAAGATTTTTATTGTGGCAGTCGTGTCTTTAAGGTAAGTTACTGTATCTTGACTAATAGGCTGTAGAAAGACATACACAAATTTGCAGAGAGGTTCCAAAATGATATAATAGGTCTGCCTCGTGGTGTGGTGGAGTCCTTACGTATTTTGGGGAGTGCGTAAATTGATGAGATTCTTTGTTCTGAATGGTTAAGGTACTCAAATTCCTCTTAAGTGAGTCAGCCTCTGTCAGTTCCAAATTGTGTTGTTTCTCGAATTTCTTCTCTGATTTCTGCCGATTGACCCCTTCGTAGTGGCTGGGAGCTGTCTGCGTCATTCAGCAAATCCATAACCATCCGGTTGTATTGGGCCTGAAGGAAAATAACAATGCCTCCCCCTTTATCGGCTGGTTTAATGACTAACCTCTGATCTGACATCAATTTCACAGTGTGTCTCTCTCACTGTTAGACAGATTATTCCTAATTTTCTGGTTTACAGACATTTAATCCCTTAGAATGCACTTTTCGTAAAGGATTATTTCTTTGGCTACTTGGTTTTCAAGTGGCGTAAAAGTAGAGGGGACATGCAGTCCAGTGTCTTGTCTAGTTTCTGGTTGTTCTTGTTCTGAAAAAAAAACATCAGTTGTATCTTTCTAAAAAAAAAAAATTTTGTTTCCTTTTCTGTGGTGAACCAGTCTGTGTGGTTAGTGGGGACAAAAGAGAGACCCTTCTATAGAAGTTTCATTTACATAGGTGTAAGGTTAATGTCTGACAGGTTAAAAACTGGAATGGCTCTCCCTTCAGTTCCTCCTTGTGTGTGTGCGATGGCTGTTTCTATTGATTGTACCCTCTCCTGCGTTGCCTCTGTCATCGCCTGTCTCCCCATGGTTGGAAATCTAGGTTGAAGAAGTCTCCTTGAAAACCTCTCGCCTGGCCTCTGCCTAAAAAAGGCCTCTGTCCTCTTGATCTCTCGGTTTGTTGGTATCTGTAGCTGTATGGGTCGTCTCCAGCGGAGTCACTGCTGTTGTCTGAGAAAGTGACCCGCCTCTGTGTACCTCTCCTGTTGTTCGGTGCGTATTGTGATCTGTCTGTGTTCATTTGTTCCAAGAAATCAGCACTTAAATATGGACATATTTTCTCTGTTCTAAATTCCACAGAGGCTTTTTTACAAGCAATTCCCGAAGGAGAAGGTGTAGAGAAGGGAATTTCTTTCTTCTTCTTAAATCAAGGAATTCTATATAGAGAAGAAACACCCACAGAAGGCTTAAGTAAAACTCAGTTAGTAATCTCCAAAACCCACCGAAAGATCATGCTAGAAATTGCACATTCCCATCTGACCGGGGAATACTTAGGACAATCCAAAACCCAGACACACATCAGCGGGAAGTTTTACTGGCCAGGTATCCATGCTGATATAAAAACCTTTATTCAGACGTGTGAAAACATCCCATTGCCTGCCCCTCTGAATCCTTTGCCAATCACAGAAGTCCCTTTTTCATGAATTGAGATGGACATCATTGGACCTTTAGAAACATCTAGACTGGGCACCAAATATGTCCTTGTGATTGTCGACTACGCAACCAGATACCCTGAGGCATTCCCTATGCAGAACAACACCACCCAGCATTTCTAAGGCACCTCATACCGTATTTGTCCTGGGTTGGCTTCCTAAGGTAATCCTGATGGATCAAGGTTCAAATTTTATGAGCAGGCTCATGGGGGAAGCCAAGGAACTACTCCATATCACCACCTTACGAACTTCAGTGTATCACCCCCAAACCGATGGTTTGGTAGAGAGATTGAATAAAATTCTTAAAATGATCCTAAGAAAGTTGATAGACCAAGATGGGAAGGAATGGGACCGTATGAGCCCCTGGGCACTACTTGCAGTGAGAAAGCCCCCTCAGGCATCTACTGGATTCTCTCCTTTTGAACTACTCTATAGTCGAGAACCTAGAAATGTCCTGGACATGCTCCAGAAGACCTGGGTAGAACGAGAAGAGGAACCCATTCCCCTTTCGCAAACGGCTACCAGATTGTGAGAACATATGAGACTTGTCCAAAATGTAGTCTATACTCATATGGAAAAGGCCTAAATCCAGCAAAAATCCACCTTTGACAAAAAGGTGAGCTTAAGATAGTTTTCTGTAGGACAAAAGATACTGGTCCTCTTTCCTACATCAGAAAACAAGCTTGTCTCTAAGTGGAATGGGCCATATGAAATACTGGAACAAACAGGAACCTTTACTTATAAGGTAGCACAATCTGACAGGAAACAGAAGCTCCATCTATATCATGTACATCTCTTAAAAGAGTGGAAGGAATACCCATCTGCCACCAACACCACAATACTACCCAGTTTGGTGCCAGAAGAGATAGACAACTTTTAATTAATTCCTCAAGAGCTAGCTAGTCAACAACAAGAGGATTTGAAAGCTTTAATTATATCATTTCCCGATGTATTCTCAGAGAAACTAGGAAGAGTGAAAGGTACCTATCACTACATTAGAACACTTAAGGGAAAAGTGGTTTATCTGAAACCGTATAGACTCATGGAAGCCCATAAACAGATAGTGGTTGAGGAAGTGAATAAAATGTTAATAGCAAATATTATTGAACCCTCTTCAAGTCTGTGGTCCTCGCCTATCATATTGGTCACCAAACCTGACCATTCCTGGAGGTTTTGCATAGATTTCCACCAAGTTAATGCCATCTCCGACTTCAATGCTTATCCCATGCCACGCAATGATGACCTAATTGATAAACTCGGAAACGCCACTTTTCCATCAAGCCTATACTTAACAAAGGGTACTGGCAGGTCCCAGTATATTGACCTGATAAAGAGAAGACAGCTTTCTCGACAGCCCTAGGACTGTTTCAGTTCAGTGTCCTCCGGCTTACACAGGGCCCCGGCCACTTTCCAACGGCATATGGACAAACTATTGTAGCCCTACTCTGATTTCTGTGAAGCTTATATTGACGATATCGTCATTGATAGTAAAATTTGGGAAGACTACCTTTTCCATCTCTTTACTATCTTGAGAGCCATCAGAGAAGCTGGCCTAACGGCCAATCCATCCAAATGCAGACTGGCCCAATCAGCCATGAAATACTTCTGCTTCTTTGTAGGGAATGGTAGTGTGCGAGAAAGTGAAGGCCATCCTAGATACCCCTATACCTAAAACTAAAAGAGATCTCAGAGCATTCCCAAGGTTAATCAGTTCTTACTGTAGGTTTATCCCAAACATCTCAGACAGGACAGCTACACTGACAGATAAACAAAAGAACGCCAAAGCCCAGAAGATTCATTGCACTGACTAGAATGATATCTGTTACAACAACCTAAAACAAACCCTGTGCCAGAACCCGATCCTAAAGGTAGCAGACTTCTCAAAGGAATTTGTATTACAAAAAGACACTTCCCTTACAGGGCTAAGAGCAGTCTTATCACAAATTTGTGATGGATTAGAACATCCCATCTTGTTTACTTATCGCAAACATTTTACACGTGAAAGAAATTACTCCATGCTGGAATTAGAGGCCCTTGCCATCAAGTGGGCCATTATCCACCTTAGATACTACCTCCCAGGAAGAAGGTTCACACTCGTCACGGACCATTCTCCACTAGTTTGAATTAGCCAACGCAAAGACTCCAACCCTCGAGTCATGTGATGGTTCTTAGACCTGCAACCCTACTGTTTCACTGTGGAGCACCGAAAAGGTAAAGACCACAGGAACATGGATTTCCTCTCTCGGTACCCCTATGAAACAGATGCGGCTATGTCGCATAGGGGAAGGGCATGTGAAAAAACCTGAAGGTGTCTCACCCGCTAGAACCTGGGGATCTGTCATCCTGGTGGTCCGGACACAGCCATCACTATTGGATCCAGTTCCTGGGTGTGGACCAGTGCGGGAGGATCATCTGGATGAGTAGTCTTCGGGAGTGGAAGTGGGACACCAGTGGTGAGACGCGGTATCCCCTTCCCCTTAACACCTTTTCCCCTTCCTTCTAGGTAGGAAACCTAGGAACTTAACCCCACTCCCCCTTTCCCGAGACAAACTCTTTCTCACAGACAGCTCACCGTGAGCAACAGGCTAACACCAGAGCCATATACCTGACATGTCCCAATACAATGGTCAGGCAATTACTGATCATTCCACAAACCTGACTTCCATCACACTTCCCCACATGGATAAAAGGCAGAGCATGAAAGCACACTCTAAGCGAGGCAGAACACAAAAGGAAACAGCAGTTCTGAGATAGCAGTTTAATACAAGGAGAAAGATGGTGAGACCAGAGAGGGTTGCAAGGATGGAAGTGCCCTTGACTTTTAAAGACCGTTACTTTTATGAACCTTGGAAAGTAAGAAACCTAAGACCAGCAACTAAAGCTGATCAAACCTGCACAGTGTGTCGGAGGTACCCGGGGCTCTCCCGAGTCGATAACCAAGGCGGGAGGAGTGATTGACGCTGTGGTACTGTCTTTGACTCCTACAACAAAGCATCATCAGTAAAGACAGCCGGTGAGTCGCAGAGACTGGTACCAAACCAACCTGTGTTTTGAGCCAAGGTTGCAAGCGGCAACATTATATAAAGAAAACCAAAGAAAACAGTGTGTGAGATATATGTGATGAGTGACACAAATATAATTGGAAACTAAAGGAGTAATTGAACTTTGGGATGCAAAGAAAAGATACCGTAAACAGAGTGGTCCGGCGCCACATGGGTGCTCATTCAAAAGTCTCTGTTAGGTATCCAACTGATGCTAAGCGTGAGAAAAGGGAATTTTAAGATTGAAGTGGTCCTGCAACAGGTCAAGCTAAACCCTTTACACATTCAAAAATCTTTGATGGTTTAATATACACTGCATTTGGTCCGAGCCCGGCTGAGGGAGACTAATAAGGTAGTGATTAACCCGAGAAAGAATATTCTATGAACATTGTAATAAAGGGATCTGAGCCCGGAAGAGGGGGATCCAACGTTTGTTTTTATTAAAGGGATCTGAGCCCGGCTGAGGGGGATCCAGGGTCAACACCCAAAATTGAATACTTATGAGATGAAAATAACTTTTACATCTTGTTTTTGTACATCAGACCCTCTGAAGCAAGAGACCTTTAAGAAGTAAAGAGACTTGGACACAGAAGGTCCTGATGCTGGTGATGGAACTGTATCCTCATGACGAAGTTAGAGTGTGTGCTTTGCTCGAGTGAATTGCCTTGCTCCATGCTGAAAATGTGGGCAAGGGAGGCCACCGGCCCAAATAGCCTGAAGTATGATTTTATGAGCACTTCTTTCTTTTTCATGAACACTACCCCACACTATTTGTAAATTAGTGGTAAGGATTGGCAATAGGTTTTTTTAGTGTAGGTCCCTTTATTTTGACAAGACTCCACTAGGACTGCTTATTATCATTTGATGGTCGTCGCTTGCTCCCATCTGTAGATTTAGGTTTAGATAGGCGTTTATCACCCCCTTGTGAAAGTTCAATAAGCACCCTTTCCCTGTGGTCACATGTGTCTGCCTTACTGTTGATACCATGCCTTTCTTACACTGATCAAAGAAACTTGTGATCACTCATAATGAATATTCAATGAAATGGCATTATAATATATGCATATTGATTGACAATGTGTGAAAAGATTACATAAGTTAATTTCAGACGCAGCACACAGTTCACAATAGTTCGAATAAAGCGCTGTTAAAAGACAACACCATGAGTTTATTAAAATCTTCTACTTTGTTGACAATGGCAGACCTTTGTGTACATTGGTGCAATGTGTTTGGGCATTGTTTCTGCACATTGATGAAATCCAGTTTTAATTTCCATCACCAAGACCGTTGAGGTGTGCATAAACTCAAATTCCATGTTTTAGAAACCAGGCTTGATGATCCACTCTCTTTCTTTTTGTGAACTCCAATCCATAACACAATTCACCCCCTTCCATTCCTAGTGCACCACAACCAGTTCTCACCTGTTACCTATCAATACTTTCATTGTGGGCTAGTACAGCTAACAGTATCCTAGACTACATGCCATTGTTGCGGAAATAAAAACTTTTGGGATGATATTTGAGGCACATGTTGTGGAACACCTAGAAATCCCTAGGGTGGAAAAAGTCTGAGAGGTCCTTCAAATTTCTACTGAGTCCTTTGTCACACGCAATCTTTACAAGGGCTGTATGAGGTGATGACCCAGGCTCGAGACATTTATTCTTCCTCTGCTGTTCTTTGCTTATTGATGGATGTGTGCTGCCTTGATAGTGTGTTTGCCATCCATGAATATTTGTGCACAGCATGGCGGAGAAGGGCTTATAGTGACATTTTCGAATAACATTTGGTCGAAAGTCAAAATGTCGAAAAAATATCGAAAAAACAAAATTTGAAAATTCTGTTTTAACCCTTTTTTTACTTGCAGAACCCAAAAAAACATGTAAATAAAAAATGAAAGCATTCGAAAAAATGTTTTAGATATTCTTTTTTTTTACATTTTTGTCATTCAACCAAATGTTTTCAACATTTTGACTGGACACCATGAAGAAGTGAGTGCAGCTTTTCAAGCAGTATGTATTCTGATTGTTCACAATTCTGAAAACACCATCAGAAATGATTACCTATGGACTGTGAAAATGTTAGTAGTCCTTCATAGCCTTTTTTAAAATCTGTATAGCATTTTTTTTCTGTGCCACAAACTTTGACATGCTAAATGGAAAATTGATCCCAAAATTGTGGTAAACTCTCACATTACATTAGCAATGGAAACATGTCTGTCGGTGGCTATTAGTTCAACTTCTATTCCTCTGGACTACAGAGTTTCAATAGGTTTCACAAAACCATACTTCTCTTGCAACAGAAGTACATTCTTTTGCCTGGACCACCACACAGCTTACACATCTTTTAGTGTGCATGTCCTGGAGATAATATGTGCAATACTTAGCACTAACTCCTGGACTTTTCCATTGCCCACCACTTGCCAACCAAAGCTTTTTTACAGTGAGAGTATAGTCCATTGCTGCATGCTCTTGTATCCAGGCATCATGTATTGCAGGGGAGAGGTAGTTTCTTTGGTGTTTGTAATAGCAATTTTTCAACTTGAATTAGAGTCCCAAAAACTAGAGAATTTAGATCCACCAAACAACAGTGTGCAAGAAATTAGCATATTACTTGCTGGAACCATTCCCAAGTCGTTGAGCAAACTACAAAAGGGATTAGTGGTCTTCCTCTCAAGTGCCTTGAATGGTCAAGTTTGTTCGAATTCATTTTCTCTTAAAATCAATCAATGGTTTGCCACAACTGTTACAGCCAGTTATTGTGTTGCATTTCAGTATCTTCATTAGAGAAACAAAATCTATGTTGGTTCTCATTGAAACATTTGTTTGACAATGTGCACATTAGTGACATGTATGCTTCTACTTCTGACCACAGACACCTAGCCCCAATAAATCACTAAGTAAACGCGATTAGTATGCCTTTGCTCTGTCTGATGTGCTGGATGGACCAGAGAAAAGATTGGCCATCACAGTCTTCTGTGTGACAAGAAATGAAGAGACACGAGTCAAAGGCACAATATTGACAGAAGGAAATGGCATGGTTCTATACATTCCACTATGCACAGATCTACATTGGTGACATTCATCCTTCCACTTGACGCACAGAGACCTAAACTCAGAAAAGCACAAGTAAACACAATTGGCATACCTGAGCTCCGTTTGGGATGTGTTGAATGGTCCAGGTAAGAGTGGCCATCACAGTGTCATCCAGTTGCACTGTCATGAAGATGGACAACACCAGATGACAGAATTAACACACAAGCAAATGTGAAGGGCAATACGTTCTAGGCCTAAACACTACTGTGATAACACAGATACATCCCACTGCTCTAAACTGACATCAAGCATAACACATTAGCAGTAAAGAAGTACCAGGGACTGTGATATAAACACATGCTAGGTGTCAGATAGCAACCAAAATGTTGTGCCACAGTAGGTAATTTCCTGCAGGAGACAAAATAAATGGGAAATTTGTCAAATGCAATTTTATGACAGACTCAAATGGGATGGGCAATATAAAAAACAATATTGTTGGCATTCAAACACTCAATTATAAACCTATAAACATGCACAAAACAATCCAGGGCAAAATACTGCTGTATTGTCAGTTGTTTCAGAGGTGCTGTGAAAGCTACTGTCGCCCCACTCTTCTTGTGTATCATAGAAAGTAAACGGGACAAGAGAAAAGTACACATTTTTGACAAGAGAAAAATAAAGGGTGAAATAGTTTTTACTCGGTCCACACAATCCAAAGTCAGATTGCAGTGAAAGGGCTCTTGAGTGCAAAGCTTTTTACTGGAGAATACTCCACTTCTGCTTATAACTTGGAATTTCACGGTGTGGTAAAAACGGTGCTAATTCTGTTACCACCCCAAAAAAGTGCCAGTAACTGAATTACAGAGAATGGCAGAAGTGGGCACCTCAATGTTCATTAAACCTTTATCATTTCAATTATGTCCAATGTTCATGGTTAGGTGTACATTCTTAGGAGCTATCAGGCTTCAGACGATCCTTTGACACCGGGATCCTTATCAACCTCAAACAAACACACAACCAGGTGAAACCACCTGGTAATGCCTGATGCTCTCATCAAGCTCAATGCTGTTGAGCAGAAAACATTCTCATTGGTATCGCAAAAAATCATTCCTTTTGTCTTGTTTTCTATATTCATATCTTGTGTTCATGTTACTCTGTAACATGCTTATGTTCTGTAGTATGATAAATTCAATTATCCTCCATTTGTGTAAAAATAGTTTTATTGCAAGTTTTTAAAGCCAAATTGGCTTAAAGGCAAAACTGACTCCCAAGTGAAAGAGTCATGCCAATGCATTTTGGAGTATTATACTCCGTCTTCAGGGCTGTGTTCATATTGTAACCACATAACATGTCACACAATATTCAATGTAGAATACATACCATTGTTCATAATTGTTGTCCACATTCCGTTAAAAAAGAAAGAGGGAACATAAACAACATCTTTAGCATTCATGCCACACCCTCATTCCTGTGCTCTTACATTGTAAATTATATGCATAAAAATGTGTTCATACCTTATGACGTGAGTCTCCTACCTATAAACCAACATGATACATAAAGACCCATGCTTATTGTGAACAGGTGGTTTCCCGCCGCTAGTCTTTCAAATAACAGTAACACTTCTCCCATTACCTTCTATGCTCCAACTTGCCACGTTGGAGTCCCTCCTTACGGTGATGAATTACCTACAGTTCTAATTAGGGTGATGATCTCCCAAGTACATTTAGCTATCTGAGGCTCACTCTGTATTTCCCGTCTTACTCACCTATGCCGGCTCTGTGCTTCATGAAAGCCGCCGCAGCTAACCACGTGCACGCATGCCTCGGCAGAAGCCTTTATGCGTTACCATGGTGACCTTAAACGGCGCAACGAGTCAGCAGTAAGCAAAGTAATGCTGCATAGTGTGTGGACCTGCATATTCTGATGTGGTACAGAAGGATGTATGCATTTGTCAAAAAAATTGAGTGAAGACCATAATGTATGTGACTGCTTACGTTTCTGGATCAGGCTAAGATGCTGTATGAAGTCTTGTGGTGTCGTCTACAGAGAGCTACACTACAGCCATATGTGATTTACATGAAATTCTCAATTTCCATTGATAAAATTGGCAAAAACATATGCCACGCGATGAAAAGGAAATACTGTTTAAGACATCTCGATCTGGAAAATAATCTAGTTAGTTGTGTAAACACTGGCGGACACAGTGGCATCACAGTAAAAGTGAGTGAATTTACAGCAGCATCAACAATTGGAATTATTGTGACATAGTTACTGTCAATTAAAGTGCTTGAAATCATACGTTCATACTTGATGTGTGCAAGATTACCATGTCCAACAATTTGAAATGTCATTGGCATGTTCCAGAGTATTTTTGTCTTGATGAAAAAATGTGTTCAGAAAGGATGCACAAGCTTTAGATGATGCTCCATGGTGGTGCTGTGAGATTTTAGAAAAGCAACCACATTGTTCCTACTAAGCATGATGAGATTTTTGCATCCAAAACCTCTTTTACATCCGTTGCTTCACATCACGCTCCAGTGTAACTTTCAAAAGCTCCCCCCTTTTTCAGCTTTGGTCTTAGGTGTTTGGTTTATTCATTTTTTGTGAGATCCAATGCACTAAACAGAAAGTCCTGTGCTCCTTATATATTCAATTGAAAATATTCGGCTTAGCATATTTTCATAGTCTCGCACAAACCACCTGCACCATCCCGCCACTCATTATCCCCAATGTAGATTGACAGTAGGACATTGCTTCAGTGAAAGGTTGTGGGGATAGCTATCCTGTTTGATTTGATGTGACATGATCTATGATGTGAGCCAACTATTTTGCAAGCCAACAACATATATAGTTTGGCATGTAAACTGCTACATAGAGGAAAACAGCTTGTCATATGACTCACTGCCACGTATAAACTGTTGAGCAATTTCTGTACCGATTGTGAAAACAATGGCAACGTTTGAATAGTTGGGAGTCAAAGCATCAGCCAGGTAATAACACATACACAGTGTTTTGACTTTTTTGTGGTTGTCACTGTAATAAAAGTGATGCAACATTTTATGAGAGTGATCTTATTTGTAGATCCTGGATGTACTTTTTTTGATTGGGTATAGTATACATGCAATTTTCAAATAATATTGTCAATTGCCTCTTGGGCCCAACAACTCGCCCACATGAAACAGAATTTTTCGCCGTCAATTGGCTTTTCATCTTTGAGTCATGTTTTAGAGAAATAAGGGAATACAAAGAATAGCCATAAAACATATGAAATCCCTCAATAGCCATACCTCCAGTGATGTAAAATCATTTGGCAGTGAGTTGCAAAATATAGTAAATACATAAACTGCACTTTCAAAAACTCCTTGTTTGTCTTGGATGTTCCTGCAGCTGACGTATCGGCCTGTCAAACTTGAAACATCTGTGAATTGGAAAATTGGAAAATTGGAAAATTGGAAAATGTCCAATGAAAAGAAGAGTAGTGCATTGTACACTGCTTGAAGTGAATATTTAAAAATTATTTGGTATGGGAGATGTAGAGCATAAATGGCATGCAGGCATGCCTAGATAAAATATAAATTGGATGCAATCCAAAAGCGTGGCATCAAACTTCTATGTTCATGTTGATGTTTCTTATTTTTGGTCTAAGGTTGCCGTTAAAATAAAATGTACTGTTTTTACACTGCTTCTGACCATTGTTGAGGAAATAAAGTATAACCAAACATTTCCACAATCTGGAACATTGGGCCTCATTGCAAGTACGGTGATGTGGGAAGAAAACCGTGGTAACTCTGTTACCACTGTATTACTGCCTCATTACCACAAAGCTGTACTACAACTAGGAACAGTGAGGTAGCAGAATTTCTAAAAGCAGGAGGAAAATCCACCACCACCTTACTGGCCAAAAATTGGCAAAATCGACAGAATTATCACGGGTAGAATTACTGCTGGTGGAATTCCGCCAAAATCCACATGGAGTCGTATGGGGACTAAAACCACCTACCACCAATTGTAATCTGGCAGTAATTTCACTGGACCATCTGTAACTGTAAAAGCAAATCCGTTTGGTGGTATTTTGGCAGATTTACCATCAATATGCCACCAAACTTGTAATGAGACCCGTTGCCTTCTAAAAATAATGACTGACATTGGAAAGCGTATGACACCCTTTCAGTCACTGCCACACACATTGTATTGTAATAGTGAAAGCCTCTTGCATGCCCATCAGATAATAATACATTAATGAAACATTTATAAACATAAGAGTCAAAGACAGAATATTCATATTACAGGATGAAGATGAAGGATGAATGGGTGACAGGATTCAAAAACAACTACTAGTTTCAACCGCATAGAAAATAATAGATCAGTTCAAGCATGATCAATGTACAGTAATTTTTGTAACAGCAAGGTTCAGTAAATCATTGCAATTAGTGGGAATATGCAGTCAAACACTACGTTCATGAATTAGGGCTATCAGGATTCAAAGAACAGAACGGGTAAGACACACAGCCCTGATGTCACTTTGATGTGTACCCCTGCAACAGTCGCTCTTGTCCAGGAAACAGGGAACATTTCTGCACCACGACCCGGCTTCTCTCAATCTGACGGCCTGGCTCCTGTGTTCCTAGAATTTGGAACCCTTTCCCTCCTGCAGTCTTGCCAGGACGTGCTAGCTAAAGCAAGGGCCCCTGCCCCTCTGAAATGTTACAAGAGCAAGTGGAAGCGGTTCCAGATGTGGTGCAGAAGTGTGGAATTGTATAAGGAACAACGCTGCACCAAGCCACAAATAAACCAACAAATTTGGGCGTGTGCTGAAATCCAGGGAACGAGGTGGGGTGTCCAAATGTCATGTAGCCTCTATTGTCCTGGGGCTCCTAACAGGTATTCATGCACAATTTGGTGCAGATTGGTGAAAAGGTGTGGAATTGTATAAGGAACAATGCTTCGACAAGCCACAAATCCTGCCACAAACCCACAGACAAATTCTGACTTTTATATATATAGAGATTTTGTATTTTAATCCAACTGAGCCTGCCCCGTTCTCAACCCGGTGCCTATAAACACCAATGGAGATCCTCACTTGCCACTTCCCCGCTATTTACTTTTAAAATAATTTTTTTATTCAAATGCATTTGGCTTGTCAAACAAACTTATTACACTAAACCAATATAAAACATTCAGATACATAATTATACAACAGCATATCAGAAGATTCTTTTTGACAAGACACTTATATATCAAATAAAAACAATACATTCCAAACATTTCATTATAACAATTATAAATCAGCAATAAAAAGGAAGGACATCCACAAATTAAGTTTAAAGAATCGAAGCAAGCAGTGTTTTAGTCTTCAGCCATATTTGATAGACAGCCGCAGATATTACTAATGATTCCCCCTGTAAATCACAGACCAAAATTGATCAGTGACAGCGCTCGCGAATTTTGCATATGCTCTACCATATTCTGTGGCTAGAGTGGGGGAGTTCGTCAATACAGGTCTTACTGTCTCGATACTACTTCCACAAAGGCGGCACGGCCTGTCCTCTAAGGACACGCCATTCCAGGCTCCTGTGTATTCCATAACTGGGAGGATGTTACATCGCAGACATGTTATAAAGCAAATCAAACGGTAGTTGCGTAGCTTAATTTAATAGCTGTGTGGCGAAGTGGTAGAGACCTTGATTTGTGCAGTGGCTATATCTTTTCTTTGCTGCCAATCTGGTTAGTGATTGCACGTGGTCCCACTCAAGCAACGTCTCTTTCAGCTTTCGCAGAAATGGGAGCACTTCATTTTCTTCAGGTAACGCCATAATAATATCTTCAGCACTGTTTCCACTAGTACCCTATAAGCCACGTTAGCAGGTTTGAATCTAGCATGCTTCACGGTAAGGGCCAACAGCAAAGCATTGGAGCCAGCAGCCATGACAGTGTTTAATAGGAATTTGCACCTTGCCACTTTCCATAGAGAGGAGAGGGACTGGAGACCTATTCCAGTCGCACTGCCTCTATTGGAGTGGTACCGGGAAGGCCTAATATTGATCTCAATATTTTAGCCTCAACCTTGTCCAACCAGCTGACAGAGCTAGCAGGCAAGACCTCAAGTGCTACAGAATGCTAGGTCTAATGCATTTACTATACGCTTCAAGCATTAATTTTATGGAAGGGCAGCCTCGCTTGCAGACAAGACTCTTAATGGCTTGCCATTTTCATATAGACTTAAGTGGCAATACAACAGCGTAACACAATGAAGATGGGACTTTCCTAATTGGCAACCCCAGATAATTGTATGTTTTCACCAGCTCCATCTGTTTGCCACCCATGACCCAGGGATAGAATGGCCTTTTAGGCACCTTCTTCCTGATTATCATGGTTTCAGTTTTTGTCAGATTGATTTTCAAATCGTTGGCCAGAGCATTCCGATGTAGTGCGTCTAGCGAGTGTTGAAGGCCTATAGATGTTTTATCAAGCAGTACTGTGTCATTGGCACGTGAGAGCCATGAGATGCTCTTGCTGCCGGACCTAGGTGGAAAGGTGTGAGCAGGCTTGAAGATGGCATCCATAGTGGCCATGTAGAGGTTGAAGAGGAGAGGAGCCAATACACATCCTTGCTTTAATCCGCTGTTGGTGAGGTATGATTTAGACATGCTCCCCTCCTGCGTCAACTTCACCATGACTGATATTTCTGTATAGAGCAGTTTGATCAAATACAGCAGGGTAGGGTCAATTCCGCATGACTCCAACTTCACCCATAACTTGACTCGTGAAACAATGTCAAACACAGCTCGGTAGTCTATGAAACAAAGGTGTAGGCTAGATTCTGTGCCTTGGAGGCTGTCTGAGATAAGTGTGTGTAGTACCCAGATGTTATGTGAGGTGCTGAAACCTTTTCTAAAGCCAGTTTGCTGGCCCTTCAGCAAATTATTTGTCTCTGCCCACTTAGTGAGCTTACCCAATATTAGAGCTGCAAAGATCTTGCCGCTAGAGCCTAGTGTAGCTAGCAGCCAACAACTATTTTGGTCCTGACACAACACCTTTTTACGGACTGCTAGGTATTTTGCCAGACTTGATAACCGATAAGAAATGCTCATAAATTATACCAGTCCAGAGTTGGGGGTCGCTTTCAATGACGGCATTTGGAACCCTCGAAAGCCTTGAGCCTTATAATCATAGTAAATACAGCGGGCCTCATGATGAGTTGGGCGGTATCCCGGCACGAACTGCGGGGGATATCGGCCAACACGATTAGTGTTACTGCAGCTCGATCAGGAGCAATTTGCACCTCATCCTGAGTTGCGGGGTTGTGGTAAGTCCCCATTGACATTAGTCCATTGGACCCAATGTGGTTGGGGGCGCTATTACAGCTGGCGGTAATAGTGCCATCAGTAATAGCAAGAAAGTGGCCTTGAAGCTGGCGCATTCACCTCCAGCTAGAAGCTGGAGGTGAATGCCCCAGGGCACAGGACTGGGCAGAGCGGTAAATGCAGCAGTAATAGCGTTACTGCTGCATTTTCCCGCTCTGCCCAACTAATGATGAGGCCCATCGTCTTCATCAAAGGCAAATGGTTCTCTGCTGTCATAGTGATTAGACCCAGTGCTTATGGTATCTCGCAGTGACGTGTCACAATACATGCCAGCAATGTGGGCCCCCCAGGCATCCTCAAAAATGCCACACCCCTCATTGGCCTTCTCCCCCACATGAATGATCGAAACAAATGCCATAACTTTCTAGTCTCATGCGTTTTGATTAATTCTTGTAACATTTTCCAATTGGCGCTATCAAAGTTAAATGTATAATTACAAACCCAGTTTTTTTTAGAACGTGTATAAGGGGATAAGATGGGTTTTTTCCCCCCACTTGCAGCCAAATCTTTATCCCTCTTGATCTTGCATACGGCTGCATATAGCAGCTTTTTTCTCTTGTAAATATCATGAATGGCAGCAGTTTTGTGCACTAAAGGACTATGCTGACAGGGCCAAAAGTTATTTGACATTTCCTTTATGTACCATTGACTGTGAGACAGCAGCTCTGCAGGCGTGTAGTCCCTAGTAGATAAGGATTGGTTT
This sequence comes from Ambystoma mexicanum, assembly GCF_040938575.1. NCBI lineage: Eukaryota > Metazoa > Chordata > Amphibia > Caudata > Ambystomatidae > Ambystoma > Ambystoma mexicanum. The sequence continues at coordinate 845,255,174 of NC_090924.1, read as the reverse complement.
AAACTATTGATGTTCACCCCTGACCATAAAATTCAGTTTCCATGTAAGTTAAAGGGGAAGCTCACTCAAAAATGTTATTGTCTCAAAAGATGGGCCATAATAAAAAATATATATACAACATATTTTTTTTAAAGATCCTATGTAAAACATTGAGTAAATGAGGCTCAAACTCAAAAATGTCAAGCACCAGGAGGCATCTATTTTGTGAAATGAATGAGCCTTCTGTGCTCATGTTAAGCTCTGCTCTTGCGGCAATAATTAAGCAAAAGCCCCATATTGGGAGCTTTTGCTTATTACAGCCGGAGAGCAGAGAATGCTGTCAGGCTCCTTCCTGCCCTGTGCTGCTGGTGAGTGCTTCTGTTTTTTCCTGCTTTCCTGGGACTTAAAGAGAAAGTCCCTTAAATTATAAATACAACAAAGTTGTATTTATAATTGATGCGCCTTTAATTTTAAGTCTCCCGGACTCCCCCTACTCGGGGGAGCCCAGGAGACTGAAAACAAAAGGCCTGGCAATTATGAATACTTCACCGGCCGGCGGCAGAGTATTCATAATTGCTGCGACTTTGATTTTCAGTTTCCTGTGCTCGGGAAACTTGAAAACAAAGTTGCAGCAGTTATGAAGACTCCACCGGTGGCTGGTGTATTCATAATTGCCGCGACCTTTGTTTTCAGTGTGCCTTTCATTTTTCGCGTTATGTGCTCCCCTGGGCTTGGAAAGCCCAGGAAACATAAAATGAAAGTCACAGCAATTGTAAACACTGTGGCAGCCCCCTCTCTTCATGTTAAGCCCTGCTCTCTGGCAGCAGTAAGCAAAAGCTCCCAGTAGGGGGCTTTTGCTTGATTAGTACCCTGCGAGGGCGCAATCAGAATGAAAGGACCATTCTGATTGGCCCTCATTGAGGCATTACCCAGCCAGGAATCCCTCGGCCGGGATTCCATGCCTTTAGCCCCGGAGGGGGGCATGGCAGACCCTCAGCCAAAGAGGAGGCTCTAAGAGGGGCCATCCCCGCTCCGAGCCTCCACACGGTTGGAGGCCGCTTTTGTCCCCCACCGGGGATTCAGGTATGTTTTTTTTGTCCTCCCCCTGCCTCCCCTCCCACACCCACTTACCTTCTGCCTGCTTTGTCCCCGGGGGGGCAATGGCAGCCTCCAGCCGTCTGGAGACTTGAAGCGGGGACATCCCCGCTCCAAGCCTCCACATGGCTGGAGGCTTCCATCGTCCCCTGCCGGGGACCCAGGTAGGCTTTTCTTTTCTTTTTTTTCCCCTTCTGCCCTCTCAAACCCACTTACCTTGTTCTCTTTCGTCTTTCTGGAATAGACACGCTGGGAACACATCTGTTCCCAGCACGTCCGCTCTCGATGGCTGCCATGTAAAGGAAAAGTGGACTCCATTTTCCCTTTGCCGGCAGCCATTTTCTTGGTCAGTTTTTTATTTTCTGTCCCAAAATATTGTAGCATTTCGGGGACAAAATAAATGCTTTTAGTGCCCCGGTCACGCATATCTTGTGGGCTGGGGTACTAATAGCTATGTGCCCCTCGCGGTGGGGGCATTACTGACTCTGGTAATGCCCCGGGGCCTTCGTTAAGGCCCTCGCTTCGCATGGGCCTATAACTATGGGCCCGGGGCATTACCTGATTCGATAATGCCCCCGCCACTCGAGGCATATTGCTTACTTATTGCATATTTTTGGTTATGGCCCATCTTTTGAAACAATACCATTTTTGAGTGAACTTCCCTATTAATTGCAATAATCAGGCAAGAGCCCTTCTTAGGAATGAACATGTTTGAGAGTAGGGATGTTTTAAGCATAGAGTGATTGTGATAGCTGGAACAATAAAAAAATCCCTGACACATCTACGTACAGGTTAATTCATACATAGGTATTCGATACAACTTGTGCCCTTCCATTACTCCAAGTTGCATAAAGAGTGGAAGAATCAAGGCTATGTTTAAGAGGTACCATATTACATTAATTCAGCAAGTATAAATACTGGCAAACTCTTTTTAAGGGCTAGGGGGTGTCTTAGGTGGCATGCTCCCTTTGACACCCCATGCTGTGCCCATAATGCATTAAAATCGTCTGATAATATAATGCCCCCCTGCTGCATTTGCGCCAGACATTCCAAAATAATATCTGAGATGGATATCATTAGTTGGTCTGTAATCACGCACTCTGGTTATACAACGTAACCACCAGAGTGCCATTATTAAGAGAGAGGTAGTTTGGTAACACTGTGCAAAGAAAATTAGAATGGGGCATCTGTTTTCTTTCAATGAGGAATGTGCCCTCGCCCAAATGCACAAACCCCCTTTGGGGTGCTACCCCCGCGAGGGAAGTGCCATGCGCGAATCAGCCGTGTAGCCATCAAATGCAAATTCAGTCAATAACCATGTCTCTTGCAGTAAAAACACATTTTCATTTCGTAAAGCCTCCAGACCCGCCATTTGGGAAAAAAAGGTACAATGGCCACATGTATTCCAAGAGAGGATAAAGAAGAGCTCAACTTTTTGCTTCTTGAGTCAAGGCTTATCCTCCCTGACAGGCACCATGAGCCAGCCTGCCTTAACTCTGAAGTCACCCCCCTAGGTAATTTCATATAGCATTCAGCTTCCTGGCCAATGTCCAAGGACCATCAAATCTCGTTTTGTCTTCCATCGTATACATGGGCAGAAAAGACTGCACTGGTTGATATTTAGGATGAAAGACTGAGAGAGCAAAACCCATTTTGGTAATCTCAACAGAATATGCACATATTATCTTAACAATGATCTTTGTGACAAAAGTAACCAGCACCCAATTAGATGATATAAAGATCAGGCAGTTCTAGACACTCAATGTCACTGGATAAAATAATCCTAGTCTGGTATATGATGTAATAAATCCAGAATCCTGGCACGGTTAAGAAAAGCGATGTTGTTAAAAAATGTTCAAACATTTAAGGCCAGCAAACCTGGGCCTTATTGATTGCATGGGTTTATGTCCCCATCTAGGCAGGCAGTTTTCCGGCTGTGATGAAGCTGGGAGACCGTGAGTACAGCTTAGTACCTGATCCACAGGAGCACATATTAATCGATCTTGTGGAGTGTTGGTGCTTGCCAGCACACTCAAGGAGAAGGTACACTGAATGTCACCGCAATGGAGTTTAGTGTAGGATTAAAAGGAGTTTCCTCTGGCGGGGACTACATGGGATTCATAGATGAACTTGAGCAGTTGAAGCTTTTTGTAGGGGTCTGTAATGATTTGGCGACCAAGCCTACAAAATCAGGTGGGGCAGATAAATTAGTGCAGTTGATATTGTCAGCCTCAACTGCTACATTTGTATTGCGTGCTACAAGAGGTTTACTCTCCTTCACTTCACGCTGAAGATTCAGGCAAAGATTTCGCAAAGAATTGTTGTTATCGAATCCTGCCGATATTGTAGGTGAGCTAGTATTTATCTGTTCAGTCACATGGCCCGTGCCTCCATGGGCAATCATAGGATAAAAACCTGTGATCTTGGGCTGGTCTGGTGGCTTCAATGTGTCTTGAATAGTTTTCTTTTTATGCAGCGCCACCACTTGAGAGCGTGCCTGCTTCTCTGGGGGCAAGCCCTGCATTGTGTGGGATGAGTAGCGACTTCTAAAGACGTACGGATCTGGCAGGGGGGGCTTAGTTGTTTTCATTTTAATAGTACATCCCATCTCGTCCCTGAGAGTGAACGGGGCACTGCAGGGAGAAAACTTCACTAAGTGTTTGTAAAAGTGTAAGAGTACTCACTGAGGTCCAAGAAACTGTTCGGTCACCTCGCTCCCTCCACTTCTCAACTGCCTCTAACTTCCAGCAGGTCACTCTGCTCGCTCTGCTGCACGCTGCGCCAGAGCGATATTTTTGTAGATAAAAATAGGTGTCGCCAGCAATGCGTTGCTTCCCACAATGCTGAATGTAATCCACTGTTACTTTGACTCCAATGCTGCCTCCAACTAGGAGAATATACCAGGCAGATTCAAGTTACAAGTGTGTTCATATGAGCAAAGCCCTGGCAGGAGAGTATAACAGGTAGATTCAAGTTGCAAGTGTATTCATATAAGAAAGCCCTGGCAAGAGAGTATTTCAGGCAAGGTCAAGTTGGACATTGTGTAAAGTACATCACATGAGGAAGTAAATATATTAAAGCGGAGAATAAACTTGGCATGAGAGTACACCAGGTATCCTACCAAGATTCAGTCAAGGAAGAGAAATCCAGGGGAAGCAAACCATCCTCTGGAACTGTGAACTTTATCCATCTGGAACTTTTGTGCTGGAGTTAAGAATTTCGTTTTTGAACATTTGTAAATTTTTCACGGCCAAAAACAGTTCTCTTTTCACCTTAGAGTTGATTTTTGGAATGTGAGGGACAAAATAGTACTTTGGACACAGGACATTTTGCTTTGGAAATCTTGACATCGGACAGACACTTAGTTTTGTTTTAGGTAGGGAAATACCTCTTAGAGTAGGGCCAGAGAGGCATTTTCCAACCCCCCTTTGTTTCAGTAAAAGTTTATGGTCAAAACCACGAGTCTCATGTGTCTGCGTCTCATTCCTGGCTCCTCATATATGGTGTCAGAAGTGGGATCAGGCTCAGTTGACACAAACAAGGCAACCTTCAGGTTTAAAAAACTTAACAACAGAGCTTCTGATCCATCAGTAGACACAAAACATTCTATTGGATTTGATTTATGTAGTTATAGGGGAGAATTAATACAACCTGGAGGCAAGGGCTGATACCCACTGATCTGGTCTTGAGACCCCCTTCATGCACTTGCATTAGGCTTGCCTCTAAGAAAGGCCTAGCTTGGCGATATGGTCTAGACATCTTGGCAGCCGTCATAGACCCTGACTGTAGAGGTGATATAAAGATCCTGATTCAGAACATTGGGAAAGAGACATATCAAGTAAAGGCAGGAGAAAAATAGCCATGTGGATTATAGAGAGGGCTTTGTTTCTCAGGGCAGAGGAAATCTATAAAGCTGACAAAACTGAGAGGGGGAGCAAAGGTTTTAGAGAGGCAGACGAAGATCCCCAAACAACATCTGTGGCAGTACCACCAAAAGCCCTCCGGGAGGAAACAGAGATTATTCTGGACTTGGCGTTCGCCCAAAGGAATGAGCCCTTGCTGGTTGAAGCTTCCCTTCATGCGTTATCTGATGAGGAAGGCAGGCAAAAAGGGGACCATTTTTTTTTCTAAAATCCATGCTACTGTATAGAGGTGGTCCTAGTCCTAATGGTACTCCCAGATCTCAGATAATGGTACCCAAAAGCCACAAAAGAATGGTATTAGAAATTTCTCACTCTGATTTAACAGGTGGTCACTTAGGAACAGCCAAGACAGAGGCACATATGTGAAGCTGTTTCTATTGACCTGGGATCTATGCCGATGTGAAAAACATACTTACCTGTGTCCTGTGCCAAAAAGACCAGTTTTCACATGCCCCTTCCAGCTCCCCTACAGCCTTTACCTATCATTGATGTACCCTTTTCCCATATAGGCATGGGCATAGTTGGACCCCCTGAGGCATCTAAATTGGGGAACCGTTATATATTGGTAATTGTGGATTAGGCAACTCAATATCCCAAAGCATTCTCATTACGCAATAATACGACCCAACAAATTCTAAAATACATGATCTTATTTCTCTCACGATTTGGTTTCCCGAAGGAGAGCCTAATGGACCAAGGGACTACCTTCATGAGTCAGTTAATGGCAGTGTGAATGAAATCCTACATTTAAAACCTCTCAGGACTTCCCTTTATCACCCGCAAACTGACCGTTTAGTATAACGGTACAACAAAACCCTGAAACATGTCCTAAATAAATCGGTTGAGGCAGACGGCTAAAACGGGGATATCATGATACATTGGGCCCATTTTGCCGTCCAAAAAACACCACAATCCTCAAATGGGTTTTCTCAGTTTGCATTATTATATGGTAGCGAGCCACGGGATACCCTTTAGATGTTATAGGAGACTTGGGAAGAATGGGAGGAAGCCATCTTGTCCCTTTCCCAAACAGCCAACATTTAAGAGAACGTATGACTACTGTAAGAACAATAGTTTAAGCCCACCTGGTTAAAGCTCAAAAAACCCAAAAGACCTTGCATGATAAGAAAGCTTTGCTCTGGTCCTTTTCGATTGGACAAATTGTTCTTGTTATCCTCCCAACATCTGAGAATAAGATTTTGTCCAAATGGCACGGTCCTTATGAGGTGATGGAACAAACAAGGCCATATGATTATGGACTCTCCCAACCCGATAGACGATTTAAGACCCATATCTATCACGTAAATATTCTCAAGGATTGGAGAGAGGACCACGTTGAAGCCCGCAGGGACCGAGGGTGCAGGTGTTGGTGTCCCACAGGGTGCAGTTGGAAGCCTCTTTACTGCCCTCTAGGGCCTCCGTTGCTGTTCTGGACCTTGGCCATGCCCCCATTTCCTTCAAATCCCGCAGCATGACTCACTAGGGCCAAAGCCCGCAGGGACCAAGGGTGTGGGTTTTGGCGTCTCGCAG